>NC_141592.1:46575058-47175058 GCF_036417535.1 Chlamydotis macqueenii
AGTTTCCCGACTTCTGACCGGATTTGTGGTGGAACTAACATTCCATCCTTTGCTAGCCATATTAATCCTTGACACATACCAATCCCTGATAAGCTTAAGTGAATTTCAAGGCAAACAGGATTGTTAGACATTCTCTAGCAGACAGTCTCCTAAATCAAGCAATATTTAGCAGACCATTAATTCCCTGTATCACTGTCACAACCCCTTTCTACACATTATTCTCAGACATTGCACACCATGCCAGTAATAACCTCTGAGCCTTTGAGGCTATGCTTCCCATTGTTCCCACTTGCTTACCTCCCTTAGGTGAGATAATGAATTAGCTGTGCAGGCTTCAAACCTGTAGCTGTCTAGCAACAGAATGATTCAGTTCCACCTGTTCAGGCACCAGATGTCAGTGCATAGTTGTTTAGAGCATAGTTTAGTCATGTAGAGCAAAGCCTCAAACCCCCCTGTATGCTAGACAGAGAGCCCACTATTGCTAGTGTTTCCATTCTTTTATACCCATAGGTCCTCTAACCACCACCAGGTGTCCTCAGGATAGGATGCTCTTCTCACAGGAATACCAACAAACAAATCACAGTATCTCTGTGGCTACTGTCTTGTACTTACTGTTTTCCTCCAGAAAGGAGAAACCAGTGAGCACATATGAGGAAAGAGGCAGATAGCAATCAAGCCCAGAACTATGGAGGGCTCTCTAGACTCACCACTCTACACCTTCTTCAAAAATAATTGTAAAGCAGAAGTGAAATGTAGCCTGATTAATCAATTCCATTGATGATTATCCAGGCACATTTTTTTTTAGAATTTCTAAGCAATTTTAAGTTTTCTCTAGTTTCATGTGTAACTTATAACACCCAGATCCATAGAGAAGACCATTTTTTAAAATTAAGAACAAAGATCAGGCAAAAGAATTTAAATCTTCAGCAGCGTCTCAGTCTTCAAACCTCCAGCTATTTCCTCTCTTTATTACTGCAACTTCTGGTTTTCTAGGCTCTTACTCTCCCAGTAGTCTCCATTCAAGCCTCTCCCAAATACTGGTGACACTGCTTTGGCTCTTGTTAAATCATGGCTTTCACACTAACCTCCAGTTCTCCAACAACTCCAGGGTGTCAGAAGTTTTTTATTAATACAGTATTGTCAATACTCAAACATTTTAAATATTGTAAGTTTGACAAACGTTTTCCAAATCCAAGGTGAGATGTCAGTGAAATCCTCCTTGAGTTCTCAAGGCAAGCCTGCATCTCCAGGGACAACTCCTGACTCTCCACAGAGCCACGGCCCCTGGGAAACCCAAACTCTGGGACATGCCTGACATCCAACACTTAGTTTCTCTGAGCTTGGACTGTGAACTTTCAACTCATTTAAAAATTGAAAAAAGATCCATTTAGGTATGGCGCACCCGTCCCACCTGTGTGTCCTTCCCTTGCTTGTGAGAGCTCAAGTGTTGATACTGATTTATTGCGTCACAATTGGGAGCTATACAGTTGAAGTTGAAGTTATAAGCTGCAGCTTCTTCAATGGTATCTCAGAGTGATATTTTACATGTCTCCATTAGGCAAAAAAAAAGGGGTTATTTGTCTTAGGATTTGAATGCAGGCTTATTCTTCCAGCTTGTTATTATTCCACTGTGCAACATTTCTTGTGTCTGCTTTGATCAGGAAGCTTTACTCAGATTCTGATATACATTTCAGGGAAAGAACATCTCCAGAGAGAAGAGAATATTAGAATATTTTTTTTCTGCTTTGACAAACCGGACTTTTTCAATTCGCAGTTATCCGATGTGCAGCTTGTTTCCTCTCTTTTCAACTGCAGTCAAATAGGTATTTCTTCTCCAGGGTCTGAAAACCACTCCTGGGAATTCACAATACTATATGGTATTCCGTTAACACAGATCTGAATCACAACACTTTGGTTCTCAGGGCACTTCCTTTCTCAGGTTCTTTGTCCCTGTGTCCTCTCCTCCCCTTGTTATATCAAGCAGCAGCTATTATCTCCCATTTGCCCTAGCAGCTGTTAGGGTTTGGATGCATTTGCCCCCATTTTTGCACCCCTTGTCTCATCTCAGCTGCAGTTTGGATGAACAAAACTGCTTTGGTATGCAGTGTAATAAGTTCTTGTATCTAGATATTGCAAATAGCTTATTTTTTTGTCTGCATTCCTGCTAAGAAGGGTAGTGGATGAACAGGATGAGCTAAGTAGTTGTTTGCACTGTAACAACAGGCTGACAGTTATGTAAGATACTTTCATGTGCAATCTCCTCTGATCCTCTGCTGGTTCAGAGGAGTATTATGGCCAGATTCAGTATAGAGGTTCTTGCAAACTCACTGTCATAAACTAGGGCACTGCTAAACATAGAGAAGACCAGGACCAATGTTGCTCTGTTTCTTCACCCTCAGCATTTACCTTTTATTTCTCCGTAAACTCCTGTCTTCAGCATCTACAGTTTAAGCCCGTGGGATAAGCACAAGACTTTACTGCAGTGCTTCTACAAATACTGGTACAAATCACCTTGCAGAGGTTACTGCAGAGTGACAAGGCCTGCTGGCCAGATCAGTAGGAGTATTATCAGTATTATTCTGAAATGGGATTAGTTAAGTACCTCTATAGCCCAATTAAAACACTGAGCCAAATTCAGTTTTCTAAGCTTCCCACTTCTGTATACCAGCTAAATGCCACTGATTAGGCTTCCAATTGAACATTTTCTGAAAAGCTTTTGACTCTGTTCTGGAATAATTCATGGGGTTCAACAGAAAACTAACACAATAACCAACTAACTGCAACCGTCATAGGCAGCAGTGGTACACACAAATGTTCAGTCAGCTTCTGGAAGCCAGCCTTCCTACTGCTCACAGAAGCAGACACCTATTCTATTGCACAAAGACAATTTACAGTCACAAGGAATAACATTTTCATATCAGTCTATTATATGTAAAAAAGATTGTTTTAATCCAAATATTAAAATTCAGATGCCTTCATCTAAAGAAAAATATTTTTTCATTAGGATTACCAGATTAATTAAATTTGGATAAAAATTCAGGTCTGTTTTTTATTAATATATATCTGTTAGAGAGCTATCTAGTCAAATAGAGAGTCCACTTTCTCATAGTATATACTGTAAGGATAAACATTGCTGTGTGCTAAAATTCAGTAAAAAAGCACTAATAACAGCCTGAAATATTCATGAAGAATACCAAATTATGCCATATAGTCTTTTATCCACTGTCTAGTTTTGTAATTATTACAGTGTTTTTTACCTTTTAGAAGTACTTTACATTTATGACTCAAAATTTGTATCCCTTTTTAAAGATGAATTCTGCTTATTTTACCTTTAAATAGCTATAAAACCACTATGCAAATTATTGCAGAATCTGAATGTCTTATTCATAATTATTTTATGCACTCTTCACTGCAATTGGAATTATCTAGGCAAGACAGTAGACTTATTATGATGTCTTTATATGTCTGATATCTGAGCATGTTTTATTCTAGTGCATTCAGTCCAATGTTATAATTAATTTTTTTCTACTCACCCCCAAAGTAAGAGCCATCTGTCAGCTTCAGCTCCTTGTTGGATTTGGTGATGACACCAGCAACACCGTGCTGAATGAAATACATCTTTTTACCCACAGCCCCTTCTCGGATAATATAATCGCCAGGTTGGAACACCTCAAATCGCAGTTTGCTTAGCATGGCAGTCACAAAATTTGGGTCTGCTTTAGCAAAGAGAGGCATTGTAGCAACCAGCTTCCGACAATTGAAGTTAACAATCTCCTAAATGGGAAGGAAATATAATTATAATAATGATCAGCAAATATATACATTATGATAGTGTTACATGACATAAAATGCTTAATCAATATATTTTTAGAATAATATGATTTTAAAAAATTAAATATTAATATGAGGTGATTCTTGCTAGCTATAAAAACTGTAGTTACATGGGTTAGATTTTATATGATATCTATTTGTCCTTAGAGGGAACAGGGAGTCTTAGAACTGTTACAACATCTCATTTGTTAGAAGTTAGCCTAGCATGTCTGGGGTAATTAAGAAAAGTGGTAGAACAAAGGTAGGCCTCAAACACCAGCTGTGAAGATAGGCCCTGAGCCATCACTTTGGAGCCAGAAAATCAAGGAGCAACGCGACCTGTTCTCAAGACCATACATGGAGATTTTAAGGAGGGGTTCGACCAGCGAATTCAAGGAAGGGGCACTCCGACGACCCCCAGGACCACCAGAAGACCCTCGACTCAAAAGACTGAGCATGCACAAGTGGGTGGGGAATATTATAATGATTTCTAGGAAAACTAATGATTATGTATTAGTATTCCAGGAATTATTAATGATTATGCATGAAATCACTAAATATATTCTGTCCAGATTTCCAGACTAGCATGCATGCTAGGTGGAAGGATCCCCCGTGCATCCGGCGCCACAATAAAGAATGCCTGCTTCTTAATACTACATTGGTGTAAAGGAGTTTGATTCCTGATTTCAGTGACAATAGGCATTGAGAAAAGACTCTGCTTTCTTCACAAATAAGTTAATTATGCTCTTATTGGACTTTTCTGTGTTTCTTTCTATGCCTAATTATTAATCTTTTCATTACGTATTCATCTGTTTCTACTGAAGTGACTGAAGCAAGAGTGCAATACTGATTTATATTACTGAGGTCAAGGGTTGTCTTCATCAAGTGATTTTCATGTTATTTATTATTACACTTGGATTTTAAGGGAAAAAATATGACAGAAAGATAAAAATTAAATAAGAATTACACTAGCTGACAACAAGATTAGCTGCTGCAATAACTGTATTAAGTGATAAAAGTTATGCAAGCAGAAATTTTAGCCCTATGTTTTCAAATATTACACTAGTAACATCTTTCTGATTGCAACAAGTGCAGTGGTAATATAAATGCGTATTATAGTGACGTGTGGAAAACGGACTCCACAATCTGTAAGATTGTAAAGTAGGTATGTTTATTCAGCGCCCGGGCAGCACGGGGGGGGGGGGGGGGTGGAGGGGTGGGTAGTCCCGCCAAAACTGTCCTTGTGAGGAATGCAAGACTTGCCACCTCAGATAATTTACACAACAGATAGCACCATTTGTCTTAGTATGCACAGCTGTAACTAATCAATGCCATATCTATTAGAATTTCTTTAACCCCTTCTTTCAGTCCCCCCTTTTCTAGAGAGTTAGTAAATCCCTTTACTATACCTAATTCTAACATGACATTTCTTTATTTAGCATTTTCTCAAAGTATTGGTTAGACTCAAGCCTCTATCGTAGTTGGTTTTTCTCCCAGTTACTATAGGAATTTCCTGTGTTTTGGAAACACCAGAAGCTACACCGAACCATTATACAAAGGATTAGGAACAGAACTATAATTATGATTATTACGATAAGTATTTGTTTCAGCCATGTCAAATTTGGTAGCCAAGAGGTTAACTTCTCCCACAAGTCTGAAAATCCCCAGGAAGTGTTATCCCTGGTTACTTCATGAAAATCTTTAGCTTGTTCCCAGATTTTAGATAAGTCTTTCTCTATCTGTTGTTCTTGATTTACATACGTACAACAATGCTCGCCTATAGCAGTACATAATCCCCCTTGCTGGGCAAACAACATATCCAAACCCAGTCTATTCTGGAGGACCGTTTTTCTCAGGGAAGAAGTCTCCTCTTGGAGGGCTTGGATTGCATCCCCTGTCGCAGCACTGAAACTTTCCATAGTAGCCGAAATATTTACTAAGGCCTTTTCTAATTCACTCACTCCTAACCATGGAATAAACCACTGCACAAAACTACGAAAGCCAGTGGGCCTGTCTATTAGGGGGTTGCTACTACGCCTCTGCCGAAAGAACCTCATGTATGAGCGTAAGAATTTTGGTGTGTTCAGGTAGGTCAGGTTCTGTCTAACAATGATGTTTGGTATTATGACTCCCATAGTACATCGGCCAGCCCAATTCAATGGTAAGACTGTATATCCTCACATCCAGTACCAACCTTGCGGGGCGGGGATTCCTATTACTGTGGTTCCTCTAGTCCATGTTGCCCACCAGTCAGCGATTGACCACGAGCTCTGGACCGTCCGGGAGCTGCCAGGGCCTCTTCTCCGCTTAGAGTCTTCGTGGTCTAATACCCACAGAGAACACGTGGTACAATTGGGGTACTGTCCCACAAATGTCTTATTATTACACCCGGGAATAATGCTAGTTCCCCACGGACATTGTCTGGTAGCTGAATTGTCACACCTTTGAACACACCATACATCTTGGGTTCCATTCCATAAACTTAAACTTAGGTCTATCTGCCAATTAAGATCTCCCGGTTTTATGTTTTTAAGTTCCTTGAGAGGTATGCCTAAGTTGGGTTCCTCAAAATCTTTTGAGACAACTATAGCCATTACAGGGTGTCCACTCCTCACGTTTCTCGGCAAATGCGAGCATAGTCAGCAGTCAGACCAATTCATGACCTTAGCAATCTTTTCGTGGAGCTGCAGAAATATGTTACTCCGACTTTATTTATCAGGATAACGATTAGCGTCGCAATAATATAAGTTTTTGAGGCTGTACTTGCGTGACCCTCCATGTAGACTTAGGTGCTCTTTTTACCCTAGTGTGGTGTATCCAGGCATTCTGCTCTCTGATCTTGATTGCTGTAAAAGAGGTGAGGAGTACCTGGTATGGTCCTTCCCACTGTGGTTACAGGGTTTTTTCTGCAAGAGACTTCACATATACATAATCTCCAGGTTGTATATCATGAACAGGTTCATCTAGACCTCTTCCCTGGGTACTAATTACATGCTTTCCAATTCTATTGAGTTGTTTGCTCAATGCCACCATGTAGGAAGTCATAATTTCATCCCCAATTTGCATAGATATCCCTTTTTGTATTCCATAGGGTTGTCCATACAGAACTTCAAAGGGGTTCAGTCCTTCCTTTGCCCTTGGTCTTATTCATATACACAAAAGGGCTAAACGGAGAAACTGAGGCCATGTCAGGTTTGCTTCTTGTCCCAATTTCACAATTTGCTATTTGATTAAGTGGTTCATTTTCTCCACTTGACCACTTGACTGAGGGTGATACGGGGTGTGAAGTTGCCAATCTATACCTAAATGGTGGCTAATTTGTTGTACTATTTTTGAGACAAAATGTGGTCCTCTGTCAGAGGATATGGTTGCTGGAACCCCAAAACGTGGTATTATCTCTTGTACCAATACTTTAGTTACCTCCCGAGCCTTAGCTGTTCTGGTTGGGAATGCTTATGGCCAACCGGAAAAGGTATCAGTTAATACCAGCAAATATTGATACCCCCCTTTTCTTGGGAGTTCTGTAAAATCAACCTGCCATTGTTGTCCAGGCCCATTGCCTTTTCCAATCTGGCCCATTTCTGGTTTGGGAGTATTTTTAGGATTAGTCTGGAGGCAAAGGTCACACTGTTGAGTCACCTGTCTCACCGTGGTATATAAATTTCTGGCCACAATTTCTCTTACTAAATGTTTATACAGAGCCTCTGTTCCCCAATGCCTTTTTCTATGTTCCTCCCGTATCAAGTGCCACAGTAAACAGGAGGGAATAATCATTCTTCCCTGTGGGGTATAAGCCCAGCCATCTTCATTATATGACCCTTCTAAGTTTGTGATAAGTTTCTGGTCTTCCTTGGTATATTCTGGCTTACCTTCTAGGGAGATTTGCCTATCAGGAATTAGAGCCCCTTCTATTTTCACCATTGTTTTGGCCACTTGTTTTGCCTCTCTGACCACCAGTTCATTCCCTTTTTCCAAATCTGAGCTCACTTTCTGGTGTGCCTTAATATGCATAATTGCCACTTTCTCAGGGAGCTGGACAGCTTCTAGTAGCTTCAGAATTTCTTCTGCATGTTTGATATTTTTCCCCTGGGAGTTCAATAGTCCTCTTTCTTTCCAAATTGCTCCATGTGCGTGCACAACTCCGAAGGCATATTTTGAGTTCGTGTAAATGTTCACAACTTTGCCCTGGGCCAATCCCAGGGCTCGGGTTAGGGCAATTATTTCTGCCTTCTGTGCGGAGGTGTTCATGGGCAAAGGCCCTGATTCTATTACCTCTTGACTGGTGGTGATGGCATACCCCGCATGTCAATTGCCATTTAAGACATAACTGCTCCTGTCTGTGAACCAGTTTTCCCTGTTTTCCATGGGGCTATCCTTCAGGTCTGGGCGGCTTGCGTATGTTGCTTCGATGGTTTCCAAACAGTCATGATGCACTGGTTCTCCTGTGTTCCCGCTGAGAAAAGAAGCTGGGTTGACAATGTTAGTGACTATGATTTCCACATCATCCTGTTCTACTAATACAGCTTGATATCTCAGGAATCTTTGTGGAGAGAGCCAGTGCCCACCCTTTGCTTCCAGTACTGCTGATACTGCGTGAGACACTAAGACAGTTCAATATCACGGCTGCAACTGCCCATAGGCATCCAGGCCAACCCTTTGCAGTGGTGTCTAACTGCTTAGGGAGGTAGGCAACTGCCCGTCTATATGGACCCAGATCTTGTGCTAATATTCCCAGGGCAATGCCTTGCTTCTCATGGGAGAAAAGAAGAAATGGCTTACTCACATCTGGGAGTCCTAAGGCCGGGGCCGACATCAACGCCTTTTTCAGTAGCTCAAAGGCTCGTTCAGTCTCCTTGTTCCACTCAAGGTGCTTCTGCTCAGTGGCTGTTAATGCATACAGTGGCTTAACAAGCAGTCCATAATTATAAATCCACAATCGACACCACCCTGTCATTCCCAGAAAAGTCCGCAACTCCTTTACTGTCTGAGGTTTCTGAGTTCGGCCTATCGCCTCTTTGCATGCCTGTCCCAAAGTCCTCTGTCCCGCACTAATTTCATAGCCCAAATAATTCACTTTACGTTGCATTACCTGGGCCTTCTTCTTGGACACCCAGTATCCCTGGAGTCCCAAGAAATTCAGCAGACTCACCATCCATGCCATACAATCTTCCTCTGTTTTGGTAGCGATCAGGATATCATCCACATACTGCAACAGTTTTCCTTCCTCAGACAGGGTTTCCCAGGATTCTAGGTCTTTCGCAAGCTGATTGCCAAAAACGGTAGGACTATTCTTAAATCCTTGCGGCAACACCGTCCAAGTGAGCTGGGTCTTCCGACCACTTTTAGGGTTATCCCATTCGAACGCAAACAATTTTTGACTGGCTTCATGGAGAGGGAGGCAAAAGAAAGCATCCTTCAAATCTAAAACAGTAAACCAACTTAGTTCAGGTGTCAACACAGTCATCAGGGTATATGGGTTTGCCACTACTGGGTAGAGGTCTTCAGTTATCTTATTCACTGCCCGTAAGTCTTGGGCCACCCGATATGACCCATGGGGTTTCCGAACAGGTAATATAGGGGTATTGAATTCAGACTCACACTCCTTTAGTAATCCTAACTGCAGAAATTTTTCTATCACCAGCCGGATTCCTTCTCTATCTTCCTTCTTTAGGGGATATTGTTTAATTCTTACCAGTCGTTGGCCTTCCTTAATCTTAACTTCGACAGGTGGAGCACTTTTCGCTCTTCCAGGTACGTCAGTAGCCCATACCCCCGGGTACACTTGGTTTAGGATTTCCTCATTAATTTTTCCTTCTGAGGGGAAACTAGTTAAGTTTAGACTCAATATCTGAACATATTGCTGATCTTTTACCTCCAGAGTAATTTCTCCTTTTTCAAATATAATCTTTGCTCCCAATTGTTCCAACAAATCTCTTCCCAAAAGTGCTTTCGGGGAGTTGGGCATATATAAAAATTTATGAATGCCCCATTGTTTTCCCAGTTTGTATTCTAGAGGCTTACAAAAATATGCCTTTTCACTTTGGCTAGTCGCCCCTTTTACCATGACATAATCATTCCCCAGGGGCATCAAAGCTTGATTCAAAACCGAGTATGCTGCCCCTGTATCTACTAATAATTCTACTACTTCTTGTTTTTCCCCTAGCTTAATTATAACCAGTGGATCCGCTAGGGTAGATTCCCCAGGTTCCCATCAATCTTGTTCCACGTGGGCTATTCTTCTTCCTGTTTGTGCCCTTTGGCCTTCTTTCTTTTTCTTTGGGCATTCCTTCTTCCAGTGACCGAACTTCTTACAGAAAGCACACTGATTTTTATCCACCCGGGGCAGGTCCCATTTAATCCCTCTTTCCCCTTCTTCCCGGATTACAGCTTGTCGTAGTTCAGCCCCGATCGGGACCAGACTACGCAGTCTCTCTCTCGCTCCCCCCACCCTCCGAGAGAATAGGGGGAGATGATATAAGGAAAACGGCTCAAGGTTTGAGATAAGGACAGGGAGAAATCCTTAAAGTTACCGTCACGGGCAAAACAGACTCGACTTGGGGAAAACTATTCATTTATTTCTAAAATTAGCAGGAGAATGAGACAGGGAACAAGATAACCTCCCCCAACCCCTCCCTCTTCCCGGGCTTAACATTATCTCTACTACCTCCCCTCCCAAGCGGCACGGGGGGGGAAAAGGGAATGGGGGTTGTGGTCAGTTCATCACGCGTTGTTTTACGCCACTGTATCATCGTCAGGGGAAGAACTCCTCGCATTCCTCCTCTGCTCCATCATGGGGTCCCTCCCACGGGCCACAGTCCTTTGTGAAACTGCTCCGGCGTGGGTCGTCTCTTCCACGGGGTGCAGTCCCTCTAGAACAGCTGTCCCAGCGGGCACTCCACAGGCCACAGCCTCCTTCAGGCCTCCACCTGCTCCAGCGTGGGGTCCTCCACAGGCTGCAGGTGGATCTCTGCCCCTCCGTGGACCTCCATGGGCTGCAGGGGGACAACCCGCTCCACCATGGTCGTCACCACGAGTTGCAGAGGAAACTTGGCCAGGAGCCGCATTACTCCTCCCCCTCCTTCTTCACTGACCTTGGCGTCTGCAGCCGTTCCTTACAACAGGCTGGCAGACGCCTCGCAGGATCCTTTTACATCTTGTTCACTTCTCATCTCCTCTCCACTTCTTGCAGCCGGGCCGGGCCCAGTTGGGCCCAGTCGGCTGCCCGGCGGGAGGCCAGAGGGTGAGGCCTGCAAGGCCCATGAGGCTCGCGCCTCCCCCTCTCTGCCCCCCGCTCAGCTGCTTCACATCTGTCGTGGTTTTGTTTAGTAGGGGGGGGGCTAAGGTGGTAGCTTCTGTAGGAAACTGCTAGAAGTCGCTCCCCTTTGTTCAGTGGACTCGGCCGGGCCTAGGGCGGACCCGCTGCTGGCCAAGGCCGAGCCGATTGGTAGCAGAATGTCTCGTGATAACGCCTCTGTGATAACGTATTTAAGAATGGGAAAACAGAAAAAAAGAGAGAAGAGAAGATGTGAAGAAGCTGAGCGGGGGCAGAGGTGCGACTCCTGGCCAAGATTCCCCTGCAGCCTGTGGTGACGACCATGGTGGAGCAGGTTGTCCCCCTGCAGCCCATGGAGGTCCACGGAGGAGCAGAAATCCACTTGGAGCCCATGAAGGACCCCATACCGGGGGAGGTGGGTGACTGAAGACAGCTGTGGCCCGTGGAGGGCCCGCTGGGACAGCTGTTCTGAAGGGACTGCACCTGTGGAAGAGATGACCCACGCCGGAGCAGTTCCACGAAGGACTGTGGCCTGTTGGAGGGACCCCACGATGGAGCAGGGGAGGAATGTGAGGAGTTCTTCCCCCAACCATGAAGCAGCGGCATGAAACAACGTATGATGAACTGACTGCAACCCCCATTCCCTCTTCCCCCCTGTGCTGCTCAGGAGGGGAAGGTAGTAGAGATAATGTTAAGCCTGGGAAGAGGGAGGGGTGGATGGAGGGGTGGATGTTATCTTGTTCTCTGTCTCATTATCCTGCTATTTGTAGTAATAAATGAATAGTTTTTCCCAAGTCGAGTCTGTTTTGCCCTTGACGGTAACTTTAAGGATTTCTCCCTGTCCTTATCTCAAACCTCGAGCCGTTTTTCCTTATATTTTCTCTCCCTGTTTTCTCGGAAGGTGGGGGGAGTGAGAGAGAGACTGCGTAGTCTGGTCCCGGTCAGGGCTGAACTACGACAACATCTCTCCTTTTTTTTTCCTGTTTTCCCCTACTTAAATACATTATCACAGAGGCGTTATCACGGGACATTCTGCTACCAATTGGCTCGGCCTTGGCCAGCAGCGGGTCCGCCCTAGGCCCGGTCGAGTCCATTAAACAAAGGGGAGCAACTTCTAGCAGTTTCCTACAGAAGCTACCACCTTAGGCCCCCCCTCACTATCAAAACCAGAACACAGCTATCAGCTTCTTTTGCCCTTGCCTGTATCCTTCCTCTCTGTTACTGAATACTCTCCATGCTTCATCTAACAGTACTTCTAAATTCCTGCTTTCTGTAGGGCGTAATTTCTGAAGTTTGCACCTTATATCCCCTGTAGATTGACCCAAAAATAGGGAGACTAATTGCTGTACTCCTACCTCTGACCCAGGATTCAGCGGTGTGCTGCAGCGCATCACGTCCCTCAGTTGATCCAGGAATTCAGATGGGGACTCGGAAGGATTTTGCTTGACTGCATACAAAGCTGACCAATTTATAGTTTTGGGGATTGCCCTCTCCATTCCCTTTGAAATCCACTCCTGATACTCCTGCAATCTTTCCATATGTACAGATCTATTAACATCCCACTTTGGATCTTGGAGAGGGAAATATTCTTTAACATCCCCTCCTGTAATCTTATAATGGTCTTCGGCCAGATTCCCTGCTGTTTTTAAAATTAGTTGTTTCTCTGTCTCAGTCATATATTCCAGTAATAGATGTATATCCTTCCAATCAGGATTATGTTGTTTTACAATAAATTGCTTAGTTACACTTACCGGGTCACTCCTATAATCTTTTGCAACCTTTTTCCATTCCCCTAGGTCAGCAGTAGAAAAGGGTACTTTAATTAACATCGTCCCACCATCCGGCCCCACCGCCTCCCGGAGAGGTGCTTGCAAAGCTGTTGGAGCAGATTTCTTCCTGGTACGGGAAGATACGGGGCTGTCCGGGGGGGTCGAAGCTCTGTCCGAGTCCGCATCCTGTTCCTGTGGTCGAGGGGGAGTCTTAAACAAATCAATTAAATCTTGTTCTGACGCCTGATGAATCTTACTTGCCTTAGTACATCTTTGTCCAATACTACATGCCGAACAACACCACCTCAGTTTACCTCTGAGCTCCTTGTTATTTGCTCGCTCAAGTGCGAGTACCATAGGGTCCTGTGGGGGCACCATTCCACAGTCCCTTTGCCACTCCGGATGTTTTCGGAGGGTGAAAAACATATCTGCATACGAAACCTCATCCCATTTTCCTTCTCTTCTTAAAAACAACATTAGTTGTAAAAGGGTGTTATAATCTCTTGACCCATTGAGCAGCCACTTAGCCTTGCCTTCTAGCTTATACAACGGCCACCATTGATTGCAATATTTGATAAGGGTCATCGTACTTTCCATAACTCCAGTCCTAACACTATCTTTCCAGTGAGCGAGTACGCAACCCAGAGGACTCTTCTTTAATATTCCTCCGCTCTGACCTCCCCCCATATTTATTGATTTATTATCTGATCCTCTCTTTGCTCCGTGTCCAGCAACTCAGTTGCTGTACCACCCCTTCCCCAGAGTCTGACGGGTGCTGCCACTCCCCCAGAGTCTGACTGGGCAACTACTTCCTCTTTCTCCTCAGTCTAAGATCACTCTGGAGCTAGAACTTCCTCTTTTCCACCATACACAAACACAGCCCTCTCTTTCCTACTACAATCTCTAAATTTTGCACCTAGGACACTCAAAATTCCAGCCAAACTCTACCCACAACTTTCCACTACAACTTACACTCTTGAACAAATATAGGTTTACAAGAGTTATCATGGTATAAAGGACACCATTCAGGACCGTCGGGGTCCCACCACAAGGGAACAAAGGAATCTACAATTGTGGGTTAGCAGGGCTGCATGTATGCAGGAGGGGCAGTCTGCGGTGATTCGCGCGCTAGGCGCGGATAGGTCCATGGGCACAGGGGGCGGGTGCGTTCGCCTGCGTAGCGGGTGTACGGGTATTTAACCCTGTGTTGCGCAGCATTAAATTGAAGGCTTGGCTTGACGGTATCCGTGTGATGCCCTGCTTTCCCCGGAGCGGGGCTCCGGTGCGTGCAGGGTAGGTTAGCTGGCAAGAGAAGCCTGCAAGTGGTGACCCCGACGTGTGACAGGTCCGGACGGTTTTGAGCTGGGGCCGCGCGGCGGTCGTGCCTGCCTGCTGTTAAGATGGCATCCATCTCTGATACAGTGAAGGTATTGAAGGCGTTGGGTAAAGATCTGAATTGTCCGGTGCATAGGGCACCGTTGACGGAGTTCATCCTATGGATGCAGAAAAGGGGCTTGATTAACAAGCCGGGAGAGGTGATGGACGTGGCGCAGTTACAGGCGGCGGGGAAAGAGTCGTTGGAAGAAGGGGGGGTCGGAACGAAGGGTGTGGCGACGCGGCTGGAGACGTTAGGTTCGGTGAAAAGACTGCTGGCTAAGGCTCAAGAGGCGCGCAAAGTGTGGGTTGCGGCTTTAATTGCAATCAAAGAAGGGTGGCCCTCAGAAGGGGAGGGGGACGAATGGGGTCGAGACAGCGCGGAGGGGACAGGCGGTGGCGCTCCGGTGGTCTGCCTCGTTTGGCCGGGAGACGCTGATGGTGGTAAAGGTGCAATGTAATTTGGGTGTACTCCCCCGTGTATCACGCCTTCCTTGCCGGAGGAGCCTGACCCGAAAGAACAACCCCACAAATACGAGGACACAGAAATGCCCTCTGTCTCTCTTTCTGCCCCATCGGCTCCACCGCTTGTAAATTCGTGGAGGGGTGATAGTGAGGCGGGAGCCAGTTTCGAGGTGGCGCCCCAGGAGTCGCGGGACGCGGAGCGGGGTCCTAGTGCTTTCCTGGCGGGGAAAAGAGCCGCGGTCCCCGAGATCAAGGATAAAGCAGCGGGTGATAGAGCCGCGGTCCTCCAGACCAGAACGACGAGAAGCACTGCTTCAAAGGAACATAAATCAGTTTTAACGTGTCTAACAAAAGTGTTAGAGGAACAGAACTGTGCTATTAATAACACTGACCTGAAGAGCTTGTTGACTTGGGTGTCCACTCACGTATCAAACGCAAACCTCTGTCATATCTATACAGTGGGCTCCTGGAACACCATAGGTATTAGACTGTGGGACTGTGTAACGCGGGGTGACCCTGCTGCTCAAAAGTTATTACCGGTGTGGCGTGTAATGTTTGAAGCCTTGAAGAATCACACGCAGAAAGGAGATCCAACAGCACCCGTTACCCCGTCGGCTCCTTCGTCCATGGAAACAAAGACTAACAGCGAGCCGGAAAAATCCCTTTGATCCAGGTCCCATAGATCCAGAAAAGGAGCCTTCAGTCTTTGGAGCTTCCTTGTTATAGAGGTGGCGTGTTTGTGTGTGTGTGTGTGTATAAGCATGAAGTAAATGGTGTGAAATAAGGGATGAATACTGTCTTGGTTTTAGCAGGGATGAAGTTAATTTTCCTCTCAGAAGCTTTGGGTTTTGTATGTGAAGAATGTTGATAAAAATGCTCTGATGATAAGGGTTGTTGTTAATGAGACCAAGGACACTGTCTGGCTTTCCAAGTCTCATTAATGAGCAGGTGCAGGAAGCTGAGCCAAAAAAAAAAAAAAAAAAAAAGAAGCGAAAATAAGAATCTGGAAACAGGTAATTGGGAAGGACCATTCCCTCTTATGATGTGGGTGAAAGGATATGCTTGTGTCTCTACAGGAGCAGTGAACAAGTGGATCCCTGCATGATGGGTACGACCAGCGCTCCAAGCTCCCTTGCGTTCGTCGGATTGTTAACAAGCTGTGTGGCAGCTCCATGGACATCAGTTACGGAAAGAACAAATGTGTGGGTAATTATGGATAATGCCACAGGACAGGACATCATTTGTTTGTCTATATCATCTTCAAATAAGCCTTTCAGAACATGCTTGGTCAATCTGCCAGATCAGATAGCGGTAGGATGACAATTCTGTGTAAAACAACAGCAGCCACCAGTGCTGAGTGCTAAATAACAAAAGATGGAACTTTTGGGATCACTAAAGATGGACTTCTGCCTATTTTCTTTAACTATTCAGGAGCTAATGTTACTAGAGGGGTAATGATTGTAAATGCTTTAAGACCTATACATTGCAACGACACAGCATGGTGTAATCACGCGAGCACACATCAAAATCCAGACAGCATAAAAGACCTAAACGAAGTACACATAGCTTTAAATCTGATTGCCAAGATAATATAGAGTTTTGGAAACCAGGTGAAATTATTGCTGCTTCAGTCTTTGCACTTGATGTGGCAAGTGCCTAGGCATTAGCTACGCTAAATAAATTGGGCTTTTGGCTTGCTAAGTAAACACATGGAATTATATCAGTACTATTAACGCTGTTAATTGATGTAGATTCTATACGCTATACTACTTTACAAAACAGAACCGCTGTTAGCCTGCAGAGCACATATTTGACAGACCCTGTTGCATGTGCTGGCCACACATGCAGCAACGTCTGGTCAGGCCTTGTTGTATGCGTTGGCCACGCGTGCGGCAACGTCTAGTGGCTACTCTTTCACTGAATCTGCTGAGAATAAAACGGGGGTGACTCGGGGCGGGGAGGGGGAGAGGATCCAGAGCACACTTTATTAACAACAGGGGATGCCCTGAAGGTGCTGCGCCTGCCTCCTTTCTCTGCTCTGACCCCGCTGATAAACATCCTCTTGCTCGGCGGTGTCTTTGGCGTAGTCGGGTTGGTAACAGAATAGATCAGTAGTAGATTTTTTATTATTAGCACAAAATCATGGTTGTCAGGATTTTGATGGGCTTTGCTGCATGAATCTGTCTGATTATTTGGAATCTATTCACAAAAGTATTCAAAACTTGCAAAAAGGAGTACAAAAACTGCAACAAAGTGATGGTTTTGATATATTCAGAAATCTTTTTGGTGGATTGATAAAAGCTTATTACAAATAGCTGTAGGATGCTTATTCATTCTTTTTATATATGTATTTTGATCTGTATTCCGTGTGTGTGTTGAAATATGTGCAGACTTTAATAGATAAAGCGTTGAAACAAGCCTCTTCTCATAAACAAAGAAGAGAGAGATGTGGGTATTTCTTGAGCCAGTACGGTGTCAGTGAAAGCAAACTGACCTTGGGAGAGGGATACAATCATGCTCGCTGGAAGAAAGCCATGGAATGAGAAGGGAACTTTAAGATACAAGACATTGTTAATGGAATTTAGGGCTTGTTTCAACAGAGGCCTGCAAAATTAGTCACTGGCTTTGTAGATAAGAAAGTTACTGAAGTTATTATGTTTGTAGTAATAGAGAATATCATAACAGAAAATTAGTAGAAAATAGTAAAATTTAGGTTTATATATATATATATATATATATATATATAAGGTGTCATTAGTAATCTTATTAGCTTGTGTAGGGCATAGCTAGGTGGTTGCTATCCTTAGCTACAAAATTGTGATACTAGGCATCATACTAGGTATAATCATTAACATTCCGTGCTTGGTCACCTGTCTATAAAAGTGATACAGAGAATAATACATCAGAACGCACACGCCATACGACATCAGTTCCAACTGCCCATCTCACACGGTTGGGCTGTAGTGGCAGCCTGTCCAGCATGTCAAGCACCTAACCCGAACCAGGCCTTATACTACCCAGGCGTTAACCCCGGAGGTATGCTCCGAACCAGGTACGACAACTAGATATCACAGACTATGCGCTATTTGGCTGTTTCAAATACATTCATGTTGCGATCGACACTTGCTCCCGAGCTCTCTTCGTGTGTCCATTCATGACGTCCATAACACAAAATCCATCCTGCACCAGAGCTGGGCTTTTATTTGCCTAGGGTACCTCGGAAAATAAAGACTGACCGTGGGCCGTCACAGATATCTCACCACTTCCTGCAGACGTGGGGAGTCCGCCATACGTTTGGCATTCCTCTGAACAGCACCAAGCAAGTGATTGTAGAACGTGCACGCAAACCCCTGAAAGCACAGCTAATCTGCTTCAGAGAGGGGGGAAAGAGGGGTTCTCCGGGGGTCTTGGTCGGTGAAGCGCTTGTGGTACTGAATCATATGTCCTTCGCTAACCCCCAATCCGTTTCCCCTATCCAAAACCATTTTTCCTCGCGTCAGCTGCTGTTTGGGGGCAAGGCACTCCCAAAGGTCTGGTTCCGCCTGCCAGAAAACCCAGGCTGGGAAGGTCCCGCTAATTTGCTGACATGGGGACGAGGGTATGCTTGTATCTCCACAGGTGCGGGGACCCGATGGATCCCAGCCTGGTTGGTACAGCTGAGGCTGGAGGATCAGCAGGGTGACCGAGCGGCGTGGCACTCTCCAGCTCACCCTTGTGGGATTGATCCTGATTGTGAGTCTTCCAATGCAAGTGATAACGACTAACTTTTGGGAGCAATTCACGCATTACACCAACTCTACTCAGGTTTGCATAGCGCATGGCCTGTTGGGCTCTTGGGAATGCCAACCGCACAGCCCTCGCCATATCTGAACTGGCGACTGCTTTAGCAGCACACGACAAAGGACTGACACAAATGAAGTTGGCATTAGATTATGCCCTTGCGAAGCCTGGCATCAGTTGCAGCGACCTAGAGGGAGTCCTAGGTCTCCAGGGTTACTGCTGTTTGGACTTCAGCAAGAACACCTCCTCGGCTTTGGAGAAGACGCGTGCGCATGCTGCCCAGTCAGTATTCAATGTCAAAGCCCTAAAGGACTGGGGGTAGTTTTCAGACCTGTTCGGTTTACCTAAATGGCTAAGAAATATTGTGTCTATAGGTTTGACAATCCTAGCAGTTGCTTTGATAATGCTTTGTTTGTTTCTGTTACTGTTACCTTTCTTGCATGCTATGATTGAGGGGTCACTAGGCGACTATCCATGATCAACTATGTTATAGCGGCATTCACCTCAGGGTACCAGCCATTAGACTAGGATGATTTAGCATAGAGGGGGGGAATTGTGGGGTAACGTTAGCAGGGCTGCATGTATGCAGGATGGGCAGTCTGCGGTGATTCGCGCGCTAGGCGCGGATAGGTCCATGGGCGCAGGGGGCGGGTGCGTTCGCCTGCGTAGCGGGTGTACGGGTATTTAACCCTGTGTTGCGCAGCATTAAATTGAAGGCTTGGCTTGACGGTATCCGTGTGATGCCCTGCTTTCCCCGGAGCGGGGCTCCGGTGCGTGCAGGGTAGGTTAGCTGGCAAGAGAAGCCTGCAACAATGACAAAACACAATAAACTACTACCGTGGTTACAAACACACACACACTTTGGATCCAATTCAATCTTTGCACACAAACAATACAATCCACACAGAAAATCGTCTCTCACACTTCTATGTAAGCTCTCTTCGTGCCGACATACAAAGGTACTCACAGTGTCCACACTCTCATGGACATCCGCACACTCATAGTGGTCACACAGTCATACAAGAAACTTCGTAAAGAGGAAAGTCCCCTTGCTTTCTAGCCCCCCTCAGAAGAATCTGGGCGGCTGAGGGCGGCTGGACAGACCTCACGCCACACACACCGTCACAGCTTTGCTCAGATTCCCGGGACTCACTCACGCTCTCACAACACAGGCATTTACACCATAGAAGGTCCCGCATACAACATAGAATTTTTACCACGCAGCATAGAAGATCACACACACAAAAATCCTTTACACAAACACTATGGTTCAACGAGTCCAAATCAGTAGCCAACACCAAATGCCTTATTACAACAGCCAAAAATCAATACCGGCAAAACACGGACTCACTCGATCTACTCCCAAGATCGCTAGCGGCCGCTCTATTGGTCAGCGAGTCCCCAATTGGAGCCCCAAACCAAAGTTACAAGAGGCCCGCTTACCCTTCTCCTGCTTCTCATATACCGGTCATCAGCAGGTCCCTCGGATGCAGCGGTTACCTCGGACTCACTCGATCAGTGAGTCCCCAACTGGAGCCCCAAACCAACCTGGGTACCCACCCAAAGGGGACTATGCTGCACGCCAGACGTCTCTGCGTGATTTACCAGCTGCCCCGGCCATGCGTACAACTTACAGGCCCCCTCCATTAAACATACCGTTTGGTCCGCGGCTTCAGGAGGTTGTTGTCTGCTCCTGCGGTGAGCAGCTGGCAGCGGAGGCTCCCCCGAGGAAAGTGCTCGGGGCGCGCCTAGAAGAGTCCGCTCCGCAGTCGATCCCGCAGCCAAGCAGAGAGCCTCCTGCCTGGCTCATCAAACTGACGTATGGAAAACGGACTCCACAATCTGTAAGATTGTAAAGTAGGTATGTTTATTCAGCGCCGGGCAGCACAGGGGGTAGTCCCACCAAAACTGTGCGCTCCTGACGTGGCAACTCACTTTGAATTTATACAACCAGGTGTTACATATACATGAAGTTTCAAAACACGCCTATACATAGGCATGAGCTATCCCCTCCCCCCCGCTTCATATTAAAATTAGTTCCAAGGGGTCATTTCCATAAACTCCTCCTATCCGCGCCTGCGCAGTGCCTCATGGTGGTGGTCGTCGGGGGTCGTGGGGATGAAGATAGGTAGCTCCTCTTCGTCACCGCTAGTAACATTTTGTTTTCGAGCAGACGCAGTTATGTTTTGGCTCTTATCCAAGCCGTAGGGTCGGTTTTAGCTGGTTCTTGGAGGGGGGGCCCCCTGGTTCTTATCAGGAACTGTCCTTGTGAGGAATGCAAGACTTCCCACCTCAGATAATTTACACAACAGATAGCACCATTTGCCATATCTATTAGAATTTCTTTAACCCCTTCTTTCAATAGTTAGCTGCAGGGTTAGCTGAAATTAATAGGAAAATTTCCTTCCCAGAATTCAATTAATCTTCTAGACACTGAGGCATGCATTCCTGCCCTTCAAAGAAATGCATATACAGTAGACCCTTATATGCAGAAAATACTACTATTTCCCTAAGACTGCTACAGGCCTTAAGAGCATCTCCCACCAAGAATATTTATATTTACAGGGCCAACTATGAGCACATCTACATGAAAGTGTTAGTACCAAAAAGCTATAAATGTCCTAATTGCTTTAAATTAAAAAAAAATGAACAATTCCTGAAAGAATGTTAAGATTTTCAAATTGTTTCAAGCTAATACTCACAGACCTTACTTTGTCTTAGGAAAATGAACATGGTCAGTTGTCATACAGATTTAACAGTGTATTGAAGAACTGGGTCTAATCAGTATTAGACATGAAGAGGGGCTCAGGCAGGCAACATCTACTGAGTTAGCAACCCAAACATGACAGGAAGAGCATGTATGATCATCTGTGCACAGAGAAGAAAGAAAATAAAAATATAACCAGCTGTCATCTAACTGCTTTGGGAAGCTAAATATTATTTCAGTTTCAGAGGAACATCCCTAGCATTTCTTATACCAAGACAACCCTTTGTCATTGATGCAAAGGAGAAATCCCACCTACCAGTGCTCTCACCTCCTTGACTGAGGCCCCTTACACTCCTGCTGGATGTTGCTCTTTCAACCTTCCATGCATCTGCTGTCTCATACTTACATATCTCATGTCCCATGCAGTTTGCTCTCTGGGCAGCAATTTCAGATATGCTTGTTCAGACAAATTCCATCCTTCTCCTCCCACCCCCACCATCTGATATCCTGTTTGCAGACATGATGGGAAAGTTCAGGTAATTCCACAGCATCAAAACCATAATGGGTTCTTCAAATCAGTCCCCTTGCATCTGGGAAGGAGGTGGTGTCACACTGATTTCGGATGAGAGGAAGGCCCCCTTGCGTTCTAGCTGACCTCAGACGAGTCTGGGAGGCTAGGGGCGGCTGGACCAACCTCTCACACACTGGAGCGAGGTTTTGCTCGTATTCTTGGGAACAGAATTAAGACTCAAAATGGAGTCAAGCGCCAGGTAACTGTATTTACCCAAAAATGAGTTCGCAAATGCAAGAGAAAGAGAGAAAGAAAGGAAAGAGTGAAAAAAGCTTCAGTTGCAATAGCTACCACCATGGAGCCGCAGCGTCCTGACAGTCCAATTCACTCGGTGGGGGAACGTTCCGTCCGATGTTGGTTCTGTCCGATGTTGGTTCCTTTCTGTCCTTTTATTGTTTTCATTGTCCTTCCAAGAATCACGTTGCATATTCCAAGAGCTGGTTTGCTTGGTCGCACTCCTCACCTGGTGGTGATACGCATGCCCAATGCCGGCTCTCTTGCCAGCTAACCTACCCCGCACGCACCGGAGCCCCGCTCCGGGGAAAGCAGGGCATCACACGGATACCGTCAAGCCAAGCCTTCAATTTAATGCTGCGCAACACGGGGTTAAATACCCGTACACACGCTATGCAGGTGAACGCACCCGCCCCCTGCGCCCATGAATCTATCTGTGCCCGCCACGCACCTGCCCCTGCACCCATGGACTTATCCATGCCCACCACGTACGTGGACGCACCTGCCCCCTGCGCCCATGGACCTATCCGCGCCTAGCACGCGTATCATCGCGGACTGCCCCTCCTGCATACATGCAGCCCTGCTAACGTTACCCCACACCCAATACTATCTCTGGGCCCCTCTGTTTTTCTGGCCTCGGGTCTGGGTGCATGCGTGGGGTAAGGCTAAATTTATCAGAATCAGCTTTGCATTCAGGTTTGCAGGAAAATAGGCCTGTGGCTTGATTGGCTTGCAAGATAACAGGAATTGGCTTGCAAGATAGTGAGAACTGGTTTGCAAGATAGCGAGAATTGGCTTGCAAGAAAACAGGAAGACTCTAGTCCTATGGTTTAACTGATGTTCCATTGTTCAGGTGGTGGTTTGATGTTTCGACAATGTTGAGACAAACATTCGACACAGTCTCTTACAGGTGGGAATCTCCCTTTGAAGGGAAGCCATTGGCTACTGAGGCAATTAAGAGGCATGGGCCTCTTAAATGAGAAATTAAATCCTTTCAAAATAAATCCAGTGGAACTTGGAAAAATAATGTGAAGCAAAATGTCTCACCAGATGCCTGAGAAGCAGAAAGCTGTTATCTACAACAGTGTCTTATTTTCCATTAAAAAAAGAAAAATCAGGGCAAAATTACTTCCTTGTGCTACTCCTAGGATAGACTTATATCTTCTGACAATCCCACAAGAAAATGTCATTATGTAATGGCAAGGTGGAAACAGAAGTGTCTGTAAGCAGAAATGAACATTGACTCTTAAAGAGCACTACAGTGATTCTCTTTAACCTTGGTCTCAATAGCATTGCATCTCTATACTTAGATAAGTATAATATATTTTTTCCTCTGTAATGAACCAAAGAGATACAAAAATATATAATTTCATATAATTATAATTTATTTTAGATTTAATTTCAGAATTATTGGGTTAAAGACAGAGTGAATGAAGAATAAGGTGCTACATCTTTGAAGTCAATAACTAAACTCCAATTGAATTCAGTGGGGATATGATTCCACCAAGAACATTTTATTTGAGAATTATTTATATGCAATGGAAATAGAACAACACTCCCCTTCCATCACTTTTCACTGTACTGTTGTAGGTAGGAACAAAATAAAGGTTACAAAGGCCAAGTATCCTTGGAGATGGAAAGTTTCCCTACCAACCAATCAGTAACCAATCAGTTATTTTACTGTGATTTCTTCCCTGTTATTATTTTGTATAAAAGACTCCTTTCATTTCTAAGAGATATAGTAGCTTTGTGGAATACCACCTAGCACACATCTTTGAGCAAACATGAAATTAAAACAATACCTCTACTCAGTGTGTTAATTGGTTTCTGCACACCAGGTAAATGGACCCAGATTTGAGACAACATTTTTGCGACCCAGATGGGATTGCCATAGAGCCTTGCCCAGATTGTCTCGCTGTTCCTGACAGAGAAGCGGACCATAGGATTCCAGTGCACACCGACCTGTTGACTGGGAACTCCTCTGGCTACTCTCCAACGTCGGGCAGTGAGCAACTCAAAGGTGCAACGTGATTAATAAGAGGTATTGTCCAAAAAGAGAGAAGAGGGAATTCGGACTAAGTGGTACCCTTTATTGGTTAACTCCCAATAGATTACACCAAAAGCCATGACAGAAATAAGAGAATTTCTATCTTAGCCAACATAGGGGAGTTGGGGCCAGGTGTATAAAAAGGTGGGTCAGTGAGTTCTTTTGGTAAAAGGAATGGGAAGCACTTTGTCCACTCCTGAGTCTACACATTATACTCCCTTGGGGTGCATTTTGAAACATTGGAATAAGTTTGGCTCAGATCCCATGACTAAAAGCAAACTGAAAAGATACTGTAATCAGTGGTGGCCATAATATAAATTGGAAAACAATGAACGATGGCCAGAGAATGGAACTTTACATTATAATACAATTTTACAACTAATGCTGTATTGTAGACAAATGGGAAAATAGGATGAAATGCTTTATCTTGATGCCTTTATCATAGAATCATAGAATAGAATCATAGATTAGTTAGGGTTGGAAGGGACCTTCAAAGGTCATCTAGTCCAACCCCCCTGCAAGGAGAAGGGACATCCCCAACTACATCAGGTTGCTCAGAGCCTCATCCAACCTGGCCTTGAATGTTTCCAGGGATGGGGCCTCCACCACCTTTCTGGGCAACCTGTTCCAGTGTTCCACCACCCTCATTGTAACAATTTTTTTCCTAATATCTAATCTAAATCTACCTCCCTCTGTTTATAAAACCATTATCCCTCATCCTATCACAACAGACCCTGCTAAAGAGTTTCTCCTCATCTTTCCTGTAGGCCCCCTTTAGGTACTGGAAGGCCACTATAAGGTCTCCCCAGAGCCTCCTCTTCTCCAGGCTGAACAGCCCCAACTCTCTCAGCCTGTCCTCATAGGAGAGGTGCTCCAGCCCCCTTATAATTTTTGTGTCCCTCCTCTGGACCCTCTCCAACTGGTCCATGTCCTTCTTATGTTGGGGCTCCAGAACTGGACACAGTACTCCAGGTGGGGTCTCACCAGGGCAGAGTAGAGGGGCAGAATCAACTCCCTCAACCTGCTGGCCACATTCCTCTTCATGCAGCCCAGGATGTGGTTGGCCTTCTGAGCTGCAAGCACACATTGCTGGTTCATGTTGAGCTTCTCATCCACTAGCACTCCCAAATCCTTCTCCTCAGGGCTGCTGTCAATCCATTCTCCGCCCAGCCTGTATTTGTGCCTGGGATTGCCATGACCCAGGTGCAGGACCTTGCACTTGGCCTGGTTGAACTTCATGAGGTTGGCACGGGCCCACCTCTCCAGCCTGTCAAGGTCCCTCTGGATGGCATCCCTCCCTTCCAGCGTGTTGACGGCACCACACAGTTTGGTGTCATCGGCAAACTTGCTGAGGGTGCACTCTATCCCACTGTCCATGTCGCCGACAAAGATGTTGAACAGGGCCGGGCCCAACACAGACCCCTGAGGGATGCCACTCATCAGCAGTCTCCACTTGGACATTGAGCCGTTGACCGCCACTCTCTGAGTGCAGCCACCCAGCCAACTCCTTATTCACCAAATGGTTCATCCATCAAACCCATGTCTCTCCAGTTTAGAGAGAAGGATGTCATGTGGAACAGTGTCAAATGCCTTGCACAAGTCCAGGTAGATGACATCAGTTGCTCATCCCTTCTCCACCGATGTTGTGACCCCATCATAGAAGGCCACTGAATTGGTCAGGCACAATTTGCCCTTGGTGAAGTTGTGTTGGCTGTCACCAACCACCTCCTTGCTCTCCATGAGCCTTAGCATGGTTTCCAGGAGAATCTGCTCCATGACCTTGCCAGGCACAGAGGTGAGACTGACTGACCTGTAGCTCCCCTGGTCTTCCTTGTTTCCCTTTTTCAAAATTGGGCTTATGTTATCCCTTTTCCAGTCCTCAGGAACTCTTATGACATTTATGACTCTAAAAAGCAAAGTATGGTTTGGGAAAGCTGAAGTTGATTCTGATGATCTAGCAATTATGACAGGAAATAAACAGGCAGATATCATGGAATTACCAGTTATAGAGATAAAACAGAAAGAAAAAGAGAAAAAGAAAATTTCCTTGTGTGATTTGAAAGATAAAGATTTCACTCCAGATTTGGAAGAGGATGTGCAATTTCTAGTTCCATCAGCACCTCGTGAAAGTCTCTGTGCCTCCTCCTTATGAGTGGAGCAAAGAGGGAGCATGTGCTTGTGGTGCTGAGAATTTTAGTTCAATTTCTTTTCGAACGAGAGGACAACATCCATTTGTTAGGATAAGACTTACTATGCAAATTGAATGCACAAATAATTATTTGTGAGAATTCTGTACAGCTCCATATTGTGCCTGAGGTGGCATGGAAGGCTCAAATTTGTCTACTGGTGAAGGAGGAAAATGAGAGAAAAGATATATCAGAGATGATTTTGAATGCTGTCATACCTTTGGTATGGGCTATGGAAAAACTTGGAAGAGCAAAAAAAAATGTAACTTCTAGTAAAATAAACCTTAAACCAGGGACCTGACCAGTAAGAAAAAGCCAATATCCTATAAAATTGGAAGCAAGGAAAGGATTGGAACCTTTAATCAATATTTTTCTAGAATATGGACTATTAAGGGAATGCTAGTCAGATTTCAACACTCCTATTTTACCTGTAAAGAAACCCCAATTGCAAGAATATCAACTGGTCCAAGACCTGAGAGAAGTAAATCGGGTGACAGTGGACATTGACCCAGTGGTAGCAAATCCTTATACTCTTCTTACCTCTATTCCCAAAACTAATGTTTATTTTTCAGGTTTAGATTTAAAAGATGCTTTCTTCTGCATTCCGGTAGATGAACAAAGCCAGACAATCTTTGCTTTCAAATGGCAAAATCCAGCAACAGGAAGAAAAGTACAGCTATGTTGAATGGTGCTCCCAGAAGGATTTAAAACAGTCCCACCTTGTTTGGTAATGTATTGGTAAAAGAACTGGAACAATGGCAAGGTAAAAATCAGAATATCACCTTATTGCATTATGTAGGTGACATTTTAATTTGGGCCAACAATCAAGAAGACTGTATAAGTGCTACCATAAGTTTGCTAAATTTTTGGGGACTGGTGGGATATAGAGTCTCTAAGAAAAAGGCACAGATGGTAAAAGAAAAGGTTCAGTACTTAAGTTTTTTGAAATATCGAGAGGACAAGTCCCGATCACGGGACTTGCTTTGAGAAGCCTGGTCTACTAGGGGTGGACGGAGTACACTTAACTGAGAAAGGGAGGAACATCCTTGGCCAAAGGCTTGCCAGGCTCATCAAGAGGGTTTTAAACTAGTGTTGCCGGGGGAGGGGGAGCACAGTCCAGCCCACCACTGTCAGCATGGTGCCAGTGCCAGCACCAAGCACCCAGAGGCCAGGGAAGGATCGCAGGTAAGTGCGAGAGAAACTAGAATGCAGCCCAAAGGAATTCCTATCGCTCCAGCCAGCAAATCGGCTTTGTTGGGGGCCCAGCTAAAGTGTCTCTATACCAATGCACATAGCATGGGGAATAAACAGGAAGAGCTAGAGATGCGTACACACATGCAGGGCTACGACCTTGTTGGCATCATGGAGACGTGGTGGGACGACTCCTATGACTGGAGCATTGGGATGGAGGGATATAGGCTTTTTAGGAAGAACAAGCAGGGGAGAAGAGGAAGAAGTGTTGCCCTCTATGTCAGCAACCAGCTGGAGTGCATGGAGCTCTACCTGGGGATGGAGGAGGAGCTGACAGAGAGCTTATGGGTCAAGATTAGAGGAAGGGCAGGGACAGGGGATGTTATGGTGGGGGTGTGCTACAGGCCGCCTGGCCAGGAGGACAGAGCAGACAAGGCCCTCTACAGGCAGATAGGAGCAGCCTCACGGTCACAGGCCCTGGTCCTCATGGGGGACTTCAACCACCCCAACATCTGTTGGAGAGAAAACACAGCAGGGCACAGGCAGTCCAGGAGGTTCCTGGAATGTGTGGATGACAACTTCCTCCTGCAGGCAACAGAGGAGCCAATGAGAAGGGGTGCCATGCTCGACCTTGTTCTCACCAACAGGGAGGGACTGGTGGGGGATGTGAAACTCAAGGACAGCCTTGGCTGCAGCGACCATGACATGGTGGAGTTCAAGATCCACGGGGCAGCAAGGAAAATACATGGCAAGCTCTCTGCCCTGGACTTCAGGAGGGCAGACTTTGGCCTCTTCAGGGATCTGATGGGCAAAGTGCCATGGGAGGCGGCCCTGGAGGGAAGAGGGGCCCAGGAAAGTTTGTCTATATTCAAGGAGCACCTCCTCCAAGCTCAGCAGAGGTGCATCCCGATGAAGAACAAGTCAGGCAAAAAGGCCAGGAGGCCCACGTGGATGAGCAAGGAGCTCCTGGACCAACTGAAAGTAAAGAAGGAAGCCTATAGAGGGTGGAAGCAGGGACAGGTAGCCTGGGAGGTCTACAGAGAGGCTGTGCGAGTGGCCAGGGATCAGGTGAGGCAGGCTAAAGCCCTGACGGAATTGAATCTGGCCAGGGATGTCAAGGGCAACAAGAAAGGCTTCTATAGGTATGTAGGGGGACAAAAGGAGGTCCAGGGAGAATGTAGGCCCCCTCCGGAAGGAAACGGGTGACCTGGTTACCCGGGACATGGAGAAGTCTGAGGATCTCAATGACTTTTTTGCCTCAGTCTTCACCGATAAGGGCTCTTGTCTCGCCACCCAAGCTGTGGAAGGCACAAGCAGGGACTGGGAGGATGAAGAACCACCCACTGTACTGGAAGAGCGGGTTTGGGAACATCTGAGGAACCTGAAGGTGCACAAGTCCATGGGACCTGATGAGATCCATCTGCGGATCCTGAGGGAACTGGCAGATGAATTTGCCAAGCCGCTGGCCATTGTATTTGAGAAGTCATAGCGGTCTGGTGAGGTCTCCAATGACTGGAATAGGGGTAACATAAGCCTCATTTGTAAAAAGGGGAACAAGGAGGACCTGGGCAACTACAGGCCGGTCAGCCTCACCTCTGTGCCTGGCAAGGTCATGGAGCAGATTCTCCTGGAAACCATGCTAAGGCACATGGAGAACAAGGAGGTGGTTGGTGACAGCCAACATGGCTTCACTAAGGGCAGATCATGCCTGACCAATTTGGTGGCCTTCTATGATGGGGTAACAACATCGGTGGAGAAGGGATGAGCAACAGACATAATCTACCTGGACTTGTGCAAGGCATTTGACACTGTCCTGAAAGACATCCTTCTCTCTAAACTGGAGAGACATGGCTTTGATGGACAGACTACTCGGTGGATAAGGAATTGGCTGGATGGCCGCACTCAGAGAGTGGTGGTCAACGGCTCAATGTCCAAGTGGAGACCGGTCACGAGTGGCGTCCCTCAGGAGTCGGTGTTGGGCCCGGCCCTGTTCAACATCTTTGTCGGCGACATGGACAGTGGGATAGAGTGCACCCTCAGCAAGTTCGCCGATGACACCAAGTTGTGTGGTGCTGTCGACACGCTGGAAGGGAGGGATGCCATCCAGAGGGACCTTGACAGGCTGGAGAGGTGAGCCCGTGCCAACCTCATGAAGTTCAACCAGGCCAAGTGCAAGGTCCTGCACCTGGGTCAGGGCAATCCCAGGCACAAATACAGGCTGGGTGGGGAATGGATTGAGAGCAGACCTGAGGAGAGGGACTTGGGAGTGATAGTGGCTGAGAAGCTTAACATGAGCAGGCAATGCGCCCTTGCAGCCCAGAAGGCCAACCACATCCTCAGCTGCATCAAGAGGAGCATGACCAGCAGGTTGAGGGAGGTGATTCTGCCCCTCTCCTCTGCCCTGGTGAGACCCCACCTGGAGTACTGTGTCCAGTTCTGGAGCCCCCAACATAAGAAGGACATGGACCAGTTGGAGAGGGTCCAGAGGAGGGCCACGAAGATGATAAAAGGGCTGGAGCACCTTTCCTATGAGGACAGGCTGAGAGAGTTGGGGCTGTTCAGCCTGGAGAAGAGGAGGCTCCGGGGAGACCTTATAGCAGTCTTCCAGTACCTCAAGGGGGCCTACAAGAAAGATGGGAAGAAACTCTTCAGTAGGGCCTGTTGTGACAGGACTAGGGATAATGGTTTTAAAATAGAGGGAGGTAGATTTAGATTAGATATTAGGAAGAACTTTTTTTACAATGAGGGTGGTGGAACACTGGAACAGGTTGCCCAGAGAGGTGGTGGATGCCCCATCCCTGGAAACATTCAAGGCCAGGTTGGATGAGGCTCTGAGCAACCTGATCTAGTTGGGGATGTCCCTGCTCCTTGCAGGGGGGTTGGACTAGATGACCTTTGAAGGTCCCTTCCAACCCTAACCATTCTATGATTCTATGATTCTATGATTCTATAAATACTTATACTGATTCAAAATACACCTTTAGAGTGGGACATACCCATGGTGCCATTTTGGGGAGAATATGGGTTACTGAGTTGACAAGGACATCCTATTAAATATGGACAAGAAATTATGAAATTGTTACAAGTAGTATTAGAGCCTAAAGAAGTGGCAATAATGCATTGTAAGGCTCATCAAAGATGACAGGGAGAAATTTTTCAAGGCAACCGAAAAGTTGACTCTGCTGCAAAGAAAGCATCCTTACAAAGGTAAGTACTCAGAGCTCTGATTCTGAAAAATAAAAATGATCTACATCCACCTCAGGAAGACCAACTGGCTAAATCTTTAAAGTGCTTAAAGGATCGAGCAGGATAGTGAGTGACTCCAAGTCAACAAATTCTTACTATACCTAGAATGATGCAGCATATCCTTGAAAAATTGCATGGAGAAACTCACATGGGAGCTGACACCATGGTAAACAGTGTCAAAAAGATAATACCATTGGGCCAAAAATGAAAACCATGGCAGATGTAATATTAAAAAGATGTAAAATATGCTGTGCAATTAATCCTAAAGTACAAAAACAGTCACCCATGGGAGAGACAAGAAAAGCAGTTACCCCAGCAGAATACTGGCAAATAGATTTCTCTGAGTCAAAGATGTAATCAATATAAATATTATTGGTTTTAGTGGACACTTTTTCAGGCTGGCCAGAAGCTTTCCCTTGCTGTGCCAATCAAGCTCATGAAGTAGTTAAAATATTGTTGAAAAACAATCTGAAAATTTAGAATTCCTGAAGGAATATCCTCAAACAATGGGTCTCATTTTATTTCAGCTGTAGTCCAGAGAATGTCAAAGTTTCTCCAATTTAAGTGGAATTTACATACCCCATGGAGACCACAGTCTAGTGAAAAGACAGAAAGAATGAATCAGACCCTGAAAAAACAAATTTCAAAACTATGTCAGGAAACTCACCTTAAATGGGTAGACATTTTACCAATAGCCTTGATGAGAATTAGAATCACCCTATGGGTTAGAGAAGGAGTAAGTCCTTTTGAGATACTATATGGAAAACCCTACCCAGGGAGAACTATAGAAACTCAAAGTGATCAGATGCATGTTACGGGAGAAAATATGCTGTAAAACTATCTGTTGTCTCTTTCGCACGTTTTATCCTCCTTACATAGATACCTCAAACAACGAGCGCCTTTGCCTTTTGTTGTAGTTTAGCCCTGATCGGGACCAGACTACACAGTCTCTCTCTCACTCCCCCCACCCTCTGAGAGAATAGGGGGAGACAATATAAGAAAAACAGCTCGAGGTTTGAGATAGGGACAGGGAGAAATCCTTAAAGTTACCGTTACAGGCAAAACAGACTTGACTTGGGGAAAACTATTCATTTATTACTACAAATAGCAGGATAATGAGACAGAGAACAAGATAACCTCCCTCCACCCCTCCCTCTTCCCAAGCTTAACATTATCTCTACTACCTTCCCCTCCTGAGCGGCACAGGGGGGAAGAGGGAATGGGGGTCGCGGTCAGTTCATCACATGTTGTTTTACGCCGCTGCTTCATGGTCGGGGGAAGAACTCCTCACATTCCTCCCCTGCTCCAGCATGGGGTCCCACCCATACACCACAGTTCTTCCTGAAACTGCTCCAGCGTGGGTCATCTCTTCCACAGGGTGCAGTCCCTCCAGAACGGCTGTCCCAGTGGGCCCTCCATGGGCCACAGCCTCCTTCAGGCATCCACCTCCCCCGATGTGGGGTCCTTCACGGGCTCCAAGTGGATCTCTGCTCCTCCGTGGACCTCCATGGGCTGCAGGGGGACAACCTGCTCCACCATGGTCTTTACCACAGGCTGCAGGGGAGTCTTGGCCAGGAGCAGCATTACTCCTCCCCCTCCTTCTGAACTGACCTTGGCATCTGCAGCCGTTACTCTCACAAGAAATTCTTCACAACAGGCAGGCAGATGCCTCTCAGGTTCTCTTCACATCTCATCTCCTCTCCACTTCTTGCAGCCAGACTGGGCTAAGTCAGGCCCAGACGGCTGCCCAGTGGGAGGCCAGAGAATGAGGCCTGCAAGCCCCACAAGGCTGGTGCCTCCCCCTCTCTACCCCCACTCAGCATCTTCACATCTCCTCTTTTTTTTTTTTCTCTTTTCCCCTTCTTAAATATGTTATCGCAGAGGCGTTATCAGGGAACATTCTGCTACCAATTGGCTCGGCCTTGGCCAGCACCTTTGCATTAGCCAGTACACAATTTTCAACCTGGAGACTTGGTTTATATTCACACTTGGAAAAATGAGCCATTGTCGTAGTTTAGTCCAGCTTGGGACCAAGCTACGCAGTCTCTTTCTCAGTCTCTCACCCTCTGAGGGAACACGGAGATATAACATAACAAAAAAGGCTCGAGGTTTGAGACAAGGACAGGAAGAGATCATTGAAGTTGCCGTTACGGGCAAAACAGACTCGACTTGGGGAAAACTATTTGTTTATTATTATTATTAAAACAAAAGCAGAATAATGAGAAAGAGAACAAGATAACTTCCCCCCATCCCTCCCTCTTCACAGGCTTAACTTCATTTCAATTACCTCTACCTTCTTCCCTACCCCCCTCCAAGAGGCACAGGGGGGAGTAGGGAATGGGGGTTATGGTCAGTTCATCACGTGTCACTTTACACCACTCCTTCCTCCTCCCTCAGGGAAGAACTCCTCACATTCATCCCCTGCTCCAGCATGGGGTCCTTCATGATCTTCACAATCTGCTCAGGCAGACGCCTCTCAGGTTCTCTTCACATCTCCTCTCTTCACTTCTTGCAGCCAGGCTGGGTCGAGTTGGGCCCAGACAGCTGCCCAGCGAGAGGCCGGAGGGTGAGGGCTGCAAGGCCCCCAGGGCTTACGCCTCCCCCTCTCTGCCCCCTCTTCAGTTTCTTCACATCTTTTTTTATTTTTCCCCTTCTTAAATATGTTATCACAGAGGTGTTATCAGCGAAAATTCTGCCACCAATTGACTCAACCCTGACCAATGGCGGGTCCACCCTAGGCCCAGCTGAGTCCACCGGATAAAGGGGAAACTTCTGGCAGCTTCTTGCAGAAGCTGCCACCATAGCCTCCCATCACTAAACAAAACCAACACAGCCATTAAAGGAAAAGTGAAAAAGACCATATACAGTCCTGCTGACCAGCTATACTGCTGTGAAAGTGGAAAAAAATCAAGTCTTGAATCCACTAAATGTAGGTCAAACTTGGCCCTCCACCAGAACCTGGAGACAAGTGGAAAGTCATTAGAGTAAGACCCTTAAAAACTCTATTTATGTGTGATCGGGTTGTAAAATGAAAGGTTATGTATTTCTGTTTCTTTTCTAGATTGGAATAGCAACTATGTTCTTCCAAAAATGAGATCAGTCTGAAAATGTGTGAGAAACTAACTAGAAATATTATAAATACTACCACCTGTTGTGGTTTTGTTAGTGAGGGGGGGCCTAAGGTGGTAGCTTCTGTAGGAAACTGCTAGATGTCGCTCCCCTTTTGTTCAGTGGACTCGGCCAGGCCTAGGGCCAATTGGTAGCAGACTGTTCCATGATAACACCTCTGTGATAATGTATTTAAGAAGGGGAAAACAGAAAAAAAAAGAAAAGAGAAGAGAAGATGTGAAGAAACTGAGCGGAGGCAGAGGCGCAGAGGGGGAGGTGCAGGCCTCATGGGCCTTGCAGGCCTCACCCTCTGGCCTCTCGCCAGGCAGCCGACTGGGCCCAATTCGGCCCAGCCCGGCTGCAAGAAGTGGAGAGGAGATGAGCTGGATGATGTGAAGAGATTCTGAGAGACGCCTGCCAGCCTGTTGTGAAGAACTTTTCTCGTGAGAGGAATGGCTGCAGATTCCAAGGTCAGTTTAGAAGAAGGGGGAGGAGTAATGCTGCTCCTGGCCAAGATTCCCCTGCAGCCTGTGGTGAAGACCATGGTGGAGCAGGTTGTCCCCCTGCAGCCCATGGAGGTCCACGGAGGAGCAGAGATCCACTTGGAGCCCGTGAAGGACCCCGTACCGGGGGAGGTGGATGCCTGAAGGAGGCTGTGGCCTGTGGAGGGCCCGCTGGGACAGCCGTTCTGGAGGGTCCGCCTTAGGCCCGGCCGAGTCCACTGAACAAAGGGGAGCGACTTCTAGCAGTTTCCTAGAGAAGCTACCACCTTAGGCCCCCCCTCACTAAACAAAACCACGACAAGTTCTTAAAAGATCTGTTTGCTTTTTCCCAAGAATGCAATTGAGCTAATAAAAGGTACTACTTCCATCTACAAATTGTGTCCTTCTTATGTGTAGGCCACCAAAGTCTGTTTATGGCTACATCAAAGAATTGCTTCTACATACTACTGTAAAAATCTAGTTCATAACTTCAACAATGCAATTTTTTTTTCTGAGTGTCCCTCCTTCACACTCTGCTTTCAAAGGATGAGAAACTAAATCAGTCTTAATTTCCTGACTATTGCAAGGAAGAAATCACCTTATTAAGAAAGCTGTTTTTTCTCTTAGAAATAACTCACAACAGAAAAATAACTGAGCAGGTAATTAAAAGAACTACAAGAATGAGCATGATATTCAGGGATTTTGGGTCATATGAGCAGGTTAAATATATTTAAGCTAGGTTTTAAGGAGTCACGTACCATATATATTCACGATATACTGTAATTTTTTAGCCCACAGGTCAGTTACACTCAACTTTAGCAGAAAGGTGCCATCTCACAGATATGTTCTCATAGGTTTATAAGAGCAGGCAATATGAGGACTAGAACTAGTACACCACTGAGGGAATGACTGCATCATTAGCTCATAATTTGTTTAATGCCAGAAAATCTAGAGGCAGCAACAGCATGCAATATTCTTTTTCTGGTGCACCTGAAATTGTTCAAATTGCTTTGACACATTGTGTTTAGTTATCTATACAGGGTGTGTCAATTGAAAATAACTTTTTTTCTCAGAGGCTTTCATATAAGTAATAACAGCTATGAACATTTTTCTCTTTGAATAGCATTTTCATGATTTTTCCATTTTTCATTTACATTTATCACTTAACATAGTGTCCTGGTTCTGGCCAGGATAGAGTTAATATTTACCTGAGCTGGGTGGAGAACTGAAGCTGGTAGCCCCTATGGCTGGGATAGTTAACTAATTAGCTAACAGCTGGGGTTAATTTACCCAAATTAGCCAAAGGGCTATTCCATCCCATCTGACATCATGCTCAGTATATAAGTGAGGAGGGTGCTGAAGGGAGGCCCTCCTAGTTGGAAGAGACTGGATGTGGAGACCTGTTGTGAGCTATTATACTGTATTTGTGTTCCATCACTCTATTGTTTTCTTCTGTCATTACTGTTAAACTTACTTTTTGTTCAATCTCAACCCGTGTGTTTGGTTTTTTTTTCCCTGGTTTTCTTTTGTTTGTCAAATCTCCTCCTATTCTCTCGGAGAGTGGGGGGGAGTGAGAGAGAGACTGCATAGTCTGGTCCCTGTTGGGGCTGAACTACGACACATAGTATTCTGCTTTTGTTAGTGAGGGGGGGGCCTAAGGTGGTAGCTTCTGTAGGAAACTGCTAGAAGTTGCTCCCCTTTGTTTAGTGGACTCGGCTGGGCCTAGGGCAGACCCACTGCTGGCCAAGGCCAAGCCAATTGGTAGCAGAATGTTCCGTGATAACGCCTCTGCAATAACATATTTAAGTAGGGGAAAACAGAAGGAGAAAGAGAGAAGATGTGAAGCAGCTGAGCAGGGGGCAGAGAGGGGGAGGCGCGAGCCTCATGGGCCTTGCAGGCCTCACCCTCTGGCCTCCTGCCAGGCAGCAGACTGGGCCCAACTCAGCCCAGCCCGGCTGCAAGAAGTGGAGAGGAGATGAGAAGTGAACAAGATGTAAAAAAGATCCTGAGAGACATCTGCCAGCCTGTTGTGAGGAACAGCTGCAGACGCCAAGGTCAGTGAAGAAGGAGGGGGAGGAGTAATATGGCTCCTGGCCAAGATTCCCCTGCAGCTCGTGGTGAAGACCATGGTGGAGCAGGTTGTTCCCCTGCAGTCCATGGAGGTCCACGGAGGAGCAGAGATCCACTTGGAGCCCGTGGATGACCCCACACTGGGGCAGGTGGAGGCCTGAAGGAGGCTGTGGCCCGTGGAGGGCCTGCGCTGGGACAGCTGTTCTAGAGGGACTGCACCCCGTGGAAGAGATGACCCAAGCCGGAGCAGTTTCACAAAGGACTGTGGCCCGTGGGAGGGACCCCATGCTGGAGCAGAGGAGGAATGCGAGGAGTTCTTCCCCTGACTATGACAAAGCGGCATAAAACAACGCGTGATGAACTGACTGCAACCCCCATTCCCTTTTTCCCCCCTGTGCCGCTCAGGGAGGGGAGGTAGTAGAGATAATGTTAAGCTTGGGAAGAGGGAGGGGTGGATGGAGGTTATCTTGTTCTCTGTCTCATTCTCCTGCTAGTTTTAGAAATAAATGAGAGTTTTTTTCCCCGAAGTCGAGTCTGTTTTGCCCGTAACGGTAATTTTAAGGATTTCTCCCCATCCTGATCTCAAACCTTGAGCCGTTTTTCTTAAATCATCTCCCCCTATTCTCTTGGAGGGTGGGGGGAGCGAGAGAGAGACTGTGTAGTCTGGTCCTGATCGGGGCTGAACTGTGACACATAGACATCTTGCTTAAATTTTATTTACAAATAGGGTAACTCTTGGATACCATAATTTATGTCTAGAGCTACTTTGGGAAACACAACTCTTTCTTCACTAGAACTTGGATATTTTGCTATTGTTAATACAACTGGATATTACAGGTGTGTGGGCTTTAGAAAAATCTCTCTAGCCTCTGTGGCTATACATTATAAAGCCCAAGAATGCTGATGTAACCTACATGTGTGACTTACAGATGTAATGATTTAGCCCCACTTGGCACCTAAAATACCACACAGCAGCTCACTCACTCCTCCCATCCCTGCCCCCACAGTGGGATAGGGAAGTGAATCAGGAGAAAAATACAGGCAAACTCATGGACTGGGATAAAACCAGTTTAAATACAATAGCAAATAAAGAGAACATAGGGGGAGGGGGAACCAAACAATAACAGAATATACTAACCACATGAATTACAGAACAATAGCTCACAGTGGATCCTGACAAAGAGATCACTCCCAAGTAGAAAAAAAAAAAACCCTTGGTGCCATGCCCACTTTATATACTGCACATGATGTCACATGGCATCAAATATCCCTTTGGCTAATTTAGGTAAGCTATCTCAGCTACTGGCTAATTGGTAAACTATCCCAGCTGTGTCCTCTCCCAGCTTCCTGTGAAAATTAACTATCCCAGCCAAAACCAGGACACTATCCACCCCTTGTTCTATACCATCTATGCCATACTCACATCCTACACTTTCCAATCAATCACCACCATTTTTCTATCTTTGATATATAGAATTATAGAATGGTTAGGGTTGGAAGGGACCTTCAAAGGTCATCTAGTCCAACCCCCCTGCAAGGAGCAGGGACATCCCCAACTAGATCAGGTTGCTCAGAGCCTCATCCAGCCTGGCCTTGAACGATTCCAGGGATGGGGCATCCACCACCTCTCTGGGCAACCTGTTCCAGTGTTCTACAACCCTCATTGTGAAAAAAATTTTTCCTAATATCTAATCTAAATCTCCCTCCCTCTATTTTGAAAACATTACCCCTCGTCCTATCACAACAGGCCCTACTGAACAGCCTCTCCCCATCTTTCTTGTAGGCCCCCTTGAGGTACTGGAAGACTGCTATCAGGTCTCCCCAGAACCTCCTCTTCTCCAGGCTGAACGGCCCCAACTCTCTCAGCCTGTCCTCATAGGAGAGGTGCTCCAGCCCTCTTATGATCTTTGGTCCCTCCTCTGGACCCTCTCCAACTGGTCCATGTCCTTCTTATGTTGGGGGCTCCAGAACTGGACACAGTACTCCAGGTGGGGTCTCACCAGGGCAGAGTAGAGGGGCAGAATCACCTCCCTCGACCTGCTGGCCACGCTCCTCTTGATGCAACCCAGAATCACAGAATCACAGAATTATTATCAAGATTGGAAAAGACCTAAAAGATCATCCAGTCCAACCATCACCAATACGTCTCAGCTAAATCATATCCCTCAACACAACATCCAAATGTTTCTTGAACACCCCCATGGTCGGTGACTCCACCACCTCCCTGGGCAGTGCATTCCAGTGCCTGACTACCCTTTCCGAGAAGTAATATTTCCTAATGTCCAGCCTGAATCTCCCCTGGCACAGCTTGAAACCATTGCCTCTAGTTCTATCACTGTCTACACGAGAGAAAAGGCCGACCCCTAGCTCACTACAACCTCCCTTCAGGAAGTTATAGAGAGCTATATGGTCTCCCCTGAGCCTCCTCTTCTCCAGACTGAACAATCCCAGCTCCCTCAGCCGCTCCTCATAAGGCCTGTGCTCCAGACCCCTCACCAGCTTCGTAGCCCTCCTCTGAACACGTTCCAGGGCCTCAATGTCTTTCTTGCAGTGAGGGGCCCAAAACTGAACACAGTACTCGAGGTGCGGCCTCACCAGTGCCGAGTACAGGGGGACAATTACCTCCCTGTTCCTGCTAGTAACACTGTTTTTGATGCAAGCCAGGATGCCGTTGGCCTTCTTGGCCACCCGGGCACACTGTCGGCTCATGCTCAGCCGAGCAGCAATCAGTACCCCCAGGTCCGTTTCCTCCACACAGTCCTCCAGCCACTCCGCCCCAAGCCTACAGCGCTGCCTGGGGTTGTTGTGGCCGAAGTGCAGGACTCGGCATTTGGTCTTGTTGAACCTCATCCCATTGGCTTCAGCCCAGCTCTCCAGCCTGTCCAGATCCCTCTGTAGGGCCTCGCTACCCCCAGGCAGATCCACACTCCCAGCCAATTTGGTGTCATCTGCGAACTTACTGAGGGTGCACTCAATGCCCTCATCCAGATCATCAATAAAGATATTGAAGAGGACAGGCCCCAGCACCGACCCCTGGGGAACACCACTTGTGACCGGTAGCCAGCTGGATTTAACTCCATTCACCACCACTCTCTGAGCCCGGCCCTCCAGCCAGCTCCTTACCCAGCCAAGAGTGTACCCATCCAAGCCATGGGCTGCCAGCTTCTGCAGGAGAATACCGTGGGAGACAGTGTCAAAGGCTTTGCTGAAGTCTAGGTAGACCACATCAACAGCCTTTCCCTCATCCAGCAGATGGGTCACTTGATCATAAAAGGAGATCAGGTTGGTCAAACAGGACCTGCCCTTCATGAACCCATGCTGGCTAGGCCTGATCCCCCGGCCATCCCGCACATGCCGCATGATCTCCCTCAAGACTATCTGTTCCATAACCTTCCCTGTAACCGAGGTCAGGCTAACAGGCCTGTAGTTCCCCGGATCCTCCTTACAACCTTTCTTGTAAATGGGAGTCACGTTGGCAATCCTCCAGTCTTCTGGGACCTCACCAGTCAACAAGGAGCGCTGATAGATGATGGAAAGCGGCTCGGCTATCACCTCCGCCAGTTCCCTCAGCACTCTTGGGTGGATCTCATCCGGCCCCATGGACTTGTGGCAGTCCAGTTGGAGTAGTAAGTCTCTGACCGTTTCTTCCAGAATCACAGGGGGGTTAGCATGCTCCCCAGCCGAGACTACCAGGTCAGAGAGAGGAGTACCCTGAGGATAACTGGTCTGACCTTTAAAGACAGACGTAAAGAAGGCATTCAGAACCTCCGCCTTTTCCTTATCCTCAGTGGTCACATTCCCAGCCTCATCCAGCAAAGAGTGGATATTCTCCTTTGTCCTCCTCTTACTGTTAATGTATTTATAAAAGAGTTTCTTATTCCTTTTCACCCCAGTGGCCAGGTTAAATTCAAGCTGGGCTTTTGCCTTTCTGATTTCACCTCTACACATCCTAACGACTTCCTTGTATTCATTCTCAGTTGCCCGTCCCTCCTTCCACAGGCGGTAGATTCTCTTTCTCCCGGAGCCTCAAGAATAGCTCCCTATTCATCCACGCTGGTCTTCTTCCCCGCCGGCTCATTTTGCGGCTCAGGGGGACCGCCTGCTCCTGCGCCCTTAAGACTCCCTTCTTGAAGGGCAACCAGCTCTCTTGGACCCCTTTGTTTGCTAAGACTGAATGCCAGGGGACTCCCCCTACTAGTCTCTTGAACAATTCAAAGTCCGCCCTCCGGAAGTCCAGGGCAGCAGTTTTACTATTCCCCCTCCAAGCTCCACCATGAATTGAGAAATTTATCATTTCATGGTCACTCTGTCCAAGGCAGCCCCCAACCTCCACATCTCCCACCAGACCTTCCCTGTTTGCGAACAGCAGGTCTAGCGGGGCAGTTCCTCTCGTGGGCTCTCTGACCAACTGCATTAGGAAGGCATCCTCTATGCACTCCAAAAACCTCCTAGACTGCTTCTTCTGTGCTGTGCTGTACTCCCAGCATATGTCAGGGAAGTTGAAGTCCCCCATGAGGACAAGGGCTGACGACCGTGCAGCTCGTGCCAGCTGCTTGTAGAATACCTCATCTGTCTATAACAGACGCCCACCAGGATGTCTGCCTTGTCAGCCCTTCCTCTGATCTTTACCCATAGGGATTCAATGTTATCATCCCCAGTCACAATCTCAGTAGCAGAAAAGGATTCCCTAACATAGAGAGCCACACCACCACCCCTCCTTCCTTGCCTGTCCCTCCTGAAGAGTTTGTAGCCATCCATTGCAGCGCTCCAGTCATGGGAGCAATCCCACCACGTTTCTGTTATGGCAACTAGGTCATAGTTTGCCTGCCGCACTATGGCTTCCAACTCTTCTTGCTTGTTCCCCATGCTGCATGCATTAGTGTAGACGCACCTCAGCTGAGTCCCTCGCCTCTCTCCTAATCCCAATACCACTTCCCCAGGCCAATCTCTAGCAGGCCTGGCTTTATCCCCTTCCCCCTTCCTATCTAGTTTAAAGCTCTCTCTATAAGTCCTGCCAGCTCCTGGGCAAGTATCCGTTTCCCTTTTGGAGACAGGCAATTCCCATCAGCCGACCTCAGGCCAGGTGCCGAGTAGACCGCCCCGTGATCAAAGAATCCAAAATTTTTGCGTTTGCACCAGCCTCTCAGCCATGCATTTATAAGATGGCTTTTTCTGCTTATCTCAGTGTTTGTCCCTGCCACCAAAGGAATACTGGCAAACACTACTTGTATGCCCGCTCCATCAGCTAACTTCACCAGCCTCCTAAAATCATGTTTTATAATCCTCAGGCTTCTATCAGCAATCCCATCACTGCCAGCCTGAACTATCAATAAAGGGTAATAATCAGAGGGGCGGATAAGGCTGGGGAGTTTTCTAGAAATATCCCTGACCCGGGCCGCAGGAAGGCAGCACACCTCCCTATGGGTAGGGTCAGGCTGACATATTGGACCCTCTGTTCCTCTCAGAAGAGAGTCGCCCACAACTATCACCCTCCTTTCTTTCTTGGAGGAGGCAGTCTTCAAACGTGGAGCCGTCCGCCTCACCTTGGGCAAGCTTGGCGGCAGCGCTCCCATGTCATCATCACTCACCTCTCCCTCTGGTTTCAGGGCTTCATACCTGTTACAGAGAGGGACCAGGGGAACCGAGGTAGGTCGGGATGGGGGTTGCCTGCGACGCCAGACTGAGACCTGCTGCCATTCCTCCTCTCCTCTCGAGCTGTCTCTCCCTGCTTGACTATGGTGAGAGAGAGGGGCCATTACTCCCAATACTCCCTCAGTCTGGGAAGTGCAATCTCTGCACCTTTCTCACAGAGAGTCACTCCACCAGTCAATCTCCCGCTTGCATTCTCTGATGGTCCGCAGTCTATCTACCTCCTCCCTAAGCTCCACCACAAGGCTGAGCAGCTCATCTAGCTGCTCACACCGCACGCAAGTCACCTCCTTCCCATCCTCCCCTGGCAGCAGCAGTCTGAGGTACTCCTGGCAACCAGAAACCTGAACTGCCACATTATGGAGCAGACCCTCTGTCTGGGTTGCCACAGTCTTCACGTGGGAAGTCCATTTCCTGGTGAGGACCATGTTTGAAGTGTTGGTGTCAGGGCCTATCAACCAGAGAGCAAGTTACCTGAGAAAAGACAAGAGCACTCACCCATGCTGATACAAGACACAGCCTCCACTCCCACTGCCACCTAATTGAATGGGCAGTGCAGGCAACCCTCAGATACTGACTACCTCCACCCTAGGTGCTCAGAAAGGCTTTCCACACCCTCTGTGTTGCGTTGTGTGGGCAAGTTCCCACCCTCCCAGGTCTCTCTTTATCCACACAGCAAATGGGTCAAGGTCAATTACCAGAGATAAAGAGCATGCAGTGTCAGCTCCACCCCTAGTGAGTCAGGAGCCCTCCCACAAGCTGCCAGCTGCTAGCCCAGGCACAACACTGCTACTGGCTCCAAAAAAACCTCTAAAAAAAGAGCTTTTCTGGTTGCTTTTCTTCACTTCAGTTTCCTTCCTCAGTGCAGTTTTACCTGCTTGAAGCTGGTCTCTGAAGCAAATGCGGTTGGCCTTCTGGGCTGCAAGGGCGCATTGCCTGCTCACGTTGGGCTTCTCATCTACCAGCACTCCCAAGTCCTTCTCCTCAGGGCTGCTCTCCCTTCATTCTCCACCCAGCCTGTATTTGTGCCTGGGATTGCCATGACCCAGGTGCAGGGCCTTGCACTTGGCCTGGTTGAACTTCATGAGGTTGGCACGGGCCCACCTCTCCAGCCTGTCAAGGTCCCTCTGGATGGCATCCCTCCCTTCCAGCGTGTTGACGGCACCACACAGCTTGGTGTCGTCGGCGAACTTGCTGAGGGTGCACTCTATCCCACTGTCCATGTCGCCGACAAAGATGTTGAACAGGGCCGGGCCCAACACCAACCCCACTCGTGACCGGTCTCTACCTGGACATTGAGCCGTTGACCACCACTCTCTGAGTGCGGCCATCCAGCCAACTCCTTATCCACTGAGTGGTCCGTCCATCAAACCCATGTCTCTCTAGTTTAGAGAGAAGGATGTCATGCAGGACAGTTTCAAATGCCTTGCACAAGTCCAGGTAGATGATGTCCATTGATCATGCCTTCTCCACCGATGCTGTCACCCCATCATAGAAGGCCACCAAATTGGTCAGGCACAATCTGCCCTTGGTGAAGCCATGTTGGCTGTCACCAACCACCTCCTTGTTCTCCATGTGCCTTAGCATGGCTTCCAATAGAATCTGCTCCATGATCTTGCCAGGCACAGAGGTGAGGCTGACCGGCCTGTAGTTGCCTGGGTCCTCCTCATTCCCCTTTTTAAAAATGGGGGTTATGTTACCCCTATTCCAGTCATCAGGGACCTCACCAGACCGCTATGACTTCTCAAATACAATGGCCAGTGGCTTGGCAACTTCATCTGCCAGTTCCCTCAGGATCTGTGGATGGATCTCATCAGGTCCCATGGACTTGTGCACCTTCAGGTTCCTCAGATGTTCCCGAACCTGCTCTTCCAGTACAGTGGGTGGTTCTTCATCCTCCCAGTCCCCGCTTGTGCCTTCTACAGCTTGGGTGGTGGGACAGGAACTCTTGTCAGTGAAGACTGAGGCAAAAAAGTCATTGAGAACCTCAGCCTTCTCCATGTCCTGGGTAACCAGGACACCAGTTCCCTTCCAGAGGGGGCCTACATTTTCCCTGGACTTTCTTTTGTCCCCTACGTACCTATAAAAGCTCTTCTTGTTGCTTTTTATATCCCTGGCCAGATTCAATTCTGTCAGGGCTTTGGCCTTCCTCACCTGATCCCTGGCCACTCGCGCAGCCTCTTTGTAGTCCTCCCAGGCTACCTGTCCCCACTTCCACCCTCTATAGGCTTCCTTTTTCACTTTCAGTTGGTAGTTGGTCCAGGAGCTCCTTGCTCATCCACGCCGGCCTCCTGGCCTTTTTGCCCGACTTGTTTTTCATCGGGATGCACCTCTGCTGAGCTTGGAGGAGGTGCTCCTTGAATATAGACAAACTTTCCTGGGCCCCTCTTCCCTCCAGGGCCGCCTCCCATGGCACTTGGCCCATCAGGTCCCTGAAGAGGCCGAAGTCTGCCTTCCTGAAGTCTAGGGCAGAGAGCTTGCCATGTATTTTCCTTGCTGCCCCGTGGATCTTGAACTCCACCATGTCGTTGTCGCAGCAGCCAAGGCTGTCCTTCAGTTTCACATCCCCCACCAGCCCCTCCCTGTTGGTGAGCACAAGGTCGAGCATGGCACCCTTCCTTGTCAGCTCCTCTATCGCCTGCAGGAGGAAGTTGTCATCCACACATTACAGGAACCTCCTGGACTGCCTGTGCCCTGCTGTGTTATCTCTCCAGCAGATGTCAGGGTGGTTGAAGTCCCCCATGAGAACCAGGGCCTGTGACCGTGAGGCTGCTCCTATCTGGCTATAGAGCGCTTCGTCTGCTCTGTCCTCCTGGCCAGGCGGCCTGTAACAGACCCCCACCGTAACGTCCCCTGTCCGTCCCCATCCTCTAATCTTGACCCATAAGCTCTCTGTCAGCTCCTCCTCCATCCCCAGGCAGAGCTCCACACACTCCAGCCGGTTGCTGATGTAGAGAGCGACACCCCCTCCTCGTCTCCCCTTCCTGTCTTTTCTAAAAAGCCTATACCCCTCCATGTTGATGCTCCAGTCATATGTGTCATCCCACCACGTCTCCATGATGCCAATGAGGTCGTAGCCCTGCTCGTGTGCACGCATCTCCAGCTCTTCCTGTTTATTTCCCATGCTGCGTGCATTGGTATAGAGAGTCTTCAGCTGGGCCCCCGACAAAGCCGACTTGCTGGCTGGAGCGACAGGGGTGCTATTGGACCGCAGTTTAGGTTTATTTGCACTTATCTGTGATCCTTCCTCAGCTTCTGGACCCTCGGTGCTGGCACTGGCGCCATGCTGACAGCAGTGGGCTGAACTGTGCTCCCCCTCCCCCAGCAACACTAGTTTAAAGCCCTCCAGATGAGCCTGGCAAGTCTTTGTCCAAGCACACTCTTCCCCCTCTTGGTTAGGTGCACGCCATCCGCCCCTAGCAGCCCGGGCTTCTCAAAGCACTCCCCGTGATGTAGATACCCAAAGCCCTGGCTGTAGCACCACTCCCTGAGCCACGAGTTAACCTGCCAGATATGTCTGGCCCTTTCAGGTCCCTGCCCTTCCACTGGGAGGATTGACGAGAATACCAACTGCGTCCCAGAGCCTTTGACTGTTGAACCCAGAGCCCTGAAATCCCTTTTGATGTTTTTTAGACTGCTGCCAGCTGTGTCGCTGGCCCCCACATGAAACACCAGCAGTGGATAATAGTCTGTGGGCCATATGAGGCTAGGTATTCTCTCGGTGACGTCCCTGATACGAGCCCCCGGGAGACAGCATACCTCCTGAGAGACCGCATCAGGGTGGCAGATGGGTGCCTCCGTACCTCTCAGGAGGGAGTCACCCACTACTACCACTCATCTCTTTTTCTTGGTAGCGCTAGTTATTACACGAGCCGGGCGCGCTACCTCGCACGGCTCCCATGCCTCCCCCGAGGTGCTGGGTCTTACTTCTTCAGTCTGCAGAGCAGCAAAGCGGTTCTGCAGGGGCACCTCGGGGTTCTGGGGAAGCTGCTGCTTCTTCCTCCTGCACCTTGCCCTTGCAGCTTTCCATTCAGTGGCATCTTCTGCCTGCTTGCTTACGTCGTGTGTCACTGCGGGGGGGGTTGATTGGTTCACTGAGTGCTGCGGTTCCGGTGCAGCCTGTGCCTGGAACCAAGTATCCAGCTCCCTCTCAGCCTCCCTGATGTCCCGCAGCCTCCTGACTGCCTCCTGCAGCTCAGCCACCTGCCGCAGGAGATGCTCCACCTGGGCACGCCTTCTGCAGTCAGGGCTGCCACCTGCCCCTGCCCCGGGAGTAGGGTCCAGGCACTGCCTGCAGCCCGAGGTCTGCACTGCAGCCTCCCCCTTCAGCTGTTCCGTCTGCACGGAGGCATCGACCGCCGCAGGGGGTGCCGGTGCAGCCCTTCTGGCTGGAGGTGCAGCCTTTGTTCTCAGGCGGGTGTTGGCCATGTCGCCCTGAGAGGCGTGAATCACCAAGTGCCCCGGGGCAAGCGCCCTCGCTGACGCGCCCTTCCTGCGCGAACTGCTGCGCAAACTGCCATGCCACGCCCTTCCTGACACGCCACGCCCTGTTTGCCTGTCCTGTTCGCCGCGCTCCGGGTCGCTGGCGCTCCCTAGGTTAACTAGCTTCTCCAGGCCCAGGATAGTATTCCAGGAAGTGGCATGGGGCACAGGATATGTCTCTAACCATCCCGTTGTTGCTTCTACCATTGTAAACACATGGCGCTTGCCTTGGCGGGTTTGTGGGAGTGTGATGTAATCAATCTGCCAGGCCTCTCCATATTTATACTTCAGCCATCGTCCTCCATACCACAGAGGCTTTAACCACTTGGCTTGCTTAATTGCAGCACATGTTTCACATTCATGGATAACCTGTGCAAAAGTGTCCATGGTCAAGTCACCCCTTGATCACGAGCCCATTTGTATGTTGCATCTCTTCCCTGATGGCCTGAGGTATCATGGTGTTACATGACATAAACATTGAAAATTAAATATCAATATGAGGTGATTCTTGCTAACTATAGAACTGTAGTCACATAGGTTAAATCTTCATAAAATTCGTTTGTTCCTAAAGGGAGTGGGACCCTAGAGATATTATAATACGCATTTGTTAGAAGCTAGCCTAGCATATCTTTAATACAATGGTAAGTCCCAAACACCCCCAAACACCACCTGCAGAAATAGGCCCTGAGCCATCACTTTGGAGCCAGGAAAATCAAGGAGCATCGCGACCTGTTCTCAAGACCATATATGGAGATTTCAAGGAGGAGTTTGACCAGCGAATTCAAGGAGGGGGCGTTTTGACGACCACCAAGACCACCAAAAGACCCTCGACTCAAAAGACTGGGCATGCGCGAGTGGGTAGGGAAATGATGTAATGGTTTCTCAGAAAATTTATGTTTATGCATATTATTTCTTGGAATTTAATGAATATGTATAATTAATGTGTATTTAACCCGTGCTGTTGATCAAATGGGTGCGCACGCTAGGTGGAGCGATCCCCCGTGTGCCCAGCGCTGCAATAAAGAAGTGCCTGCTTCTTAACTTCTCATTGCTGTTAAGGAGTTTTATTCCGGATTTCGGTAACAATGGGCTCAGTAAGACATAAATAGTTCAACAATATGTTGCCAGTCCAGATCCACCTGAGCCACTTTAATCTCAGCAGCCTGATCCACTTGCTGGGTTTTTTTATGTTTTTCAGTGGCCCGATTCTTGGCTACGGTGACATCTACGTGACATACTTTTACAATGAAGTTCTCTAGCCAGGCAGCAATATCTTGCCACACTGCAGCAGACCAGATCAGTTTGTCTCTGCACTGCCAGTTCCTCTGCTTCTATTGCTGTAGCCACTCCCACAGGGCATTTTCCACAATCCATGAATCAATATAGAAATAAAGTATTGGCCAATTATCTTGTTAAGCAATATCTAAAGCCAGCTGGATGGCTTTCACCTCTACAACCTGACTCGATTCACCTTGTCCTTCAGCAGCTTCTGTGACTCTTGACTCCACATAGCAACTTTCCACCTCCAATGTTTTCCTACAATATGACAGAACCCGACAGTGAACAGGGCACATTGTTTCTGATTTTCTGTCAGTTTTATATATGATGGGGCCTCTTCAGCACGCGTCACCTCCTCCTTTGGTAGTATTCGAAAATCTTTGCCTTCTGGCCAGTCCATGATCACATCTAAGATTCATAGAATAATAGAGACCTATAATAGCTTGGGTTGGAAGGGACCTTCAAGGGTCATCTAGTTCCAACCACCCTGCCATGGGCAGTGACACCTTCCACTAGATCAAGTTGCTCAAAGCCCCATCCAACCTGGCCTTGAACACTTCCCAGGATGGGGCATCCAAAAACTTCTCAGGGCAATCTGTTCCAGTGTCTCACTACTGTCACAGTAAAGACTTTCTCCCTTATGTCTAATCTAAACCTACCCTCTTCCAGTTCAAACGCATTACTCCTTGTCCTATCACTACACTCCCTTGTCAAAAGTCCCGCCCCAGCTTTCTACTAGGCTGCCTTTAGGTACTGAAAGACTGCTAGAAGGTCTCCCTGGAGCCTCCTCTTCTCCAGGCGGAACAATACCAACTCTCTCACCCCCTCTTCATAGGACAGATGCTCCAGCCCTCTGATCATTTTTGTGGCCCTCCTCTGAACTCTAACATGTTCACATCCTTCTTATGTTGGGGGATCCAGAGCTGGACACAGTACTCCAGGTGGGGTTTCACCAGAGCCCAGTAGAGGGGCAGAATCACCTCCCTCGACCTACTGGCCAGCTCCTATTGATGCAGCCCAGGATGCGGTTGGCCTTCTGGGCTGCAAGTGTGCACACATTGCTGGCTTATGTTGGGCTTCTCATCCACCAGTACTCCCAAGTCCTTCTCCTCAGGACTGCTCTCGATCTATTCACCATCCAACCTGTATTTGTTCTTGGGATTGTCCTAACCTTGCACTTGGCCTGGTTGAACTTCATGAGGTTTGCATGGGCCCACCTCTCCAGCCTGCCAAGGTCCCTCTGGATGGCATTCTGTCCTTCCAGCATGTTGACCACATCACACAGCTTGAGGTCGTCGGCACACATGCTGAGGGTGCACTCTATCCCACTGTCCATGTCGCCAACAAAGATGTTAAACAGCCAATGTTCTGGTTTTGTTTAGTGAGGGGGGACCTAAGGTGGTAGCTTCTGTAGGAAACTGCTAGAAGTCGCTCCCCTTTGTTCAGTGGACTCGGCCGGGCCTAGGGCGGACCCGCTGCTAGCCAAGGTCGAGCCGATTAGTAGCAGAATGTTCCGTGATAACGCCTCTGTAATAACATATTTAAGAAGGGGAAAACAGAAAAAAAAAGAGAGAGAAGATGTGAAGGAGATGAGCAGGGGCAGAGAGGGGGAGACGTGAGCCTTGTGGGCCTTGCAGGCCTTACCCTCTGGCTTCCTGTCGGGCAGCCGACTGGGTCCAACTCGGCCCGGCCTGGCTGCAAGAAGTGGAGAGGAGATGAGATGGATGATGTGAAGAGATTCTGAGAGGCGTCCGCCTACCTGTTATGAAGAATTTTTCTTGTGAGAGGAACGGCTGCAGATGCCAAGGTCAGTGAAGAAGGAGGGGGAGGAGTAATGCTGCTCCTGGCCAAGATTCCCCTGCAGCCTGTGGTGAAGACCATGGAGGAGCAGGTTGTCCCCCTGCAGTCCATGGAGGTCCACGGAGGGGCAGAGATCCACCTGCAGTCCATGGAGGACCCCCACACAGGGGCATGTGGATGCCTGAAGGAGGCTGTGGCCTGTGGAGGGCCTGCGCTGGGACAGCTGTTCTGGAGGGACTGCACTCCGTGGAAGAGATGACCCACACCGGAGCAGTTTCACGAAGGACTGCAGCCTGTGGGAGGGACTCCACGAAGGAGCAGGGGAGGAATGCGAGGAGTTCTTCCCCCGACCATGAAGCAGTGGCATGAAACAATGTGTGACAGACTGACCGTATTCCCTCTTCCCCCCTGTGCCGCTCAGGGGGGGGGAAGGTAGTAGAGGTAATGTTGGATACCTGGAGTACCAGGGGCACTTAGTGAACAATCCAGACTGAATGGAATTGTTATGTTTGTGAGCAGCAGGCCTCAAGGACATCACTGAAGCTGCATGTGAGAAAGTACTGAAGCTGCCTGTAAGAAAAATACTGAAGCCACCTGTGAGAAAATAATGAGGCCACCTGTGAGAAAGTAATGAAGCTTCCTGTGAGAAAGTAAACGAAGCAACCTTGAGAAGAAGGAAAACAGCTGGCATACGTGACTGGGGGCTGAATGTGAAGCAGGGTGCAGGCGGAGAGAGCCGTGTGCGTGAACATAGAGACTTAACGAATCATATTTTAGCTAGGAGCGCGTGCATGATATAGTTAACCAATTAGTAGAGAGCTTGCATATGATACGGAATTAGAAGGGCTATATTAACCGGGATGTATCAACAATAAATCGGCATTTGCTTGATCATATTGGTTGTCAGCAGTGTCCGTTACTTCCACGTCAACAGGTGGCACCCGAACAGGGACCCTCAGATCGGCGTTGGACATCCCGACGGAACCGAAATAGGAAAAGAAGAGGGGGTGGAAGCCGGTCGAAGGCGAGTGCTGCCCCGGCAGTCGGGAAGTCGCTATAGCGCAAAAAGGTACAAAAGGTACGGAGGGAATCTCGTCTTGGCCAGGCGAGCGGCCGGGGAGGAGATGGGGTCCATGCTGACCAAAGAGGAGTCAGCAGTGGTTAAGCTCCTCCAACATATGCTCTCTATGAGAGGACTGAGTTATGACTCGGCCGTCCTAGAAGCTTTGCTGCAGTGGGCAAAGAAAAGGGAATTAATTCCCACAGTTGATGATGCTTTTGAACTCCCAGCATGGGAAAAGATAGGAAAAGAGCTGTGGGATGAAATAAGTAAGGGATCAAAGGAGGCGAGCAAACTCTCCACTGTGTGGAGGCTAATTAACGAAACATTGATAAGCATGAAAGCCAAGCATTGAGTTGCCACATCTGCTTTTGCGGCCTTAACTCCAGCCGACGGGTCCACCTCCGCTACCAGCATGCTGTTCTCGGGTTTAACGAGCCCTGCCGCTGCCCTGGCTCGTGCTGAGGGTGGGGGGGTTCGAGTCCCAGCAAGGACTCCAGGAAATGCAGCCACAGCCCCTATAACTATAGATATGTGGGCACCAGAGGGAAAAACTGCCAAAGGCTTTTCACCACCACCAGATGTACCACTGCCAGGCACCCCGCCACGCTGCGCCAGTGCAGGCTCAGAGTCACGAGCCTTTTCGCCGGCGCCAGCAGCTCTGGTTTATCCCCCGTTACCACCTTCTTCCCTGCCACCACGGCATGAGGAAGAGGGGGATGAACATTCATCCGGCTTGAAGGATGCACAGCTGCAAGAGACGCTAAAAAGGCTGGAAGCCCTAGAGGTTCGCCTAGAAGCGTCGCTGGGAAACTTGTCAACTCCTTCGCCTGTGCCACATCGAGACCTGCCAGCATCCAACCTATTTGTTCTGAACGGAGCATCAGGTGAGATCAGTCTTTTTGCACCTTTGCAAGGGACGCCGGCGGGAGGGGCCGGGGTTTTGAATCCGATAGTGCAGTGGAAAGAGGTGATTCGAGATGCTTTGATAGAAGGAGAGCCTTTGCCCATGGCATTTCCAGTTGTGACCAATAATACTGGGAGAAGGGTGTGGCAAGCATTAGACTGGAAAATATTGAAGGAAGCTAAAAGTGCAGTTACTCAGTATGGGCTAAAATCATCATATACTCAATCTGTGTTGCAGCATATTTTTTTGTCACAGTTGTTAACTCCTTATGATATTAGAATGATTGTCCAGATGCTTTTGCTATCGTCACAGCAGCTGCAGTTCTTTCAGCACTGGCAGACTGCTTGTGATAGGGCACCTGCAACGCCTCGACAACAGGGTGATCCATTATTTGGGGTGCAAACTCAAATGCTGATGGGAGCGGGACCCTACACACGATCTGATTGGCAAGCGCAATTTGCTACTGAAGTGTTACAACTGGGCCAAGATTTGGCTTATAGAGTGCTTGCTAGGGTGTACAATGAAAAGTCCGGACCTGCCTTTATGTCAGTAAGGCAAGGTCCCACAGAACCATATGGGAAATTTATTGATCGGTTGCACACTGCAATTATGGCTCACCCTGATTTGGATGATGACATGAAAGCAAAGTTCTTAGATATGCTTGCCTTTAATAAGGCTGATGAGAAAAAAAAAAAACAAACTAAAAAAAAAACCAACAAAAAAAAAAACCCCAAAAAACTAAGAGAGCCCTTAGTGTGCTGCCAAAAGGATCTAGTACAGGGCAACTGCTGGAAGCTGCCAAGCGAATGTTAGAACAAGAAAAGGCTACAGTCATAGCTGCTGCTGTAGGTGCAGCAGTTAAACCGTTGATATCAATAAAGCGGTGCGTGATTAACTGTCTGTAACCCCCATTCCCTCTTCCCGGCCCCCCGCCCCCCATCCCTGTCCCGCTAAGGGGGCAGGGGAGGGAGGTGGAGATGGTGTTAAGCCTGGGAAGAGGGAGGGGTGGGGGGAGGTTGTCTCGTTCCTTTTTTCATTATCCTGCTTTGGTTTTAGTGATGGTCTGTTTTGCTTGTAGCGGTGGCTTTAAGGATCCCTCCCTATTCTTGTCTTAAACCTCGGGTTTTAGTTTTCTTTCCTCCTATATGCCCGGGGCCACAGCTGCCGCCAGGTGCCCCCACCCCCCCCCTGCCCCTGACATGGTTAACAGATACTCCTGTCTGAGTCGAGCTTTGTATAAGTGGAAGGACCGTTCCCTCTTATAACATGGGGGAAGGGATACGCTTATGTTTTTACAGGAGCAGTAAACAAGTGGATCCCTGTCTGTATCATCTGCGGGTATTTCAGAACATGTTTGGTTGACCTGCCAGATACCGGTAGGACGGCAACTCTGTGTAAAACAGCAGCAGCCACGAGTGCTGAGTGCTAAAACTACAAAAGATGGAACTTTTTGGGATCAGTAAAGATGGACTTCTGTCTATTTTTTAACTATTCAAGAGCTAATGTTTCTAGAGGGGTAATGATTGTAAATGCTTTAAGATCTATACATTGCAACGACACAGCTTGACGTAATCATGCAAGCACATATCAAAATCCAGACAGCATAAAAGACCTAAACGAAGCATACATAGCATTGAATCTGATTGCCAAGATAATACAGAGTTTTGGAAACTAAGTAAAATTATTGCTGCTTCAGTCTTTACACCTGGTGTGGCAAGTGCCTAGGCATTAACTATGCTAAATAAATTGGACTGTTGGCTTGCTAAGCAAATAAATATAACTTCATCGGCACTATCAATGCTGTTAACTGATGTAGATTCTATATACTATGCTACTTTACAAAACAGAACCGCTGTTAGCCTGCAGAGCACATATTTTGACAGGCCTTGTTGCATGTGCTGGCCACGCATGCAGCAACACCTAGTCAGTACTCTTTCACTGAATCTGCTGAGGGTATAAACAGAGGTGGCTCGGAGCGGGGGAGAGAGGACGGGCCCAGAGCTCACTTTATTAACAACAGGGGACGCCCTGAAGGTGCTGCGCATGCCTCCCTTCTCTGCTCTGACCCGGCTGATAAACATCCTCTTGCTCAGCGGTGTCTTTGGCATAGTTGGGTTAGTAACAGAATAGATCAGCAATAGATTTTTTTTTTATTATTAGCACAAAATCATGGTTGTCAGGATTTTGATGGGCTTTGCTGCATGAATCTGTCTGATCATTCAGAATCTATTCACAAAAGTATTCAAAACTTGCAAAAAGGAGTACAAAAACAGCAGCAAAGTGATGGTTTTGATATATTCCGAAATCTTTTGGTGACTTGATATAAGCTTGTTACTAATAGCTGTAGGATGCTTATTCATTCCTTTTATATATGTATTTTGATCTATATTCTGTGTCTTAAAATGTGTGCAGACTTTAATAGATAAAGCGTTGAAACAAGCCTCTTCTCATAAACAAAGAAGGGGGAGATGTGGTATTTCGCTGAGCCAGTATGGTATCAGTGAAAGCACACCGACCTTGGGGGAGGAATGCAATCATGCTCTCAGGAAGAAAGCCATGGAATGAGAAGGGAAGCTTTAAGATACAAAACATTGTTAGCAGAATTTATGGCTTGTTTCAACAGAGGCCTGCAGAAAACTAGTCATTGCTCTTGTAGATAAGAAAGTTACTGGAGTCGTTATATCTATAATAGTAGAAGAATGTTATACTAGAAAATTACTAGAAGGTAGTGAAACTTAGCTTTGCTTCGTAATCATGAATATGTATAACGTGTGATCAGTAATTTTATTAACTAAGCTTGTGTGTGGCATAATTGGGTGGTTGCTGTCCTTGGTTAAAATCGGAATTGTGATACTAGGCATCATACTAGGCATAATCATTAACATACCATGCTTGCAAAAAATGATTAACAACTCAATACAGACAATCTGGCTCATAAAAAAAAAAAAAAAAAAAAAAAAGTGGGGGGGGAGATTCAGTAGAGTTCTACATGATTTTGGAAAATTGATAATGTTTGCTCCACCTATGAGAACATTATGGAATCATACTCGAGCAAGAAGATCGCTAAAAGTATTGACTCCCCATTGTGATGGCAATTTAACCCTGTTGGGTACAGCTGAGCGGATAGCATTATCTTTATTTGTTCCTTGGGCAGCAACTGCAAAAACTTTAGCTAACTTAAATAAATTAGCTTGTTGGGCACAAAAGCAAATGAATTTAACCTCTAGCATGTTATCAGGATTATTCGAAGACATGGATAGCATGCGTCATGATATTTTTGCAGAATCAAGCAGCCATTGGATTTTTTGTTATTAGCGCATGGACATGGATGTGAAGATTTTGAAGGTATGTGTTGCATGGATGTTTCTGATCACTCTAAGTCGATACGCTATCAGTTGGCAGAGTTACGATGCAACATGCATGCAATACAAGTGGAAAGCAGGTTAACAGACTGGTTGAAATCCTTGGGGGTCACAGGCTGGCTAAAAGATTTGATAGTTTATGGGTTGGTATTATTGACGGGTTTGCTGTTGACACTGATGATTTTGGGGTATATTTTAAAATGCTTTGTGAAAGCTATGGAACGTATGATGAAAGTGGGTCTGGATTGTTCAAAACAAAAAAGGGGATTTGTTGGATACCTGGAGTACCAGGGGCACTTAGTGAACAATCCAGACCGAATGGAATTGTTATGTTTGTGAGCAGCAGGCCTCAAGGACATCACTGAAGCCGCTTGTGAGAAAGTACTGAAGCTGCCTGTAAGAAAGTACTGAAGCCACCTGTGAGAAAATAATGAGGCCACCTGTGAGAAAGTAATGAAGCTTCCTGTGAGAAAGTAAATGAAGCAACCTTGAGAAGAAGGAAAACAGCTTGCATACGTGACTGGGGGCTGAATGTGAAGCAGGGTGCAGGTGGAGAGAACCGTGCGCGTGAACATAGAGACTTAACGAATCATATTTTAGCTAGGAGCGTGTGCATGATATAGTTAACCAATTAGTAGAGAGCTTGCGCATGATGCGGAACTAGAAGGGCTATATTAACCGGGATGTATCAACAATAAATCGGCATTTGTTTGATCATATTGGTCGTCAGCAGTGTCCGTTACTTCCACGTCAACAAGATAATGCTAAGCCCGGGAAGAGGGAGGGGTGGAGGGAGGTTATCTCGTTCTCTGTCTCATTATCCTGCTATTTTTAGTAATAAATGAATACTTTTCCCCAAGTTGAGTCTGTTTTGCCCATAACGGTAACTTTAAGGATTTCTCCCCGTCCTTCTCTCAAACCTTGAGGTGTTTTTCTTAAATCATCTCCCCCTATTCTCTTGGAGGGTGGGGGGAGTGAGAGAGACACCACATAGTCTGGTCCCGATCGGGGCTGAACTATGACAGCCGATCACAATACCGACCCCTGAGGAACGCCACTCTTCACCGGTCTCCACTTGGACATTGAGCCATTGATCACTACTCTGAGTGTGTCCATCCAGCCAATTCCTTATCCACCAAGTGGTCCATTCATCAAATCCATGTCTCTCCAGTTTAAAGACAAGGATGTCTCACAGGACAGTGGCAATTGCTTTGCACAAGTCCAGGTAGATGATGTCAGTTGGTTGTCCCCTATCCACTAACGCTGTAACCTTGTCATAGAAGGCCACCAAATTGGTCAGGCACAATTTGCCCTTAGTGAAGTCACATTTGCTGTCACCAATCACCTTCTTTTTTTCCATATGCCTTAACATAGTTTCCAGGAGGATCTGCTCCATAATCTTGTCAGGCACAGAAGTGAGAGTGACTGGCCTATATTTCTCTGGGTCTTCCTTGTTTCCTTCTCTAAAATGGGGCTTAAGTTTCCCCTTTTCCAGTCATTGGGAATCTCTGCCATGACTTCTCAAATACGATGGACAGCAGCTTGGCAACATTGTCCGCCAGTTCCCTCAGGACCCGCTGATGCATCTCATCAGGTCCCATGGACTTGTGCACCTTCAGGTTCCTTAGAAGGTCTTGAACTATACTTTCTGCTACAAGTGAGCAGTTCTTAATTTTTCCAGTCCCTGCCTTTGCATTCTGTGACTTGGACAATGTGGCTAGAGCCCCTGCCCATGAAGACAAAGGCAAAGAAGTTGTTGAGTACCTCAGCCTTCTTTATGTCCTAAGTAAATACGTCTCTCGTTTCCTCCTGGAAAGGGCTCACATTTTCCTTGGTCTTCCTTTTATCACCAATGTAGTTAGAGAAGCTTCTCTTGCCCTTGTATCCCTTAGCAGATTTAATCCTAACCTGATCACTGTCTGTTCAGACAATTTCTCTGTATTCCTCTCAGGCTACCTGTTCTTGCTTCCTAGGTGTCCTGGTTTCGGCAGGGATGGAGTTAATTTTCCTCTCAGTAGCCAGTGTGTTTTGGATTTCGTGTGTGAAGAAAGTTGATAAAAACACCCTGATGATACGAGTTGTTGTTAATGAGACCAAGGACACTGTCTGGCTTTCCAAGTCTCGTTAACGTCTTGTTAACGTGCAGATGTGGGAAGCCGGGAGAAAGACAGACAGAATAATTGACCCAAACTGGCCACAGAGAGTATTCCATGCCATAAACATCATGCTCAGTATATAAATGGGGGTTGCCCATGGGAGGGGGCATTCCATTCTGGCATCCATTTGGGCACACTTGGCATTCTATTCTTCTCTCTTGCTTGCTGGCATTGTTCCCTCTACCTTGCTAGCTTGCTCTCCCCACTTTACTTGCTGCTCAGTGTTGTTTCCATGATCGCTGCTTGGGACGGGCTGCGTCAGTCATTCGGACATCGGGTGGTGAGAAATCATACATTGTTCATTTTGTATATTTTGTATATATTAATATCCTTATATCCTGTTAGCTTTGTAGTTTTTAGTATTTTAGTAAACTGTTTTTATCTCAACCCATGAGTTTTCCTTTCTTCCCAATTTCTCTCCCCCATCCCCCTGGGTAGGGGGAGGGTGAATAAGAAACTGTGTGGTGATCCAGGCTAAACCACCACAGTCTTTTTGGTGCCCAACGTGGGGCTCAAAGAGGCCTCACTAGATCAGTCATGAGATCATCAGACCTTAGTCTGAGGATCCAAGGTTCAAACCCTCGGTCAGTTCCGAAGGGCTGAGATAAGGACAGGTTTGAACACAGTGTGTTGAAAACAGATTTGTTACAAGTGTTCATTAAGCCGGTTTGGTCATCGCTGGTCACAATGTTGTTTTATTTATTCTCGCAGGTTTTTTAGAGCTGTATTGGATAGCATCCTACTTGCCATATTTGTTTTTTGTTGGTGTTTGTGCATGGTTTATCAATGCTGTGCATTGGATCAAAGGTATCACTCTGCTGTGCTATGCGGCACTGATTTGTTTAGTGAGATTGCTGGTAACGGGACTGATTTCGTATTTGTACTCAGTGGTGGTGGGCAGTGTGCAGAGCAAGGAGGCAGAGGCAGCTCCACCCAGGTATTTTGGAAGCCATCTTGTGGGTGTTGTTTGGAACTATACTGTTGGATACCTGGAGTACCAGGGGCACTTAGTGAACAATCCAGACCGAATGGAATTGTTATGTTTGTGAGCAGCAGGCCTCAAGGACATCACTGAAGCCGCTTGTGAGAAAGTACTGAAGCTGCCTGTAAGAAAGTACTGAAGCCACCTGTGAGAAAATAATGAGGCCGCCTGTGAGAAAGTAATGAAGCTTCCTGTGAGAAAGTAAACGAAGCAACCTTGAGAAGAAGGAAAACAGCTGGCATGAGTGACTGGGGGCTGAATGTGAAGCAGGGTGCAGGTGGAGAGAGCCGTGCGCGTGAACAAAGAGACTTAACGAATCATATTTTAGCTAGGAGCGCATGCATGATATAGTTAACCAATTAGTAGAGAGCTTGCGCATGATACGGAATTAGAAGGGCTATATTAACCGGGATGTATCAACAATAAATTGGCATTTGCTTGATCATATTGGTCGTCAGCAGTGTCCGTTACTTCTGCTTCAACACTATACCTGTTGTTTTGGTCTGGGAAGCCAGGCCGTGGGGGGACACACATCTGTTTACAGATTTCCCCACTTCACCAAGCTAATTTCAACAGCTTTTGAGAATTTTGAATACCCTTGGGATACCCCTACCACCGTGTTCATGTTGATAGGTCTCTTGCAGCTATCTCAGATCTTGATATTGATTAAGTTTAAATAATTTTTTAAAAATATTATGGCTCCTCCAACCCCAGCAACAGACACTGTGGCTACTCAAACTCCTGCTACAAATGCTGCAGCTACTTCAGCCCCGACGGCAGGCACCGCAGCTACCCCAGCCCCTGCTGTGGGCACTATGATTACTTCGGCCCCCACGCCAGATACTGTGGCTACTCAAACCTTGGCAAGCAGTACCAAAGAGAAACCAAAAAAGCAATCTACACCAGTATCAGTTGCCCCTGTACAGAAGAAATACACCAAAAAATCAGTTCACATAGTGAAAGATGATGATGAACCAGGCACATCACATGATCAGGGAGAGGCAGAAGGGGAGGTAGTCACCCGGTCCCTATCCCTGAGTGAGCTGCGAGATATGCGAAAAGATTTCAGTCGTAATCAAGGTGAGCAACTTGTCACCTGGTTGCTCCGATGCTGGGACAGTGGGGCCAGTAGCCTGGAATTAGAAGGCAGGGAAGCCGGGCAGCTGGGATCCCTGTCTAGGGAAGCAGCCATTGACAGGGCAATTGGAAGAGAGTCAGCAGCCTGCAGCCTCTGGAGGGGAGTCCTGTCAGGCATGAGGGACAGGTATTTCTTTAAGGAAGATATTGTAGGCCACCCAAGCAAGTGGACCACCATGGAGAGAGGTATCCAGTTTCTGAGGGAATTAGCTGTTCGGGAGCTGATTTATCATAACCTGGATGACCCACGGACATCCGTAGATCCAGATGAAATTGAATGCACCCGACCCATGTGGTGGAAATCTGTACAGAGTGCACCATCGTCATATGCCAACTCATTGGCAGCAATGAGTTGGAAATATGATGAGATGCCACCAGTACGTGCAGTGGCTAACCAGCTCCGACAATATGAAGACAATCTCTCTTCCCCGATGCGGGCCTGTGTCTCAGCTATAGAAAGACTGACTGAGAAATCTGAAAGCCAGTTTGAAAAACTGTTAGAAAAACTATCTGAGGTGTGTCAGAATCTTGAAGAGGATAGGTCTTACTCCCCACCTGCATGGACCAATATCTCAGCTATTAGAAGAAGACCTCATCCTCCTCCTGCTCAAGGGAGATGGTACACGCGATGAGGTGACCTGTGGTTTACCTTGCGTGACCAAGGAGAGGACATGAGGAAGTGGGATGGAAAGCCTACCTCGGCCCTAGAGGCACGTGTACGTGAGTTGCGAGGTAAAACAATCCCAAAGGGAGGTTCTTCCAGGCAATTTGCTGCTCCAGTCTCCAGTGAGCAGTTCCCCAGACAGCGTAGAAGGGCTGATCTCACCTCTGATCCTATGGAAGAGACTTCTGATTCATATTCACAAAAGGAGACTAGAAAATACTACAAACAGGACTAGAGGGGCCCTGCCTCCAGCCAGGCGGAGGAGAGGGACAACAGAGTTTATTGGACTGTATGGATTAAATGGCCTGGCACATCAGACCCACAGAAGTATAAAGCTCTAGTAGACACTGGTGCACAGTGTACCCTAATGCCATCAAGCTATAAAGGGGCAGAACCCATTTGTATTTCTGGAGTGACAGGAGGATTCCAAGAGCTGACTGTATTGGAGGCTGAAGTAAGTTTGACTGGGAATGAGTGGCAAAAGCACCCCATAGTGACTGGCCCAGATGCTCCATGCATTCTTGGTATAGATTACCTCAGGAGTGGGTATTTAAAAGACCCAAAAGGGCATCGGTGGGCTTTTGGCATAGCCACTGTGGAGACAGAGAAAAATAAACAGCTGTCCATCTTGCCCAAACTCTCGAAGGACCCTTCCGTTGTGGAAAAGATGAAGGTTGAAGAACAAACGGTCCTAATTGCTACCACCACGGTGCACCGGCAGCAATATCGCACCAACCGAGACTCCATAATCCCCATCCTCAAGCTGATTTGTCGACTGGAGAGCCAGGGAGTGATCAGCAAGTCCTGCTCACCCTTTAACAGTCCCATATGGCCAGTGAGAAAATCTAATGGAGAATGGAGACTAACAGTGGACTATCATGGCCTAAATGAGGTTACACCACCACTGAGTGCTGCTGTGCCAGACATGCTAGAACTTCAATATGAACTGGAGTCAAAGGCAGCCAAGTGGTATGCCACCACTGATATCACCAATGCGTTCTTCTCCATCCCTTTGGCACCAGAATGCAGGCCACAGTTTGCTTTCACTTGGTGAGGTATCCAGTACAACTGGAATCAACTGCCCCAGGGGTGGAAACACAGCCCTACCATTTGCCATGGACTGATCCAGACTGTACTAGAAAAGGGTGGAGCTCCAGAACACCTGCAATACATTGATGACATCATTGTATGGGGCAACACAGCAGAAGAAGTTTTTTGAGAAAGGGGAGAAAATAATCCAAATCCTTCTGAAAGCCTGTTTTGCCATAAAACAAAGCAAAGTTAAGGGGCCTGCACAATAGATCCAGTTTTTAGGAGTAAAATGGCAAGATGGACGTCGTCACATTCCAATGGATGTGGTCAACAAAATAACAGCTGTGGCTCCACCAACTAATAAAAAAGGAAACACAAGCCTTCTTGGGCGTTGTGGGTTTCTGGAGAATGCATATCCCAAACTACAGTATGATTGTAAGCCCTCTCTATGAAGTGACCCGAAAGAAGAACGATTTTAAATGGGGCCCTGAACAACGACAAGCCTTTGAACAAATTAAACAGGAGATTGTTCACGCAGTAGCTGTTGGGCCAGTCCAGACAGGACAAGATGTGAAAAACATCCTCTACACTGCAGCTGAAGAGAATGGCCCTACCTGGAGTCTCTGGCAGAGAACATCAGGAGAGACTTGAGGTCGACCCCTAGGCTTTTGGAGCCGGGGATATGGAGGTTCTGAGGCCTGATATACTCCAACTGAAAAATAAATCCTGTCAGCATACGAAGGAGTATGAGCTGCTTCAGAAGTGATTGGTACTGAAGCACAGCTCCTCCTGGCACCCCGACTGCCAGTGCTGGGCTGGATGTTCAAAGGGAAGGTCCCCTCTACACATCATGCAACTGATGCCACGTGGAGTAAATGGGTCGCACTGATCACACAGCGAGCCCGAATAGGAAACCCCAATCACCCGGGAATCTTAGAAGTAATCACAGATTGGCCAGAAGGCAAAGATTTTGGAATGCCACCAGAGGAAGAGGTGACATGGGCTGAAGAGGCCCCACCATATAACAACCTCCCAGAAAATGAGAGGCGATATGCCCTGTTCACTGATGGATCCTGTCGTATTGTAGGAAAACATCGAAAGTGGAAAGCTGCTGTGTGGAGTCCTACAGGACGAGTCGCAGAAGCCACTGAAGGCCAAAGTGAATCGAGTCAGTTTGCAGAGGTGAAAGCCATCCAGTTGGCTTTAGACATCGCTGAACGGGAAAAATGGCCCAAGCTCTATCTCTACACTGACTCATGGATGGTGGCAAATGCCCTGTGGGGGTGGTTAAAGCAATGGAAACAGAGCAACTGGCAGCGCAGAGGCAAACCCATCTGGGCTGCTGCACTGTGACAAGATATTGCTTAGTGGTTAGAGAAGCTGGTTGTAGAAGTCCATCACGTAGATGCCCACGTACCCAAGAGTCGAGCCACGGATGAACATGAAAACAACCAGCAGGTGGATCACGCTGCTAAGATTCAAGTTTCCCAAGTGGACTTAGACTGGCAACATAGGGGTTAACTATTTTTAGCTCGGTGGGCCCATGACACCTCAGACCATCAAGGAAGAGATGCAACATACAAATGGTCTCGTGATTGAGGGGCGGATTTAACCATGGACACTATTGCACAGGTTATCCACCAATGTGAAACGTGCTGCAATTAAGCAAGCCAAGCGGTTAAAGCCTCTGTGTTATGGAGGACAATGGCTGAAATATAAATATGGAGAGGCCTGGCAGATTGATTACATCACACTCCCACAAACCCACCAAGGCAGGCGCCATGTGCTTACAATGGTGGAAGCAACTGATACAGGGAGTTAACGGTCTGCTAGATATTGCTTGATTTAGGAGATTAACTGTCTGCTAGAGAATGCCTGACAATCCTGTTTGCCTTGAAACTCACTTAAGCTTATCAGGGACTGGTATGTGTCAAGAAACTGGTATTTGTCAAGGACTAATATGTCTAGCAAAGGACGGAATGTTAGTTCCACCGCAAATCCGGTCAGAAGTCGGGAAACTGCTGAAATCACCAAGAGAAAGGAGAGCATGGGTGAATGACTAAAGTTCATCTAGAGGAAGATAAGACCCCTGAAGAAGTAAACGACCACCAGAGACAGATCTGAAATGCTAATGCATGGGTTTTTTTAATAACCCCGCCTCACTTATGCATATGTATGTCTGTATTGTGCAATCCTATGAATATGTATACCTGCACCGGAGCGATCCCCCACGCACCCAGCACCAAATAAACATGCCTGCTTTATAACTCTCTCCGAGTTGTAGAGTTTGATCCGCGCATCAATTTGGCGACCCAGATGGGACCCTCTCTGCTCGACCGTGGGACCAGCTGAGAGGGAGACGTCTTTGGCACGCCCCGAGCCTTCCTCAGAAGAACTCCCTCCCTTGCCCGATCACTGTGGGAGTAGACAAGGACCATCAGTGGACCAGGTATGTCAGAGAGGGGATACCTGTAAGTCATGAGGAGACATCCTACGCGAGGGAAAGGAGCTGTTGCTCACCCCTGGGTAGTCCGGACCGGGGTGGGGGGGGACTTTGCAGGAATCCCTGAGGGCAGTACGCAAGTCATTGTGGTGACTTTGCGGGAATCCCTGAGGGCAGTACGTGGGTCCCTGTAGTGATGTGAGTGCTTCTCACTGGAATAGTGGGAGCAGTATGTGGGATAGCTATCATTTGTCTGTTGTAACCCATGGGAATTGGAATTTATATCATTGCAGCTGTAATTGATTTATGATAGTCGTTATAGGCTGTCTACTTAAGAAGTTTTGTGTGTCCAGTACCACGGGTTGTGGGATGGGTGTTTTATTGTATTGTTAATGTTTTATGTTGCTGTCTGAAGTAAGCTGGGTGAGTGTTTGAGTGAGTGAGACGCAGTCTGACTGCGGAGCGAGTGTGGAGTCCTGATCTGCGGCCAGGACTGACAAAGCGCGTTAGTCGAACAGATTGTTAACCCTTTATTGTCCTGTACATGTGCATAAGGATTTTTCATGCAATCCAATATATGTTTTTGAATTCTTTGACTGTAAACAGAACGTTGAGGTACGGTTTGGGGATGATTTTTGTGTGGTGAATGTCAAGGGAACTGGTCTGACTGGGATAGGATCGAGCGTTCAGGCCAGCTTAAGCAGGTATTCGGTGGGAACTTAAAAGGTGTAAGGAATCAGTAAGAATGCCACTGGTATATGGGAGGAAGTGTAGAGCAGAGTAGTGCTGGGTTTATTTGGTGTGGAGCACGGACGAGTGCCTGTCCACTGTTGCTTATTTGTTTGCACTAAGTGTTTGAAATGTCATAAGTATGTTATTTCTTTTAATGGGAGACAGGAATTTTGTCTCGACACTTGTCTTAAACTGAGGTACGTTCACTGTGGGGCGAGTACGCCCTTGTATCTTTGGCCTTGGATAAGGTATTATTGTTGTCAGTTTAATCAGGTTGTATTCTTTGGCTGAAGAATAAGCAGAGTGTTATGGGAGGCAAACAAAGTGGCAGAATAGTGAAAAGGAGCCCTCTGGGCTGCATTTTAGCTCACTGGAAGGAGATAGGAGAGCCGCAGGGGGAAGTGTAAACAAAAAGACTTTAATAAAGTACTGCAATCAGTGGTGGCCTTTGTAAAATGAGATGATGAGGAGAAATGGCCCTTTAACAGAATAATATACCTTGTTGCAATTGATGTCATTTTTGAAAAAAGAAGGGAAATGGGATGCGGTCTCGTATGCGGACACGTTTTTTTCACCCTCCAAAATCATCCCGAATATCAAACGGACTGTGGATTAGCACCCCAACAGGACCCAATGGGGATGGCTTTGGAGAAGAAAAGGTGTTGCTCGGCATGCAGCACAGGGCAGAGATGTACAAAGTTGGGGAAAATAAGGGGTCCCGGGATGGGAGACCTGCCGGAGCATTATAAACCACCGGTAGGAGCACAACAACGAGGAAATGAAGGTTCCGATTTGGAAGCCCCTCCAGATAGTCCAGTATCCTCTTGCACCCAAAGTAAGAAAGAACAGATAGTGGTGCAGGCACCCCTCAGGGAGGGGGTGGGGTCAGAGGGAGGCGACACACTCCTCTGGACCCAGGGAAATAGGAGTACAGCAGTTAGTGTCTCTGTTTATAGGACAGTCAGAAAGTGATATTCGAAGGAAGTTCCAGAAATTAAGACCGACAGAGAGCAGAAATTTGGAGACACTGTTAGATAAAGCTTGGAGAGTGTTTAGCAATAGAGAAGAGGAGGATCAGAGGAAAGATAAACAGATGCTGGTAGCAGCATTACAAGAGAGTAAGAGATCTAGAGGTGTGGGACCTGGGAGACCTTTGGAAAGGTCCCCTATTAGGGCGAGACCTATTGGAACAACTAAAGGCGGAAATAAAATTTGAAAAAGGAAAAGTGGAACTCTGAGTGGGAAATGACCAGCTAATTGAACTTCTGAGTCTGGCCCTCATAGATATAGATACTCCTGTTAACTCAGGAATACCTGAGGAAATCCAGAACCAAGTATATCCAGGGTTATGGGCCTCAGAAATACCAGGAAAAGCGAAAAACGTTTCCCCAGTAGTAGTCAGACTCAAACCAGGGGCATGGCCTGTAAGAATCAGGCAATACCCCCTCAGAACAGAGGATAAGGAAGGAATTTGACCAATAATCAGCCGGTTTATCAAACATGGGCTGTTAACAGAGTGTGAGTCGGAGCATAAACTCCCATTCTACCAGTCAAAAAGTCAGATGGTAGTTACAGAATAGTACAAGATCTCAGAGCTATTAATAAAATTGTTGAAGATCTGTATCCTGTGCCAACTAAATTGTCACTTGAATTGGCCTGGTTTACCGTACTGGACCTGAAAGACGCCTTCTTTTGCCTACCCTTGAGCCCAGAAAGCCAGTTGCTTTTTGCATTTGAATGGGAAAACCCTGATTCTGGAAGAAGGACACAACTGACATGGACTGTGTTACCACAGGGGTTTAAGAATAGCCCCACTCTTTTCGGAAACCAGTTAGCTAAAGACTTGGAACGGTGGGAGCGACCACATGGAAATGGAGTAATATTACAATATGTAGATGATCTATTGATAGCCACTGAAACGAAAGAACTATGTATAATATGGACAGTCAGTCTGCTAAATTTCTGTGGACTTAATGGCTATCGAGTCTCTCCACAGAAAGCACAAGTAGCTCAGCAGCAGGTGACTTACCTCGGATACGAGATAACTGCTGGCCAAAGGACCCTAGGAACAGCAAGAAAGGAGGCCATCTGTCAGACTCCTCGACTACAGACAGCTAAAGAACTCCACACGTTTTTAGGAATGACAGGATGGTGTCGCCTATGAATATATAACTATGGACTCTTGGTAAGGCCACTCTATGAACTGTTGAAATGTAATCCAAAAGACCTCACCTGGAATGGAGAGGCAGAAAAAGCATTCCAGCAACTGAAAAGGAAAGTAATGGCTGCCCCTGCCTTGGGGTTACCAGATACTACTAAGCCATTCTGGCTGTTCTCTCACGAGAAGCAGGGAATAGCCCTGGGAATCCTAGCCCAAAACTTGGGACCATATAGAAGGGCAGTGGTGTACTTCTCCAAACAACTTGATGAAGTAAGTAAAGGTTGGCCTAGCTGCCTAAGGACGACAGCAGCATTGGTGCTAAATATCCAAGAAGCACATAAATTGGCATTAGGCCAAAAGATGATGGTGTTGATATCTCATACTGTATCCACAGTATCAGAGATAAATACCAGGCCGTTCTAGTGGAACAGGATGATGTGGAAATAGTGGTTACTAACATTGTCAACCCAGCATCTTTCCTCAGCGGAACCACAGGAGAACCAGTATCGCATGACTGCCTGGAAACGATTGAAGCAGTCTATTCCAGCCGACCGGACCTGAAAGAGGAGCCACTGGAAGATGCTGAAGACTCTTGGTACACAGAGGGAAGCAGCTTTGTTCGACAAGGCATCCGCAAAGCAGGGTATGCGGTAACCACTATGGATCAGGTAATAGAATCTGCAGCCCTTGCCCCAAATACCTCGGCACAAAAGGCGGAAAGAATAGCTTTAACCCGAGTGTTGGAACTAGCTAAAGGCAAGAAGATTAACATCTGGACAGACTCCAAATACACTTTTGGGGTAGTCCATGCCCATGGGGTGATATGGAAAGAAAGGGGACTCCTATCCACCCAAGGGAAACATATAAAACATGCTGAAGAAATTCTGAGGCTCCTGGAAGCAGTGCAGCTACCTGAAAAGGTGGCTATCATGCATTGCAAGGCTCATCAGAAAGGAAATACCGCTCAGGAATTGGGCAATGCTATGGCGGATCGGGAAGCCAAAAGAGCGTCTGAAAGGGGCAAATTAAAGGTGCAGTCTTTGGTCCCAGATTGTAAAATACAAATTGATTGTGAACCCAAGTATTCCAAAGAGGATTGAAAATTAATTGAAGAGTTAGGTGGAGAAATAGAGAAGGGTAGGTGGGCAAAGACTCCACGAGGCAGAATTATAATTACATTTGCATTATTGTGGGCCGTAGTTATGGCAGAACACAGAAAATCCCATTGGGGAGCTGAAGCATTGTATAAATACTTGAATCAGCGTATAGCTGCCCGGAACCTCTACACTATTGTTAAATAAGTGACATAGTAGTGTGAAATATGTTTGCAGAATAATCCTAAGACAAGGCCTAAAGCCCAACTCGGACAAATAGGGAAAGGAAACTATCCAGGGCAGCAATGGCAAATTGATTTCTCAGAACTCCCAAGAAAAGGGGGGTGCTGATATCCATTAGTCCTAACGGACACCTTTTCAGACTGGCCAGAAGCATTTCCTTGCTGAACCAATAAAGCTAGAGAGGTAACTAAAGCATTACTAGAATAAATTGTACTGAGATTCGGGGTTCCTGCAACAACCTCCTCAGACAGAGGACCACATTTTATTGCAAAAATTGCTATAATGAATTAATTGTAGATGCAACCTAGTTCAAACTAATGTTTCTAAAGCAGGTAATATTTAATCCAACGTGGTCTCTTAAACAAGTTGAACTATCGAGGCAGAACAATATCTCCACCATTCAACCGGCCTGCACACCATTTCTAAAACCCTCATATGCGGGATGGATGACATGGGTATATAATAGAACCCAGATGAGAAAAAAGAGAGATTTGACTGGTGCATTAGGAACAAGACTGGAAGTTCTGAATAGTATAGATACTGAGATAATAAAGAACAAACTCACCACGGCAATCAGTGATTTGAACAAAATACAATACCCTTTAAGATCTTCTCTCCTCACTTTAGGAAACAGTCAATGGCTTATGGCAAATGCATTACCACAATGGGAAAAGCTTAATGAAAAGGATAATGAATTAATTGTAGATGCATTAGACATAGTACAAACTAATGTTTTTAAAGCACTCAGTTGTATCCAAGCCCAATTATGGATACAGTCAATAGCAGCTGCAATCATCAGGGAAGGAGAGGACGGAATCCTGCCAAGAGAAATCCAAAAGGTAATTTGGGATAATGCAACTGAATTTGAAAGGAAATTCCAATCATGGTGGCACTAAGTTAATTTTACCGTTGACCCTACTAACAACACAGCCACAGCCTTTGTACTAACTGTATATAAAGCCTTGGTGTACAATATATATCCGATTGTTGCACTAGGATTAAATCACCATGGAACTGTACTTTATCCCTTAGAACATAGGGTATGGGCTATGAAAAAGGGGGAAGAAATGGCAAATTATTGATGTTATTGATGTCGAGGCCTGTGCTTTGCGAGATCAGCAGAGATTTATTTGTGAAGGTAATACCATAAAAGGGCAGGATATTTGTCTGGATACGGAACAAAATGTTTGTCATTTTGAGATACACCCCAATGAGACCCTAGAAACCACTGTAATTTAAAAAGATATGGGATGTGTTTGCTTGAGGACCCTATGTGATTCTGTACAAGTTGATGACCTAATAGTGGACGTGAGTAGCCATTCAAATATTTGCATCTGTAATTTGTTAGTCTCACAGGATGTGATTTTAATTATACTGCTCCTGTCCTTACCTATAAATTGACATGATCTAGTCATGAATTGATTCAAGATTTGCAGCCCACCTGTCATAGTTCAGCCCTGATCGGGACCAGACTACGCAGTCTCTCTCTCACTCCTCCCACCCTCTGAGAAAATAGGGGAGATACTATAAGGAAAAACGGCTCGAGGTTTGAGATAAGGACAGGGAGAAAATCCTTAAAGTTACCGTTATGGGCAAAACAGACTCGACTTGGGGAAAACTATTCATTTTTTACTACAAACAGCAGGATAATGAGACAGAGAACAAGATAACCTCCCTCCACCCCTCCCTCTTCCCAAGCTTAACATTATCTCTACTACCTTCCCCCCTCCAAAGGGCACAGGGGGGAAGAGGGAATGGGGGTCGCGGTCAGTTCATCACATGTTGTTTTATGCCGCTGCTTCATAGTCGGGGGAAGAACTCCTCACATTCCTCCCCTGCTCCATCGTGGGGTCCCACCCCTACGCCACAGTCCTTTGTGAAAGTGCTCCGGCGTGGGTCATCTCTTCTATGGGGTGCAGTCTCTCCAGAACGGCTGTCCCAGCGGGCCCTCCACGGGCCACAACCACCTTCAGGCATCCACCTCCCCTGATGTGGGGTCCTTCACGGGCTCCAAGTGGATCTCTGCTTCTCCGTGGACCTCCATGGGCTGCAGAGGGACAACCTGCTCCCTTGCTCTGGTAAGGGAACTTCTGCATCATGAGAATTTAAAGAGGTTGATAAAGCAAGTCCAGGAAAGTGGCCGAAAGACTTCTATTACTATCCAACATGATTCAGAAAGAATACACCAAATAACAGAATGAGTGAAGTCAGATGGACAGCACTATTGGTGAGATGTGTTCATGGGTTATTCCTCATCTGCTACCAAGATCTTAAACATACTGACCCACCCAATATTGTTTTTACTGATACTCATGGCAATGTTAACGGTAGTAAATCTTAACTCTTGGTATAAATTGAAGAAGCTTGCTGAACAAATAAGGGCCTTAAAAACAGTAATGAAATATAATGAACCACTTTTAACAGCAAAAGAATTTGCTTAGGAGAAAGAAAAAGGGGGAATTGATACAGGGAATTAACTGTCTGCTAAATATTGCTTGATTTAGGAGACTAACTGTCTGCTAGAGAATGCCTAACAATCCTGTTTGCCTTGAAACTCACTTAAGCTTATCAGGGACTGGTATGTGTCAAGAAACTGGTATTTGTCATATGTCTAGCAAAGAACAGAATGTTAGTTCCACCGAAAAATCGGTCAGAAGTTGGGAAACTGCTGAAATCAGCAAGTGAAAGGAGAGCATGGGTGAATGACTAAAGTTCATCTAGAGGAAGATAAGACCCCTGAAGAAGTAAACAACCACCAGAGACAGATCTGAAATGCTAATGCAAGTGGTTTTTTAATAACCCTGCCTCACTTATGCATATGTATGTCTGTATTGTGCAATCCTATGAATATGTATACCTGCACCGGATAAATTTTTGGTAAAATGTGCTGTCGGAGGAGCAATCCCCCATGCACCCGGCGCCAAATAAACATGCCTGCTTTATAACTCTCTCCGAGTTGTAGAGTTTGATCCGCGCGTCACAACCACTGGGTGGCTAGAGACATATCCTGTACTCCTGCCACCACCCGAAACACCATCCTGGGCCTTGAGAAGCAAGTTCTATGGCGACATGGCACTCCAGAAAGAATTGAATCGGACAATGGGACTCATTTCCAAAACAACCTCATAGACACCTGGGCCAAAGAGCATGGCATTGAGTGGGTATATCACATCCCCTATCATGCACCAGCCTCTGGAAAAATTAAACGGTACAATGGACTGCTGAAAACTACACTGAAAGCAATGGGTGGTGGGACCTTCAAAAACTGGGACAAACATTTAGCAAAAGCCACCTGGCTAGTCAACACTCGGGGATCCACCAATCGAGCTGGCCCTGCCCAATCTGAACTTCTACGTACTGTAGAAGGGGATAAAGTCCCTGTGGTTCATGTAAGGAATATGTTGGGGAAAACAGTCTGGGTTGTTCCTGCTCTGGGCAAAGGCAAACCCATCCATGAGATTGTTTTCACTCAAGGACCTGGATGTACTTGGTGGGTGATGCGGGAGGATGGGGAAGTCTGATGTGTACCTCAAGGAGATTTGATTCTAGGTGAAAATAGCCAATAATTTGAACTGTATATAATCATGTCTGTCGTTCTTTTACGTTCTATCAAAGGTTTTGCAGCAAGAATCACCCTGATCAGTGAAGAATGAACTTCATTGAAACCGAGCGCTGTGCAGCAGTGATGGAGTCATAACTGGCAACCAACAACTTCCTCGAGATCAACATCTGCAACTTGCAGATCGTGGATATGATACACCAGCTGCACCAGAGGTACCAGCTACGAGTTCCAGATGCAGTATGTAACAACCCCACACTACATTCCATCTGTCCTGCCCTGGAAGACTGTTAAGACAGATGGAGCCCAAAGTCATGGACTAAATCAACTCAACAGACTTTGGAGGGATAGCTCATAGAGTGAGAAGATGATATCTGTGTGTATATCTATAAGCATGACATAAATGGTACGGAATAAGGGATGGATACTGTCCTGGTTTCAGCAGGGATGGAGTTAATTTTCTTCTCAGTAGCCAGTGTGTTTTGGATTTTGTGTGTGAAGAATGTTGATAAAAACACTCTGATGATACGAGTTGTTGTTAATGAGACCAAGGACACTGTCTGGCTTTCCAAGTCTCGTTAAAGTCTTGTTAACGTGCAGATGTGGGAAGCTGGGGGAGACAGACAGAATAATTTACCCAAACTGGCCAAAGAGAGTATTCCGTGCCATAAACATCATGCTCAGTATATAAGTGGGGATTGCCCATGGGAGGGGACATTCCATTCCATTCGGGTATCCATTCAGGCACACTTGGCATCCTATGCTTCTCTCTTGCTTGCTGGCATCATTCCCTCTACCTTGCTAGCTTGCTCTCTTCTCCTTTGCTTGCTGCTCGGGACAGGCTGTGTCGGTCATTGGGACATCAGGGGTGAGAAATCATACATTGTTCATTTTCTATATTTTGTATATATTAATATCCTTATATTCTGTTATTTCTGTAGTTTTTAGTATTTTAGTAAACTGTTTTTATCTCAACCCACGAGTTCTCCTTCCTTCCCAATTCTCTCCCCCGTCCCCCTGGGGAGGGGGAGGGTGAGCGAGAAACTGTGTGGTGACTCGGGCTAAACCACTACACTAGGCAACTGGGGTTTCCTAATCAAGCCCACTCTGATCAGTGCGACCCACTTACTCCACGTGGCATCAGTTGCATGATGTGTAGAGGGGACCCTCCCTTTGAACATCCAGCCCAGCACCAGCAGTCGGGATGCTAGGAGGAGTTTTGCTTCAGTACCAATCACTTCCGAAGCAGCTCGAACTCCTTCATATGCTGCCAGTACCTTTTTTCAGTTGGAGCACAGCAGGCCTCAGATCATCTGTATCCCCTGCTCCAAAAGCCTAGGGGTTGACAACAAGTCTCCCTGGGTGCTTTCTGCCAGACTCCAGGTAGGGCCATTCTCCCCAGCTGGAAGGTAAAGCACATTTTTCACATCTTGTCCTGTCTGGACTGTCCCAAGGGCTAATGCATTAACTCCCGTTGAATATGTTCAAAGGCTTATTGTTGCTCAGGGCCCCATTTAAAATCATTTCTCTTTCAGGTCACTTCATAGAGAGGGCTTACAATCATACTATAACTTGGAATGTTCATTCTCCAGAAACTCACAACACCCAGTAAGGCTTGTGTTTCCTTTTTGTTAGTTGGTGGAGAAATAGCTGTTATTGTGTTGACCACAACCATTGGAATTTGACAATGTCCACAGTATTTGCTTCTGTTCTGGTTTTGTTTAGTGAGGGGGGACCTAAAGTGGTAGCTTCTGTAGGAAACTGCTAGAAGTCGTTCCCCTTTGTTCAGTGGACTCGGCCGGGCCTAGGGCAGACCTGCTGCTGGCCAAGGCCCAGCCAATTGGTAGCAGAATGTCCCATGATAACGCCTCTGTGATAACATATTTAAGAAGGGGGAAAAAAAAAAAATAAATAAACAAACAAACAAAAACAAAACAAAAAAAAAAAGGTAGAGAACATGTGAAGCAGCTGAGCAGGGGCAGAGAGGGGGAGGCGTGAGCCTTGTGGGCCTTGCAGGCCTCACCCTCTGCCGACTGGGCCCAACACAGACCGGCCCGGCTGCGAGAAGTGGAGAGGAGATGAGAAGTGAATGAGATGTAAAAAGATCCTGAGAGGCGTCTGCCTGCCTGTTATGAAGAATTTTTCTTGTGAGAGGAATGGCTGCAAATGCCAAGGTCAGTGAAGGAGGGGGAGGAGTAATGCTGCTCCTGGCCAAGATTCCCCTGCAGCCTGTGGTGAAGACCATGGAGGAGCAGGTTGTCCCCCTGCAGTCCATGGAGGTCCATGGAGGAGCAGAGATCCACATGCAGCCTGTGGAGGACCCCATGCCAGGGCAGGTGGATGCCTGAAGGAGGCTGTGGCCTGTGGAGGGCCTGCACTGGGGCAGCTGTTCTGGAGGGACTGCACCCCATGGAAGAGATGACCCACACCAGAGCAGTTTCACAAAGGACTGTGGCCCATGGAAGGGACCCCACAATGGAGCAGGGGAGGAATACAAGCAATTCTTCCCTCGACAACAAAGCAGCAGCGTAAAACAACGCATGATGAACTGACCGCAACCCCCATTCCCTCTTTCCCCCCTGTCCCTCTCGGGGCGGGGGGGAAGGTAGTAGAGATAATGCTAAGCTTGGGAAGAGGGAGAGGTGGAGGGAGGTTATCTTGTTCTCTGTCTCATTATCCTGCTATTTTTAGTAATAAATGAATAGTTTTCCCCAAGTCGAGTCTGTTTTGCCCGTGATGGTAACTTTAAGGATTTCTCCCTGTCCTTATCTCAAACCTCGAGCCTTTTTCCTTATATTATCTCCCCCTATTCTCTCGGAGGATGGGGGGAGTGAGAGAGAGACCGCGTAGTGTGGACCTGATCGAGGCTGAACTACGACAGGTTCCTGAAGACTAGATCTCTTGTGCAGGCCCCTTGACTTTCCTTCATTTTATGGCAAAATCAGCTTTCAGAAGGATTTGGATTATTTTCTCCACTCCCCTTCCTCAAAAGTTTCTGCTGCTTTGTTGTCCCATACAATGATGTCATCAATGCATTGCAGGTGTTCCAGAGCTCCACCCTTTTCCAGTGCAGTCTGGATCACTCCAGGGCAAATGGTGGGGCTGTCTTTCCACCCCTGGGGCAGTCGATTCCAGGTGTGCTGGACCCCCCTCCAAGTGAAAGCAAACTGTAGCCTGCATTCTGCTGCCAAAGGGATGGAGAAGAATGCATTATCAATGGTGGCATACCACTTGGCTGCCTTGGACTCCAGTTCATGCTGAAGTTCTAGCATGTCTGGTACAGCAGCACTCAGTGGTGGTGTACCCTCAGTCAGGCCACAATAGTCCACTGTTAACCTCCACTCTCCACTTGATTTTCTCACTGTCAAAGGGTGAGCAAGTCTTGCTGATCACTCCCTGGCTCTCCAGTCAATAAATCAGCTTATTGATGGGAATCAGGGAGTCTCAGTTGGTGTGATATTGCTGCCGGTGCACTGTGGTGGTAGCAGCAGCACCTGTTGTACTTTGACCCTCAGCACCCCCACAATGGAAGGGTCCTCTGAGAGACCAGGCAAGGTGGCCAGCTGTTTAATTTACTCCATCTCCAAGGCAGCTATACCAAAAGTCCATCGATACCCTTATGGGTCCTTGAAAAATCTCCTCCTGAGATAGTCTATACCAAGGATGTACGGAGCATCTGGGCCAATCACTATGGGATGCTTTTGCCACTCATTCTGTTAGGCTCACTTCCAGCTCCAATACAGTTAGTTGTTGGGATACTCCTGTCACTCCAGAAATACAGATGAGCTCTGCCCATTTACAGCTTGATGACATTAAGGTACACTGTGCACTGGTGTCTCATAGAGCTTTATACTCTTGTGGGTCTGATGTGCCAGGCCATTGAATCCACACAGTCCAGTAAACCTGGTTGTCCCTCTCCTCCACCCGGCTGGAGGCAGGACCCCTCTAATCCCGGTCATAGTATTTGCTACTCCTTGTAAATATGAATCAGAAGCCCTTCTACGCTGTCTGGGGAACTGCCCACTGGAGACTGTAGCAGTAACTTTCCTGGAAGAACCCCCATTTTTGATTGTTTTTCCTCACAACTTGGGTACTCTTGCCTCTAGGGTCAAGGTAGGTTTCCCATTCCGCTTCCTCATGTCCTCTCCTCGGTCATGCAAGATCAGCCACAGGGTACCTCGCCCTGTGTACCATCTCTCTTGAGCAGGGAAGTGTTTACTCCTAATAGATGAGATACTGGTCCTTACAGATGGGGAATAGGATATATCCTCTTTGAATTGCTGGAACTCCCAGGACAGTTTCTCTGCAGCCAAGACTCTGGCCTGTAGGAAAGAAGAGAGACTTTCTTTGTATTGCCAGAGTTTTCCAGCCAATTCATCTACCATTTATCCCTCTCTGTCTTTCTAGGTCATTACTGCCAATGAGTTGGCATAGGACGATGATGTGCTTCAAACAAACTTCCACCACATTGGTCACGTGCACCTGATTTCATCTGGATCCTTAGATAACTGCTCATTGTCCAGGTCATCATAAATGACCTCTAGCATAGGTACTTGATACCTATTTCCATGGTGGTCCACTTGCCTGGGTGGTATATTAGATCTTCCTTGAAAGGATACCTTGCCTTCACACCTGACAGGAGTCATCTCCAGAGGCTGACGGCTTGTACTCCTTTTCAAATTGCTTTGTCAATGCCCCCTTCTCTAGAAATGGATCCCAGCTGCCTAGCTTCTCTACCCTCTAATTCCAGGCTACTGGCCCTGTTATCTCAGCATCGGGGCAGCCAGGTGACAATGTGCTCACCTGGATGATGGCTGAAATCCTTTTGCATATCTCACAGCTCTTGGATAGAGATAAAGTGGTTACCATCTTGTTTATGAGTTCTTCCTCTTCCTCCAAGGAAGAGGAGGAGCCCTCCCATTGAGTTCTTCCTCAGGGGGGAAGTGGAGAATTCTTCCTCTTCCTCCTCCTGTTTTAGTGATGGCCCTGCTTCAGAGTAGTCTGCCTCCTTGCTAACAGGGTAATATGCTTCTTCCTCCTGCTCCCTCTTAGGGAAAGCTTCTTCATCCCTTAGTAAATGAGCTGACTTCCGCTTCCAAGATTTTTTTCTTGTGTATAGGTGTGACTAATACCGGCATGGGTTGGTTCTCTGGTTCAGCTGCAGTGCCTATCACCAGGGTTGGAGTAGCTGCAGTCCTTGTCACCAGGGCTGGATGTTGCAATAAGGGCACGGACTCCATGGATGGTGTACCAGAGCCCTTTATTGTCCGTCAGCCTAAGTCTTTTATATTTTTTCTCAGTTACATACGGAATGCACGCGCTTAATCATCTAATTCAATTGGTAGCAATATACTGTTCACACGCCTTAAACTTCATTTGGATTGGTTATAGATTTTTAGTTGTCTTTACTATTTTTGCCTTTGGTATTTGCTTATCTTGTTCTAATTGCTGTTTTTTGTTATTGAGCAAGTGGTGTTCAAGGACATACCTCAAATTCTTCAATATCAGACAGCTGTGCTGCACTCTCTGTTCCCACAGTTGGAGTAGCCATGGTGCCTTTTGGTCTGGTTTCCCTTTTTGTCCCTTGAGGGTGCTGCATAACACTGAGCAGTGTTTGGTACATACTAGCCAGGGCCTGGCACAGTACAGCAAGTTGTACCTCTTTGAAATAGCCACAGCATTTTCCCTTCAAATAGCCTGTCACTTCATCAGGGTCCTGTAGCTGTTTATGAGTGAAATCCCGGACCATTGGAGGTAAGAAATTCTCTAGATACCTGCCCATATTCTCCACGTGCCATGCCACACATGACCACCCATCCTCAAGGCAGATCTCTGGGTGGTATTCCTAAAAAAGCAATAAAAGCATGCTGGCTTGAACATCTCCTGGACGTTCAGAGTTCTCAAAAACTGTTGTAACTAGCCTGAAGGAGAAAGGGGAGGTTAAAGAGTGGAGGAAATGATCCACATACAGATAGCAACTTATCTTTAAGGCCATTGAAGTTATCATATCATAAGTTGATATCTCACAGTATAGCAAAATGATAATCCTCATCGTTCTCCCTGAGGTGATAAACAGCACCACAGGGAATAATATATAGTACATATAACAGTGTACATAACACAACCACATGACCAAGCAAAGCAACATCGTGACCAATGACTATTTATAAGCGCGTTTAAAATTTTGTTTCAACTCACTCTGATCAGATCTTTCATTATCTCAACTCTTGGTGCCCCACATTGGGCATCAAAAAGAACTGTTGTGATTTAGTCTCACTCCGTAGGTTAAACATCAGTCGCTTGCTCACTCTCCCCATCCTGCCCTCATAGTGGAATGGGGAGGAGAATTGGGAGAAAAAGAAATGCAGAACTCATGGGTTGGGATAAAAAATGTATAACAAAACAGCAAAGGAAGCATAATCAACAAGGGGGAAAAAAAAAACCAACCCAAACCAGAATATACTAAGTACATGACTCATGGTACAATAACTCACAGTAGATCCTGAAGTCGAGCTCACTCTTGAGTAGCAAAAAAAAAACCCTCTCCCCTGTCTCTACTTTATATAATGAGCATGACATCATATGGTATGGAATATCCCTTTGGCTAATTTGGGTAAGCTATCCCAGCTGTGTCCCCTCCCAGCTTCCTTTGAAAAATAACCCTATCCTAGCCAGAACCAGGGCAATAGACAAAGCAAAAAATCTGAAAAAAACTCTTATCTCTAGTGTAAAGACAGTCCACATGATCTTAGTTGTCTTCAAAACCAATGGACAGCCTGTATATTTACACTTTCAAATCCCCAAGGTCCCCAAGACCTCCAGAATACCTGCATAGAGGTCACTCAGATGCAGAAAATTTTCTAGTCAACTGTGAGATGAGACAGACAAAAGGAGGTAGGCAAAAGGAAGGGCAGAATAAATATGCTTTCCAGACAAATGTTGAATGATATCTCCTTCTTGGATTCTACCAGGACTGAGTGGAAACAGGTTCATGGAAGCAGATTCTTTTGTTTTTCTTTCTCCTGTCTTGCTCTATTCATCTCATTTTAAGACAAGTCAGTCTTAAAGAGTACATATGCTGGCTAGTATTCCTGTCTCCTAAGAGAAAGCAATCTTTTTTATGCATTTGCAAGCAGATAGGATATAGATTTGATCAGTTATGTTTTCTTGGTTTTGTTGATTAAATGTTGGCCTTCTGCATACTTTTCTATAATTTCCTAGTTGGTTAGAATTTTCTATTCAACTCCTTATATGCTTTTTTATGCTTCAGAATTATTATTGCATTAATTTCAAATGCAGACAGGATAATCCTTTTAAGAATATACAGTTCAACCAAACCTCCGATAAAGTCATTCTGATGAAGGATATCCATCTTTTCCCACCTTGTTAGTTGATTTAATTGAGCTTAAGGGAGAACAGTTCTGTGCCTCTCATGATTCTCCTCTCTGGATCTTCTATTATATTTAAAAGATTAAACAAGAGAAAAAAAAAGAAGGAAAGAAAGAAAGAAAATAGAGACTATCTATTCACCCTTTCATTCACCCAACTGTTCATCCATGCCTAAACTGGGATATTTTTTAAAGGGAATTTAACTTTGTCGTAGTTCAGCCCTGATCAGGACCAGACTACGCAGTCTCTCTCCCGCTCCCCCCACCCTCCGAGAGAACAGGGGGAGATGATATAAGAAAAACGGCTCAAGGTTTGAGATAAGGACGGGGAGAAATCCTTAAAGTTACCGTCACGGGCAAAACAGACTCGACTTGGGGAAAACTATTCATTTATTTTCTAAAATTAGCAGGAGAATGAGACAGGGAACAAGATAACCTCCCCCCACCCCTCCCTCTTCCCGGGCTTAACATTATCTCTACTACCTTCCCCTCCCGAGCGGCACGGGGGGGGAAAAGGGAATGGGGGTCGCGGTCAGTTCATCACGCGTTGTTTTACGCCGCTGTATCATCGTCAGGGGAAGAACTCCTCGCATTCCTCCTCTGCTCCAGCGTGGGGTCCCTCCCACGGGCCACAGTCCTCCGTGAAACTGCTCCGGCGTGGGTCATCTCTTCCACGGGGTGCAGTCCCTCTAGAACAGCTGTCCCAGCGGGCCCTCAACGGGCCACAGCCTCCTTCAGGCCTCCACCTGCTCTGGCGTGGGGTCCTCCACGAGCTGCAGGTGGATCTCTGCCCCTCCGTGGACCTCCATGGGCTGCAGGGGGACAACCCGCTCCACCATGGTCTTCACCACGAGTTGCAGAGGAATCTTGGCCAGGAGCCATATTACTCCTCCCCCTCCTTCTGAACTGACCTTGGCGTCTGCAGCCGTTCCTCACAACAGGCTGGCAGACGCCTCTCAGGATCCTTTTTACATCTTATTCACTTCTCATCTCCTCTCCACTTCTTGCAGCCAGGCCGGGCCGAGTTGGGCCCAGTCGGCTGCCCGGCGGGAGGCCAGAGGGTGAGGCCTGCAAGGCCCATGAGGCTCGCGCCTCCCCCTCTCTGCCCCCCGCTCAGCTGCTTCACATCTTCTCCCCTTTTTCCTGTTTTCCCCTTCTTAAATACGTTATCGCAGAGGCGTTATCACGGGACATTCTGCTACCAATTGGCTCGGCCTTGGCCAGCAGCAGGTCCGCCCTAGGCCCGGCCGAGTCCACTGAACAAAGGGGAGCGACTTCTAGCAGTTTCCTACAGAAGCTACCACCTTAGGCCCCCCCCTCACTAACAAAACCAGAACAAACTTTAATCTTCTTTAATGTTCTGAAATGTTCTACACCTCTTAATTTTGGTTTCCAACTGGGAAAGTGATGAGAAGCATCAAAATGAGAACAGAGATACAGACAATGTTTTAAGACAGTCTGTAATTGTGAGATAGCCGGTCTAATTTCAAAAGCCTGAGAAGTCTTAATAACTCAGACAAGTACTTAAAGGTTGGGGCAGTTGACCAACCTCTATTTCTTGTAGGTTTTCCCTTCTGAACTGTACTTCTGAAGAAATTTCCTGAATGCTCTTAGAAAAAACACACTCACAGTTTATTACAGAAGATGATATGGAATTAGTACTCTACAATACAGCAGTTGCTATACAGACTGTTCCCTTTTATTAACAGAAAAAAATATAAACTGCAATTTGCAAATGTATTTAACAATTACTATTTCAATTTTCTGTCCCCAAGTAACGAAATATCTTTATTCCCATTTGTATGTGTGTGTGTGTGTTATATTCACTAATACTAGTTAGTTATAGAGGGTAGATTTAGATTAGATATTAGGAAGAAATTCTTTACTGTGAGGGTGGTGAGACAACTGGATTTAACTGGTGAGACAACTGGAATAGATTGCCCAGAGAAGCTGTGGATGCTCTATCCCTGGAAGTCTTCGACACCAGGTTGGATGGGTCTTTGAGCAACCTGATCTAGTGGAAGGTATCTCTGCCCATGGCAGGGAGGTTGGAACTATATGATCTTTAAGGTCCCCTCCAACCCAAACCATTCTATGATTCCATTTACTAAACACTATCTTGGGCAGGTGGCACTTAAGACCAGGGTTAATTGAGAAGACTTTAAACTAGGCTTGAAAGGGGAAGGAGATACAACCAGACTCACTAGAGATGAGCCTAGGGGTGACGCGCCAAGGTTGGGGGTAAAATCGATAGCCCAACTCAAGTGTATTTACATCAATGCACACAGCATGGGCAACAAGCTGGAGGAGCCATTGTGCAGCGGGATAGCTATGACTTAGTCGCCATAACAGAAACGTGGTGGGACAACTCTCATGACTGGAGTACTGCAATGGATGGCTATAAGCTCGTCAGAAGGGATTGGCAAGGAAGGAGAGGTGGTGGGGTGGCTCTGTGTGATGGTTTAGCCCGAATCATCACACAGTTTCTCACTCACCCTCCCCATCCCCAGCAGGATGGGGAAGAGAATTGGGAAGGAAGGAGAACTCGTGGGTTGAGATGAAGACAATTTACTAAAATAACAAGGGAAAACTACAATAACAACAGAATATAAGGATATTAAAATATACAAAGTGAACAATATATGTTTTCTCACCACCCAATGTCCCAATGACCGATACAGCCCGTCCCGAGCAGCGATCACGGAAACAAAACCGAGCGGCAAGCAAAGGAGCAAAAGGGAGCCAGCAAGGTAGAGGGAATGATGCCAGCAAAAACAAGCAGGAAGGATGGATGCCAGGAAGGCAGATACCCACCCTCGCCTGCCCCCACTTATATACTGAGCATGACGTTTATGGCATGGAATACTCTCTTTGGCCAGTTTGGGTCAATTATTCTGTCCGTCTTTCTCCCAGCTTCCTGCATCTGCAAATTAGCGAGACTTGGAAAGCAGGACGGTGTCCTTGGTCTCATTCACAACAACTGGTATCATCAGGATGTTTATCAACATTCTTCACACACGAAATCCAAAACATACCAGCTACTGAGAGGAAAAGTTAACTCCATCCCTGCCAAAACCAGGACAGTATCCACCCCTTATTCCATACCATCTACGTCATGCGTATACATATATATATACACACACACACAGATGTAACTCCTTCAATCTATGGGCTATCCCTCCAAAGTCTGTTGAGTTCATTTAATCCATGACTTTGGGTTCCATCTGTCATAACAGTCTTTAAGGACAAGAGAAATGGTATGTAGTATGGGGTTGTTGCATGCTGCATCTGGAACTCGCAGCTGGTACATCTGGCGTGGCTGGCGTATCATGTCCATGGTCTGCGAGTTGAAGATGTTGATCTTGAGGAAATTGTTGGGTGCCAGTTCCTGTTCCATCATTGTTGCATCTCTCTTGGTTTTATTGAAGCTCATTCTTCACTGATCAGGGTGTTCCTTGCTGCAATACCTTTGATATGACATATAATAACTATAGAAATTATTATATACAGTTCAAATTATTGGCTGTTCTCACCTAAAATCAGATCTGCTTGAGGTACACATCGGACTTCCCCATCCTCCCGCATCACCCACCAAGTACATCCAGGTCCTTGAGCAAAAGCAATCCCACGGGTAGGTTTGCCTTTGCCCAGGGGAGGAATAACCCAGACCGTCTTTCCTAACATATTCCTTACATGCACCACAGGAACTTTATCACCATCTACAGTATGTAGAAGTTCTGATTGGGCAGGGCCAGCTCGATTGGTGGATCCCTGAGTGTTGACTAACCAAGTGGCTTTTGCTAAATGTTTGTCCCAGTTTTTGAAGGTCCCACCACCCATTGCTTTCAGTGTAGTTTTCAGCAGTCCATTGTACCGTTCAATCTTTCCAGAGGCTGGTGCATGACAGGGGATGTGGTATACCCACTCAATGCCATGCTCTTTGGCCCAGGTGTCTATGAGGTTGTTTTGGAAATGAGTCCCATTGTCCGATTCAATTCTTTCTGGAGTACCATGTCGCCATAGAACTTGCTTCTCAAGGCCCAGGATGGTGTTTCGGGCAGTGGCATGGGGTACAGAATATGTCTCTAGCCACCCAGTGGTGGCTTCCACCATTGTAAGGATGTGGCGCTTACCTTGACGGGTTTGTGGGAGTGTGATGTAATCAATTTGCCAGGCCTCTCCATATTTATACTTCAGCCATCGTCCTCCATACCGAAGAGGCTTTAATCACTTGGCCTGTTTAATTGCAGTGCATGTTTCACATTCATGGATAACCTGTGCAATGGTATCCATGGTCAAGTCCACGCCTCGATCACGAGCCCATTTGTATGTTGCATCTCTTCCTTGATGGCCTGAGGTGTCATGAGCCCACCGAGCTAAAAATAGTTCACCCCTATGTTGCCAGTCTAGATCCATTGGGAAACTTTAATCTTAGCAGCCTGATCCACCCTTTGGTTATTTTGGTGTTCTTCCGTGCCTCAACTCTTTGGTACGTGGGCATCTACGTGACGTACTTTTACAACCAGATTCTCTAACCAGGCAGCAATATCTTGCCACAGTGCAGCAGCCCAGATGGGTTTGCCTCTGCGCTGCCAGTTGCTCTGTTTCCATTGCTTTAACCACCCCCACAGGGCATTTGCCACCATCCATGAGTCGGTGTAGAGACAGAACTTGGGCCATTTTTCCCGTTCAGCGATGTCCAAAGCCAACTGGATGGCTTTCACCTCTGCAAACTGACTCGATTCACTTTGGCCTTCAGTGGCTTCTGCGACTCGTCCTGTAGGACTCCACACAGCAGCTTTCCACTTTCGATGTTTTCCTACAATACGACAGGATCCATCAGTGAACAGGGCATATCTCTTCTCATCTTCTGGTAAATTATTATATGGTGGGGCTTCTTCAGCACGTGTCACCTCTTCCTCTGGTGGCATTCCAAAATCTTTGCCTTCTGGCCAATCTGTGATTACTTCTAAGATTCCTGGGTGATCGGGGTTTCCTATTCGGGCTCGCTGTGTGATCAGTGCGACCCATTTACTCCACGTGGCATCAGTTGCATGATGTGTAGAGGGGACCTTCCCTTTGAACATCCAGCCCAGCACTGGCAGTCGGGGTGCCAGGAGGAGCTGTGCTTCAGTACCAATCACTTCTGAAGCAGCTCATACTCCTTCGTATGCTGCCAGTATCTCTTTTTCAGTTGGAGTATAGCGGGCCTCAGATCCTCTATATCCCCGGCTCCAAAAGCCCAGGGGTCGACCTCGAGTCTCTCCTGATGTTCTTTGCCAGAGGCTCCAGGTAGGGCCATTCTCCCCGGCTGCGGTGTAGAGGATGTTTTTCACATCTTGTCCTGTCCGGACTGCCCCAAGGGCTACTGCATGAACAATCTCCTCTTTAATTTGTTCAAAGGCTTGTCGTTGTTCAGGGCCCCATTTAAAATCCTTCTTTCGAGTCACTTCATAGAGAGGGCTTACAATCATACTGTAATTTGGAATATGCATTCTCCAGAAACCCACAATGCCCAAGAAAGCCTGTGTTTCCTTTTTGTTAGTTGGAGGAGACTAATTTCAGACTAATTTCATGACCAGTGATGTTACCATATCACAAGCCAGTAGTGCCCAGTAAAACAAAATGAGAATTCTCATCCATTTCTGGCAAATGATAGACAGCATCAAAAGAAATATGTGATGCAACTTAGGACAGACATAACACAACTATGTGAACACATAGTACAACATTGTGACCAGGGACTCAAATAAAATAATGAGCACTTGTAACAACTTTAACACATTCTAGTCAGATCTGTCATTACCTCAACCCTTCGGGCCCCACGTTGGGTGCCAAAAGGACTGTGATGGCTTAGTCCGAATCACCACACAGTTTCTCACTCACCCTCCCCCTCCCCAGGGGGATGGGGAAGAGAATTGGGAAGGAAGGAGAACTCGTGGGTTGAGATGAAGACAATTTACTAAAATAACAAGGGAAAACTACAATAATAACAGAATATAAGGATATTAAAAATATACAAAGTGAACAATATGTGTTTTCTCACCACCCGATGTCCCAATGACCGATACAGCCCGTCCCGAGCAGCGATCACGGAAACAAAACCGAGCAGCAAGCAAAGGAGCAAAAGGGAACCGGCAAGGTAGAGGGAATGATGCCAGCAAAAACAAGCAGGAAAGATGGATGCCAGGAAGGCATATACCTGCCCTGGCCAACCCCCCCTTATATACTGAGCATGACGTTTATGGCATGGAATACTCTCTTTGGCCAGTTTGGATCAATTATTCTGTCTGTCTTTCTCCCAGCTTCCTGCATCTGCAAATTAGCGAGACTTGGAAAGCAGGACGGTGTCCTTGGTCTCATTCACAACAACTGGTATCATCAGGGTGTTTATGAACATTCTTCACACACAAAATCCAAAACATACCAGCTACTGAGAGGAAAAAATTACTCCATCCCTGCCAAAACCAGGACACTCTATGTCAGGGAGTGTTTCAATTGCATAGAGCTCAACGATGGTGACGATAAGGTTGAGTGCTTATGGGTAAGGATGAGAGGGACGGCCAACGAGGCAGGTATCCTGCTGGGAGTCTTTTATAGACCACCCAACCAGGGTGAAGAGGTAGATGAAGCATTCTACAAGGGGCTGGCAGAAGTCTCACAATTGCTAGCTCTTGTTCTCGTGGGGGATTTTAACTTACCAGGCGTCTGCTGGAAATACAACACAGCAGAGAGGAAACAGTCTAGGAGGTTCCTGGAGTGTGTGGAAGATGACTTCCTGACACAGCTGGTGAGTGAGCCTACCAGGGGAGGTGCCTTGCTTGACCTGCAAACAGAGAAGGGCTGGTGGGAGATGTGGTGGTTGGAGGCCATCTTGGGCTTAGCGACCACAAAATGACAGAGTTTTCAATTCTTGGTGAAGTAAGGAGGGGGGTCAGCAAAACTGCTAACATGGGCTTCCGGAGGGCAGACTTTGGCCTGTTCAGGACGCTGGTTGAGAAAGTCCCTTGGGAGACAGTCCTGAAGGGCAAAGGGGTCCAGAAAGGCTGGACATTCTTCAAGAAGGAACTCTTAAAGGCGCAGGAGCAGGCTGTCCCCACGTTCCAGAAGATGAACTGGAGAGGAGACGACTGGCCTGGCTGCACAGGGAGCTTTTGCTAGGACTCAGGGGAAAAAAGGAGAGTCTACCACTCTTGGAAGAAGGGGCAAGCAACTCAAGAAGAGTACAGGGAGCTCGTTAGGTCATGCAGAGAGAAAATTGGAAAGGCAAAAGCCCAGCTAGAACTCAATCTAGCCACTGTTATTAAGTATAATAAGAAATGTTTTTACAAATATATTAACAACAAAAAGAGAGCCAAAGAGAATCTCCATCCTTTATTGGATGTGGAGGGGAACATTGCCACCAGGGATGAGGAAAAGGCTGAGGTACTTAATGCCTTCTTTGCCTCAGTCTTTAATAGTCCCCAGGGTGTTCAGACCCTGAGCTGGAAGACAGGGACAGAGAGCAGAATGAACCCCCTACAATCCAGGAGGAAGCAGTTAACGACCTGCTACACCACCTGGACACACACAAGTCTATGGGGCTGGATGGGATCCACCTGAGAGGACTGTGGGAGCTGGCGGAGGAGCTTGCCAAGCCACTCTCCATCATCTATCAGCAGTCCTGGTTAATCAGGGAGGTCCCAGATGACTGGAGGCTTGCCAAGGTGACGCTCATCTACAAGAAGGACCAGAAGGAGGATCTGGGGAACTACAGGCCTGTCAGCCTGACCTCAGTGCCAGGGAAGATTATGGAGCAGTTCATCTTGAGTGTGCTCACCTGGCATGTGCAGGACAACCAGGGGATCAGGCCCAGTCAGCATGAGTTCATGAAGGGCAAGTCCTGCTTGACCAACCTGATCTCCTTCTATGACAAGATGACCCACCTAGTGGATGATGGGAAGGCTGTGGATATTATCTACCTGGACTTTAGCAAAGCCTTTGATACAGCATTCTCCTCGAGAAGCTGGTGGCTCATGGCTTGGACAGCTGTACCCTGCGATGGGTTAAAAACTGGCTGGATGGCTGAGCCCAGAGAGTTGTGGTGAATGGAGTTAAATCCAGTTTGTGGCCAGTCACAAGCGATGTTCCCCAGGGCTTAGTGCTGGGGCCAGTTCTGTTTAATATCTTTATTAATGATCTGGATGAGGGGATTGAGTGCTCCCTCAGTGAGTTTGCAGATGACACCAAATTGGGTGCGAGTGTCAATCTGCTCGAGGTTAGGAAGGCTCTGCAGAGGGATCTGGACAGGCTGGATCGATGGGCTGAGGTGAATTGTATGAGGTTCAACAAGGCCAAGTGCTGGGTCCTGCACTTGGGTCACAACAACCCCATGCAACGCTACAGGCTTAGGGAAGAGTGGTGGTAGACAGCTGGCTGAACATGAGCCAGCAGTGTGCCCAGGTGGCCAAGAAGGCCAACAGCATTCTGGCTTGTATCAGGAAGAGCGTGGCCAGCAGGAGTAGGGAAGTGATCGCGCCCCTGTACTCGGCACTGGTGAGGCCGCACCTCAAATACTGTTGTGTTGGTTTTGTTTAGTGGGCGGGGGGGCTACGGTGGCAGCTTCTGTAAGAAGCTACTAGAAGTTTCCCCTTTGTCCAGTGGACTTGGCTGGGCCTAGGACAGACTCACCACTGGCCAGGGCCAAGCCAATTGGTAGCAGAATGTTCCATGATAACGCCTCTGCGATAACGTATTTAAAAAGGGGAAAAGTAAAAAAAAAGAAGAAGAAGATGTGAAGAAGCTGAAGCAGGGGCAGAGAGATGAGGAGGCACGAGCCTTCTGGGCCTTGCGGCCCTCACCCTCTGTCCTCCCGTCAGGCAGCTGTCTGGGCCCGATTCATCCCAGCCCCGTGTCCTGGTTTTGGCAGGGATGGAGTTAATTTTCCTCTCAGTAGCTGGTGTGTTTTGGATTTCGTGTGTGAAGAATGTTGATAAACACCCTGGTGATATGAGTTGTTACTAATGAGACCGAGGACACTATCCAGCTTTCCAGGTCTCACTAATGTGCAGGTGCAGGAAGCTGAGAGAAAGAATAATTGACGCAAACTGGCCAAAGAGAGTATTCCATGCCATAAATGTCATGCTCAGTATATAAGTGGGGGTTGGCCCGGAGGCGGGTGTCTGCCTTCCTGGCATCCATCCCCCTCTCTCTCTCACTGACATCGTTCCCTCTACCTTGCTTGCTCCCTTTCGCTCCTTTGTTTGCTGCTCGGTTTCGTTTCCGTGATCGCTGCTTGGGATGGGTTGTATCGGTCATTGGGACATCGAGTGGTGAGAAATCATACATTGTTCATTTTGTATATTTTAGTATCCTTATATTCTGTTATTATTGTAGTTTTCCCTTGTTATTTTAGTAAGCTGTCTTCATCTCAACCCAAGAGTTTGCCTTTCTTCCCAATTCTCTCTCCCATCCCACTGAGGAGGGGGAGAGTGAGCAAGAAACTGTGTGGTAACTTGGGCTAAACCATCACAGTCTTTTTGGTGCCCAACGTGGGGCATGAAAGGTTGAGGTAACGACAAATCTGATCAGATTGTGTTGAAATTGTTACAAGTGCTCATTATTTTTATTTAAGAGTCCCTGGTCACAATGTTGTACTACGTGTCCGCATGGTTGTGTTATGTAAAGCCTCAGTTGCATCACATATTTCCTGTGGTGCTGTTTATCACTTCTCAGAAATGGATCAGAATTCTCATTTAGTTGTACTGGGCACTACTGACTTATGGTATGGTAACATCACTGGTCATGAAATCAGTCTGGTCTTTGTATTCGCCATTGATGGCAACTCTGTACCTCGGGTGCCATTTCACAAGACTTATTAATAATCACACTTTTTTCTTTCCCTCCCTGGAGAACCAATCTATGAGGAAGTCAAGGGAGGATACTTTCCTCTACTCTTTTACCTTCCCTTTTTCCTTCAAGCTAGTCACATAAGCTCTTGAGAATTTTCAGTATCCTAGGGATGTGCAAGCCAGCATACTCCTATTGCAAAATCTCCTGAATGTGTTTCAGATTTTGTTTAGGATTAAACAGCTATTTAAAAATATTACCCAGAGATCTGCCTCGAGGCTGGATGGCCAGGGGTGGCATGGCATGTGGGAGAATATGGGCAGGTACCTGGAGAACTTCTCACCTCCAATGGTCTGGAACTTCACTCCTGAGCAACTACAGAATCCTGATGAAGTGACTGAATATTTGAAAGGAAAATGCCATGGCTATTCCAAAGAAGCACAACTTATTGCTCTGTGTTGGGCACTGGCTAGTATCTACTGTCACCGAAATCGTGAATCAAACTCCTTAACACCAATGTAGTATTAAGAAGCAGGCATTCTTTATTGCGGTGCCGGATGAACGGAGGATCCTTCCACCTAGTGTGCATGCCAGTCTGGAAATCTGGACAGAATATATTTAGTGATTTCATGCATAATCATTAATAATTCTTGGAACATTAATACATAATCATCAGTTTTCCTAGAAATCATTATAATATTCCCCACCCACTTGTGCATGCTCAGTCTTTTGAGTCGAGGGTCTTCTGGTGGTCCTGGGGGTTGTCGGAGTGCCCCTTCCTTGAATTCGCTGGTCGAACCCCTCCTTAAAATCTCCATGTATGGTCTTGAGAACAGGTCGCGTTGCTCCTTGATTTTCTGGCTCCAAAGTGATGGCTCAGGGCCTATCTTCACAGCTGGTGTTTGAGGCCTACCTTTGTTCTACCACTTTTCTTAATTACCCCAGACATGCTAGGCTAACTTCTAACAAACGAGATGATGTATTTTCTTAACAGTTCTAAAACTCCCTTTTCCCTCTAAGGATAAATAGATATCATATAAAATTTAACCTATGTGACTACAGTTCTAGAGTTAGCAAGAATCACCTCACGTTGATATTTAATTTTCAAAAATTATTATTCTAAAATTATGCTGATTAATCATTTTTATCATATAACACTACCAAACACTGCCCAGCGTTATGCAGCACCCTCAGGAAGAAGGGAGGGAAAATTAACCGACAGATACTGTGGCTATTCCAGATCCTGCAACAGATACTGCAGCTACCCCAACCCCAGCTACCAGTACTGCAGCTACTCCAGCCTCCGCGACAGGCACTGCAGCCAAATCAGAGAACCAACACTTTTTGGTATCAGTCGCCCTTAAACAGAAGAAGAAATCTTGTGTCCTGGTTTTGGCAGGGATGGAGTTAACTTTTCCTCTCAGTAGCTGGTATGTTTTGGATTTCGTGTGTGAAGAATGTTGATAAACACCCTGATGATATGAGTTGTTGCTAATGAGACCAAGGACACAGTCCTGCTTTCCAAGTCTCGCTAATTTGCAGATGCAGGAAGCTGGGAGAAAGACAGACAGAATAATTGACCCAAACTGGCCAAAGAGAGTATTCCATGCCATAAACGTCATGCTCAGTATATAAGTGGGGGCAGGCGAGGGTGGGTATCTGCCTTCCTGGCATCCATCCTTCCTGCTTGTTTTTGCTGGCATCGTTCCCTCTACCTTGCTGGCTCCCTTTTGCTCCTTTGCTTGCTGCTCGGTTTTGTTTCCGTGATCGCTGCTCGGGACGGGCTGTATCGGTCATTGGGACATCGGGTGGTGAGAAAACACATATTGTTCAATTTGTATATTTTTAATATCCTTATATTCTGTTATTATTGTAGTTTTCCCTTTTTATTTTAGTAAATTGTCTTCATCTCAACCCACGAGTTCTCCTTCCTTCCCAACTCTCTTCCCTATCCTGCTGGGGAGGGGGAGGGTGAGTGAGAAACTGTGTGGTGATTCAGGCTAAACCATCACATCTTGGAAGCGAAAGTCAACTTGTTTAGTAAGGGATGAAGAAAGACCAGGACCATCACGAGCAGAGGAGGAAGAAGAAGAACTCATAAACGAGACTGAAACCACCCGATCCCTATCCCTGAATGAGTTGCGAGACATATGAAAAGATTTTGGCCATCATCCAGGTGAGCACCTTGTCACCTGGCTGCTCCGATGCTGGGATAAAAGGGCCAGTAGCCTGGAATCAGAGGGTAAGGAAGCCAAACAGCTGGTATCTCTTTCTAGGGAAGGGGGAATTGACAAAGTGATTGGAAGAGGGTGCACAAGCTCTCAGCCTCTGGAGGTGACTCCTGTCAAGTATGAAGGAAAGATATCACTTCAAGGAAGATGTTACCTATCACCCAGGCAAGTGGACCACCATAGAGAGAGGTATCCAATACCTAAGGGAATTAGCCATGCTGGAAGCCATTTATAGTGACCTAGACAGCAAGGAGTCACCCAAAGATCCAGATGAAGTCCAGTGCACACGACTCATGTGGCGGAAGTTTCTACAGAGCATACCGTCATCATATCCCAATCCATTGGCAGTACTGAGTTGTAAAGATGGAGAGGGACCAACAATGGATGAATTGGCTAGTCAGCTCCAGCAATACTGTCCTGGTTTCAGCAGGGATGGAGTTAATTTTCTCCTCAGTAGCTGGTATGTTTTGGATTTCATGTGTGAAGAATGTTGATAAAAACATTCTGATGATCCGAGTTGTTGTTAATGAGACCAAGGACACTGTCTGGCTTTCCAAGTCTCGTTAATGTGCAGATGCGGGAAGCTGGGTGAAAGACAGACAGAATAATTGATCCAAACTGGCCAAAGAGAGTATTCCATGCCATAAACGTCATGCTCAGTATATAAGTGGGGGTTGCCCATGGGAGGGGGCATCATTTTCTGGCATCCTTTTCTGTTCGGACATTCTTGTCGGGTATCTGTTTGGGCACCCTTGGCACCCTTTTTTTTCTCTCTTGCTTGCTGGCATCGTTCCCTCTACCTTGCTAGCTTTCTCTCCCCGCTTTGCTTGCTGCTCGGTGTCGTTTCCGTGATTGCTGCTCAGGACGGGCTGCGTCAGTCATTCAGACATTGGGTGGTGAGAAATCATACATTGTTCATTTTGTATATTTTGTATATATTAATATCCTTATATCCTGTTAGCTTTGTAGTTTTTAGTATTTTTAGTAAACTGTTTTTATCTCAACCCACGAGTTTTCCTTTCTTCCCAATTTCTCTCCCCCGTCCCACTGGGTAGGGGGAGGGTGAATAAGAAACTGTGTGGTGATCCGGGCTAAACCACCACAGAGACCAACACCCGCCTCCCTACAACCTCCTTTCAGGTAGTTGTAGAGAGCAATGTGGTCTCCCCTCAGACTCCGCTTCTCCAGACTAAACAATCGCAGTTCCCTCAGTTGGTCCTCATAAGACTTGTGCTCCAGACCCCTCACCAGCTTTCTTGCCCTTCTCTGGACACTCTCCAACAACTCAACATCCTTCTTGTACTGAGCAGCCCAAAACTGAGCACAGTTGCTGTAGCTTAGCCCCACTCGGGACCAATCTATGCAGTCTCACGCTCACTTCCTCCACCATCCGAGGGAATAGGGAGAGATAATATGAGAAAAAAGGCTTGAGGTTTGAGATAAGGCCAGGGAGAGATTCTTAAAGTTACTCTTATGGGCAAAACAGACTCAACTTGGGGAAAACTATTCATTTATTATTAAAACCAAAACAGGATAATGGGAAAGAGAACAAGGTAACATCCCTCCACTCCTCCCTTTTCCCAGGCTTCACATTATCTCTACCTACTTCCCCCTTGAATGGCACAGGGAGAGGAAGAGGGAATGGGGGTTATGGTCAGTTCATCACACGTAGCTTTATGCAACTCCTTCCTCCTTGGGGGAAGAACTTCTCACATTCCTCCCCTGCTCCAGCGTGGGGTCCCTCCCACGAGCTACAGTCCTTCGTGAACTGCTCCGGCGTGGGTTGTTTTTCCACAGAGTGCAGTCCCTCAGGAACTGGCTGCCCCAGCAGGGGCCCTCCATGGGCCACAGCCTCCTTCAGGCATCCACCTGCCCTGACGTGGGGTTCTCCACGGGCTGCTGGTGGATCTCTGCTCCTCCATGGACCTCCATGGGCTGCAGGAGGACAGCCTGCTCCACTATGGTCGTCACCACAGGCTGCAGGGGAGTCTCGGCCGGGAGCAGCATTACTCCTCCTCCTCCTCCTTCACTGACCTTGGCGTCTGCAACCATTCCTCTTAAAATAAATTCTTCACATTCGGCTCAGTCAGATGTCTCTCAGGTTCTCTTTACATCTCCTCTCCACTTTCTTGCAGCCAGGTACTATGGTTTAGCCCTAGTCACCACACAGTTTCTTGCTCACCCTCCCCCTCCTCAGCGGGATGGGGGAGAGAAATTGGGAAGAAAGGAAAACTCATGGGTTGAGATGAAGACGGTTTACTAAAATAGCAAAGGAAAACTACAATAATAACAGAATATAAGGATATTAAATATACAAAATGAACAATGTACGTTTTCTCACCACCCAGTATCCCAGTGACTGATACAGCCTGTCTCAAGCAGCGATCACAGAAACAAAACTGAGCAGCAAAGGAGCAAAAGGGAGCCAGCAAGGTAGAGGGAATGATGCCAGCAAGCGAGAGAGAGGGATGGATGCCAGGAAGGCAGATACCCACCCTGGCCAACCCCCACTTATATACTGAGCATGATGTTTATGGCATGGAATACTCTCTTTGGCCAGTTTGCATCAATTATTCTGTCTGTCTTTCTCCCAGCTTCCCGCATCTGCACATTAACGAGACTTGGAAAGCCAGACAATGTCCTTGGTCTCATTAACAACAACTCGTATCATCAGGGTGTTTTTATCAACATTCTTCACACATGAAATCCAAAACATACCAGCTACTGAGAGGAAAATTAATTCCATCCCTGACAAAATCAGGACAGTATTCACCCCTTATTTCATACCATCTACATCATGATTTTATTTATATATATATATATATATGTACACACAGATATCATTCCCTCAATCTGTGGGCTATCCCTCCCAAGTCTGTTGAGTTCATTTAGACCGTGACTTTGGGCTCCATCTGTCATAACAGTCTTTCAGGGCAGGAGAGATGGTATGTAGTGTGGGGTTGTTGCATGGTGCATCTGGAGCTTGCAGTTGGTATATCTGGTGTGGCTGGTGTATCTTGTCCATGGTCTGCAAGTTGAAGATGTTGATCTCGAGGAAGTTGCTGGGCACCAGTTCCTGTTCCATCACTGCTGCACCTCACTCGATTTCATGCAACCTCGTTCTTCACTGATCAGGGTGATTCTTGCTGCAGTGCCTTTGATATGACATAAAAGAACTACAGAAATGATTGTATACAGTTCAAATTATTGGCTGTTCTCACCTAAAATCAGATCTGCTTGAGGTACACATCGGACTTCCCCATCCTCCTGCATCATCCACCAAGTACACCTGGGTCCTTGACCAAAAGCAACACTATTGGGTGGGTTTGCCTTTGCCCAGGGGAGGAATAACCCAGACTATCTTCTGTTGACTAACCAAGTGGCTTTTGCTAAATATTTGTCCCAGTTTTTGAAGGTTCCACCACCCATTGCTTTCAGTGTAGTTTTCAGCAGTCCATTGTACCGTTCAATCTTTCCAGAGGCTGGTGCATGATAGGGGATGTGATATACCCACTCGATGCCGTGCTCTTTGGCCCAGGTGTCTATGAGGTTGTTTTGGAAATGAGTCCCATTGTCTGACTCTATTCTGTCTGGAGTGCCATGTCGCCATAGAACTTGCTTCTCAAGGCCCAGGATGGTGTTTCGGGCAGTGGCATGGGGTACAGGATATGTCTCTAGCCACCCAGTGGTGGCTTCCACCATTGTAAGCGCATAGCGCTTGCCTTGGCGAGTTGGGGAAAGCTGTAAACAGATGTTCCCCCCGCAGCCTGGCTTCCTGGAACAAAACAACAGGTATAGTTCCAAACAACACCCACAAGATGGCTCCCGAAATACCTGGGTGGAGCTGCCTCTGCCTCCTCGCTCTGCACATGTACAAAATCCAAAACACACCAGCTACTGAGAGGAAAATTAACTCCATCCCTGCTGAAACCAGGACAAGTGGCTATGTAAATAATACATTCAAGAAGCCAGGGGAGATACCTGTAGCTTTCTATCATCTACATTTAGTAATTATGCTGTGCTTGCTCTCTGCATGCAATCACTAAGGCCTTAAATATTTGTGCTTGTCCTTTCTTTCCAGAACTAAACATGTGCTAAAAGCAAGGGGTCTGATGACAGCAGGATGCTCAGAACTGTCATTAGCATCTGTGTATGAGACTCTCTAGCCACAGTATGCAGATGCATATGCAGTGCCACATTCTTTACATCAGTTAAATATTCTTTTTAAAACAATTTCAGTTCATCTGCTTGCCCAAAGTTTTACATTTATTTAACCATTAATAGCATTTAATTATATGTACGTTACTCACTTATGAATTAAATATAGGCTGAGTATTAGTTCCATAAGAAATATGCTCCTATAATTTATTCAGAAATATTTTCAAATGGTTTTAAGACTATATTAACCTCTACTTTTATGAATACATTTATCTATATTGATTTTATATCATAGGCGAGACCTTAAAATCCTTGTCAGTACAGTTAATTGTAAGGTAATATATTATAAACATAGTCTGGTGGCATAGGAAATTGTGTTGAGATATACTGTAACAGTGACAAACATAAAGACCATATCGGAGTACATAATACAATGTATGTACTTACACAGTACTATGCAAAAGTATCGACAGAGTATTATATAGTATTTTTCACACACACACACACATCTTGGACACATGCATTTGTATGCGTGTGCCTGAAAGCCTGTTTATGTGTGTTTATATATATACACACATACATATATGGAGTCCCACACATATGTGTATATATGTACAGGGACATACCTATATGTGTACAAATGTATGTTAAAAAAATCAAAATTAACTAATTAACATGCCCCATTATAACTTATTTCAAATTAATTTCAGTTAAATATTTAGAGGTTAATATAACTCATGTAAGAGTGTATGCTTGTATAACTGAAGTTATAATCTACAAGCAAAAAGGTGAGAGGAAAAAAGATTCTGCTCCCAGTCCCAGTTATGTTCTTTGGAAATGAAATGTCTTTATGTTCTATATTCTGCAAGGACACATGATTTGTATCTATTTTCAGTGAACGTCTTCTCACATGGTAGCCTAAAAATAGGACAGTCATGAACTTTAAATAATGGCTCAGGAAGGGTATTAACCTCTTTCTCACATTCAAAGTTTGTCACATTGCTGTAAGTATCAATATTATTAACATATCTGGTGTTAGAGACTGGCAAAGCAAGCCATCTCCAGTTCTGCTCAACAGGTCTACAGATGTCATTGCCTCTTAATTCCTTTCAAGGTCTGTTATATATTAAGCCGCCCACAGATAATATTAACAGCATTTCTCTCTGTAGTGAATCTATTTTGTGCCAGATGCTACAAAGCATGAATTATTTTATTTCCAAATGCTACTGATGGGAGACTTTCTACTCTTGGTGAAATGCGGATGATTATGAAAACTGGTGTTTTCATAAATACCCAAGAGTTAATACAATTTCTAGCAATGAGTGATACAATGAGTCACTAGATTTTTGTTTCAAGGACTGTGGATGCCTGTACTAGCCACTGTATTTCCCAAATAATCTGTTGTCCAACTCCCATAGCATAATGCTATCATCAGGTATATTTTTCAAATGATTTTAAGTAGTTCTACTCTTTCTTACTTTTTTAATACACGCAGACCCATCTTTGCTTCCTGATTTTCAATTTAGTACAAGAAAAAAAATCCTTATTATGAAATAAACTTATTTTTAATACATGTAAGTGACATTCACAAGATCACAGAAATAAATATTAAATAGTTTTTCAGTTGCGCAGTTAGCTAATGACTGGCTGAAACAATCCAGGCTAAAATGAAAACTTAATTACAAAGAATGTGGTTTTTCCTTTCAATATATATAATCACACAAGTATTTATTTTATCTACAGAATAGTTTAGCCTTCTAGGAAGGCACCGTCCATTGCTTCAAATGTACTACAGTGATCAGAGCATACAAACATGCAATGATCAGCTCATAAGACTTGCAACTGTATGTGCTTTAGCCACCTTATTAGCATCCTCTCTACCAACCACAGAGTTTCTCTTTTCACAAAGGAGGGAAAATATAAATGGAGTTATTCACAAGAAAATTAACAAGCAGAACAAGCTGGGAGATAAAAATCCTCTTAGGGAAACTCAGTCAGTGCTCTACTCCTACCAAGGCTGGCTGAGGATACAGTGCTACCGCTGAGCAGGACTGTGAGGGTATCATGAAAGAGACAGAGAAAAAAAGATAAAAACCATTACCTCGAACTCAGCCCAGGAGCTACTGGGAAGTCTGTACCTGTACTTATAGTGTCATACTCCACATTTTGCACTAGTTTTTAACTCCACTCATCTCTAACAATCTTGTATCACAGTAGTTTAGTCCCAAAGTGAGGAAAACTCTTGTTAATAACTAAAAATATCAAACACTAAGTTCCTTCAGTGTTAGACACTTAATTTAAATTGAACAAGTGTAATTCAACATTTTGTGCATCCATATCTACACTATATTTCATTATCTCTCAATTTATAAGTAATTTCAAACACTAATATATGACACAGACAAGCCTGCTTAAAAGCAAAGATGCAATATTAGAACAGCTTATGAATAAACAATTTTATTTTTTGCAATACCCATTTCCATTTAATCTCTTACATAAAGACTCTTCATCAAAAGAGGGCTTTATATGGACATTACATTTTCAGAAGATTATTTTGCAACTGAGGAGGAGACTCAATTTTTCAGGCAGTAAGACATTAGAAAAAAAAATAATCAGTATTCCACCTTTGGCTTGCCTGCAAGACAATTTTTTTGAGAAAACATTATAAGTATTTGCTTACTGTATTTGATAGACAACAGCAACAGTCCAAAACTAGTTTAGAAGTTTAGACAGATATTTGTGCTGCTTTAAAAAAAAATGGTACAATTTTTTTTTGTTCAAGTGGCACTAAAAAAAAAAAGCAAAACAATGATCTAGCATTGCCATGATGTGCAGAGTTTAACTTGAGTATTTCCCACAGCTTTAACAAGATCTACCTTCTTAAATCACCAGTGCACCAACTGGAATTAAGTCCATAACTGTATATTCAGAACACATTTTATGCTTTGTTGTTTTTCATTCTCCTTGTCTTCCCTTTAGGATCACATGCTTTTAATAGGCAACTCCAAATTTATGCATGGGAAATACTGTGTACCCTTCTGTACACTGTTACTACGATTTCTAGTGTGCAACTGAGTGCATAAAAATAGGCACATGCATTTTCTTCTGCATCAGACAATTCACGACATACTTATCTCCTCTTTCTGGTGCTGAGTCACAAAACTAATCTTTATTTGTAGTGTCTTTCATGGACACCGGCACGTTTAAAGGGTGCCCACTCAACACAGAAACTTTTCTGTTACGTGACCCTGAAAGCACTTTTACCAATTAAAAAAAAATATATGCTTAAAAAGACTTAATCCTGCTTCTGGATCCAGAATTTAATTCCACAGTGAGAACTGAAGAAAAAGAAGCTCCTTCTCATCACCTCCAAGGATGAGATTTACAGGAAAGGGACATGGGCACATCCATACCATGCATCCCTGTCTTGTCTGCACCAGTGTTTCTACTGGGATCAGGACTGCATCCTGCCCTCTGCTTCCCATCTTCCCCTTCCCACACTCCCCTTATGCAAGTGCCATGACTTTTTACTGCAGAAGCTCACAAGTGGAAAACGGAGAACCCTGACAGGTACCAGAGTGCTTTCCTGTAGCCAGATACTGAATCTCTTGATCTTGAATTAAAACAGATAATGTAGTTTCCAACCCTGCATCAAGAATTTTCATTTATTTATTTTTCATTTATCTTCAATTATTCTCTAAAGAGTTCAGAGGAACATATGCTAACTTTCGTTGTTTTAATGTAAAGAACTCATAAATCAGGGATAAGGGCAAAATATAATTTGTTTTTTACTGAGTAAACCAAAACTTTCTGTCCTGGTTTAGCTACAATCAGCACAACTGCTCAATCACTCTCCCCCTCCCCAGGGGACACATCAGGTACTGAGAGGAAAATTAACTCCATCCTAGCTGAAACCAGGACACTTTCCAAATCCTACAAGAGAACACTAGCCAAACCAAAGCAAGCACAGTATTAAAATAATGTGTTTACATAAGGAAAACAAACTCAGATGTCATCTGAAGTAATTTGTAATTATTTTTAATCTCCTAAAGATCAGCAACTCCATTTATAATTGCAATAGCATATTCAGATCTAATAGGAATGAATATGCCGTGGTAAGCATTGTCTAATATGTAGTAAATTTTCCTGGCTTTCAGCAGAAGCTATATGTAAAAAAAAAAAGCCTGCCTCTTTCCATCTGCTGCCTCTAGCTAGCAGAACAATCATTGACCCCATTAGAAACTGAGACATGATAGACACTTGGAAGCACGGACTGAATGAGGAAATGGTGCAAAATTCTCCTCTGCAGGACAGCACTCCTGCTGCATTAGCACCAGACCTGATGCCCAAGAAAGCCTTTCTGGTTCTACTCTTCAGATGCTTTAATAGCAGTTTAATAGCAGTTCAGACAGGAGCAGGCACAGACTTCTGTAATGGGCTGTCCTGGTTTCAGCAGGGATGGAGTTAATTTTCTTCTCAGTAGCTGGTGTGTTTTGGATTTCGTGTGTGAAGAATGTTGATAAAAACACCCTGATGATACGGGTTGTTGTTAATGAGACCAAGGACACTGTCTGGCTTTCCAAGTCTCGTTAATGTCTCGTTAACATGCAGATGCGGGAAGCTGGGAGAAAGACAGACAGAATAATTGATCCAAACTGGCCAAAGAGAGTATTCCATGCCATAAACATCATGCTCAGTATATAAGTGGGGGTTGCCCATGGGAGGGGGCATCCATTCTGGCACCCTTGGCATCCTTCTCTCTTCCTTGCTGGCATCGTTCCCTCTACCTTGCTAGCTTGCTCTCCCCCTCTTTGCTTGCTGCTTGTTTTTAGTATTTTAGTAAACTATTTTTATCTCAAACCACGACTTTTCCTTTCTTCCCAATTTCTCTTCCCTGTCCCGCTGGGTAGGGGGAGGGTGAATGAGAAACTGTGTGGTGACTCAGGCTAAAACACCACATGGGCTTTGACATCTCTTACAGTATTTAGTTTGCACCTAAATAGTCTGGTACTTCTCTCAAACAACTTCGCATTTCATAAAAGTAAAATACTGTACTAAGATCTGGGGATTTGATTTGGATTAGTATACATGAAGAGCTCATGAAAGAATTGTCATGCTTGAAATATTTATTAAACAATTATGAAAAAGGTGCAAGACTGTTCAAAATTATAATTACTAAGAACTGCTGGTGTATTATTATCTGTATTATTGGAAGCAGTTAGACCTTGGACTTGCCAAAGCACGTCTCAGCTCAGGATGGATATGCTAATAAAGCATGTTAAACACAGAAGGGACTGTGATAAAAGTTTCTGTAATATAAAATCATAGAATCATAGAATGGTTAGAGTTGGAAGGGACCTTCAAAGGTCATCTAGTCCAACTCCCCTGCAAGGAGCAGGGACATCCCCAACTAGATCAGGTTGCTCAGAGCCTCATCCAACCTGGCCTTGAATGTTTCCAGGGATGGAGCATCCACCACCTCTCTGGGCAACCTGTTCCAGTGTTCTACTACCCTCAGTGTAAAAAAATTTTTCCTAATATCTAATTTGAATCTACCTCCCTCTACTTTAAAACCATTGTCCCTAGTCCTATCACAACAGGCCCTGCTGAAGAGTTTCTCCCTGTCTTTACTGTAGGCCCCCTTGAGGTACTGGAAGACTGCTATCAGGTCTCCCCAGAGCCTCCTCTTCTCCAGGCTGAACAGCCCCAACTCTCTCAGCCTGTCCTCATAGGAGAGGTGCTCCAGCCCTCTGATCATCTTCGTGGCCCTTCTCTGGACTCACCCCAACAGGTCCATGTCCTTCTTAGGTTGGCGGGCTCCAGAGCTGGATGCAGTACTCCAGGTGGGGTCTCACCAGGGCAGAGTAGAGGGGGAGAATCACCTTCCTTGACCTGCTGGCCACGCTTCTTTTGATGCAGCCCAGGATGCGGTTGGCCTTCTAGGCTGCAAGCACATATTGCCGGCTCATGTTGAACTTCTCATTCACCAGTACCCCCTTCTCCTCAGGGCTGCTGTCAATCCATTCTCCGCCCAGCCTGTATTTGTGCCTGGGATTGCCCCAACCCATGTGCAGGACCTTACACTTGGCCTGGTTGAACTTCATGAGGTTTGCACCGGCCCATGTCTCCAGCCTGTTGAGGTCCCTAAGGATGGCATCCCTCCCCTCCAGCATGTCCACGGCACCACACAGCTTGGTGTTGTCAGCAACCTTGCTGAGGGTACACTCTATCCCACTGTCCACGTTACTGACAAAGATGTTAAACAGGGCCAGTCCAAATACCCACCCCTGAGGAATGCCACTCATCACTCATTGACCACTACTCTGAGTGCAGCCATCCAGCCAATTCCTATTCCACTGAGCGGTCCATCTGTCAAATCCATTTCTCTCCAATTTAGAGAGAAGGATGTATTTCGGGACAGTGTCAAATGCTTTGCACAAATCCAGGTAGATGACATCAGTCCCTTGTCCACCAATGCTGTAACTGCATCATAGAAGGTCACCCATTTCCTTCCAGAGAGGGCCTACATTCTCCCTGGACTTCCTTATATCACCAACGTACCTACAAAAGTTTTTCTTGTTGCTTGTAACGTCCCTGGTCCCATTCAATTCAGTCAGGGCTTTAACCTGCCTTACCTCTCTGTAATCCTCTCAGGCTACCTGTCCTTGCTTCCACTCTCTGTAGGCTTCCTTCTTTACTTTCAGTTGGTCCAGGAGCTCCTTGCTCATCCATGCAGGCCTCCTGGAATTTTTGCCTGACTTCCTCTTCATCGGGATGCACCTCTGCTGAGCTTGGAGGAGGTGATCCTTGAATATTAACCAACTTTACTGGGCCCACTCTTCCCTCCAGAGCTGTATCCCATGGCATCTTACCCAGCAGATCCCTGAAGAGGCCAAAGTCTGTCCTCCTGAAGTCCAGGGCAAAGAGCTTGCTGTGCACCCTCCTCATGACCCCGAGGATCTTGAACTCCACCATCTCATGGTCACTGCAGCCAAGGCTGCCCTTGAGCTCCACGTTTCCCACCAGCCCCTCCATGTTGGTGAGAACATGGTCCAGCACAGCATCCCTCCTCATTGGCTCCTCTATCACTTGCAGGAGGAAGTTGTCATCCGCACATTCCAGGAACCTCCTGGATTGCCTGTGCCCTACTGTGTTGTCTTTCCAACAGATGTCAGGGTGGTTGAAATCCCCCATGAGGACCAGGGCTTGCGACTGCGAGGCTGCTCCTATCTGCCTGTAGAGCTCCTCATCCGCTCTGTCCTCCTGGCCAGGTGGCCTGTAGCACACACCCACTGTAATGTCCCCTGTCCCTGCTCTCCCTTTAAACCTGACCTCTCTGTCAGCTCCTCATCCTTCACCAGGCAGAGCTGCATGCACTTCAGCCGGTTGCTGACATAGAGAGCGATACTCCGTCCTCATCTCCCCTGCCTGTCCTTCCCTAAAGAGCCTATATTACTCCATCCCAACGCTCCAGTCATAGGAGTCATCTCTCTGTTATGCCAACAAGATTGTAGTCCTGCATGCATGCACACATCTCTAACTCTTCCTGTGTGTTCCCCATCCTACATGCGTTAGCATAGAGGCACTTAAGCTGGGACCTCAATGAAGCCAACTTGCTGGCTGGAGCAATAGGAGTTCCTCTGAGCTGCATTCTAGGTTCTCTCATAACTGCGATCCTTCCCCAGGTTCTGGGCACCTGTTGCTGGTACTGGCGCCATACTGACAGTGGTGGGCTGGATTGTGCTCCCCCTCCCCCAGCAACATTAGTTTAAAGGTCTCTTGATGAGCCTGTTAAGTTTTTGTCCAAAGACACTCTTCCCCTTCTCAGTTACGTGTCCCTCATCTGCCTCTAGTAGACCAGGCTTCTCAAAGCAAGTCCCATGGTCTAAGTAGCCAAAGCCCTGCCTGTGGCACCCTTCCTTTAGCCATTTTTTGATTTGCCAGATTCGACTGCGTCTTCCCTTTGACTGGGAGGACAGATGAAAAGACTACCTGCGCCCCAGAGTCCTTAACCATTACTCCCAGGGCCCTGTAGTCCTTGATGCGCCTCGGGCTACTCCTGTCTGGGTCACTGGCACCCATGTGAAACAGCAGCAGTGAATAATAGTCCATGGGCTGTATGAGGTTTGGTAGTCTCTTAGTAACACCTCTGATACGAGCCCCCAGTAAGAAGTACACCTCTCTAGAGAGCACGTCGGGTCGGCAAATAGGTGCCTCCATACCTCTCAGAAGAGAGCTGGCCACTACTACCACCCGTCGCCTCTTCTTGGTTGCACTGGTCATTATGCAAGCAGCCCGGGCTGCCTTGCTCAACTCCAGTGTCTCTCCTGATGTGCTGGGTCTTACTTCTTCAGCCTGCAGAGCGGCAAAGCAGTTCTGCAAGGTCACCTCAGGCTTTGGTGGAAGTCTCTTCCTCCTGCTGGCCCTTGCCTTTGCGAGCTTCCACTCCTCCGTATCTTTTACCTGCTTACCCTCTGCATGTGTCAGTGGGGGAGTTTTTAGCTGTTTGGCCAGGGGCTGTGGTTCCAGTGCAGACTGTGCTTGGAACCAAGTATCCCGCTCCCTCTCAGCCTCCCTGATGTCATGCAGCCTTCTGCAGCTCAGCCACCTGCCACAGGAGCTCCTCCAGCTGGGCACACCTTCTGCAGGCAGGACTGCTGCCTGGCCCTGCCCCAGGAGAAGGGTCCAGGCACTTCCTGCAGTCTGAGGTCTGCACTGCAGCTTCTCCCTTCAGCTGCTCCATCTGCACAGAGGCATCTGCCACCACTGGGGTAACTGGTGCAGGCCTCCCAGCTGGAGTTGCAGCCTTTGCTCTCAGGTGAGTGCCCACCATATTACCTTGAGATTCAGGTACAGCAAGTGCCCTGGGTCAGAACCTTCCCTGCATACCCTGCCCACACAAACTGGCATGCCACACCCTGTTTACCCATCCTGCTCACAGCACTCCCTACAGGACTCCTTTATATATGGAGAGAGACTGGCTATCAGGTCTCCCCGGAGCCTTCTCTTCTCCAGGCTGAACAGCCCCAACTCTCTCAGCCTGTCTTCATAGGAAAGGTGCTCCAGCCCTTTTATCATCTTCGTGGCCCTCCTCTGGACCTTCTCCAACTGGTCCATGTCCTTCTTATGTTGAGGGCTCCAGAACGGGACACAGTACTCCAGGTGGGGTCTCACCAGGGCAGAGTAGAGGGGGAGAATCACCTCCCTCAACCTGCTGGCCACACTCCTCTTGATGCAGCCCAGGATGCGGTTGGCCTTCTGGGCCGCAAGGGCACATTGCCTGCTCATGTTGACCTTCTCATCCACCAGCACTCCCAAGTCCTTCTCCTCAGGGCTGCTCTCAATCCATTCCCCGCCCAGCCTGTATTTGTGCCTGGGATTGCCATGACCCAGGTGCAGGACCTTGCACTTGGCCTGGTTGAACTTCATGAGGTTGGCACGGGCCCACCTCTCCAGCCTGTCAAGGTCCCTCTGGATGGCATCCCTCCCTTCCAGCGTGTCGACGGCACCACACAACTTGGTGTCATCGGCGAACTTGCTGAGGGTGCACTCTATCCCACTGTCCATGTCGCCGACAAAGATGTTGAACAGGGCCGGGCCCAACACCAACACCTGATGGACGCCACTCGTGACTGGTCTCCACATGGACATTGAGCCGTTGACCACCACTCTCTGAGTGCGGCCATCCAGCCAACTCCTTATCCACCGAGTAGTCTGTCCATCAAAGCCATGCCTCTCTAGTTTACAGACAAGGCTGTTGTGCGGGACAGTGTCAAATGCCTTGCACAAGTCCAGGTAGATGATATCTGTTGCTCGTCCCTTGTCCACTGATGCTGTTACCCCGTCATAGAAGGCCATCAAATCGGTCAGGCACCATTTGCCCTTGGTGAAGCCATGTTGGCTGTCACCAACCACCTCCTTGCTCTCCATGTGCCTTAGCATGGTTTCCAGGAGAATCTGCTCTATGACCTTGCCAGGCACAGAGGTGAGGCTGACCGGCCTGTAGTTGCCCAGGTCATCCTTGTTCCCCTTTTTAAAAATGGGGGTTATGTTTCCCCTCTTCCAGTCATTGGGGACCTCACCAGACCGCCACGATTTCTCAAATATGATGGCCAGTGGCTTGGCAACTTCATCCGCCAGTTCCCTCAGGATCTGTGGATGGATCTCATCAGGTCCCATGGACTTGTGCACCTTTAAGTTCCTCAGATGATCCCGAACCTGCTCTTCGAGTACAGTGGGCAGTTCTTCATCCTCGCAGTCCCTGCTTGCACCTTCTACAGCTTGGATGGCAGGACAAGAGCCCTTATCGGTGAAGACTGAGGCAAAAAAGTCATTGAGTACCTCAGCCTTCTCCATGTCCTGGGTAACCAGGACACCAGTTCCCTTCCGGAGGGGGCCTACATTTTCCTTGGACTTTCTTTTGTCCCCTACATACCTATAGAAGCTCTTCTTGTTGCATTTTATATCCCTGGCCAGATTCAATTCTGTCAGGGCTTTGGCCTTCCTCACCTGATCTCTGGCCACTTGCACAGCCTCTCTGTAGACCTCCCAGGCTACTTGTCTCTGCTTCCACCCTCTATAGGCTTTCCTCTTCACTTTCAGTTGGTCCAGGAGCTCCTTGCTCATCCACGTGGGCCTCCTGGCCTTTTTGCCCGACTTTTTCTTCATCGGGATGCACCTCTGCTGAGCTTGGAGGAGGTGCTCCTTGAATATAGACCAACTTTCCTGGACCCCTCTTCCCTCCAGGGCCGACTCGCATGGCACTTGGCCCATCAGGTCCCTGAAGAGGCCCAAGTCCGCCTTCTTGAAGTCTAGGGCAGAGAGCTTGCCATGTAGTTTCCTCACTGCCCCATGGATCTTGAACTCCACCGTTTCATGGCCGCTGCAGCCAAGGCTGTCCTTTAGTTTCACATCCCCCACCAGCCCCTCCCTGTTGGTGAGAACAAGGTCAAGCATGGCACCCCTCCTTGTCGGCTCCTCTATCGCCTGCAGGAGGAAGTTGTCGTCCACACATTCCAGGAACCTCCTGGACTGCCTGTGCCCTGCTGTGTTGTCTCTCCAACAGATGTCAGGGTGGTTGAAGTCCCCCATGAGGACCAGGGCCTGTGACCGTGAGACTGCTCCTATCTGGCTATAGAGCGCTTCGTCTGCTCTGTCCTCCTGGCCAGGCGGCCTGTAACAGACCCCCACCGTAACGTCCCCTGTCCGTCCCCATCCTCTAATCTTGACCCATAAGCTCTCTGTCAGCTCCTCCTCCATCCCCAGGCAGAGCTCCACGCACTCCAGCCGGTTGCTGACGTAGAGAGCGACACCGCCTCCTCGTCTCCCCTTCCTGTCCTTTCTAAAAATCCTATAAGTGAGGATTTTTAGATATATATACACGTGAGGGTTGCCCATGGAGGGGGCATGCATCCATTTTCTATTTTTTCCGTGTCGTCCCTTTTGCTTACTTGCTTGCTGGCATCGTTCCCTCTACCTTGCTAGCTCGCTTTTGCTCCTTTGCTTGCCGCTTGGTTTTGTTTCTGTGATCGCTGCTTGGAATGGGCTGTATCGGTCATTGGGACATCAGGTGGTGAGAAATCGTGCATTGTTCATTTTGTATATATTATCCCTATATTTTGTTATTATTGTAGTTTTCCTTTTCTATTTTAGTAAACTGTCTTTATCTAAACCCACGAGTTTTCCTTTCTTCCCACTTCTCTCCCCCATCTCACTGGGTAGGGGGAGGGTGAGTGAGAAACTGTGTAGTGACTCGGGCTAAACCACAACAGTGGGCCATCTAACAAAGTAGCATAAGGGCAGTTTCACAGGATGACTTACTTGGAAAATAGAAACTGTCTGCTTAGATCCACTAACTTGCCCATCCTTGTTACAAAGACTTTAATGAAAGGCACATTGTGCTCTTATTCACCACAAGCGTTTAAGTTTTTATATCCCTTACGTCCCTGGATCAAGTCTTCCACCAGCTAACTAAAGCCACTTGCTGCAAATGCATGAAGATGTAAGTCTTGGTTCCCAGTAAATATGATGAGATATTCTCAAAAGGAAAAATACTGCTTATTGTGTCCTGAACTATTTTTTCAAGTCATATCCTTTCATTAAGGCACTGAAGTCTAAACCATTAATACTGAGCTGTTATCAAGGCTTAGCCCTTAAATTTCCTACCCCATGTAATATGCTCAACTGGAAATGAACCGGGACCCTCAAAAGCACTGGATAAGAGCCTATTAGGTATGCGAGGAGGATTTGCACAGCAGAAGTTATCTGTGGTGCCCTTAAAAACTACAGTGTTTGACTATACAGCTATACATTGTCCTACATACGCAAAGACATTTTGTGGACATCTGATGTAGGACCCCAGAAGGGTTGGCAAACTCCAGGGGTCTTGGTTAGAGCCACTCAGATCTACTTTTAGAATTTTAATCCTATTTAAACAAGAGGCAGACATTTCATTTTATAAATGCCTTATTTGGAACTTGCTATCTCAAGAAAACTATCTGAATTTGAATATGGCTGATAACTTCTTTGTGAGTAATGAAGCAAGAATGCTTAATGTCTTTACCAGGTACTTGCAAAAATGGCTTTCCACGAGCTTCATTGGTCATGATAGAAAAATTGTATCAGCTAAATATTCATCTTATTAAACACATGAACAATGAAGCACTGAGATCTTTAACTTATCCACATCATCCAAGTTGCGGAAGGCAAAAGCAGGGGCTGGGAGAATAAAGAACTGCCCACTGTAGCAGAAGAGCAGATTTGAGACCATCTAAGGAACCTGAACGTGCATGAGTCTATGGGACCCGATGAGACGCATCCGTGGGTCCTGAGGGAACTGGCAGATGAAGCTGCCAAGCTGCTGGCCATCATATTTGAGAAGTCGTGGCAATCCTGCTGCCTGAAGATGTCCCTGCTCCTTGCAGAAGGGTTGAACTAGATGACCTTTAAAGCTCCCTTCCAGCCCAAACTATTCTATGATTCTATTATTATCTTTTTATTAGATGATGTGTCAACTAAGTATGGTGCTTTCAATTCCAGAATCCAAGCCGTTTTAGTACACTGCAGTAGATGTACTAATTAGTAGCCATCACACAGTGAACAAGCACAGTTTTTTTCAAACTAGTTAGCAGGAAAAGTCCATTTTAGAATCATAGGATCATAGAATCATAGAATCACATGGTTGGATGGGACCTATAAGATCATCTAGTCCAACCGTCTTCCCACTACCATTGCTGCCACAGCTACTAAACCATATCTTGTAGCTCCTCATCAAGCCGCCTCTTGAACACTGCCAGGGACGGCGACTCCACCACCTCCCTGGGCAGGCCATTCCAGTGCCTGACCACTCTTTGGGAGAAAAAGTTTTTCCTCACGTCCAATCTAAACCTCCTCTGGTACAACTTGTGGCCATTTCCTCGGGTCCTGCTTGTTGCCTGGGAGAAGAGGCCAAACCCCTGTTCATCACAACCTGCCTTCAGGAAGCTATACAGTGCAATGAGATCTCCCCTGAGCCTCCTCTTCTCCAGACTTTTGCTTCTGTTCCCCATCCTGGCTCAGGCACTATCCTTTCCTGTCTGGCCCTACTCTGTGAATACAGGCAAGGCACATGATCATAAACACTCAAGAGTACATTGTGTCTCAAAGAAATAGGAACCTAAATCTTCATAGTTATCACATTTTTAGGACCAAATGTACCATGTTCAGTCAGTCTTACTGGAAGAAAAATGGGACACATTATGTGATTGTTATGTAATTAATGCCAGCCTTTTATCAGCAATTAATGTTAACCTTATTATTGGACAAATACAAACCACAAAATATTAAAAAAGAAACACAAAACAACCCCTCATATGCCTCAGATACTAATATGGGTCTAAGATCATGTTTTTCAATGGCCTAGCAGTAACTTTTTGCATTTAAAAACTGCACAGTTCTGACTCAGATCAGTTTTCCCTATCCTACAGAACTCTAGCATCTTTTCCCACAGCGTTCAGTAGTTTTGTTTTTCATAGGACTGACGGAATCAGTAGCAGAGATGCAGATCTGTTACTTTGAGTGCAATTAAGTAAATCAGTATTAATATTTAAGGAATTTCTTGACTTGATTAGAAAATGCAGTTACCTTCAAGAGCAGAAAATAACCTCTTCGGTCTCATATAACTGCAGGTCTCAGGTAAGATAAACTGAGTCCAAGTAAAAAGCCAAAAAGAAAATAAGACATATACTTTTAAGAGAGCAGATGATCAGTCATTAGAGCAATCAGTGAAATAAAAGATAATTTTTCAACCAAAAATCTTATACTTTACATGAGAAGACTTTTTTTTTTAAAAAAGTTGTTTAATTGAAAGAGGTAAAAATTTGTGCAAATTATTTTATTTTATGTCTTTTTTCCCCTCAATCTGGAAGTTAAGATCTTGGAAGATTTCTTGGAATACATGGAAGACTTCTTTTTATTCAATTCTGAAATGGGGAAAGTGGATACATCTCATTTTGCAAACTCAAGGTCACACAGTGCAGAAAAAAGTACAATATAATGGAATCAGTTTCATTCAGTGGCAAGAGGACCTACATAATGGTCATTCTTTTGCTCACAAAACTAAAATATTTACAATGTTTTCTAATCTCAGTTCAACTTTGCTGTTGATTATACTTTATATAATTTGTGAGTATCTCTTCGTTACCAGAAAAATTCAAAAGCTCTAACAACAAAACAGAAAAAAAAACCAAACCACCCACATTAATTGGAACAGCTTCTCTTTAGTTCTAGGTAAAGAAACCATGAATAAAGCTACTACAAAGTGTATTTTACTTTTCAATGCTCTGATCTTTTATTATCAGTTGCTGTATACTCCCCTATGATAATGAACACCGCCTGTACCTTTGCTGCTCATAGAAATTGCAAGGAAGTGTCAAGAAAGTTGAGAAATGTGGAAAAACATATGCATCGCTAGTCTAAGTTTTCTTATAGAGAGCTTCGTAGTCACAGTTTGTGACTGTAATATTTATGTTGGTGTGGAGCAATCCAGGATCAAAGCCCCCAAAGAGTTTATGCATATAACTACTGAAAAATCATTACAATCCTTTGTAAAAATATTTCCTCAAAGCTTGCCAAGAAAAGCTATATGCATATATTATAACTTCTTCCAACACTTTTTCCCTTACCTCCATCTTTTCATTCCCATTATTAATATATAAATTCTATAACAGTAGCAGAATTTATGTCCTCTATTAAGAGAAATATTTATATACATATCATCAGTATATTTTAATTCAGTATAGTTTGCTGAAATATTTTATTGGAATAATGGACTGTACAATTATCCCAGCATAAATGTTAATAACCCATTGTCTAATCGTAATCCACATTTTGTCAAGATATTTTTTTCTGCTGAGTTATTCAGCAATCAAATATCAGGTATTTAATTGTCATAAATAAAATATAGCTTTACATAGCTAACGGATGGTAATTTGGGGCTGTGGATTCCAGATTTTTTTTTTAGGTCTGAGAGCCTAATAACATATTGCCATTCATTTTTGGCACATAAAGATACCTTTTTCTCCCTTTTTTTTTATTCCTGGCTGCATGCCCATCGCAGTAATAAATGACACAATAAATTCTTGATGGTGCTAGTAGGAACTGTATATATGCAAGTGTGAATCAAGTACTATGTAGCTAATCTCTTATATTTACACCAGAATTTATTTAGATGGGCTGGCTATTCTGAATGAATACTAACCCTTTCATCAGGGTACTTATGGTTAGAGTTGGAAGGGACCTTCAAAGGTCATCTAGTCCAACCCCCCTGCAAAGAGCAGGGACATCCCCAACCAGAACAAGTTGCTCAGAGCCTCATCCAGCCTGGCCTTGAACATTTCCAGGGATGGGGCATCCACCACCTCTCTGGGAAACCTGTGCCAGTGTTCTCGCTAACATGCAGGTGCAGGAAGCTGGGAGGGAGACACAGAATAATTGACCCAAACTGGCCAAAGAGAGTATTCCATGCCATAAACGTCATGCTCAGTATATGAGCAGGGGTTGCCCGGGAAGGGGCATCTCTGGCTCTCTCCCTCTCGCTCCTTTGCTGGCTGCTCGGTTTTGTTTCCGTGATCACTGCTCGGGATGGGCTGTATCGGTCATTGGGACACGCTGCATTTCAACTCCAGCTGTGCTCAAGTATCTTTCCTGGCCCCTCCAGCAAACTCTGACATCTCCAGCATGATTTCCCTTGGCCAAAGGCTTGCCAGACTCGTCTGGAGGGCTTTAAAATAGTGTTGCCAGGGGAGGGGGAGCACAGTCCAGCCCACCACTGTCAGCATGGCGCCAGTGCCAGCACCAAGTGCCCAGAGGCCAGGGAAGGATCACAGGTAAGTACGAGAGAACCTAGAATGCAGCCCAAAGGAATTCCTATTGCTCCAGCCAGCAAGTCGGCTTTGTCAGGATCCCAGCTTAAGTGTCTGTATACCAATGCACATAGCATGGGGAATAAACAGGAAGAACTAGAGATGCGTGCACACATTCAGGGCTATGACCCTGTTGGCATCACGGAGACGTGGTGAGACGACTACTATGACTGGAGTGTTGGCATGGAGGGGTATAGGCTTTTTAAAAAGGACAGGCAGGGGAGAAGAGGAGGGGGTGTCACTCTCTATGTCAGCAACCAGCTGGAGATCATGGAGCTCCACCTGGGGATGCAGGAGGAACTGACAGAGAGCTTATGGGTCAGGACTAGAGGGAGGGCAGGAACAGGGGATGTTATGTTGGGGGTGTGCTACAGGCCACCTGGCCAGGAGGACAGAGCAGACAAGGCCCTCTACAGGCAGATAGGAGCAGCCTCACGGTCACAGGCCCTAGTCCTCATGGGGGACTTCAACCACCCTGACATCTGTTGGAGAGATAACACAGCAGGGCACAGGCAGTCCAGGAGGTTCCTGGAATGCGTGGACGACAACTTCCTCCTGCAGGCGATAGAGGAGCCGACAAGGAGGGGTGCCATGCTGGACCTTGTACTCACCAACAGGGAGGGGCTGGTGGGGGATGTGAAACTAAAGGACAGCCTTGGCTGCAGTGACCACGACACAGTGGAGTTCAAGATCCACGGGGCAGCAAGGAAACTATGCAGCAAGTTCTCTGCCCTGGACTTCAGCAGGGCAGACTTTGGCCTCTTCAGGGATCTGATGGGCAAAGTGCCATGGGATGCAACCCTGGAGGGAAGAGGGGCCCAGGAAAGTTGGTCCATATTCAAGGAGCACCTCTTCCAAGCTTAGCAGAGGTGCATCCGAATGAAGAGCAAGTAGGGCAAAAAGGCCAGGAGGCCTGCATGGATGAGCAAGGAGCTCCTGGACAAACTGAAAGTAAAGAAGGAAGCCTATAGAGGGTGGAAGCAAGGACAGGAAACCTGGGAGGAATACAGAGAGGCTGTGTGAGTGGCCAGGGATCAGTTGAGGCAGGCTAAAGCCCTGACAGAATTGAATTTGGCCAGAGATGTCAAAAACAACAAGAAAGGCTTCTACGGGTACGTCGGGGACAAAAGGAAGTTCAAGGAGAATGTAGGCCCCCTCCGGAAGGAAATGGGTGACGTGGTTACCCAGGACATGGAGAAGGCTGAGGTACTCAATGACTTTTTTTTGTCATAGAATCATAGAATCATAGAATGGTTAGGGTTGGAAGGGACCTTCAAAGGTCATCTAGTCCAACCCCCCTGCAAGGAGCAGGGACATCCCTGACTAGGTCAGGTTGCTCAGAGCCTCATCCAGCCTGGCCTTGAACGCTTCCAGAGATGGGGCATCCACCACCTTTCTGGGCAACCTGTTCCAGTGTTCTATAACTCGCATCGTAAAAAAATTTTTCCTAATTTCTAATCTAAATCTACCCCCCTCTATTTTAAAACCATTACCTCTCATCCTATCGCAACAGGCCCTACTAAACAGCCTTTCCCCATCTTTCTTGTAGGCCCCCTTGAGGTACTGGAAGACCGCTATCAGGTCTCCCCGGAGCCTCCTCTTCTCCAGGCTGAACAGCCCCAACTCTCTCAGCCTGTCCTCATAAGAGAGGTGCTCCAGCCCTTTTATCATCTTCGTGGCCCTCCTCTGGACCTTCTCCAACTGGTCCATGTCCTTCTTGTGCTGGGGGCTCCAGAACTGGACACAGTACTCCAGGTGGGGTGGTACTCCAGGTGGTTTTGCCTCAGTCTTCAACGATAAGGGCTCTTCTCACGCCACCCAAGCTGTGGAAAGCACAAGCAGGGACTGCGAAGATGAAGAACCGCCCACTGTACTGGAAGAGCAGGTTTGGGAACATATAAGGAACTTAAAGGTGCACAAGTCCATGGGACCTGATGAGATCCATCCGCGGATCCTGAGGGAACTGGCGGATGAAGTTGCTAAGCCACTGGCCATCATATTTGAGAAGTCATGGTGGTCTGGTGAGGTCCCCGATGACTGGAAGAGGGGGAACATAACCCCCATTTTTAAAAAGGGGAATAAGGAAGACCCAGGCAACTACAGGCCGGTCAGCCTCACCTCTGTGCCTGGCAAGGTCATGGAGCAGATTCTCCTGGAAACCATGCTAAGGCACATGGAGAGCAAGGAGGTGGTTGGTGACAGCCAACATGGCTTCACCAAGGGCAGATCATGCCTGACCAATTTGGTGGCCTTCTATGATGGGGTAACAGCATCAGTGGACAATGGACGAGCAATGGACATCATCTACCTGGACTTGTGCAAGGCATTTGACACTGTCCCCCATGACATTCTTCTCTCTAAACTGGAGAGACATGGGTTTGATGGACGGACCACTCAGTGGATAAGGAATTGGCTGTGTGGTGGTTTAGCCCGGATCACCACACAGTTTCTTATTCACCCTGCCCCTACCTAGTGGGACAGGGGAGAGAAATTGGGAAGAAAGGAAAACTCGTGGGTTGAGATAAAAACAGTTTACTAAAAATACTAAAAACTACAAAGCTAACAGGATATAAGGATATTAATATCTACGAAATATACAAAATGAACAATGTACAATTTCTCACCACCCGATGTCCGAATGACCGACGCAGCCCGTCCTGAGCAGTGATCACAGGAACAACACCGAGCAGCAAGCAAAAGGGGGAGAGCAAGCTAGCAAGGTAGAGGGAACGATGCCAGCAAGCAAGAGAGAAGAAAAGGATGCCAAGGGTGCCCAAACGGATACCCGACAAGAAAAGGAATAACTGAAAATGATGCCCCCTCCCATGGGCAACCCCCACTTATATACTGAGCATGACGTTTATGGCATGGAATACTCTCTTTGGCCAGTTTGGATCAATTATTCTGTCTGTCTTTTGCCCAGCTTCCCGCATCTGCACGTTAACGCGACCTTAACGAGACTTGGAAAGCCAGACAGTGTCCTTGGTCTCATTAACAACAACTCGTATCATCAGAATGTTTTTATCAACATTCTTCACACACAAAATCCAAAACACACCGGCTACTGAGAAGAAAATTAACTCCATCCCTGCTGAAACCAGGACAGGCTGGATGGCCACACTCAGAGAGTGGTGGTCAATGGCTCAATGTCCATGTGGAGACTGGTGATGAGTGGCGGCCAGAGAAAGACAATATTCCCCTTCACGGCTACACCAGCTTTTTTTCTACTACCATTTCCCTGTCCTGCGATGATGAGCCTCAAGCAAGCACAGGAGAAGTGACGGAAGGGAACAGACATGTACAGGAAAGAGCCCTTGGGCACCTCTCGAAGGCTGGCTGCCTTTCCCAGGCTCTCCTTGCAGACCACCTCTACCTAAGGCACAGCTTTTGGGGAGCACTCCAAGCACGCATGCTTAGCAAGAATCACAGTATTACCTGATGCCTCCAGTTGCGTGTAGCAGAGTCCCCATCTCTCCAGGGAATTACTCTGTGCAGGACGGTGCTGCCTACACCAAAGAGGCTGCTGCACGTGCAAAGCTGCTCCTTGCTGCTTACCCCCTCGTTTGCTCCACTGCTCCATTAAGGGTTGAGGGCTCCTTGGCTTGACAGCCTCAGCATCACACCCAGAGCAAGCCCTGCCTGCTCCCTGTCCTATCCATCCACCACCACCCCAACTCCTCTGCTAGCTAATGCCCCGCTCTTTCCAATAAAGACAGAGAGGTTCCCTGGCCCCAGCACTTAGAAATTACATCCAGAACACAGGTAAGAAAATTAGAGCAATAAAATTCCAGAGTGATATAGGAGAACAGTGTGCACTATGAATTTTCTCTTGGATGCTTTTAAGTGTTCCCAGATATTGCAGCTACATTTCACAGAGGCACAGGAGGAGGAGGAAAACAGCTTGAAGCCCACACTATGATAGATCGAGTGTCCTCTGCCAGCCGTACACTTGCATGGCTTTTCTTACTGTTCATCTGCACCACCACAGGTTTTACCATTCCAGTTTTCACCCCACATCAGGCAGCACGATGCCAGACCATGCACACTGCCTCTCAGGCTTGGGTGGGCTTGGTTTTCATCCCGGATCAGCCACCACCTCCATGTCTATGGCCATGTCTATTTGGCCACAAGGCATTGTGGTGGGAAGCCTCCCTGCAGGTTAAGCCAAGCCTCAAGTTAAGCGCAGGACAACACTATGCTCCACTACAGCAGCACTGCTAGCTCCTGCCTTTAAAAGAAAGTCACACAAGTCTGGAGGGCTTAACTGACTTTGGAAAAGCCCCAATCTTATCTTCACACTGACTTCGATATTTTGCAAACGAAGTTATTAGGACTCCAAAACCTGTTTGGAAAATGAGATTTAGGCACTCAGACGTTTATTTTCACCGTCTGGTCATAGTGCCATGAAACGAAGCAGCTTTCCCTTTTTGTAAAAGGAATTTTTTTTCTGTTAGAGCAGGGATTTCACTATAATGGGACTTGTTATTCCCCTATATGATTGACAGCAACAGAAAATTAACAAAAATAAAACTGCATTGAAGTATCTCAAATAGATTAATCCCTTTCTCTTCTATTTCATGCTTGTACAATTAAAGAAAAATATTAGGAGGTATTATGTGGTGGCAAAAGGAGGAGGAAGATGAAGATGATACCATACTAACAGTGCCAGCAGCACCGTTCAGGCTCTTCACTCCAGAGCCTCGTCAACGCCCAGCTCCTGGAGCTGCGCTGGGGATGCACGGGCTCAGCTTCAAAACCATCAAACACAGGAGCAATTGGGGTGGGCTAAATGGAGGTTATCAGCATATTTCTGTGTTTTCAGACCAGCTCAGGGTTGCTGTGAGGCTGCAAATCAGGTCTGGCTCACAAGCACCTACGGCTCACACTGTTTTTGTGACTTCTGGAGAGAAACAGTGATCACTGCAAGCAGGACAAAGGAAATCATGTGGCTTTTACCTCCATAATTGGGCTTGAGGCAAGGACTTTGGCTTCAATATTGGTCTCACTGGCAGAACCACCAACGGTTGCAAAGAAGCGTATGGCATATTTGGCAGAGACTGTCTTTCCAGCACCTGACTCCCCGCACACGATGATGGACTGTGTTGTGGTTTTGTTAGTGAGGGGGGCCTAAGGTGGTAGCTTCTGTAGGAAACTGCTAGAAGTTGCTCCCCTTTGTTCAGTGGACTCGGCCGGGCCTAGGGAGGACCTGCTGCTGGCCAAGGCCGAGCCGATTGGTAGCAGAATGTCCCGTGATAACGCCTCTGCGATAACGTATTTAAGTAGGGGAAAACAAAAAAAAAAAGAGAAGATGTGAAGAAGCTGAGCGGGGGCAGAGGTGCAGAGGGGGAGGCGCAGGCCTCATGGGCCTTGCAGGCCTCACCCTCTGGCCTCTCGCCAGGCAGCCGACTGGGCCCAACTCGGCCCGGCCTGGCTGCAAGAAGTGGAGAGGAGATGAGAAGAGAATAAGATGTAAAAAAAGATACTGAGAGACATCTACCAGCCTGTTGTGAGGAACGGCTGCAGACACCAAGGTCAGTTCAGAAGGAGGGGGAGGAGTAATGGGGCTCCTGGCCAAGATTCCACTGCAGCCTGTGGTGATGACCATGGTGGAGCAGGTTGTCCCCCTGCAGCCCATGGAGGTCCACGGAGGAGCAGAGATCGACTTGGAGCCCATGAAGGACCCCACATCGGGGGAGGTGGATGCCTGAAGGCAGCTGTGGTCCATGGAGGGCCCGCTGGGACAGCCGTTCTGGAGAGACTGCGCTCCGTGGAAGAGATGACCCACGCCGGAGCAGTTTCATGAAGGACTGTGGCGTATGGGTGGGACCCCATGATGGAGCAGGGGAGGAATGTGAGGAGTTCTTCCCCTGACCATGAAGCAGCAGCGTAAAACAACGTGTGATGAACTAACCGCAATCCCCATTCCCTCTTCCCCGCTGTGCCGCTTGGGAGGGGAAGGTAGTAGAGATAATGTTAAGCTTGAGAAGAGGGAGGGGTGGATGGAGGTTATCTTGTTCTCTGTCTCGTTATCCTGCTGTTTGTAGTAATAAATGAATAGTTTTTCCCAAGTTGAGTCTGTTTTGCCCGTAATGGTAACTTTAAGGTTTTTCTCCCTGTCCTTATCTCAAACCTCGAGCCTTTTTTCTTATATTATCTCTCCCTATTCTCTTGGAGGGTGGGGGGAGTGAGAGAGAGACTGTGTAGTCTGGTCCTGATCGGGGCTGAACTGCGACAGACTGGTTCTTCTCATCCCTGTTGCAGAAGAGAAAAGCTTTTGTAAGTTAATCCGTTTTCTTGTTAACAGCTCGTTTGCATCATGCAACGATCTTCCATCTTCACATGTCTGTGTCTCACTCCCTCACCTTGTTGCCACCTACATTATGGATGCTGGATTTATTCTGGACTCCACCAAAGAAATGGTGAATAATACACAATTGTGATACCTCTCAGCTAAAACATAAAGGACAGTGAACATCTCCAAGGGCTTGCAGAGACAGTGGGAGATGAACCCCTGCATGAAGCGCTGCTGCTTTCTTCACCACTGGAGCACGTAGCCCAGCATGGGGAAGCCCATTCCTTATAACGTCGCAATATCAAACCTCTGCTGCTGGACATTTGTCTGGAGAACTATTAACAGGCATTGGCTGAACATCAGCTTCTAATATTTTTTTTTTTCCCTCCAACGCCTTCACTCAAGCATTTGAGATCTTGCTCAAGAAAACACAGGCAATTAGTTGTGAAACTTGCTCGAGTAGCCTATTGCTGAGCTATTAAAACACAGATACCCAGAAAGGCTCCTCTACGTTCAAAATATGTTAAAAATATTGAAGCTGTGATATCAATCACCCTAAAATTAGGAAATAGAAATAATTCTATTTCCTATGCAATTATATAAACATCAGTATTTTCACATATATTCCAAGAGTTGGTTAAAACTTTGACAACAATAATACAATGCATGTCTCTGACATCCGACTCACAACATCTATTCATCCCCAAATCCTGCCAAATTATAACTCACTGCTTGTCATAGTTTAGCCCTGATCGGGACCAGACTACACAGTCTCTCTCTCACTCCCCCCACCCTCTGAGAGAATAGGGAGAGATAATATGCAGGGGGACAACCTGCTCCACCATGGTCATCACCACAGGCTGCAGGGGAATCTCTGCCAGGAGCAGCATTACTCCTCCCCCTCCTTCTGAACTGACCTTGGCATCTGCAGCCGTTCCTCTCACAAGAAAATTCTTCACAATAGGCTGGCAGATGCCTCTCAGGTTCTCTTCACATCTCATCTCCTCTCCACTTCTTGCAGCTGGGCTGGACCAAGTTGGGCCCAGGCAGCCGCCCGGCAGGAAGCCAGAGGGTGAGGCCTGCAAGGCCCACGAGGCCCGCGCCTCCCCCTCTCTGCCCCCGCTCAGCTTCTTCACATCTTCTCTTCTGTTTTGTTTTTTTTTTTTCCCCTTCTTAAATACGTTATCGCAGAGGCGTTACCAGGGAACATTCTGCTACCAATTGGCTCAGCCCTGGCCAGCAGCGGGTCCACCCTAGGCCTGGCCGAGTCCACTGAACAAAGGGGAACAACTTCTAGCAGCTTCTCACAGAAGCCCCACACCCCCCCCCCAACTTAATAAAACCAGAACAGTGCTCCAAAGCACAGCAGTACTTCTGGGACTGAGGCAGGAAAGAAAAAGAGGATGAAGAGTTTAAAAGCCATTCCTGGTAGACATGACTAAGTAAAGTTTGTTCAGCTCCTGAAGGTCTGCAAAACAAAGTTTTTAAGGACTTGCGCATTAACAGAAGGCTCAGGCAGCCTTGCCCTCTCCAAGCAAATCCAAATTTGCTTACAAAAGGATACAGATGTACCAGCACCAGGATAACGAAATTCAAGCAAATACACACCAGACCTTTTTATCTGTACGTATGAAAATGCTTTGCAGGAGTGGGAAGCATTATCCTGGCACCAAGAGGTTGCTGCAAACCCTTCTCCAGCTGCGATAGGAGCAGCCACCGATGCCCCGTGCTCAGGCTGGTGCACAGGACTTTGCATGGGGAAGTTGAGGGTGTATCATCTTGCGTAGCTTTTGAGACTTGCACAGTGCACAAGACTCATCCAAATGCCTTTTTCTACATGCAAAATTAATCATTCACATAAAAAAAAACAACCTTGCACAAGTTATCATGGCTATATTAAAATACCCAGTCCTTCCCAGCACGGGTGCACAACATGGTACTCACTAGACACATCCCAATAATTAATTAGTTTAATGTGCTTGAGCTGCAAGGCAGAGAAAGGGCCAAAGCAATAAGAGGAGCTCATTTTCAGGAGAACTACATCCCTCCAGGCAAAGGTCTGCTAGTGCCGGGATCCGCTCCCCAGGGCACCGCCGGCACACAACAAACTTGGCACCTCGACAATTTGACCATGAATTTTGGAAAGGAGACAGTTTTCACTGCAGAATTTGATATAAGCTCCCCAAATATCAGAGCTATTGGGGTAAGCTGTAAGTATGCAATTGAGTATGTTTTTAAATAAGATCAAATTAAACTTCCCAGACTCTGTCTAGCTTTCATGAATCACAGCTGAATGCAGGCACACAAAATCCTACATACGAGTGCAACAATAAATTTACACCTTGCAGTTCTCTTGACATCAGGAAATATGATATTTTTATGATTTATTTTTATTTTCATACTTTTATCATTTCAGTTTAAGATACTCAGCTCAAGTTTATACCAGTGAAAGATGAGAACAGAGGCTAACTGATTGCCATTGCTCTTACACTTTAAACAAAAATACAAGCACACTGCAACACCACACCATTACGTTCCAGGCAAGTACATCTTAATTCCTTCTAGGCTCAAGATAATTGGTTTGGAAAAAGATGTCAGTCAAGTCAAACACGTAACTTTCCAACACTTCCAGCAGGAGAGGACCAGTGAGCTAATGGAGACCTCCCCTCCTGGGAGGTCTAAAAAGAGGCTGTGCGAGTGGCCAGGGATCAGGTGAGGAAAGCCAAAGCCCTGACAGAATTGAATCTGGCCAGGGATATAAAAAGCAACAAGAAGAGCTTCTACAGGTATGTAGGGGACAAAAGAAAGTCCAGAGAAAATGTAGGCCCCCTCCAGAAGGGAAGTGGTGTCCTGGTTACCCAGGACATGGAGAAGGCTGAGGTACTCAATGACTTTTTTGCCTCAGTCTTCACCGATAAGAGGTCTTGTCCCACCACCCAAGCCGTAGAAGGCACAAGCAGGGACTGCGAGGATGAAGAACCGCCCACTGTACTCGAAGAGCAGGTTCGGGATCATCTGAGGAACTAAAAGGTGCACAAGTCCATGGGACCTGATGAGATCCATCCATGGGTCCTGAGGGAACTGGCGGATGAAGTTGCCAAGCCACTGGCCATCATATTTGAGAAATCGTGGCGGTCTGGTGAGGTCCCTGATGACTGGAAGAGGGGGAACATAACCCCCATTTTTAAAAAGGGGAACAAGGAAGACCTGGGCAACTACAGGCTGGTCAGCCTCACCTCTGTGCCTGGCAAGGTCATGGAGCAGATTCTCCGGAAACCATGCTAAGGCACATGGAGAACAAGGAGGTGGTTGGTGACAGCCAACATGGCTTCACCAAGGGCAGATCATGCCTGACCAATTTGGTGGCCTTCTATGATGGGGTGACAGCATCGGTGGACAAGGGACGAGCAACTGACATCATCTACCTGGACTTGTGCAAAGCTTTTGACACTGTCCCACACAACATCCTTCTCTCTAAACTGGAGAGACATGGGTTTGATGGACGGACCACTCAGTGGATAAGGAGTTGGCTGGATGTCCACACTCAGAGAGTGGTGTTTAACGGCTCAATGTCCATCTGGAGACCGGTCACGAGTGGCGTCCCTCAGGGGTCTGTGCTGGGCCCAGCCCTGTTCAACATCTTTGTTGGCGACATGGACAGTGGGATAGAGTGCACCCTCAGCAAGTTTGCTGACAACACCAAGCTGTGTGGTGCCATCGACATGCTCAAAGGGAGGGATGCCATCCAGAGGGACCTTGACAGGCTGGAAAGGTGGGCCCGTGCCAACCTCATGAAGTTCAACCAGGCCAAGTGCAAGGTCCTGCACCTGGGTCATGGCAATCCCAGGCACAAATACAGGCTGGGCAGGGAATGGATTGAGAGCAGCCCTGAGGAGAAGGACTTGGGAGTGCTGGTGGATGAGAAGCTCAACATGAGCAGGCAATGTGCCCTTGCGGCCCAGAAAGCCAACCGCATCCTGGGCTGCTTCAAGAGGAGTGTGGCCAGCAGGTTGAGGGAGGTGATTCTGCCCCTCTACTCTGCCCCGGTGAGACCCCACCTGGAGTACTGTGTCCAGTTCTGGAGCCCTCAACATAAGAAGGACATGGACCAGTTGGAAAGGGTCCAGAGGAGGGCCACAAAGATGATCAGAGGGCTGGAGCACCTCTCCTATGAGGACAGGCTGAGAGAGTTGGGGCTGTTCAGCCTGGAGAAGAGGAGGCTCCGGGGAGACCTGATAGCAGTCTTCCAGTACCTCAAGGGGGCCTACAAGAAAGATGGGGAGAGGCTGTTCAGTAGGGCCTGTTGCAATAGGACAAGGAGTAATGGTTTTAAAATAGAGGGGGGTAGATTTAGATTAGATATTAGGAAAAAAATTTTTACAGTGAGGGTTGTAGAACACTGGCCCAGGTTGCCCAGAGAGGTGGTGGATGCCCCATCCCTGGAAACATTCAAGGACAGGTTGGATGAGGCTCTGGGCAACCTGGTCTAGTTGGGGATGTCCCTGCTCCTTGCAGGGGGGTTGGACTAGATGACCTTTGAAGGTCCCTTCCAACCCTAACCATTCTATGATTCTATGATTCTATGATTCTAATTTCCAGCCATGTTTATATTTTTCAGGCACTGATTCACAAAGTACATCTTAACCATCCCCTGACCAGCTCCACCACTCTCCTGGGCATTAACCACCATGATGGCAAGAGAAATCTCCAACCACTCTAGCTATCAGGCAGTTAATGCAGAAATACTGGCCGTAAACCAAGCACTACCTCACCCAGGGAACCGAAAGAAAGCTGGGAGTCAGTGTTCTGGTGACTCAGCCTGGGTGGGGACAGCCTGCACATCCAATTGAGAACTTTCTAAGTCATGGCCGCATGTCCTCCACATGTCTTGGCAAAGCCACTGTGACTCTCCTGCAGGCAGGATCCAGGCATGTAGCTGTCAATGCACCAGTCTCACACCTTTAAACTACCCTGAGGTGTAGGATAAACTCTTTTTGTAGCATGAGCCACCAGACACATGAACCCAACGGAGAAAAAACAGTGCCAGCTCCAAAGTGAGGAGGGAAGACTAAGCACCAAAACCAGAAGCATGCTGGATAAACCCATGGCAGCAGTTTCCAGTACAGGCGATTGCAGTGATATATCATGGTTTATCTCTGGTTAAAACAGGTAAGAAGTTCCACCTCTGCTTTGATCAGCTTTGTGGACAACCACTTGCTGAGCTCCAGCAGTGAATGTCCCATGTTGGCCATCAGTAGGATGCAATGCATAAAACTTGTCGGCTACAAAGGAAGGAGCAGAGAGGCTTTGGCATGGGCTGCAAGCACGGATGAATGGACTATCCTTCATCAGAGGTGAGGCAGTAATCAAGATCTCCTCCAGCAAGCTCTGACCCTGCAAAAGGAGCTCTGCAAACACAAAGGTGGCTTGGCTTAGAGCTACACTTGCCTAAAAGTTACTTGAGAATTATTCCTTCTTATCCTTCTCAGCATGACAAGTGCTGCCCAAGTGGCACATTGCAGGAAACATTTCCCCCCTCTTTTTTTCCTTAAGCCAGAAGATTAAAGCTACACGAGTCTGGGAGAGACTCCTCAGTTGAATGAAGCCAATAAAGCTCAAAAAGGAGGAATTATGGATTACTTGGCATCCAGTCAGCACTGTTACAAGGTAATCATAGAATCTTTAAGGTTGGAAAAGACCTCCAAGATCATCAAGTCCAACCATCAGTCTAACACCACCATGCCTACTAAACTGTGTCCTGAAGTGCCATGTCTACACGTTCTTTGAACACCTCCAGGGATGGTGACGCCACCACTGCCTTGGGCAGCCTGTTCCAGTGCCTGACCACTCTTTCAGTAAAGAAGTGTTTCCTAATATCCAACCTAAACCTCCCCTGGTGCAACTTGAGGCCATTTCCTCTCGTCCTATCGCTAGTTACTTGGGAGAAGAGACCAACACCCGCCTCCCTATGACCTCCTTTCAGGTAGTATTTTGTAACCTGTATTTTTTCTCTCTAATATTCATAATTAAGACCTCTTGTTACCAATTTTGACCTCTTTCATAACTTCTCCATATCAGCTATTGGGGTGTGCCTAGATGGAGGAGGCAGAGACCAACCCACCAGGGAGCCCAGTCAAAGAGCTCTCCAGACCCACAGTCTCCACGGGCTTCAGGTCCCATCACAAACTGCCTTTTATGTGGCATCCTGAGTAGTTTATTCCTCCCTTTGGCTTGTTTTTGTTTTTTTTTTAAAGTACCATCATTCTCCAAAAGACACTGAACCTAGCGATAAAATACACAGCCAAAACCATTTACTGCTATTGCAGCCACTCTGCCAGGTCACATTTTTCCAGAGTTTCTCTACAATTTGTGCTAACAGCTGATGTGCTCCTACACGAAATGAGCCAGGTGGGTTCTCCATGGCACAAGAAAACTTCTGGAGTTGTACTGTATGAATAAAATAAAATAAAAAGCTGCTGTCTTCCAAGCAAGACAGCAAGGCCCTCAAGCTCCTGCATTTGCAGTAACATATCTCTTCTGTTGGGTTTTTTTTGTGGAAAAAAGCATGTTCAGCCAATTCTTTCCGACTGCAGGAATAAAAGCCTTCAGGAATAAAGGCTGCAGAGACTTTCCCTTCTTCAGTGTACCAGTTAACCAACTGCTGGTGCCCAGAAGGAAAGACAGGTGAACTCAGCAGAGCAACTGGTAGCAAACAGGCTGCTCAGTGAGCAGAAATGGTTAAAACCAAGCAGGACTCATTTGTATTCAGCAGGGAATAAAAAAAAAAATACTGAAATGTTTGGCCATTGTGCAGGTGCGATATGCAGTACAGCTGCTTGAAATATAGTCAATTTTAGCAGCATCAGCGCAGAAGGAAATTATTATGGAAATAAAGCCTGGATAAAATGAAATGTTATGGGTGAATACCAGCTCTGCTGCAGCATGGCAATGCTGTCACATCTCCTCCTGGGGCTTATGCAGCTCCTGCGCACCTCAGGGCTGCCACCATGGTTTGTTATGCTGCTACGACATGCATCAGTGCTCTTCTCCCTGCTGCAAACACAGCTCATGCGATGCACACACACCAGCACACAATGTGCTCGATGTCCGTCCAGCAACACGGGGTGTGCAATGCAGATCAGGCTTCAATGATGGCTCAAGACTCTGTCCCCGCCATGTGCCATTGCTACAGCTCAAAACTAGGTGTGAGGCACTTAAAGATGCAACTCCCCAACCTTCACCTCCATGGGTCTGCAGTACTTTTGTTTCTTCAATTAGAGCTGCTAGTTGGGAAGATCTACAGCCTGGAAGATTAGTATTATCATCTCAGCTACAGCCTCCATCCATCTGAGACGCTTACAAAGCCATCAAGGAGCAGAAGTCGAATGAAAACAAAACCTAGGATTATTTCTTCAATGCAAGGGGCAACAGCACTTCTGAAGTTGAGGGTTGCAAAAGGGATGGTCAGGCCATGCCAATAGCAAAGGGGTTGAACCCAAGGACAGTAATGGTTCCCACCACCTCCTTGTCTGATGAGAAGGGATAGAGATATCTTGGTGCACATGTAGACATTCAAGATCCTTAGCCTTCACCAACACTGTTTGAAAGCAGGAGTATTTGAAGAAAAACATACCCCAAATCTTCTCCAGAACTAAATCACAGTCAGAATTTTTCCAATATCAGCTTTCTTTAGAGCAATAAATATAAAGCCACTAGAAGGGACCTAGAACTTATAGGACTTGTTTTCACAGTCCTCTCTTCAGAAAACCATCATCACTTGCACCAGCAGCTTAAGCAAATTGCTGCACAACTTCATCTTGATCTCAGCAGTGAGAGCAAAACCAGCTGCACTAAAAACACGGCTCCTCCGAGAGGGAAAAGCATCCAAAGCAAATGAGGGCAGAGCCAGACCCTGTGAATAATGATCAGGGGTCACTCCAGCTCTAATCCCGGATCTGACACTAATTCTCCGCGTAGTGAAACAAGTCAGTGAGTCTCTCTGCATTTCCACCATGGAAATCATATTTAACATACTTCTTTCAGGATGCTTGGAGGATTAGTGTTCATAAAGTAATCTGAAGATTAAAAATGCTTTAAGTACTGTAGCTTGAATTTAGCCTGACCACAACAAGAACACCCATAAAGCCACGATGCACAATAGACTCTAATATGCTTCCATACTGACAGTGCTGTGCAGGCTAAAAATGAGAATAGCTATTATATTGTGTCATTAGCGATATATAAGAATGCAATAATTTAATGATCATTGGATTGCATCCCCCTAAGTGCTAATGATAGCGATAAAAAACTGAGACTGTCTAACACTGCCTTCAAATGAATAACAAGAAGTTGCACATCGTGAAGATAAAACTCAGAGCATTGCAGTCTCTGAAACAGCCTCCAAAGCCAGGAGTCATTCCCATTTCTGTGGGATAACTGGAACTTGGAGTAGCATTGCTGCTGAGAGCAGCAGGAGCTTGTTTTATTTGTTGGCTTTAATTTGGGTTTTTAGAACACCACGCCTGGGTCACCAGACAACACAAATATGACAACACAACATTGGGGTAGTTGGGCTTTTCCCTCAGAGAAATCCAAGAAGATATTATTTAGCATCCAGTCAAACAAGAGTGTTTAAGGACATACTTTGTTTGCATTATCAAATGTCAACCACAAATGCATGTTTGATGCTGCAGCTGCTGAAGCCAACAGCAACATAAGGATGGCTTTTCAAGCACTATATATTCATCTGGGTCTTTTTTTTTTTTTACACTGTATCTTTCATAAACAGCATGGATTACCCTATACAACATTTTTTTTTTCTTTTTTGCAGGTAGATGATTCTTTTTATACAGTGGCTTATACTGATGGGGGAGAAGAATGATTTTTTTTCACCAGTAACCTACAGCCACATGGGCCACACCACAGCTCCAAAATAAATTTTGGCCAGAACTGCCCTAGAGCTGCTGTAGCCCTTCCCAACCCCGGTACCATCACAACTGTAAAGATAACATCACACCTTAATGCAACAAACTAGAGAAAGAAGACAGCAATATCCCACTTCAGCAATGCCAGAGTCTGCTATTGTAGATGCTCCCAGGGGATATTAAGTCATGCACGGCCCATTCAAGGTATTACTTGAGAAGATGCACCAGGCACGATGTATCTCCCAGGGTCCCTCCCACGCAGCTTCGGAGTTAATTAGTTCACACACCCCTGGGATTTAGCAAGAAGCCAGAGAGAAAATATGGGCTTGAAACTCAGTTGCTGGGAAAAAGCCTAAAAGTACCAGTTTGGCCCCAAATCATAGAATCATAGAATGGTTAGGGTTGGAAGGGACCTTCAAAGGTCATCTAGTCCAACCCCCCTGCAAGGAGCAGGGACATCCCCAACTAGATCAGGTTGCTCAGAGCCTCATCCAGCCTGGCCTTGAATGTTTCCAGGGATGGGGCTTCCACCACCTCTCTGGGCAACCTGTGCCAGTGTTCTATAACTTGCATCGTAAAAAATTTTTTCCTAATATCTAATCTAAATCTACCTCCCTCTACTTTAAAACCATTACTCCTTGTCCTATTGCAACAGGCCCTACTGAACAGCCTCTCCCCATCTTTCTTGTAGGCCCCCTTGAGGTACTGGAAGACTGCTATCAGGTCTCCCCAGAGCCTCCTCTTCTCCAGGCTGAACAGCCCCAACTCTCTCAGCCTGTCCTCATATGAGAGGTGCTCCAGCCCTCTGATCATCTTTGTGGCCCTCCTCTGGACCTTCTCCAACTGGTCCATGTCCTTCTTGTGTTGGGGGCTCCAGAACTGGACACAGTACTCCAGGTGGGGTCTCACCAGGGCAGAGTAGAGGGGGAGAATCACCTCCCTCGACCTGCTGGCCACGCTTCTCTTGATGCAGCCCAGGATGCAGTTGGCCTTCTGGGCCGCAAGGGCACATTGCTGGCTCACGTTGAGCTTCTCATCCACCAGCACTCCCAAGTCCTTCTCCTCAGGGCTGCTCTCAATCCATTCCCCACCCAGCCTGTATTTGTGCCTGGGATTGCCATGACCCAGGTGCAGGACCTTGCACTTGGCCTGGTTGAACTTCATGAGGTTGGCACAGGCCCACCTCTCCAGCCTGTCAAGGTCCCTCTGGATGGCATCCCTCCCTTCCAGCGTGTCGACGGCACCACACAACTTGGTGTCATCGGCGAACTTGCTGAGGGTGCACTCTATCCCACTGTCCATGTCGCCGACAAAGATGTTGAACAGGGCTGGGCCCAGCACGGACCCTTGAGGGACGCCACTCGTGACCGGTCTCCACATGGACATTGAGCCGTTAACCACCACTCTCTGAGTGTGGACATCCAGCCAACTCCTTATCCACTGAGTGGTCCGTCCATCAAACCCATGTCTCTCCAGTTTAGAGAGAAGGATGTCGTGCGGGACAGTGTCAAAAGCTTTGCACAAGTCCAGGTAGATGATGTCAGTTGCTCGTCCCTTGTCCACCGATGCTGTCACCCCATCATAGAAGGCCACCAAATTGGTCAGGCATGATCTGCCCTTGGTGAAGCCATGTTGGCTGTCACCAACCACCTCCTTGCTCTCCATGTGCCTTAGCATGGTTTCCAGGAGAATCTGCTCCATGACCTTGCCAGGCACAGAGGTGAGGCTGACCGGCCTGTAGTTGCCCGGGTCTTCCTTGTTCCCCTTTTTAAAAATGGGGGTTATGTTCCCCCTCTTCCAGTCATCGGGGACCTCACCAGACCGCCACGACTTCTCAAATATGATGGCCAGTGGCTTGGCAACTTCATCCGCCAGTTCCCTCAGGATCTGTGGATGGATCTCATCAGGTCCCATGGACTTGTGCACCTTTAAGTTCCTCAGATGATCCCGAACCTGCTGTTCGAGTACAGTGGGCGGTTCTTCATCCTCGCAGTCCCTGCTTGCACCTTCTATGGCTTGGGTGGTGGGACAAGAGCTCTTACCGGTGAAGACTGAGGCAAAAAAGTCATTGAGGACCTCAGCCTTCTCCATGTCCTGGGTAACCAGGACACCAGTTCCCTTCCGGAGGGGGCCCACATTTTCCTTGGACTTTCTTTTGTCCCCTACATACCTATAAAGGTTCTTCTTGTTGCTTTTTATATCCCTGGCCAGATTCAATTCTGTCAGGGCTTTGGCCTTCCTCACCTGATCTCTGGCCACTTGCACAGCCTCTTTGTAGACCTTCCAGGCTACCTGTCTCTGTTTCCACCCTCTATAGGCCTCCTTCTTTACTTTCAGTTGGTCCAGGAGCTCCTTGCTCATCCACGTGGGCCTCCTGGCCTTTTTGCCCGACTTGTTCTTCGTTGGGATGCACCTCTGCTGAGCTTGGAGGAGGTGCTCCTTGAATAAAGACCAACTTTCTTGGGCCCCTCTTCCCTCCAGATCCACCTCCCATGGCACTTGGCCCATCAGATCCCTGAAGAGGCCCAAGTCTGCCCTGCTGAAGTCCAGGGCAGAGAACTTGCTGCATAGTTTCCTTGCTGCCCCGTGGATCTTGAACTCCACCGTGTCGTGGTCGCAGTTCTCCTGCACCACAGCAGTAATTACATGACTGATATAGCCCATTACAACTCTTTCCAAGTCGGTAATATTTCAGACTGTGATGGTTTAGCCCGAATCACCACACAGTTTCTCGCTCACCCTCCCCCTCCCCAGGGGGATGGGGGAGAGAATTGGGAAGGAAGGAGAACTCGTGGGTTGAGATGAAGATAATTTACTAAAATAAAAAGGGAAAACTACAATAATAACAGAATATAAGGATATTAAAAAATATACAAAGTGAACAATATGTGTTTTCTCACCACCCGATGTCCCAATGACCAATACAGCCCGTCCTGAGCAGCGATCACGGAAACAAAACCGAGCAGCAAGCAAAGGAGCAAAAGGGAGCCAGCAAGGTAGAGGGGAGGATGCCAGCAAAACGAGCAGGAAAGATGGATGCCAGGAAGGCAGATACCCACCCTTGCCTGCCCCCATGAGCATGACGTTTATGGCATGGAATACTCTCTTTGGCCAGTTTGGGTCAATTGTCCTGTCTGTCTTTCTCCCAGCTTCCTGCATCTGCAAATTAGCGAGACTTGGAAAGCAGGACGGTGTCCTTGGTCTCATTCACAACAACTGGTATCATCAGGGTGTTTATGAATATTCTTCACACACGAAATCCAAAACATACCAGCTACTGAGAGGAAAGTTAACTCCATCCCTGCCAAAACCAGGACACAGACACATGATCATTACTCTTAGTCAAGCACTGACCTTTCTGTACCTTAAGCTCTCCCATGCCAGTGCTGTCCCATTATGAGTATTTATGATTTTTCTATAACGGATGTCTCATTTATGATTAAAGCTGCTAGAAAATAGCATGGTTCTTATTCCAAATTGCCAAAAAGAAAAAAAAAAAAAGAAACTAAAAAAGAGGATCATTTACTTGGCCACTTATCCTCAGAGCATCTCTGTCCTCTCCCATAGCAGAGCAAATAAGACTAGAAGGTCTCTCCTCCATTCCTTGGGAAATGTTATCCTGAGTCTCTCCAATATATATTTTTTTCATTATATCATCCCTGGAGAAGCTGTGTCCCGCTGCTTTTGCAAACCCTGAGGTCTAATACCAGCAGCGGCATGTTTATGGGACAGCTCTTCCAAAACCTTTTCCCCTCCTCCCCATCCCACTTTAAACTCCAAGCAGAAGAGATGTCCCTCGATTTCTCCCCTTCCTAAATTGAAGGCTATTAAGTATTCTTTCTTCTGACCCTTTTTTTTAGACCAGAGCTTTAGTTTTGAGATAGCACCTGCTGCAAAGCCCTGCTGAGCTGCAGCACAGATCGGTCCCTGCAGCTCACTGCAAATCCCCAACGCAGCCTCATTCACCAGGAGACCTAAACTCTTCCCTGTCTTTAATGTCACACAGCATTCAGCCTTATTTATTGCACCAGTCTTTTTCCTCTTCCATCTCTGTCGGGGGTTAACCTCTCCTTTAACTCCTACCCACTCTCTCATTGTATGGTTTTAAATTCTCTTGTAAAGCCTGAGATTTGAAATGCTATCAAAAGATGTCTCCCACCGTGCCCGTACCCCTCCCTACCTCTATCGGTGCCACAACTTCTGCTCTTTTCCAGCTCCAGCCTTGCACCCCACAGCAGAAAAGAGAGCGGCTGTGGCCATGCACAGCCCAACCGGCACCTGTAACTCTACAAGACACAGACTATTTCCATACAACTTGTAATTTAGGAATCACACTATAGGTGCAATCCCTGGTTTGAATCGCAGATACTGAGGGTTGCCCAGCATTGATTGAGCCACATGTGATACCTGTGCTGCAGATACACAGGAGCTGAACTTGTCCACCAAATCACTCTTGCATTTCTTAGTTGTTGCAGAAGTAGTAAAATAACAACATTGCGAGGAGATCTTCATGCTGGGAAGGAGAAAAATGCTGTTCAACCAACAGGTCACCAGAACACTTGTTTTCCCATTGACGTTGCAAGGGTCAGTTAAGGTCTGTAGAGCCCTTTCATGCTCTTGTCAGGATAACATTAAAACGTTCTGCATTTCCAATTTAGCAGTTATACATAGATCATAGAATCATAGAATCATTCGGGTGGGAAGGGACCTTCAAAGGTCATCTAGTCCAACCCCCCTGCAAGGAGCAGGGACATCTCCAACCAGATCAGGTTGCTCAGAGCCCCGTCCAACCTGGCCTTGAATGTTTCCAGGGATGAAGCATCCACCACCTCTCTGGGCAACCTGTGCCAGTGCTTCAGCACCCTCAGTGTAAACAATTTTTTCCTTGCATCCAGTTTGAATCTACCTCCCTCTATTTTAAAATCATTACGCCTTGTCCTATCACAACAGATCAAATCAAGATATTTTTGTCTGACCACATGCAACAGCTTTGCAGGCATCATGCATCTGTTACAGCATCACCCCAATGGATGCACAACTAAATAAAAAAGCACAGCACTTACTTTGTCACCCAGTACACACACTTCTTTGGAGGCTTTGGCAAGTCCTTTATTATCCGAGATCTTTTTCACTGTAAGTTTTTGCACAAAAGGCTGGGAATGGGAAGTCGGTGTTGCACTGTCACTGTGCAAACTTCAGTCACGTCCATGGAGCTGGCAACAACTAAAGGGACATGTGAATCAAGAGGAACGTGGTTCAGGGTGAGCAGTGAGAAACAATCCCTGATCATGCATGGAAAGCTGCTAGTTGGGCTGACTTCAGCAGAAATAAAGTTTCAAGGGGAATTTTTGCTGGACTCCAGGCTTCTGCCTGTGTGATGACACACAAAGAAATTGGAGCCACCAATGGGATTTGGGCACACAAAGGATCTTTTGTTCCTCTAAGAAAAGCAAGAAGCAATCAGGGCATGGATGGCTGTGCTGGCTCTCCAAGGGATTCCTGGTTGTTGCCCCAAAGCTTTCAGGAGCGCAAATGCGCAAATGCCTTCTACAGCACCCAAAGGTGTAAACACTCAACACTCAGTGCACCTCACCAGGTAGCATCAGGAGGATGGAGAGCAAGACCAGAGGAGAAGACCATTGCATTGCCCTGCAGGGAATGCATGTCCCAAAGCACAAATTGCTTGCAACCACACAGTCTCAGCTATTAGCAATCACTAAACGATCCATCCTTCTACCACCCCAATATTTTACTCCATCACCTCCAGTAGCAGCACTTGGAGCAAATCAACTTCATTCTGTGTATTTTGCCCCAAACAATATTGTTTCAATGAACTGAGTGCACTTAGGCTCATACTAGGTATGCAGGGAGTTTCTAAAGAGCTGGTCACCCGAAAAATTAGAGGCTGTCATACATGAATTTTAACCACTTGCCTTTTTTTAAGCTGTTTTACATGCAAGTGCTGCAAAGTAACTCTTTGCAAAACAACTTGCTGCAAAGCATCCTTTTTGGGTGAACTTTTCATTTAAAGGGGAGTTTTAACACATGCCCTAATCATAGTAAGTGTTCAGATGCTTTGCCAACTATTTTTTCTCAAAAAAGGGATCAGATCTTGTTATACACCCCTGCAGCCCTTTGCCCCGCCCACCCATGGATTTCCCCCTCCCCTGTCTCCTTTTTTTTTTTTTTTTAAATAGGCATTTCCTGATGCCAGGACAACACTAGACACAGGATGCAGAAGAGCTTTACAGCCACCTGTGACGATGCCTCCAGTCCCATCTCATGGACACTACCAGCTCGAGGTAGGCAAGAAAGCACAGGACAACTTCACTACACCAGCAAATGTCTAAGTTCTGCCCCAGCACCCTGTCTCTATACAGCAATGGTATACTAGAAGCCTAGAGAATTAAAAACCTAATTGCCTCATTTTTTTTTCTCATTTAACAGAGAATCTTAGATTTTGTGCCTTTATTCCTTGCCATCTACTCAATCCCATTCAGTCACCTCCACTGCATCTTCCCAGTGTGCTCTGGACCACAAATAAAGCTAAAATATACACATTTTATACATTTTATATTATATAGTATTGTCCTGGTTTCAGCAGGGATGGAGTTAATTTTCTTCTCAGTAGCTGGTGTGTTTTGGATTTCATGTGTGAAGAATGTTGATAAAAACATTCTGATGATACGAGTTGCTGTGAATGAAACTAAGGACACTGTCTGGCTTTCCAAGTCTCGTTAACGTCTCATTAACGTGCAGATGTGGGAAGCTGGGCGAAAGACAGACAGAATAATTGATCCAAACTGGCCAAAGAGAGTATTCCATGCCATAAACGTCATGCTCAGTATATAAGTGGGGGTTGCCCATGGGAGGGGGCATTCTGTTCGGACATTCTTGTCGGGCATTCTTTGCGGGCACCCTTGGCATCCTTTTCTTCTCTCTTGCTTGCTGGCATCGTTCCCTCTACCTTGCTAGCTTGCTCTCCCCCTTTGCTTGCTGCTCGGTGTTGTTCCTGTGATCGCTGCTCAGGACGGGCTGCGTCGGTCATTCAGACATTGGGTGGTGAGAAATTGTACATTGTTCATTTTGTATATTTTGTATATATTAATATCCTTATATCCTGTTAGCTTTGCAGTTTTTAGTATTTTTAGTAAACTGTTTTTATCTCAACCCACGAGTTTTCCTTTCTTCCCAATTTCTCTCCCCCGTCCCACTGGGTAGGGGGAGGGTGAGTAAGAAACTGTGTGGTGATCCGGGCTAAACCACCACAAGTATATATGTGTATATTTCTGTGTTTATATATATATATATATATATATGACCTTGCCTTCTGCACTGGAGAAGAGCTATCCAAGGTGACTTCGTGCTTCCTGATTATGTCCTTGCTCCGATTGTCCTATAAAAACATGGGACATCTTGCAGCCTACCTTATCCAGGTCCTCACGAAAAGGACAAAATGTTTGCTCTCGGAGGACCGCTGCAATTTGAAATCCCACAGCAAGGGAGAAGCTGACACTACCAGCCCACTCACATACTCACTCCAAGTTTGTACTATTTGCCTGTGGCCCCAAAAAAAGTCTCAAGCACCATTTCAGCAACACTTTTTCTGAAGGGTTTATTACCCCAGTGCAGTGTCTGATCTCAAAGAAGCAGTTTAATTAGAGTCAGCTAATCAAGTTCTGCTCTGCCACACAAACTGCAAGAAGATTATCCCACAGCCATATATAAAAGCATGAAAATGAAGCCACTCTTGCAAAACTTGGAGATGACTCTCCACCTGTGGTGGTTTAGCCTGGATCACCACACAGTTTCTTATTCACCCTCCCCCTATCCAGCAGGACGGGGGAGAGAAATTGGGAAGAAAGGAAAACTCGTGGGTTGAGATAAAAACAGTTTACTAAAAATACTAAAAACTACAAAGCTAACAGAATATAAGGATATTAATATATACAAAATATACAAAATGAACAATGTATGATTTCTCAATACCCGATGTCCGAATGACTGACACAGCCCGTCCTGAGCAGCGATCACAGGAACAACACCGAGCAGCAAGCAAAGGGGGAGAGCAAGCTAGCAAGGTAGAGGGAACGATGCCAGCAAGGAAGAGAGAAGAAAAGGATGCCAAGGGTGCCTGAACGGATACCCGAATGGAATGGATGCCAGAAAAGAATGTCCGAACAGAATGCCCCCTCCCATGGGCAACCCCCACTTATATACTGAGCATGACGTTTATGGCATGGAATACTCTCTTTGGCCAGTTTGGATCAATTATTCTGTCTGTCTTTCGCCCAGCTTCCCGCATCTGCACGTTAATGAGACGTTAACGAGACTTGGAAAGCCAGACAGTGTCCTTGGTCTCATTAACAACAACTCATATCATCAGAGTGTTTTTATCAACATTCTTCACACACAAAATCCAAAACACACCAGCTACTGAGAAGAAAATTAACTCCATCCCTGCTGAAACCAGGACACCACCAAACACCAGACAAGCTCACACAGCAGCAACTGCTCAGTGGCTCCAGCAAATTATTTACTCAGCATATTTTTTCTCAGTGATGTTGCAAGTCACATCAACTGTTTCCAAGCAATCTTTCACAGAGAAAGTTTTACCTGTTTGATTTTCTTACTCCCACAGAAGACACTCTCATTGAAAGAAAACCAGAGAAATTAAAATAATATGCACATCTGCATTATTATTCTCACTTTTCTATGATGTGATTTTAATTTAGTTTGGTTTAAGAATAAATAATTCAATTTAAAAAAAATATGTAAGCCTATATATGTCTATACATACACAAGCACACACTTATGTAAAGAAACTCAGATGGCTAGTCAGAGACTGGTTTCCTGGCAAGTCTGACCTTCCAAGATTGCAGGTATGAGTTTTATTCCTGGTCTACAGGATGCACTAGACATAATGTAATAATTTAAAAGATAAGACACTGCAAAGAGAATGATGGTTTTGCACCAGTTTAGGTTTATCATGCTCACAAACCTCCATCCTGACGGCTTAGCTGCGCAAGCGCCCATGTCCCACCACGCTCACATGCGCCTCCGTTGCCTAAAGCAGAGCTTCAGATAGGAGGCATCTTGCAGAGTCCATAATTCACTTAAAAAAAAGCAAAAAGAAGTCCTGTCCAATGCACTACATCCATCACCCAGGAGACATGCCATCCACGTGCCCTGCTCAAGCAGCTCCATCACTCTCCCTGCAGCACTGCAGAGGGAAAAGCCCGGATCAAACTGCGGAGAACACAATGTCCACCCAGAACCTTTCAGATTTAAAATATTGTGTGCTACATTTTAAGGCACGTTTCAAATAACCAGGCAGATTCCTATAATCTACTTTACAATCTCCTCTTAGTCCCATTTGAATCCCTCTTTTTGTACCCAAGCCTGCAATTACCATAATATCAGCCCAAGACAGAGAGTACCAGAGCAGCACTGAACAGCGAGCGTCTCGTTTAAAAGCTTTGAAGGTGGTTATTTCCACATCCCCTTGCAAACAGAACAGTCCTAGCCATCCACTGACAGCAGTTATCAATTATAGGTAGCTGTCAAAACCACCAAGTCTTCCCTAGCACAAACTTCAGCAGAAAAGCAAGCACTTGCCTTATATTTTAGACAAGTGCCCAGGAAATCCATGCATCCTGTTTGCGTTAGTCAGCAAACCCTGACATCTCCTACAAAGAACCATACAGCTTGCTGCTCAGCCTGGATTCACAAAACAAGGACACGGTCCTAAGCCTTCCTCTTTCTAAGGCAGCTCCTCAAATTTCTAAATTCTTCCCAAAGTGATTTTGTCCAAAGCACAAGCACTTGCAGGAGATCTGAACTGCAGGCTGGAGTCTGTTCGTGTACAATCCATCTGATCTCTGCCCACGGCAATGCTCCTCCAGATGCATCTCGGGATTGAACTCTGGCTCATCTTTGATGAGAAACGCATTCTAACTCACCACTTACAGCCAACACACAGCAGAAAACACGTCAAAATCCATGGTAAAGGGTTCAGTGCTTACTCTTGCTATTAAAAGCCAGGGCTGTATAAAAATGACAGCTAATCCACAAGTAAATCTAAACACACTGTGCGAGTCCAGACAGCTATAATAAAATGATTCCTGGTGCAATAACTTTCAGCTTCCTCTCAAATTCTCTTTTAGATCATGGCTTATCTGGTAAGAACAAAATCCTGCATCTGTCCTCAGCAGCACAACAAATACAGAAAGAAATAAAACTCACACCATGTTCATCTGGTGAAGACACTGCTTCGGAGGACCCATAAATATCTCCCAATATCCAGTTACCTCCTAACTCAAAATCACAGTGTCTCCGTGAAGAGGACCAACATTAGCTCCTGGGCTTAGTCTAATTATCTCACCAAATTATCTGAAACACTGTTTCCTCCGAGCTATTAAACATGACATTTGCAGAGTGGTTTGAATTTCTTGCAGGAAACTCATCCAAGCAGCAGCAGAAGGATCCCCATCTGAATCACCGCTGCACCAAATATGAGTTCCTGACAAGCACAGAGATCCCCATCAGCCCAGCCTGCCCAGCAGTCTCAGCAGCCAATAACGGGGTCAAGTCATTAAGCGGAATTAATTAGAAATACCTAACCTCAAAGAGATTGCAGTGTGAAGTGGTTCTGCACCATGCAAGGGGGGGCCGACATAGGAACCAAGTCTTGCATCTTGCAGAAGAGGGACAGAGCTACAGCATCTGTGGGTGAAGACAGCCACCAAGATAGAATCATAGAATGATTTGGGTTGGAAGGGACCTTCAAAGGTCATCTAGTCCAACCCCCCCTGCAAGGAGCAGGGACAACCCCAACTAGATCAGGTTGCTCAGAGCCTCATCCAACCTGGCCTTGAATGTTTCCAGGGATGGGGTATCTACCGCCTCTCTGGGCAACCTGTTCCAGTGTTCTACAACCCTCAGAAATGTGGGCAAGACTATTGAAGTATATTTTAGTATGAATTTCTCTGATTAACTCTGGTGAGAACTTTTCACAAAGACAGAACTGGCAAAGACAGATAACAAGATAATTTATCAGTGTCACACGTGTAACAGACAGATGACTTTCACCAGAAAGAGTCTGTAATTCAGCCCAGACCTGCACAGAATTGAATTAGCAAAGTACTTAAGTATTAGACCGTTTCAGGCTTGCTTAGTATGCAAGAATCAACTTATTCCTCTGGAAGGAGAAGAGACATTAACGAATTGAGGAAAGTTTGCTGTTCAGGCTGCAAAACACTGAAAGACTAGAGCCCAACTGTATCATTACAGTCAAGCACATTCTGTTTGGCTCAAATACATGTCATATGGGTATTTAAGGTACTATGAACCCACGATGTCCCTTCTTTAAGCTAAAGATATGATAACTTATGAATTATTTTTTAAATTTGTAAAACAAGTGAAGATCCAATTATATTGCAGAGAAAGTCTTAATAATTTAATATTGATGGAATGGTTTGCCTTAGATAGTAAAGAGTTTCTTTCTTTGGAAATTTGAAAATATGCTTCCTCAAAAGAATGTGTATTTTAAAACATATTGCTGCTTTCTGTGATGAAATCTCAAGTTTAACTTTAATTAAAGATGTTTACAGGAAGTCCATAAATACTGGAATTCAGGCTGTATTAGGTACTTTCCTATGTTAGTAATTTGTAGTTTTGCTCTGACTTGACTCGAAGAGTCATCATGACTTAAACACAAGCTTTTAAATATGAAATGGTGACATATCATTTATTAAGCTAATTCTTAGAATAATGTAATCACAGAGATAGAATCATAGAATCATAGAATGGTTAGGGTTGGAAGGGACCTTCAAAGGTCATCTAGTCCAACCCCCCTGCAAGGAGCAGGGACATCCCTGACTAGGTCAGATAGTGTTCCCTGTGGAAAGTTTTATAATGCACATGAAGTACTTAGTTTTAAATTATTGAAGCACCATGTGCTTCAATGGAGAGATGGAGAGATACCATACCAATTCGGGGATATAAAAGCATGATAGGACACCTCGTATTCTCAGCGGAGACGAAAATCTGGAAGCTTCACACTCTTTCCCACGACTTCACTTTAATTGCATACTTGCCATATTTAATTGGATGTTTTCCTGCTTTTGATCCAATAGTTCGATCCGACCCTGTTGACTGAGTGCCCACTCACCTGGCCATCTGCTTATAGGCTTCCTCTGCCACCACAAAGATGTGAGGATCCATCTCTCCCATGTTTTGGCCACTGTACGCGTAGATGACATCTTGTTCATAGATTGGCAGCTGCTCATATGGATTGATAGCAACAAGTACAATACCTTTGAACAGATAAATAGATAGATATGTTACACACAGAGTTAATACTTCAGGATTTTCAGGGTTTATGTTAGTTGTTTTGATCATTTTTTTTTTAAATACAATGTTTGAAGAAAAAGGAAGGATGAGAAGGGAATGGGGAAGGACTCCTAATTCTTATCTCAGCATCTCCCCCTCAAAATGCTATGTTTTGATAGCAAGGCTGTAAGCTCCAGTATAGCTACAGAGGAGGCATATGAAATCGGTGAGAAGAGCAAAAATATAATAATCTTCATTGTGTGAAGCCAGACTTTGCAGGAGGAGTGAGAAGAAGGGCTAAACAGTGCCTGAGCCATCACTTCAGAAAAGCAATTACTACGCAACTAAAGCTCTGCTAGATCCAAATATCCTGGATTTTCCCCTGACTTAAATTCTGAGTAAAAGCTCATAACAAAGAATGTACTCAAATAAAAATGAAATGCATAAATCACAGGAAAGGAATGCCAGAGCCTGCATTAAAGCTTTAATGTCTATCTCCTCTCCAGGTCTAGAAACGCCGTGCCTGCCTGGAGGAGGCAGTGAGCCCAGTAATTAATGAGAGGCAAAGCCACGCATGGTGCTACCTGCGTGCTCAAGGGAGCTGGTCTGCACCCGGCAAAACTAAAGCACTCACAAGTTCCACCTCCAAAGTTCAGGTTTTGCAGGTTTAAATTGTTACTGTAAGGAGCTCCAGAGAGCGCGTGACTGGTGGGAGTGGGTCCTGCGGTCCCAGCCTGGCCGATTCAGGGCTCGAGCATGCTCAAATTACAGCAAAGCACAGGAACTCTCAGCCAGCAGCAAACACTGGGATACATGACTTCGCTCGCAACAAAAGGCAAAAGGTCAGCTAAGTCATGTTACCTGCCTCCGTGGGATATTAATCCAACAGCTTCACCTCATCGTGCCCTGCTCCTACTTGTTTGCATCATTACCAGCTGCTGAGGCCACATATTTTAAGGACACTACTCTAAAGAATCACCTTCTCCTGCTAAGCATTTCCTCAACAAAAGTTGCATCATAGCTGTACATACCAGCCTTAACCATGTCACACAAATAGTCCCATGCATTTCACTGAAATCTTGCAACTCATCGCTTAGAGAAACATTATTCTGCATCACTGCTAGCAAGATCATCTTGAACACCAGCAAGAGGGTTCAACATTCAGTATTCTCCAACATAAGTGAATAAAAACAGCTGAATTGCCTTCTTCAGGTTTTTTTTTAGGTTGCAATTTGTTTCCATTCATTCACAGGTAACTGCTGTCTTGAATGGTTATGGCAGGTCATCCTCCCTGGGAATGACAAACCCAGGTTCACACCTGCCCTCCTTCTACTTTGAATTTAAGAGTTAGATGACATCAAGAAAAGGCAGAAAACAACAGTGTAGCAAGATTTTTGAGCAGTCTTCCCCCATACACAGCTGATCTCTATCACTGATAAACATTTTCTTTGGACATCACAAAAATGCTCTATGAAGACTTCTCCAGAAAGGAGTTTCTCTTGCAGAAAAAAAAAAAAATAAAGAAATGCTTGGCAACAACACCAACAGCACATCTTTATTGTCTGCTCTTCTGTAATGTAACTACAGATTTACCTCTTGTGAATGGATAAATTGTGCAATTTTCTAGGACACCAAATCTCACAGATCTGATCCCCATTATAAACACATTACAGCAGAATTTTCACCTCTTTCAGAAGGAAAATCTACTATGAGTGTTTCTCAGTTGGATCACATCTTTCTGGCTGCTGTTCTCCAGTAGTTTGCTAGGCCCTACTTTTTTCCTCTCACACCATCAAGCACATGGAAAGTTGGCCTCAAACTCATCTGACAAGGTGCTTCCATCAAGAGGACCGTGAGCTCGGGAAGTTCACAGGGCACCAATCCTCAAAAATCACCTCTGGTTTTGCAACCTGAAGATTGTCGGCACACACTCATGTCTCCTACCCACCCCAAATTCACAGCCCCCAAACCTTCCTCATGTCACAGCCTCTGGCTTGTGTCCTCAAGGGATTTCTACATGGACATGCTCTAACCTGAGCTGAATGTGTGGTCTGGACACTCACCACAGTACGTGTAGATGTGGTTGGACTCGAGGAACCTGACTTTGAGGTTGTGGAGGACAGCGGGCTCGTGCAGGTAGCTCAGGGCCGTCAGGTCATTCTCTCCCACCAGGATATCCAGATTGCACAGGAAAGGCAGTTCACTTCCTTGAAGGTCAATAGGATATTCATAGAGCTGAAGAGACACACATGAGGAACGTGAGAACACAAAATCCAACAGTTGGATTAATGTCTCATAATCCAAGGATAACTTCAGCTTGATATGGTCAATACTTGCACCTCCTGTTCTAATTGGAATGAAAGCCCCTTCAGGCTAAATGCTATAGGGACCAGGATGATCCTGCTGTCTCACACTGCCAGGAAACAGGACATCCCCCTGGTAAATGGCTTGGAGCTGGCCAATAGATGGCCCTGGTGGACACAAATGGTCCACAAACACCAACCTGAGCATACTTGGGTTGGTTTCAGGTCAGCCTTGGGGCAAATAGCTTTTAGTCATCTCTGAGCAGTAACAGGTGCCATACAGAAAAATCACAGCTTCATCTGATCTAAGCATCTTCATGGTCTTTGAAAAGCAGCCTCATTTCAAAAGAGACCATATTCTTCACATCAGAGTGATTTCTTAACTCATTTTTAATTCAAGTTACTTTTACACTCAAAAATCTTACACCCCTTCAGGCAGAGAAGGACACGGTCCCTGCTGCTTCAATATCCGAAGAGCCGGGTTACACCGTCGAAGCATATGGCTGCCCATAAACTAACTATTTTTGGCTCATCCCAAATGAATAGCAGAGCCACCAACTAAAGAAAAAGTGTATTTTTTTTCCTTTGCAGCAGGGAAAAAAAAAATTGCCTGTGATGTTGCTTCTCATGGAGTGTCTCAGGAAGATGCTCTGCACTCAGCAGAAGGGAAGAAACCCAGTTTGCAAGCAGAAGGGCACAACTGCCACTGCATCAGCACTGGATCGCAAACAGCCTAAGAAAAGACAACCCAAGTGCACAAGGACAGGCTCACACAGCACGTCTGACACCCTCAAGGCTTGTTTCATACTCTAATTCCACATTGTCAAAGCCAATTTACAAGAGTTTGCACTCAGTCTCACATCTTAATGGCAAACACACCAGGGATTCCTTGTGATATTTAAAAATCAGCTCTCCATTCAGAAGGAGTACTTATGCATACATAGTACAGCCAGAAACCACAAAATTCATTAAAATTCACTTAAAAGCACAAGGACAAAAGAGAAGCACTAAACAGTTGGGTAATGCATGTTGGCTGTCAGGAACAAAAGGCTTTCAACAGCTTCAAAACCCCCGAAGATATGCAAGCTCAGTATCTCCATCTGATGTACACATGTGCTGCTCCCCTTCACTAAAGTTTTTCAGTCCAAAGTGACTTGCATCCAGGCAGGGTTTCGTACAGAAGAGTATCAAAGAGGGGTCTCTGGGAGCACCCGCAGTAAGCAGTGGTGTCTTGCAGAACCCCAAAATGAGATGTTCTTGTGTTTCACCACGACAGTGACATGCTTATCAAGCTACCATCTACAACACCTAGCAATCCTTTAAACCTCCTTGTACTTTAATGTTGCTGACCCTAAACTCAGCTGTACAAAAAGTCCTGTACCTCACAGGACTTCTTAGTCCCTTTGGCTTACAGGGAAATATCCAGATTAAAGAGCTAAAAAAAAATAAAAAAAAATAAAAAAAAAAAAAACTTCCCCTTTTCCCCCCAATTACTAAAACTGCTGAAGATCTTAATCAGAAGGAAAAGGATGGAGGTTGCAGCACTCAGCAATATGTGCAGATGTCCTTTGGCAGCTCAAGCACTACAAGCAGTAGGAAGGAGCTGCTGTGGATGAGGTGGGTGCCCATCTGCACCCAGGCACCCATCTCTGCTGGGTGCTGCTCATGAAACCTGCCCTGGAATCAAAGCTTGTAGTGCTTTTCACACCCATCATGGGTCCCTAACAAAGGCTTGAGCATTGCTTCTTGGTTTTTCCAAGGTTTCTATCTTCTTGCCTCAAGAGCAATAGAAAAAGCACATAAAAAATTTGCAATGAGGGTCATCCCTGTGGCATTTGATGTCACTGGGAGGCAGGGACAAGCCACTGCATGGAATGACTGCAATGGTGGGAACACATCCAACGTGAGCATCATGTCATTAGAGAAAAGATATGCTCAAAGGATGATTGGTATGACTTGGAAAAAGGACAGATAGATGCAGGATGGTGAGTCCAGGAGGTCCAACCACAGGGCTACTGGGGAGAGAGCCCACCAAGAAGCAAGGGGCTGAGCGACTCAGGGTCCTACAAGAACATGCCTAGCGCTTCCAAGTGAATGAGGTGGCATCTGTGCACCTCCTCATTCAGATGTATTACCACAGAGGGAAAAAGCGTCTCCAAGAGTAGCATCATCTGTCCTTCATGCCCCTCAAAAAGCTGCCCTGTGCTGGAAGAGCAAATTGGAGAGGACAACAAGCACAGCTGGGGCTGACCCTGGCAGAGCCAACAGCACCATGGACTGGGTGAAGATTTCAACGTGAACGACGTTCTTTGCAAACCCGGCACATTAACGTACTGCAAACGGCCCGCGCTTGTGCTGCTCCGAAAGAAGAAATGTTTTGATGAACAGCCTAATCAAGCATGTCTCATTCCTGTTCTCCATCTTCTCGTTAAGTAATATGGTGAAAATATTCCCTGCAGTATGGAAACAGTCAGCTGGCAGGGGATGTGAATTACTCACCCTCCTCAGAGTATTTTCAATTTGGAGAAAGTGGCCTCTATTAACTCTTTTAGCAAAAGAGCAGATCACTCTTCTAGACAATTAAGGAAATCTGTTCGGTGAAGAAAGCTCATTTAGATGGAATTCTTCTTGAAAAATATATCTATTCTTCCTGCTACACCAGGCACTATGTGTGGGAAAGGCACCTTGTGGTGGGTACATAGCATGGCTGCTCCCTTCCCATAAACCACCCAAATTTTGCAAATGATGCAAATGCCATGGTTAACTACATTGGCAATCCCCTACTATTACCCAACGTTCCAACCCATGAGTTTTTTGCACAGGACAGAAAGCAGCTGCTCTTCCCCAGCCTCCATCCTGCTTTGGAAATGATTTATCACCAGTTGTACACACGCCATGAGCCTAGGTTTTTCATGCATTTGAAAGCAGCAGTTGTTAAACATCTACATTTAAATGATTTTCTCATTTTGTCTTTCAGAGCTTTTTTATTTTAAAAAAATGAGAAAAAAAAGGGTTTTATGCAAGATTATACTTAAAGAGAAAAACAAAGGTGTGGAGAAAGTTGTTGCATGGCAGTCACTTCTGCATTCTGTGTGATTTTTCCATCGGTACCTGAGTTTGAGTAGATGCCACCAGCATTTGTTCAGCAGCAAAAACCATAAACTGATATTTCTAACATACCACCGCTATTAAAAAAAAATATATCTGTATAATTCTGATATCACAGACTATTACAACTTTGCCAGGGGATGAAAAGAGATGAGAGGTCAAGGACTTTTCTCGCAACCTACTCTAACAGAAATATCTGGGGAGGGAGTGGGCAGGGAAACGCTGGAAGTGCTAAGGCAATAAAATAAATTTTAAAATACTTTCTAAAATATGAGATGGCTCAGGCTTCTTTACACATTAATTTGAAGCTTTAAATTACAGAAAAGAATAATGACATTCAAAAGCTTACAGTTTCATATTCAAGTTTCAGATGGAGACTTTTATCTCCCTCTTCATAATCCTTGATAATTTCTGCCGATCTCCAAACTTCATCAGGGTCAGGAATCCAAATCTTAGTGTACTGGAGAGCAAGGAGGAAAGAAAAAACTAAAAGAAAAAAAAAAAAAGAAAGAAAAAGCTTAAACACAAGGAAACTTCAGGAAATTAAATCAGAAATAAATTAATTCACCATGGATACAATCCCACACTCACTGTAAAGTCAGTGCAGCTAAACTCATTTATTTCAGTAAAAAAAAAAAAAATTCTAATTTTAGAGGGTTGGGTAAATTATAGACCAGAAGTCTGATTTTCAATCAGACTTTCAATCAGGCTTCTCCTGGACAAGGTATACGCTGATTTGTTACCAATCTGACAAAGCAGGGTAGGGTCTCAAGGTAAACGTGGAATTTAATTTTCCTGGGAAAAAAAAACAGCCTTCTAGAAGCTTTTATGAAATAACACAATTCCCTTCAGCGGACCATACACCAAAGCATATTTCTTTTGCACAAAACAATGCTGGGTTGCTCCCTGTGGGGCAAGCCCAAACCCAAACCCACTGCCATGGAGCTAAGCGGGCAAAAGATGACACCAAAGCCAACTTCTTCGGTTGGAGGCAAACCTGCAAACAGGCTTCAAAGCTCTGGAAAAAATGCTTAGATGCAAAGTTTAACTTTTTTAGCATCTCCGAAGTTCAGGCCACCCTTATGCCTAAAGGGGAAATCCCAAAGATGGGATGGCCCAGCCAAAGTGCCCATGAAGGGACAAAATCCAAGAGCAAGCAGCACCGCTCACACGTATCGAGATTATGTCACAACACCTCCTGCTAATGAGATTTAATTTGCTTTTATGATCTAGAGATAAATCCTCTGCCTGGGCTGCATAAAAGCATCCTTCCCGTGCCGAGCAAGTAACTTGCTGTGCTGAGATCTCCAGTAATTGCTCTTAGGACTTGGGACAAACACATTGCAGATCCAGCAGTAACGCTGAAACCTCCATGCATGAGTTCCCCTTACCCTCTACATCCACCTTTCTTTTTTCCAGAGCAGGCACCAGTTTCCCTGCTCACGAGGCTGCCACAGCATGGTCCTAAGAACTAGAAAGGACCCCAAATTGCTCCATCCCTGCAACGGGTCACTCTGAGTCAGGCTTTTGGTGTTGGACATGGACCCAATAAAGCCAGTCTGATGTTGGACTCAACCAGCCAACACAGAGTCAACAGGAACCCTTCAATGATCACTTATCTATTGCATGTTTGGGGGCATGTCCTCCTCCAACTCTTCCTGTTGACTGAAATAAGAACTAAATAAACTTATTCTTATGCAAAACACAAGGGGCTGTGGGAAATCCCAACAAATCCAAGCAACATAAGCACCGTAGCACCAAAGATGGTTTTGGCCCTCATCTTAAAACCAAACCCCAGGCACATGATGGCCAAATAACGCTCGGAGCGGCCCAAAAGTCAAAGCAGCAGCAGCCGTCTAACAGCCTTCTCAGCAGCTAAAGAGCAACAGATTTTTATATGTATCGCATGTAATTATTTTTAGGGTTGCTCAATACCTACAGCCGCAGGAACCCTTGGATGTTAATGGAGCTACACAAATATATTGCCAGAACAGCAGTTTTTAGCAGACATGGGAAAAAAATAAAATAAACAAATAGGCTTTTCTCAGCACACCACCTCTAGCATCTCATGAGCCTCTGGTGCTTTCCCTGCCATGAGGAAAGGAGGTTGCCATGGGTGTCACCAAAATTGGGAAACAAACTCCTTAATGCTACATTGGTGTTAAGAAGCAGGCATTCTTTATTGCAGCACCAGATGCATGGGGGATTGCTCCACCTAGTGTGCATGCTGGTCTAAAAATCCAAACAGAATACATTCAGTAACTTCATACATAATCATCAACAATTCCCAGAATATTGATACATAATCATTAGTTTTCCTAGAAATTATTATAATATTCCCCACCCACTTGTGCATGCTCATTCTTTTGAGTCAAGGGTCGTCTGGTGGTCCTGGAGGTCGTCAGAGCACCCTCTCCTTGAATCTGCTGGTTGAACTTTCCTTAAAAATCTCCATATATGGTCTTGAGAACAGGTCACAGTGTTCCTTGATCTTCTCTACCTCCAAGGTACTGGCTCAGGGCCTGTTTTACACTCCATCCTCGAGGCCTACCTTTGTTCTACCATCCCTCTTAATCACCCCAGATATGCTAGGCTAACTTTTCACAAACAGAATAATAAATTTTCCTGAAAAACCTAAAACTCCCTGTTCCCTCTAAGGATTAATAGATTATATATGAAGTCTAGCCTGTGTGACTGCAGTTACATAGATAGCAAAAACTGCCGAGTATTTCTACAATTTTCAAAAATCATATTGTTCTAAAATTATATTGCTTAATCATTTTATGTCATATAACATGGGGAAGGAGCTGGTTTGGGACCCCGAGCCCAGTCTCCCCTGTCCCCTCCAGCAAGCAGCATTCCGAGACATGTAACATCCCTACAGCATGGCCAGGAGCCCCATTTTGGCTGCACCATGAAAGCATGAGCAGGGGCAGCTGGCAAGATGGCAATCCATCACTTTGCTTTCCTCACCCCCTGCATCTCGCCCCAGTTTCTCCAGGCTCCAACACTACGGGAAGGGTTTTACGGACCATTGCTGTGGCTCTCACCCCTCCTGCAAAGCACCTTGACTGCCAGTTCATCCCCACCACTGTGGTTTCATCCAGTGCCAGCTGTCTCCTGGTAGAAGAGAGATCAAATATGCTCTAGAAATGCCCAAAATAGCTGGAGATCAGGATGTACCCAGCTCAAGGCAGCCTCAGAAACAAGACGTTGCTGGTCTTGACTGCAGTTCTGCAAATTCTCCACCTGCACATGGGGCAGGGCTGGGCTGAGCCATGGACCTGTCCGGACAGATGGACACAGAGAGGGGCACGCTGACCTCAAAGCAAACCAAAAACCAGGGTGGTGCTTGTGCATGCTTTGGTGGATTAAATCTGGGTCCACCTCCAGCAGCAGTAAGAGGTCATGTTGGCCCCTCTCGGCAATTCATTGCTGACCACAGCCAGGAACCATCCGACGCCCGTATGAGATGTGGCAACAACTGACAGAGGGTAGCAGCTCTCAGCATCCACCACCCAGGGATGGACTTACAACCTGGTAGCGAAAGACTTCACATCCCATCAGCCATCCCAACCACAAAACTAGACAATTTTAATAATAAAACTGATTCTCCAAGACTCTCTGTATAGAGAAATATGCAAGGGATTGCACAGCACAAAAGGCAATAAAACATAAGCGTTTGCAAGGTCTCAGGAGCTCTGGGAGTAACTCATTCCCCATCTAGGAGATCTCGAATGCAATGATTGCTCCAGCAGAAGCACTCCACACACCGAGCGCTTCCCATCCTGCTAAATAGCTGCAGGCTGTTAGGGAGAATAGGCTGTTAGGAATGCATTTCCCCAAACATCTATAATGCCGTCCTCTCGTGCTTGCGTGCACACCCACATCCAAAAAGAGGACCACAATTTTTTTGTTGAGTATTTTCACCATTCTTCCCCTCCTTGCTGTGCTCCAGCAGAGATGCAAGCCCTCCAGGCAGGGCAGGCTGTTACACAAGCCCACATCCAATCTTTCCCTCTCATCCAGAAATCCCAAGTACGTCAAACCATATAGCGTTGAAATAAAAGCACTTTGTCATTCTTAGATCTTTACAAGGCGAGCTTTAATTAAAATGCACCGAGGCTTGGAGGCAGGCTGGAGCACCACCCTTGCGTTGCCTGCCTTCCCTGCCTCTAGTTTCTGCAACCCACTCCCTCCAAAGCGGTTTCGCACACCGTACGTTTGCCAATTCATACAGGTGAGAGCCACCAGGTCACCAAAACCATGCCCCCAGGCAGGTACCCATCTGGGCGGGAAGAGAGCATCTCTGTGAACCTCTTCTTCCATGATCTCACCTCTAGCATAATTATTGCACTTTATGTGTCATGTCCTGGCTTTGTTAGCTTTAACAACCTCTTGATCTTCTGGAGGAGCCTGTTATGAAGGGAAAGGGCAGGTGGATCTATCTCAAAGCACTGAGACCGGAGGATGAGCCTGATTTCAGGCTCAAGAGACACAACTCTGGGCAAATCACTTAACTTCCCAACACTCCAGTGTGGCCATCTGGGAGGGCAGAAAGAAAAGTGCTTCTTTAATCCTCGAGGACATCTTTGAATGAGGTGTTAGTATTAATTAGAAATAGCTCTGCATGCTCAGCCTCTCAAGAAAAAAATAAAATTAAAAAATCTGGTTTGTTTCTTTTAAACCAGATTCCCAATAAATCACAGCAATTCAGTGCTCTCAAAGCATCTTGTGTTATTCCACTCAGATTAAGCAGATGCTTAATAAATTCAATCCCCACCTCCTTATTTTATTTAGATTTTAGCAGGCTGCCGCTGCAGATTAAAACCAACATTAAATTAGAAGAGTCAGGTTCTGTTTTGTCATTTGAAAGCCCTCGGTGCCAGCCAAAGGCACTTCCAGCAAACTCCGGGCGATGTGCTCGGCAGATGCTCCATCGCAGCGGGAAGGGATGCTGGTCTGCATGGAAGGAGTTACACCTCTGTGTGGACAGAGTATAATCTTCCATTAAATTAAGAAAAAAAATTGCTTTAAAATTAGCTATCTCAGTTTAGTTTGAGCTGTTTGGTGGTTGCAACAGTCTTCATGGCAAGCTGGAAGTCAGCAAATCCTTCTTCATTATTATTGTTTTTTAATCCTCTGAGTTATTTCAGGAATGGCAATACTCAAAGCTGACCCCAGGAAGTTTTCATTGCTCCTGGGTCAAGGGCACTTTTCCAGGAGCATCCTTCCAATGGGACTGCAGCCAGCGGGAGAGGAGTGGCAGAAACCCCACAGTACCGGCAATACAACAGCACCAACTGCCTAGCAATTAGGAATTCAGTAACAAAGATTAAGATATAGTATCTCACAACCAAGGTTCTTACACACAGGGTAAGAAAAACTTATGAAAGGACTTCAGTAGAAACCAGAGACAGTGATGTGCACCTTAGAAGATCAAAAGCGATCTCCACCTAAAAAAAATCTCCACCTAAGAATGAGGTGGAGATTGGGACAAATATCTGTATATTTTAATTCATAAAGCAAGTACACTTCTACTTTTCCCCCTTTGCAGTGGGCTTATTTGCAACCTCATTATATACTGTTCAAAGAAATAACATGGTCCAGTATTACTGAATGCTCTTGAAGAGGAAAAAAAAAATATGAAAGAGGAAACAGCATAAGCTTCTGTCCTAGCTTCCCCAAGAATATTTACATTTATATATAGAGCATAGGAATGGTTAAGCAGCTTACTTTGAAATAGTCCAATAACTCCTCCTCAGCTCTCACAAGCCATCTATTACTAAGATTAAAAAGTTTCCCCAAACTTTGCTTTTCCCAGGTAAAAAGAGTAAAATACAAGCTCTACCTTAAATTAATTAAAAGAGGTCATATCACGCAGCACAATTCAGGGTTTGGATGTCTTTTTTTTTTCTTTTCCCTTTTTTTTTAAGCCACTATCAAAGATAACTCCACAGAGTAATTTAAAGAGGCTCCTGTAGCAAAAAAAAAAAACAACAGAGGACTATCCTTGCAGCCACTGTGCATGGATGCTAACAGCATCCCCTTCTAGCTCTGCACTAAAGCAAATGAACTTCTGGTCATTAATTTGCACTACCTGTGCAGTCCAGGGCTGAACTGGGGTCACCACCACATGCATTTTTGCCCATCCATTTGTATTATGCCCATCACAGCAGGCTCCCATGTCCCCCTGACGTGCGGAAAACACCCTAGTGTGGTGTATCCAGGCATTCTGCTCTCTGATCTTGATTGCTGTAAAGGAGGTGAGGAGTACCCGGTATGGTCCTTCCCACTGTGGTTACAGGTTTTCCTGCAAGAGACTTCACATATACATAATCTCCAGGTTGCATATCATGAACAGGTTCATCTAGACCTCTTCCCCGGGTCCCAATTACATGCTTTCTAATTTTATTGAGTTGTTTGCTCAATGCCACCATGTAGGAAGTCATAATTTTGTCCCCAATTTGCATAGATATCCCTTTCTGTATTCCATAGGGTTGTCCATACAGAATTTCAAAGGGGCTCAGTCCTTCCTTTGCCCTTGGTCTTGTTCGTATACGCAAAAGGGCTAAAGGGAGAGACTGAGGCCATGTCAGGTTTGCTTCTTGTCCCAATTTCACAATTTGCTGTTTGATTAAGTGGTTCATTTTTTTCCACTTGACCACTTGACTGAGGGCGATATGGGGTATGAAGTTGCCAATCTATACCTAAATGGTGGCTAATGTGTTGTACTATTTTTGAGACAAAATGTGGTCCTATGTCAGAGGACATGGTTGCTGGAACCCCAAAACGTGGTATTATCTCTTGTACCAATACTTTAGTTACCTCCCGAGCCTTAGCTGTTCTGGTTGGGAATGCTTCTGGCCAACCTGAAAAGGTATCAGTTAATACCAGCAAATATCGATACCCCCCTTTTCTTGGAAGTTCTGTAAAATCAACCTGCCATTGTTGTCCAGGCCCATTGCCTTTTCCAATCTGGCCCATTTCTGGTTTGGGAGTATTTTTAGGATTAGTCTGGAGGCAAAGGTCACACTGTTGAGTCACCTGTCTCACCGTGGTATATAAATTTCTGGCCACAATTTCTCTTACTAAATGTTTATATAGAGCCTCTGTTCCTCAATGCCTTTTTCTATGTTCCTCCTGTATCAAGTGCCACAGTAAACAGGAGGGAATAATCATTCTTCCCTGTGGGGTATAAGCCCAGCCATCTTCATTATATGACCCTTATAAGTCTGTGATAAGTTTCCAGTCTTCCTTGGTATATTCTGGCTTACCTTCTAGGGAGATTTGCCTATCAGGAATTAGAGCCCCTTCTATTTTCACCGTTGTTTTGGCCACTTGTTTTGCCTCTCTGTCCGCCAGCTCATTCCCTTTTTCCAAATCTGAGCTCACTTTCTGGTGTGCCTTAATATGCATAATTGCCACTTTCTCAGGGAGCTGGACAGCTTCTAGTAGCTTCAGAATTTCTTCTGCATGTTTGATATTTTTTCCCTGGGAGTTCAATAGTCCTCTTTCTTTCCAAATTGCTCCATGTGCATGTACAACTTCGAAGGCATATTTTGAATCCGTGTAAATGTTCACAACTTTGCCCTGGGCCAATTCCAGGGCTCGGGTTAGGGCAATTATTTCTGCCTTCTGTGCGGAGGCGTTCATGGGCAAAGGCCCTGATTCTATTACCTCTTGACTGGTGGTGATGGTGTACCCTGCATGTCGATTGCCATTTAAGACATAACTGCTCCCGTCTGTGAACCAGTTTTCCCCGTTTTCCATGGGGCTATCCTTCAGGTCTGGGCGGCTTGCGTAAGTTGCTTCGATGGTTGCCAAACAGTCATGATGCACCGGTTCTCCTGTGTTTCCACCGAGAAAAGAAGCTGGGTTGACAATGTTAGTGACCACGATTTCCACATCATCCTGTTCTACTACTACAGCTTGATATCTCAGGAATCTTTGTGGAGAGAGCCAGTGCCCACCCTTTGCTTCCAGTACTGCTGATACTGCGTGAGACACTAAGACAGTCATTTTCTGGCCCAGAGTAAACTTTCGGGCTTCCTGTATGTTCAATATCACGGCTGCAACTGCCCATAGGCATCCAGGCCAACCCTTTGCAGTGGTGTCTAACTGCTTAGGGAGGTAGGCAACTGCCCGTCGATATGGACCCAGATCTTGTGCTAATATTCCCAGGGCAATGCCTTGCTTCTCATGGGAGAAAAGAAGAAATGGCTTACTCACATCTGGGAGTCCTAAGGCCGGGGCCGACATCAACGCCTTTTTCAGTAGCTCAAAGGCTCGTTCAGTCTCCTTGTTCCACTCAAGGTGCTTCTGCTCAGTGGCTGTTAATGCATACAGTGGCTTAACAAGCAGTCCATAATTATAAATCCACAATCGACACCACCCCCGTCATTCCCGGAAAAGTCCGCAACTCCTTTACTGTCTGAGGTTTCTGAGTTCGGCCTATCGCCTCTTTGCATGCCTGTCCCAAAGTCCTCTGTCCCGCACTAATTTCATAGCCCAAATAATTCACTTTACGTTGCATTACCTGGGCCTTCTTCTTGGACACCCAGTATCCCTGGAGTCCCAAGAAATTCAGCAGACTCACCATCCATGCCATACAATCTTCCTCTGTTTTGGTAGCGATCAGGATATCATCCACATACTGCAACAATTTTCCTTCCTCAGACAGGGTTTCCCAGGATTCTAGGTCTTTTGCAAGCTGATTGCCAAAAATGGTAGGACTATTCTTAAATCCTTGCGGCAACACCGTCCAAGTGAGCTCGGTCTTCCGACCACTTTTAGGGTTATCCCATTCGAATGCAAACAATTTTTGACTGGCTTCGTGGAGAGGGAGGCAAAAGAAAGCATCCTTCCAATCTAAAACAGTAAACCAACTTAGTTCAGGTGTTAACACAGTCAGCAGGGTATATGGGTTCGCCACTACTGGGTAGAGGTCTTCAGTTATCTTATTCACCACCCATAAGTCTTGGACCACCCGATATGACCCATCGGGCTTCCAAACAGGTAATATAGGGGTATTGAATTCAGACTCACACTCCTTTAGTAATCCTAACTGCAGAAATTTTTCTATCACCAGCCGGATTCCTTCTCTATCTTCCTTCTTTAGGGGATATTGTTTAATTCTTACCGGTCGTCGGCCTTCCTTAATCTTAACTTCGACAGGTGGAGCACCTTTCACTCTTCCAGGTACGTCGGTAGCCCATACTCCTCAGTAATTTTTCCTTCTGAGGGGAAACTAGTTAAGGTTAGACTCAATATCTGAAAATATTGCTGATCTTTTACCTCCAGAGTAATTTCTCCTTTTTCAAATATAATCTTTGCTCCCAATTGTTCCAACAAATCTCTTCCCAAAAGTGCTTTCGGGGAGTTGGGCATATATAAAAATTTATGAATGCCCCATTGTTTTCCCAATTTGTATTCTAGAGGCTTACAAAAATATGCCTTTTCACTTTGGCCAGTCGCTCCTTTTACCATGACATAATCATTTCCCAGGGGCATCAAAGCTTGATTCAAAACCGAGTATGCTGCCCCTGTATCTACTAAGAATTCTACTTCTTGTTTTTCCCCTAGCTTAATTATAACCAGTGGATCCGCTAGGGTAGATTCCCCAGGTTCCCGTCAGTCTTCTTCCACGTGGGCTATCGTTCTTCCTGTTTGAGCCCTCTGACCTTCTTTCTTGTTCCTTGGGCATTCCTTCTTCCAGTGACCAAAATTTTTACACAAAGCACATTGATCCTTGCCCAGTCGGGGCAGGTCTCTTCTTCCTCCCTCTTCCCGGATAACGGCTATCACTTTCTTTTGCCCTTGTCTATGTCCTTCCTCTCTGTTACTGAATACTCTCCATGCTTCATCTAACAGTACTTCTAAATTCCTGCCTTCTGTAGGGCATAATTTCTGAAGTTTGCGCCTTATATCCCCTGTAGATTGACTCAAAAATAGGGAGACTAATTGCTGTACTCCTACCTCTGACCCAGGATCCAGCGGTGTGCTGCAGCGCATCAAGTCCCTCAGTCGATCCAGGAACTCAGATGGGGACTCGGAAGGATTTTGCTTGACTGCATACAAAGCTGACCAATTTATAGTTTTGGGGATTGCCCTCTCCATTCCCTTTGAAATCCACTCCTGATACTCCTGCAATCTTTACAGATCTATTAACATCCCACTTTGGATCTTGGAGAGGGAAATATTCTTTAACATCCCCTCCTGTAATCTTATAATGGTCTTCAGCCAGATTCCCTGCTGTTTTTAAAATTAACTGTTTCTCTGTCTCAGTCATATATTCCAGTAATAGTTGCATATCCTTCCAATCAGGATTATGCTGTTTTACAATAAATTGGAAATGCTTAGTTACACTTACCGGGTCACTCCTATAATCTTTTGCAACCTTTTTCCATTCCCCTAGGTCAGCAGTAGAAAAGGGTACTTTAATTAACATCGTCCCACCATCCGGCCCCACCGCCTCCTGGAGGGGTACTTGCAAAACTGTTGGAGCGGATTTCTTCCTGGTACAGGAAGATACGGGGCTGTCCGGGGGGGTCAAAGCTCTGTCCGAGTCCGCATCCTGTTCCTGTGGTCGAGGGGGAGGCTTAAACAAATCAATTAAATCTTGTTCTGGTGCCTGGTGAATCTTACTTGCCTTAGTACATCTTTGTCAAATATTACATGCCGAACAACACCGCCTCAGTTTACCTCTAAGCTCCTTGTTGTTTTCTCGCTCAAGTGCGAGTACCATAGGGTCCTGTGGGGGTACCATTCCACAGTCCCTTTGCCACTCCGGATGGTTTCGGAGGGTGAAAAACATATCTGCATACGAAACCTCATCCCATTTCCCTTCTCTCCTTAAAACCAGCATTAGTTGTAAAAGGGTGTTATAATCTATTGACCCATTGAGCGGCCACTTAGCCTCGCCTTGTAGCTTATACAACGGCCACCACTGATTACAATATTTGATAAGGGTCTTCTTACTTTCCGTACCTCCAGTCCCAACAATATCTTTCCAGTGAGCGAGTATGCAACCCAGAGGACTCTTCTTTAATATTCCTCCGCTCTGACCCGCTCCCATATTTATTGATTTATTATCTGATCCTCTCTTTGCTCTGTGTCCAGCAACTCAGTTGCTGTACCACCCCTTCCCCAGAGTCTGACTGGGCAACTACTTCCTGTTTGGAACAAATATAGGTTTACAAGAGGTATCGTGGTATAAGGGACACCATTCAGGACCGTCGGGGTCCCACCACAAGGGAACAAAGGAATCTACAATGACAAAACACAATAAACTACTACCGCGGTTACAAACACACACACGCTTTGGATCCAATTCAATCTTTGCACACAAACAATACAATCCACACAGAAAATCGTCTCTCACACTTCTATGTAAGCTCTCTTCGTGCCGACATACAAAGGTACTCACAGTGTCCACACTCTCATGGACATCCGCACACTCATAGTGGTCACACAATCATACAAGAAACTTCGTAAAGAGGAAAGTCCCCTTGCTTTCTAGCCCCCCTCAGAAGAATCTGGGCGGCTGAGGGCGGCTGGACAGACCTCACGCCACACACACCGTCACAGCTTTGCTCAGATTCCTGGGACTCACTCACGCTCTCACAACACAGGCATTTACACCATAGAAGGTCCCGCATACAACGTAGAATTTTTACCACGCAGCATAGAAGATCACACACACAAAAATCCTTTACACAAACACTATGGTTCAACGAGTCCAAATCAGTAGCCAACACCAAATGCCTTATTACAACAGCCAAAAATCAATACCGGCAAAACACGGACTCACTCGATCTACTCCCAAGATCGCTAGCGGCCGCTCTATCGGTCAGCGAGTCCCCAGTTGGAGCCCCAAACCAAAGTTACAAGAGGCCCGCTTACCCTTCTCCTGCTTCTCATTGACGTGCGGAAAACGGACTCCACAATCTGTAAGATTGTAAAGTAGGTATGTTTATTCGGCGCCGGGCAGCATGGGGGTGGGGGTGGGGTAGTCCCGCCAAAACCATGCGCCTGACGCGGCAACTCACTTTGAACTTATACAACCAGGTGTTACATATACATGAAGTTTCAAAACACGCCTATACATAGGCATGACCTATCCCCACTTCGTATTAAAATTAGTTCCAAGGGGTCATTTCCATAAACTCCTCCTATCCGCGCTTGCACAATGCCTCCTGGTGGTGGTCGTCGGGGGTCGTGGGGATGAAGATAGGTGGCTCCTCTTTGTCATCGCTAGTAACCTTTTGTTCTCGTGCAGACGCAGTTATGTTTTGACTCTTATCCAAGCCGTAGGGTCGGTTTTAGCTGGTTCTTGGAGGTGGGGGGCCCCCTGGTTCTTATCAGGAACTGTCCTTGTGAGGAATGCAAGACTTCCCACCTCAGATAATTTACACAACAGATAGCACCATTTGTCTTAGTAATGCACAGCTGTAACTAATCAATGCCATATCTATTAGAATTTCTTTAACCCCTTCTTTCACCCTGGGATTAACAGGTGGTTATTTATGGAGTTACTTAGCTGTGCTAATTGTGCTTGTGCAAATCACCCTGTACATAGGTGCTGGGAAGAGCTGCTCAATGGGTGCTGTCAGCAGGAGGGCATGGAAAGGCACCAGCTCCCAGGGCTCTCCTGGGTGCCTTGCAGCCTTAGAAATCCCTTCTACCCCAAATGGCTCCCCCACTCAGGAGAAAAACTTGCTTCACCCTTGACGCAGTAAGGCACTGGCAAGGACAAAAAAAACCTCTCTGTTAAGGGACTTGGGTATCATTAACCTTTTTATTATTATTTACAATATTGAACATCAGGGCAGATGGCAAGACATAATCCCTTCTTTCACATCCTCCAAATCAGATTTTCATCCCAGAAGTGATTTCTCCCCTGCCCAACAGACAAGCAAAGCCCATATTTAGGTCAGAGCACCCCAAGCTGCGCTGTGACTCTGGGATCTGCTGACCCCTGCATCTCACCCCAGGTTGGCTTCTCTGTTTGCTGCCGGGTACCACTGGCCAGAAAACCCTCACAAGGATCAGGAGGGGGATGACAGAGGGTTTCACTGCTTGCTACAGAACATGGAGGGATGCTCCAGTGCTGCAAACACCTCCGTTGCCTAATTTCTGCAGCACCAGTACCCAATGTTGGGACACCATGTACAAGCCTAGCATCCCCAGCACGACCAGATGGCATCCACTCACAACAAAGACCTCTAACAGGAAAAGACACACTTTTTCCTCACCATAAAAGCCCCAAAAGGGTGAAAGGAGAGGTCATGACTGGCAAACTAACATTTCAACACACAGCAAGGGATACACACTACCTCAACATCATACTCAAGGGGTAGGGCCAAAAAAAAATGTGTTTTACTCATTAAAAAACATAAAACACATCACTTCGAGCTACAGAATGCTAATGTTAACTTGTTGAGTGTTAAATACAAAAGGAAAAAGAGTGGCACGCTGCAGAAGCATCTCTACACAACATGAGATTGAGCAATTTATGCTTTTCCCACAGGTGATAAAAAACACACAAACCCAAATAGCCGGGGTCAATGCAGATGAGTTGTTCTGGTTTTATTTAGTGAGGGCGGGCCTACGGTGGCAGCTTCTGTGAGAAGCTCCTAGAAGTTGTTCCCCTTTGTTCTCAGTGGACTCGGCCGGACCTAGGGCGGACCTGCTGCTGGCCAGGGCCGAGCCAATTGGTAACAGAATGTTCCCTGGTAATGCCTCTGCGATAACGTATTTAAGAAGGGGAAAACAGAAAAAAAAAAAAAAAAAGAAAAGAAGATGTGAAGAAGCTGGAGCAGGGGCAGAAAGGGGGAGTCGCGAGCCTTGTGGGCCTTGCAGCCCTCACCCTCTTGAAGAGGAGATTTAGAAGAATAAAGCACTAATCAGAATCATAAAATTATTAAATAATAAAACAAGTAGCTTTATAATAAAGCAGTAATTTTTATATAGCCTAGCAGGAACTCTGCATAACAATTTAATTTTCATGTGAAAATATAAACTACTAACCTTGAGAGAAAGAACAGCACAGTCATAAACTTAACATAATGAGATACTTTCAGGATGCTCTAGCAGGAGCTAAGGTAAGTTAGATGGGACCATCCTGAGGGAGTACAGACACACTGGCTGAAACCAAGATAAGGGGGCTTGAGGAGTTTAGAAGCAACTGATAGGGTGGAATAACCAAGGACATTGGGAACCAAAGATAAGTCAGCAGGAAACCACCCTGGCAGCAAGAACAAAGCAGGACAAAGGTTTGAATTCATGAAGCGGACACGGTGATAAAGAGGACGGCACGACTACCAACTCCTGAGAACAGACAGGAGATGGACGCAGAGACAGGGAATAACCTGTCGTGGGAGGAAACTTATGATAACGATTTCTCAGAAAACTAATGAATATATAACCAAGTCCTTGGGAACTCTATGAATATGTGTGTTATGATGCATAAATACTGTACCTGTTGCTTAACACGTTGCACACGTTTGGAGGAGCGATCCCCTGTGTGCCCGGCGCTGTAATAAAGAATACCTGCTTAATAGTTACCTGGACTATTAAGTTTCTTTTATCATAGCTTTTTCGGCTTCACCCTGGCCTCCCGCTGGGTGGCCGTCTGGGCTCGGCTCAGCCCAGCCCGGCTGCAAGAACTGGAGAGGAGATGAGATGTGAAGAGAACCTGAGAGGAGTCTGCCTGCCTGTTGTGAAGAATTTCTTGTGAGAGGAATGGCTGCAGACGCCAAGGTCAGTTCAGAAGGAGGGGGAGGAGTAATGCAGCTCCTGGCCAAGATTCCCCTGCAGCCTGTGGTGAAGACCATGGAGGAGCAGGTTGTCCCCCTGCAGCCCATGGAGGCCCACGGAGGCCCACGGAGGAGCAGAGATCCACCTGCAGCCTGTGGAGGACCCCACACTGGGGCAGGCAGATTCTGAAGGAGGCTATGGCCCATGGAGGGCCTGTGCTGGGGCAGCTGTTATGGAGGGACTGCACCCCGTGGAAGAAATGACCCGTGCCAGAGCAGTTTGAAGAAGTACTGCAGCCTGTGGGAGGGACCCCACAAAGGAGCATGGGAGGAATGTGAGGAGTTCTTCCCTTGAGGAGGAAGGAGCAGCGTAAAGCGACGTGTGATGAACTGACCATAACCCCCATTCCCTCTTCCCCTCTGTGCCGCTCTGGGAGGGGAAAGGAGGTAGAGATAATGTTAAGCCCGGGAAGAGGGAGGGGTGGGGGGAGGTTATCTTGTTCTCTGTCTCATTATCCTGCTGGTTTTTTAGGAATAAATTAATAGTTTTCCCCAAGTCGAGTCTGTTTTGCACCAAGCAGAACAGGGCTGCAGGCAAGCCCCAACACCAAGCATACCCTCAGTATTTCTATCCTGAAGGCTTTACTTTAATTAAACTTGATTTCCAGGACTAATCAATAGTCTCACATATAACTAACAGCCAACTCCTGTCTTTCCATCTGTGTGAGGGATTTCAGTGATGGTCCATGTAGGGCCGCTGTGGGAAATTACAAGCTGCACACAGCTGTGAGAACATGACCTTGGAGAGGGGAGCTAGGAGCGTTGTTATCTCAGAGAGGGGAGCTAGGAGGGCTGTTATTGAGCTGTATGTTGCTGCTATCCGGGAACCGCTGTTAGCCAGCAGGGCACGTACTTGGCAGGCCTTGCTACATGTGCTGGCCACGCGTGCATCAACACCTGGTCAGTACTCTTCCACTGAATCTGCTGAGGGGATAAACAGAGGTGGCTCAGAGTGGAGGAGTGAGAAAGGACCCAGAGCTCACTCTTCGAACAACAGGGGACATCCTGAGGGTGCTGCACCTACCTCCCTTCTCTGCTCTGATCCCGCTGATCATCATCCTCCTGCTCGGTGGTGTCTCCGGCTTAGTTGGGTTGGTAAGACTCTCATAAAGGGAAAACAATACACTGGTAACTTCTTATGCTGGTAACTGCTTATGCAAGGCTATAATAGAGCAATAAATACTGTTGTGCTTTTAAATATCATATGCTGGGTGATCTTTGTGCATAGGAGTCCTACGAACCGGCTACATAAATTGGTGACGAGGATGGGATTCCTGTAGCACAAACGACCCAGGGAGTGGGAAGTAAGGAGCGAGTGGACGGGGCTTGGTCAGTGGAGTGCATGTTGTGCCAAAGTGCGCTGTCCCGAGTGTGGTGGAGGGGGCGAGGAGCCCTCAGTCTTTGGAGCTTGGACTCCTTTTGATAGAGGTGGTGTGTTTGTGTGGGTGTCCTTTGTGTCGACGGAGTTATACTTTTGTTACCACTCAGTATTGTTGGTGGGGTCGTAAGTTTATTCCAGCTTGCTTCTCAAGGCCCAGGATGGTGTTTCGGGCAGTGGCATGGGGTACAGAATATGTCTCTAGCCACCCAGTGGTTGCTTCTACCATTGTAAGCACATGGCGCTTACCTTGACGAGTTTGTTTACAATGGTGAGTTTGTGGGAGTGTGATGTAATCAATCTGCCAGGCCTCTCCATATTTATACTTCAGCCATCGTCCTCCATACCACAGAGGCTTTAGCCGCTTGGCTTGCTTAATTGCAGTGCATGTCTCACAGTTGTGGATAACCTGTGCAATAGTGTCCATGGTTAAATCCACCCCTCGATCACGAGCCCATTTGTATGTTGCGTCTCTTCCCTGATGGCCTGAGGTATCATGGGCCCACCGAGCTAAAAATAGTTCACCCCTATGTTGCCAGTCCAGATCCACCTGAGCCACTTGAATTTTAGCAGCTTGGTCCACTCGCTGGTTGTTTTGATGTTCTTCAGTAGCCCGACTCTTGGGTACGTGGGCATCTACGTGACGTACTTTTACAACCAGCTTCTCTAACCGGGCAGCAATATCTTGCCACAAAGTGGCAGCCCAGATGGGTTTGCCTCTGCGCTGCCAGTTGCTCTGCTTCCATTGCTTTAACCACCCCCACGGAGCATTTGCCACCATCCATGAGTCAGTGTAGAGATAGAGCTTGGGCCATTTTTCCCGTTCAGCGATGTCTAAAGCCAGCTGGATGGCTTTCACCTCTGCAAACTGACTTGATTCACCTTGGCCTTCAGCGGCTTCTGCCACTCGTCGTGTAGGACTCCACACAGCAGCTTTCCACTTTCGATGTTTTCCTACAATACAACAGGATCCATCAGTGAACAGAGCATATCGCCTCTCATTTTCTGGGAGGTTGTTGTATGGTGGGGCTTCTTCAGCACGTGTCACCTCTTCCTCTGGCGGCATTCCAAAATCTTTGCCTTCTGGCCAATATGTGATTACTTCCAAGATTCCTGGGCGATTGGGGTTTCCTATTCGGGCTCGCTGTGTGATCAGTGCGACCCATTTACTCCATGTGGCATCAGTTGCATGATGTGTAGAGGGGACCTTCCCTTTGAACATCCAGCCCAGCACTGGCAGTTGGGGTGCCAGGAGGAGCTGTGCTTCAGTACCAATCACTTCTGAAGCAGCTCAAACTCCTTCATATGCTGCCAGTATCTCTTTTTCAGTTGGAATATAGTGGGCCTCAGATCCTCCATATCCCTGGCTCAAAAACCCTAGGGGTCGACCTCGAGTCTCTCCTGGCATTCTCTGCCAGAGACTCCAGGTAGGGCCATTCTCCCCGGCTGCGGTGTAGAGGATGTTTTTCACATCTTGTCCTGTCCGGACTGGCCCAAGGGCTACTGCTTGAACAATCTCCTGTTTAATTTGTTCAAAGGCTTGTCGTTGCTCAGGGCCCCATTTAAAATCATTCTTCTTTCGAGTCACTTCATAGAGAGGGCTCACAATCATACTGTAATTTGGAATATGCATTCTCCAGAAACCCACAATGCCTAAGAAGGCTTGTGTTTCCTTTTTGTTAGCTGGTGGAGCCATAGCTGTTATTTTGTTGACCACATCCATTGGAATGTGACGACGTCCATCTTGCCATTTTATTCCTAAAAACTGGATCTCTTGTGCAGGCCCCTTGACTTTGCTTTGTTTTATTGCAAAACCGGCTTTCAGAAGGATTTGGATTATTTTCTCCCCTTTCTCAAAAAACTTCTGCTGCTGTGTTGCCCCATACAATGATGTCATCAATGTATTGCAGATGTTCTGGAGCTCCACCCTTTTCTAGTACAGTCTGGATCAGTCCATGGCAAATGGTAGGGCTGTGTTTCCACCCCTGGGGCAGTCGATTCCAGGTATACTGGACACCCCTCCAAGTGAAAGCAAACTGTGGCCTGCATTCTGGTGCCAAAGGGATGGAGAAGAACGCATTGGTGATATCAGTGGTGGCATACCACTTGGCTGCTTTTGACTCCAGTTCATACTGAAGTTCTAGCATGTCCGGCACGGCAGCACTCAGTGGTGGTGTAACCTTATTTAGGCCACGATAGTCCACTGTTAGTCTCCATTCTCCATTAGATTTTCTCACTGGCCATATCGGACTGTTAAAAGGTGAGCGGGACTTGCTGATCACTCCCTGGCTCTCCAGTCGACAAATCAGCTTGAGGATGGGGATTATGGAGTCTCGGTTGGTGTGATATTGCCGCCGGTGCACCGTGGTAGTAGCAATTGGTACCTGTTGTTCCTCAACCTTCATCTTTCCCACAATGGAAGGGTCCTTTGAAAGTCTGGGCAAGATGGACAGCTGTTTATTTTTCTCTGTCTCCACAGTGGCTATGCCAAAAGCCCACCGGTGCCCTTTTGGGTCTTTGAAATACCCACTCCTGAGGTAATCTATGCCAAGAATGCATGGAGTATCTGGGCCAGTCACTATGGGGTGCTTTTGCCACTCATTCCCAGTCAAACTTACTTCAGCCTCCAATACAGTCAGATCTTGGGATCCTCCTGTCACTCCAGAAATACAAATGGGTTCTGCCCCTTTATAGTTTGATGGTATTAGGGTACACTGTGCACCAGTGTCTACTAGAGCTTTATACTTCTGTGGGTCTGATGTGCCAGGCCATTTAATCCATACAGTCCAATAAACTCTGTTGTCCCTCTCCTCCGCCTGGCTGGAGGCAGGGCCCCTCTAGTCCTGTTTATAATATTTTCTATTCACTTTCTGTGAATATGAATCAGAAGTTCCTTCCATAGGATCAGAGGTGAGATCAGCCCTTCTACGCTGTCTGGGGAACTGCCCACTGGAGACTGGAGCAGCAAATTGCCTGGAAGAACCTCCCTTTGGGATTGTTTTACCTCCCAACTCACGTACACGTGCCTCTAGGGCCGAGGTAGGCTTTCCATCCCACTTCCTCATATCCTCTCCTTGGTCACGCAAGGTAAACCATAGGTCATCTCGTCGCGTGTACCGTCTCCCTTGAGCAGGAGGAGGATGAGGTCTTCTTCTAATAGCTGAGATATTGGTCCATGCAGGTGGGGAGCAAGAATCTTGGAGTTTCTGACACACCTCAGATAGTTTTTCTAACAGTTTTTCAAACTGGCTTTCAGATTTCTCAGTCAGTCTTTCTATAGCTGAGACACAGGCCCGCATCGGGGAAGAGAGATTGTCTTCATATTGTCGGAGCTGGTTAGCCACTGCACGTACTGGTGGCATCTCATCATCTTTCCAACTCATTGCTGCCAATGAGTTGGCATACGATGATGGTGCACTCTGTACAAATTTCCGCCACATGGGTCGGGTACATTCAATTTCATCTGGATCTACGGATGTCCGTGGGTCATCCAGGTTATGATAAATCAGCTCCCGAACAGCTAATTCCCTCAGAAACTGGATACCTCTCTCCATGGTGGTCCACTTGCTTGGGTGGCATACAATATCTTCCTTAAAGAAATACCTGTCCCTCACACCTGACAGGAGTCGCCTCCAGAGGCTGCAGGCTGCTGACTCTCTTCCAATTGCCCTGTCAATGGCTGCTTCCCTAGACAGAGATCCCAGCTGCCTGGCTTCCCTGCCTTCTAATTCCAGGCTACTGGCCCCTCTGTCCCAGCATCGGAGCAACCAGGTGACAAGTTGCTCACCTTGATTACGGCTGAAATCTTTTCGCATATCTCGCAGCTCACTCAGGGATAGGGACCGGGTGACTACCTCCCCTTCTGCCTCTCCCTGATCATGTGATGGGCCTGGTTCATCATCATCTTTCACTATGCAAACTGATTTTTTGGTGTATTTCTTCTGTACAGGGGCAACTGATACTGGTGTAGATGATTGGTTTTTCGGTTTCTCTTTGGTACTGCTTGCTGAGGTTTGAGTAGCCACAGTGTCTGGCATGGGGGCTGAAGCAATCACAGTGCCCGTAGCAGGGGCTGGGGTAGCTGCAGCGCCTGCCGTAGCAGCTGAAGTAGCTGCAGTATTTGTAGCAGGAGTTGGAGTAGCCACAGTGTCTGTTGCGGGGATTGGAGGAGCCATAATACTTTTAAAAAACTGTTTAAACTTAATCAATATCAAGATCTGAGATAGCTGCAAGAGACTTGTCACCATGAACACGGTGGTAGGGGTATCAAAAGGGTATTCAAAATTCTCAAAAGCTGTTGAAATTAGCTTGGTGAGGTGGGGAAAGCTGTAAACAGATGTTCCCCCCGCGGCCTGGCTTCCCGGAACAAAACAACAGGTATAGTTCCAAACAACACCCACAAGATGGCTCCCGAAATACCCAGGTGGAGCTGCCTCTGCCTCCTCGCTCTGCACACTGCCTGCCGCCGTACAGATATGAAAATGGTCCCATTACCAGCAATCTCACTAAACAAATCAGTGCCACATAGCACAGCAGAACGATACCTTTGATCCAACACACATCATTGATAAAGCGTGCACAAACACCGACAAACAGAAAATACGGCAAGTAGGGTGCTATCCAGTACAGCTCTAAAAACAACTGTGAGAACAAATAAAACAACATTGTGACCAGCGATGACCAAACCAGCTTAATGAACACTTGTAACAAATCTGTTTTCAACACACTGTATTCAAACCTGTCCTTATCTCAACCCTTCGGGACTGACCGGGGCTTGAACCTTGGATCCTCAGACTAAGGTCTGATGATCTCATGACTGATCTAGTGAGGCCCCTATGAGCCCCACGTTGGGCGCCAAAAAGACTGTGGTGGTTTAGCCCGGATCACCACACAGTTTCTTATTCACCCTCCCCCTACCCAGTGGGATGGGGGAGAGAAATTGGGAAGAAAGGAAAACTCGTGGGTTGAGATAAAAACAGTTTACTAAAAATACTAAAAACTACAAAGCTAACAGGATATAAGGATATTAATATATACAAAATATACAAAATGAACAATGTACAATTTCTCACCACCCGATGTCCGAATGACCGACGCAGCCCGTCCTGAGCAGCGATCACAGGAACAACACCGAGCAGCAAGCAAAGGGGGGAGAGCAAGCTAGCAAGGTAGAGGGAACGATGCCAGCAAGCAAGAGAGAAGAAAAGGATGCCAAGGGTGCCCAAACGGATACCCAACAAGAATGTCCGAACAGAAACGGAATACCAGAAAATGATGCCCCCTCCCATGGGCAACCCCCACTTATATACTGAGCATGATGTTTATGGCATGGAATACTCTCTTTGGCCAGTTTGGATCAATTATTCTGTCTGTCCTTCGCCCAGCTTCCCGCATCTGCACATTAACGAGACTTGGAAAGCCAGACAGTGTCCTTGGTCTCATTAACAACAACTTGTATCATCAGAATGTTTTTATCAACATTCTTCACACACAAAATCCAAAACACACTGGCTACTGAGAAGAAAATTAACTCCATCCCTGCTGAAACCAGGACACTGATTTATATTTGTACTATAGCTTAGTGTTCTGGTGTGTGCAGTGTTGCAGGTCAACCCCATTGGAATAAGTGATACATCCATTTTGGCATTGTTCCCGTGTAAGGTGCGGCGTTAATTCATAAGATGTTGTGATGGTTTAGCCCAAATCACCACACAGTTTCTCGCTCACTCTCCCCCTCCCCAGGGGGATGGGGGAGAGAATTGGGAAGGAAGGAGAACTCGTGGGTTGAGATGAAGACAATTTACTAAAATAAAAGTGAAAACTACAATAATAACAGAATATAAGGATATTAAAAAATATACAAAGTGAACAATATGTGTTTTCTCACCACCCGATGTCCCAATGACCGATACAGCCCGTCCCGAGCAGCGATCACGGAAACAAAACCGAGCAGCAAGCAAAGGAGCAAAAGGGAGCCAGCAAGGTAGGGGGAACGATGCCAGCAAAAACAAGCAGGAAGGATGGATGCCAGGAAGGCAGATACCCACCCTCGCCTGCCCCCCCTTATATACTGAGCATGACGTTTATGGCATGGAATACTCTCTTTGGCCAGTTTGGATCAATTATTCTGTCTGTCTTTCTCCCAGCTTCCTGCATCTGCAAATTAGCGAGACTTGGAAAGCAGGACGGTGTCCTTGGTCTCATTCACAACAACTGGTATCATCAGGGTGTTTATGAACATTCTTCACACACAAAATCCAAAACATACCAGCTACTGAGAGGAAAAATTAACTCCATCCCTGCCAAAACCAGGACAGATGTTTAAGTGGAAAAAGACAGGGGGTGTAAATGCCCCTCCAGTCAATAGACCTGGCTGGACTACAGAGCCCTGGTGTACCTTGTGGGATAAATTAGAGACATACTCATGTGGGACCCGAACCATGGCGGGCTGTGGAACCTATGGAGGTATTGAAGTACTGGGGGGAATTTATGACCCTCATTCCTGACCCCTATGTCCAAGCTGCCCTGCGACACCTAGGTGACAACACCATAGCAGTGGTGGCAGAAGGCTTGTCAGACCAGTATACTGATAAAGGGAATTAACTATCTGCTAAATATTGCTTGATTTAGGAGACTAACTGTCTGCTAGAGAATGCCTGACAATCCTGTTTGCCTTGAAACTCACTTAAGCTTATCAGGGACTGGTATTTGTCAAGAAACTGGTATTGTCAAGGACTAATATGTCTAGCAAAGGACAGAATGTTAGTTCCACCACAAATCCGGTCAGAAGTCAGGAAACTGCTGAAATCACCAAGTGAAAGGAGAGCATGGGTGAATGACTAAAGTTCATCTAGAGGAAGATAAGACCCCTGAAGAAGTAAACGACCACCAGAGACAGATCTGAAATGCTAATGCAAGTGGTTTTTTTTAATAACCCCACCTCACTTATGCATATGTATGTCTGTATTGTGCAATCCTATGAATATGTATACCTGCACCGGATAAATTTTTTGGTAAAATGTGCTGTCGGTGTGTGTGCTTTTGGAGGAGCGATCCCCCACGCACCCGGCACCGAATAAACGTGCCTGCTTTATAACTCTCTCCAAGTTGTAGAGTTTGATCCACGCGTCAATTTGGCGACCCAGATGGGACCCTCTCTGCTCGACCGTGGGACCAGCTGAGAGGGAGACGTCTTTGGCACGCCCCGAGCCTTCCTCAGAAGAACTCCCTCCCTTGCCTGATCACTGCGGGAGTAGACAAGGATCATCAGCGGACCAGGTATGTCAGAGAGGGGATACCTGTAAGTCGTGAGGAGACGTCCTACGCGAGGGAAAGGAGCTGTTGCTCACCCCTGGGTAGTCCGGACCGGGGGGACTTTGCGGGAATCCCTGAGGGCAGTATGTGGGATCCGGTAGTGATGTGAGTGCTTCTCACTGGAATAGTGGGAGCCCTGTGTGGGATAGCTGTTGTTTGTCTGTTGTAACCCATGGGAATTGGAATTTATATCATTGCAGCTGTAATTGATTTATGATAGTCGTTATAGGGTGTCTACTTAAGAAGCTTTGTGTGTCCGGTACCACGGGTTGTGGGATAAGTGTTTTATTGTATTGTTAATGTTTTATGTTGCTGTCTGAAGTAAGCTGGGTGAGTGTTTGAGTGAGTGAGACGCAGTCTGACTGCGGAGCGAGTGTGGAGTCTTGATCTGCGGTTCCGTGTTCTCCGTGCAGAGACGGAGAAGCATAGACCGTGTTAGTTGAACTGGTTGTTAACCCTTTATTGTCCTGTACATGTGCATAAGGATTTTTCATGCAACCCAATATATGTTTTTTAATGCTTTGGTTGTAAACAGAACATTGAGGTACTGTTTGGGGATGATTTTTGTGTGGTGAATGTCAAGGGAACTGGTCTGACTGGGATAGGATCGAGCGTTCAGGCCAGCTTAAGCAGGTATTCGGTGGGAACTTAAAAGGTGTAAGGAATCAGTAAGAATGCCACTGGTATATGGGAGGAAGTGTAGAGCAGAGTAGTGCCAGGTTTATTTGGTGTGGAGCACGGACAAATGCCTGTCCACTGTTGCTTATTTGTTTGCACTAAGTGTTTGAAGTGTCATAAGTACCTTATTTCTTTTAATGGGAGACAGGAATTTCGTCTTGAGAATTTCTTGAATTGAGGTGTATTAGCTGTGGGATGAGTGCGCCCTTGTATCTTTGGCCTTGGATAAGGTGTTATTGTTGTCAATTTAATCAGGCTCTATTCTTTGGCTGAAGAATAAGCAGAGCGTCTGTTATGGGAGGCAAACAAAGCAGCGGAATAGTGAAAAGGAGCCCTCTGGGCTGCATTTTAGCTCACTGGAAGGAGATAGGAGAGCCGCTGCGGGGGGGAAATGTAAACAAAAAGACTTTATTAAAGTATTGCAATTAATGGTGGCCTTCATATAAATTAGATGATGAGGAGAAATGGCCCTTTAACGGAATAATATACCTTGTTGCAATTGATGTCGTTTTTGAGGAGAGAAGGGAAATGGGATGAGGTCTCGTATGCGGACACGTTTTTTTCACCCTCCAAAATCATCCCGAATACCAAACGGACTGTGGATTAGCACCCCCCACAGGACCAAATGGTGATGGCTTTGGAGAAGAAAAGGAAAGAGGTGTTGCTCGGCATGCAGCACAGGGCAGAGATGTACAAAGTTGGGGAAAATAAGGGGTCCCAGGATGGGAGACCTGCCGGAGCATTATAAACCACTGGTAGGAGCACAACAAGGAGGAAATGAAGGTTCCGATTTGGAAGCCCCTCCAGATAGTCCAGTATCCTCTTGCACCCAAAGTAAGAAAGAACAGATAGTGGTGCAGGCACCCCTCAGGGAGGGGGTGGGGCCAGAGGGAGGCAACACACTCCTCTGGACCCAGGGTCGGAAATAGGAATACAGCAGTTAGTGTCTCTATTTATAGGACAGTCAGCAAGTGATATTCGGAGGAAGTTGCAGAAATTAAGACTGACAGAGAGCAGAAATTTGGAGACTCTGTTAGATGAAGCTTGGAGAGTGTTCAGCAATAGAGGAGAGGAGGATCGGAGGAAGGATAAACGGATGCTGGTAGCAGCATTACAAGAGAGTAAGAGATCTAGAGGTGTGGGACCTGGGAGACCTTTGGAAAGGGACCAGTGTGCGTGGTATAAACAAAGGGGACATTGGAAAAGTGAATGTCCAAAGAGAAAAGGGAAAGGAAGGATACAGACCCACATCAAAGAAGTTTGATGGGGACCTGGGGTGCTGTCGGTGTGCGTGCTTTTGGAGGAGTGATCCCCCACGCACCCGGCGCCGAATAAACATGCCTGCTTTATAACTCTCTCCGAGTTGTAGAGTTTGATCCGCGCGTCAATACTAATGATGGGTCCTGGCCAGTTGGCCCCCGGGAGTGGGTAACCCTACGACAAGTCTGTACTCTATTAAAAACACAAGGCATGAAGCTGGCAGTAATGATGGGATCTCCTGAACTCTACTTGAGCCAACCACTAATCCCGGGAATACAAAACACACTCCTAGAGGGCTGCCCAAAGGACTGGAAACCATATCTAATCCCCATTTTGTTAGCAGAGCAAGGGAATCCCATTGACCAAATTATTGAAAAAATAAGCCAACTGGGGGATTTGCCTGGTTTGGAGTCCTCTACGGGGGACTTAGAAGGAGATAAGCAGAATATATGATCCCAGACAGAAGGGAGGGAGCCAGGGGAGCATAATAAATTGTTTTGCTTGCTTTTAGACAGGGGCGTTGATCGGAGGGAAATAGATTGCAAGCCACTCCAGGTGCTGCGGCGCATGGCACAAGAAATCCACCAGAAATGGATACAAAAGATTGCCTGTGATGAGCAAGATATGAGTTTTGTAGCACCCCTTACACATAAAACCCAGGAGTTGTCATTGGGACAGTCAGACATTCCATCATTCGGGTGCACACAACCATCTGCACCCCCCTCCCAGAGTTTGAGGATTCAATGTATCCGTGGACCGATGTTAGGAAGGTGCAGCAGCGCCTTAAAGAGGATTAGGGATTAGACCAAGCCCCCACATTGGATTGCTGTGTATTGGGCTATGACCCTCAACCCTTTACCCGCTGTATTATCTGGTGGTTGTCCACTAACAAACAAGGGGTCAAAGCATTAGTCGATACGGGGGCAGAGGTCACTATCATACATGGAAATCCACACAAGATGCAAGGGACTACTAGTTCCGTATGGGGGCTAGGAGACCAGCCAGTGGTGGGAACACTGACAAAATTAAAGTTGCAGATTGGTGATTGGGACCCCCATATGTATCAGGTATTAGTAGCTGAGATTGGGGAATATATCATAGGGATGGATGTGTTGAAGGGGGCAACCATGATGATAGAAGGGACGTTATGGGCCTTTGGGTCAACCCGGTGGCTCCATGCCTGGGCGATTACTGTGGGAAAAATCCAGGCCCGCGCTGCAATTCCTATTGCTTCCCAAATAGTAAATATAAAGCAATATAAGATACTTGGAGGAATGAAAGAAATACAGGATACTATTAATGATTTACTATTAGCCGGAGTTGTTCGATATACTCATTCACCATTTAATAGCCCGATTTGGCCGGTGAAGAAACCTGATGGTAGTTGGAGAATGACAGTAGATTACAGAGCAGTCAATAAACATACTCCACCCATAACAGCAACAGTGCCAGAGGTAGCTACTTTGGTACACCAGATCCAGTCACATGAGGGCACCTGGTACGCAGTAATAGATGTGGCTAACGCATTCTTTACCATACCCATCCCCCCAAAACGCAAGAACAGTTTGCTTTTACATGGGGTGGCAATCAGTATACTTTTACCAGACTGCCACAGGGGTATAAACACAGCCCGACCTTTTGTCACCAGGCTATACACCGGACTCTAGAAAAACATCACATGGAGGCTAGTGTACAACTTGTGCAGTATATTGATGATGTACTAATACAAGGTAGTAGTTTTGACCAAGTACAACAACACCTAGATGCGATATTAAAATTGTTGCGTCAGGAAGGATGGGCTGTCAACCCTCAGAAGATACAAGGCCCAGCACAAGAAGTCAAATATTTAGGCATTGTCTGGAATCACGGGATGCAGCGCATTCCTGACAAAGCTCTGGATACCATTAGGAACTGGCCGCGACCTGAAGACAAAAAAAGAGTGCAAAGGTTTCTGGGAGCAGTAGGATATTGGTGTTCCTATGTTCCAGGGCTGGAGTATTATTAAAACCATTGTATAGAATCACCTGAAAAAAGGCACACTTTGAGTGGGCCGATATACACCAGCAGGCTTTTGAACAAGTTCGTGAGCTTATCCAACATCACATGGAACTGCACCCTATCCAGGTGGGTCTGGTAGAACTCCAAGTAAGGTTGGAGCAGAATGTGGCCCTCTGGAGCCTGTGGCAGTTACAAGAGGGGCAAAGGCAACCTCTAGGATTCTGGTCACGACGCCTTACAGGAGCCGAAGAGTGGTATACCGCCTTCGAAAAGGCATTGTTAGTGGTTTATTGGGCCTTGCTAGATACAGAAGACAGGACAGTGGGACATGAGGTATTAGTGCGATCAGCAGGACCTATAGTTTCATGGGCCTTGGCACCCACGGAGAGTCACAAAATAGGACACGACCAAGAATCTACTATAGTCAAGATGAAGTGGTACATCCAAGAATGAGCAAAACCTGGGATGTGAGGTGTACACCAATTGCACGAATTAGTAGGTCAGAGCCTAACGGGAGAAGCAGAGAAAAAACACGTTCTATACAATTATCAGATTGGACGCTGGGGAGTACCCTATGAACAGCTAACTGAAAGTCAAAAGAAGCATGCCTGGTTCACAGATGGTAGTGCTGGAACAAAACAAGGCAAACCCATGTGGCGTGCAGTTGCCTTACAACCCAGTCCTAAAACTCAATTGGTTACGGAAGGGAGTGAAGGCAGCAGTCAGCTAGCTGAACCAGTCGCTCTGTGGCAAGCCATAGATGTCACTCCAGAGAACACCATTTGCTATCTATATATAGATTCCTGGGCAGTAGCCCAGGGACTGGTAAATTGGTTAGGCAAATGGCATGCAGATGGATGGTATATTGGTAGCAAAGAAGTATGGGGGAAAGATTACTGGATAAAAATTTGGAAATTGTTGCAAACCTGAGAAGTACGAGTTTTCCACATGGATGCACATGTCAGAGAACAATCAGAAACAACGCGGTGGAATGCTGAGATAGATCAGATAGAATGACCTATGGTAAAAGCAGCTATGCACAACAGCAATGAGCAGAGGCCGCTAGCGCAATGGGCTCATGACAAAGCGGGGCGTGCAGGCCAGAATGCTACACTAGCGTGGGCCCAACAACATGGCATTCATTTGCTGCAAGATGTGGTTACAGACGTTAAACACCAATGTGAGGTGTGCTCTCAGTTGAAGGAACAGGTTTTCACACAACCAACCGGTCACATAAAGCATGGCCTATGTCCAGCAGAAGTATGGCAAATCGATTACATAGGCCCACTGCCCGAACACAGGCGACAGCGGCGTGTGTGTGTGGCTGCAGACACCTTTTCTGGAGTGATAGTGGCTGTAGCTAGTAGATACGCAAATGCTTATACTACTGTTCGCTGTCTGGATACAATTGAAACATACTATGGAACACCAATCGAAATACAATCAGACAATGGTTCTCATTTTAGAAATCATAAAGTAGCGAATTGGGCCGCTGAAAGAGAGATACAGTGGGTGTGGCATTTACCCTACCACCCACAGGGTGCAGGATTGGTGGAACGCCTTAATGGCCTATTGAAACAGCAACTGCGTAGATTAGGAGGTACAAAATGCATGCGATGGGTAGATCATCTGCCCACCGCTGTGCATGTGCTGAATAACCGCACGGTGGCAGGAGATAAAACACCCCTCCTATTGATGAAAAATTACCAATCCAGGCCAATAAAAGTACCACTCACTCTGGTGCAATACTCTGAGTGGCACTCAATTTACATTGATGTCCTGGTTCTGGCCAGGATAGAGTTAATATTTACCTGAGCTGGGTGGAGAACTGAAGCTGGTAGCCCCTATGGCTGGGATAGTTAACTAATTAGCTAACAGCTGGGGTTAATTTACCCAAATTAGCCAAAGGGCTATTCCATCCCATCTGACATCATGCTCAGTATATAAGTGAGGAGGGTGCTGAAGGGAGGCCCCCTGCTACTTGGAAGAGACTGGATGTGGAGATCTGTTGTGAGCTATTGTACTGTATTTGTGTTCCATCACTCTATTGTTTTCTTCTGTCATTACTGTTAAATTTACTTTTTGTTCAATCTCAACCCGCGTGTTTGTTTTTTTTTTTTCCTGGTTTTCTTTTGTTTGTCAAATCTCCTCCTATTCTCTCGGAGAGTGGGGGGAGTGAGAGAGAGACTGCGTAGTCTGGTCCCCGTTGGGGCTGAACTACGACAATTGACCACTGAGTGGGGATTCTTATCTCTTTATTCTGCATAAACATTAACAGTTGATGGCGGACAAGTTCAGTGGTTCCCTCTGGACGTAAAAATATCTGTACAAGCAGAACGGATGGTGTTTTTCATTTTCACATTGCACCCAAACCATATCGTCAGCGGTTTTAATCTAATAAATCCAATACACAGCAGCAATCGACGGCTTATCTCCTTAGGCCTGCGCAACACTGCACAAACAAGTAGGAGTATCCCTGCAGACCTTTTGGCATCTGTATATTTTTGGATGATGCCCCCACTCCGCATAGAACCCAACCCTGTATCACAAATGTTTGCGGGTGCACGTATTTGGTATCACCCCCCTGGGCAGCCAGGACCAGTTGCTGCGAGCGATGGAGGAACGTACGACAAGGATTCAATACGAGTAATAAGCTGTCGTGGTTTTGTTAGTGAGGGGGGGCCTAAGGTGGTAGCTTCTGTAGGAAACTGCTAGAAGTTGCTCCCCTTTGGTCAGTGGACTTGGCCGGTCCTAGGGTGGACCTGCTGCTGGCCAAGGCCGAGCCGATTAGTAGCAGAACGTTCCATGATAACGCCTCTGCGATAACGTATTTAAGAAGGGGAAAACAGGAAAAAAAAAAAAGAGAAGAGAAGATGTGAAGAAGCTGAGCAGGGGCAGAGGTGCAGAGGGGGAGGCACAGGCCTCATGGGCCTTGCAGGCCTCACCCTCTGGCCTCTTGCCAGGCAGCCGACTGGGCCCAACTTGGTCCGGCCCGGCTGCAAGAAGTGGAGAGGAGATGAGAAGTGAATTAGATGTAAAAAAGATCCTGAGAGACATCTGCCAGCCTTTTGTGAGGAATGGCTGCAGATGCCAAGGTCAGTTCAGAAGGAGGGGGAGGAGTAATGCGGCTCCTGGCCAAGATTCCCCTGCAGCCTGTGGTGATGACCATGGTGGAGCAGGTTGTCCCCCTGCAGCCCATGGAGGTCCACGGAGGAGCAGAGATCCACTTGAAGCCCGTGAAGGACCCCGTACCGGGGGAGGTGGATGCCTGAAGGCGGTTGTGGCCTGTGGAGGGCCCGCTGGGACAGCCGTTCTGGAGGGACTGCACTCCGTGGAAGAGATGACCCACGCCAGAGCAGTTCCACGAAGGACTGTGGTGTAGGGGTTGGACCCCACAACAGAGCAGGGGAGGAATGTGAGGAGTTCTTCCCCCGACCATGAAGCAGCGGCGTGAAACAACATGTGATGAACTGACCGCGACCCCCATTCCCTCTTCCCCCCTGTGCCGCTCAGGGAGGGGAAGGTAGTAGAGATAATATTAAGCTTGGGAAGAGGGAGGGGTGGAGGGAGGTTATCTTGTTCTCTGTCTCATTATCCTGCTAGTTTTAGAAATAAATGAATAGTTTTCCCCAAGTCGAGTCTGTTTTGCCTGTAACGGTAACTATAAGGATTTCTCCCTGTCCTTGTCTCAAACCTCGAGCCATTTTTCCTTATATTTTCTCTCCCTGTTTTCTCGGAAGGTGGGGGGAGTGAGAGAGAGACTGCGTAGTCTGGTCCTGATCAGGGCTGAACTACGACATAAGCGTAGTTCGTTTTATTAGTCCCGGGTGCACATATTTATATTGCTAAGATAAAATATGCCTACTAGTCATTGCGTGATTGGCTTAAGCTCTAATGGTTACATTTGCATATCCCTCCTACTTGCAGTTAGCTAATCTGGAAGGTCCCATTAACCTGGAAAGTCCCGTACTTTTCATGTTTTCACTTTCTCAAAGTTGTTTGCGATCTTCTTCAAGGTTGCTTTGTTTACTTTCTCACAGGCGGCCTCATTATTTTCTCACAGGTGGCTTCAGTACTTTCTTACAGGCAGCTTCAGTACTTTCTCACAAGTGGCTTCAGTGATGTCCTTGAGGCCTGCTGCTCACAAACATAACAATTCCATTTAGTCTGGATTGTTCACTAAGTGTCCCTGATACTCCAGGTATCCAACAAATCCCCCTTTTTGTTTTGAACAATCCAGACCCACTTATGCGCTAATAACAAAAAATCAATGGCTGCTAGATTCTGCAAAAATATCATGACGCATACTATCCATGTCTTCTAATAATCCTGATAACATGCTAGAGGTTAAATTCATTTGCTTTTGTGCCCAACAAGCTAATTTATTTAAGTTAGCTAAAGTTTTTGCAGTTGCTGCTCAAGGAACAAATAAAGATAATGCTATCCGCTCAGCTGTACCCAAAAGGGTTAAATTGCCGTCACAATGGGGAGTCAATACTTTTAGCAATCTTCTTGCTCGAGTATGATTCCATAATGTTCTCATAGGTGGAGCAAACATTATCAATTTTCCAAAATAACATGGTCCTCCTATGGCCCTTTTTGGTACTCCTGACCTTATTTTACTACAATATCAACTAGGTTCATGTAGGCCTCTACTGAATCTCCCTTTTTTTTTTTTTTTTTTTAAATGAGCCAGATTGTCTGTATTGAGTTGTTAATAAATTTTTGCAAGCATGGTATGTTAATGATTATGCCTAGTATGATGCCTAGTATCACAATTCCGATTTTAACCAAGGACAGCAACCACCCAGTTATGCCACACACAAGCTTAGTTAATAAAATTACTGATCACACGTTATACATATTCATGATTATGAAGCAAAGCTAGGTTTCACTACCTTCTAGTAATTTTCTACTATAACATTCTTCTACTATTATAGATATAACAACTCCAGTAACTTTCTTATCTACAAGAGCAATGACTAGTTTTCTGCAGGCCTCTGTTGAAACAAGCCATAAATTCTGCTAACAATGTTTTGTATCTTAAAGCTTCCCTTCTCATTCCATGGCTTTCTTCCTGAGAGCATGATTGCATTCCTCCCCCAAGGTCGGTGTGCTTCCACCGATACCATACTGGCTCAGCGAAATACCACATCTCCCCCTTCTTTGTTTATGAGAAGAGGCTTGTTTCAACGCTTTATCTATTAAAGTCTGCACACATTTTAAGACACAGAATATAGATCAAAATACATATATAAAAGGAATGAATAAGAATCCTACAGCTAGTAGTAACAAGCTTATATCAAGTCACCAAAAGATTTCTGAATATATCAAAACCATCACTTTGTTGCAGTTTTTGTACTCCTTTTTGCAAGTTTTGAATGCTTTTGTGAATAGATTCTGAATGATCAGACAGATTCATTCAGCAAAGCCCATCAAAATCCTGACAATCATGATTTTGTGCTAATAATAAAAAATCTATTGCTGATCTATTCTGTTACTAACCCAACTACGCCAAAGACACCGCCGAGCAAGAGGATGATTATCAGCCGGGTCAGAGCAGAGAAGGGAGGCAGGCGCAACACCTTCAGGGCGTCCCCTGTTGTAAATAAAGTGAGCTCTGGGTCCATCCTCTCCCCTCCGCTCCGAGCCACCTCTGTTTATACCCTCAGCAGATTCAGTGAAAGAGTACTGACTAGGTGCTGCTGCACGTGTGGCCAGTGCATACAAGGCCTGCCCAGATGTTGCTGCATGTGTGGCCAGCACATGCAACAAGGCCTGTCAAATATGTGCTCTGCAGGCTAACAGCCGTTCTGTTTTGTAAAGTAGCATAGTATATAGAATCTATATCAGTTAACAGCGTTGATAGTGCCGATGCAGTTGTATTTATTTGCTTAGCAAGCCAACAGTCCAATTTATTTAGCGTAGTTAACGCCTAGGCACTTGCCACACCAGGTGTAAAGACTGAAGCAGCAATAATTTTACTTAGTTTCCAAAACTCTGTATTATCTTGGCAACCAGATTCAATGCTATGTATGCTTCGTTTAGGTCTTTTATGCTGTCTGGATTTTGATATGTGCTCGCATGATTACATCATGCTGTGTCGTTGCAATGTATAGGTCTTAAAGCATTTACAATCATTACCCCTCTAGAAACATTAGCTCTTGAATAGTTAAAAAAAATAGACAGAAGTCCATCTTTACTGATCCCAAAAAGTTCCATCTTTTGTAGTTTTAGCACTCAGCACTTGTGGTTGGTGCTGTTTTACACAGAGTTGCCGTCCTACCGGTATCTGGCAGGTCAACCAAACATGTTCTGAAAGGCTTACCCGCAGATGATACAGACAGGGATCCACTTGTTTACTGCTCCTGTAAAGACATAAGCGTATCCCTTCCCCCATGTTATAAGAGGGAACGGTCCTTCCACTTATACAAAGCTCGACTCAGACAGGAGTATCTGTTAACCATGTCAGGGGCGGGGGAGTGGGGGCACCTGGCTGTGGCCGTGGCCCCAGACATGTAAGAGGAAAGAAAACTAAAACCCGAGGTTTAAGACAAGAATAGGGAGGGATCCTTAAAGCCACCGCTACAGGCAAAACAGACCATCACTAAAACCAAAGCAGGATAAGGAAAAAGGGAACAAGACAACCTCCCCCCACCCCTCCCTCTTCCCAGGCTTAATACCATCTCCACCTCCCTCCCCTGCCCCCTGAGCAGGACAGAGATGGGGGGCGGGGGGGGCGGGAAGAGGGAATGGGGGTTACAATCAGTTAATCACGTGCCGCTTTATTGATATCAACGATTTAACTGCTGCACCTACAGCAGCAGCCATGACTGTAGCCTTTTCTTCTTCTACCATTCGCTCGGCAGCTTCCAGCAGGTGCCCTGTACTAGATCCTTTTGGCAGCACACTAAGGGCTCTCTTAGTTTTTTCATTAGCATTATTAAAGGCAAGCATATCTAAGAACTTTGCTTTCATGTCATCATCCAGATCAGGGTGAGCCATAATTGCAGTGTGCAACCGATCAATAAATTTCCCATATGGTTCTGTGGGACCTTGCCTTACTGACGTAAAGGCAGGTCCGGACTTTTCATCGTGCACCCTAGCAAGCGCTCTATAAGCCAAATCTTGGCCCAGTTGTAACACTTCAGTAGCAAATTGTGCTTGCCAATCAGATCGTGTGTAGGGTCCCACTCCCATCAGCATTTGAGTTTGCACCCCGAATAATGGATCACCCTGTTGTCGAGGCGTTGCAGCTGCCCTATCACAAGCAGTCTGCCAGTACTGAAAGAACTGCAGCTGCTGTGACGATAGCAAAAGCATCTGAACAACCATTCTGATATCATAAGGAGTTAACAACTGTGACAAAAAAAAAATAGATGCTGCAACACAGATTGAGCATATGATGATTTTAGCCCATACTGAGTAACTGCATTTTTAGCTTCCTTCAATATTTTCCAGTCTAATGCTTTCCACACACTTTTCCCAGTATTATCAGTCACAACTGGAAATGCCATGGGAAAAGGCTGTCCTTCTATCACGGCATCTCGAATCACCCCTTTCCACTGCACTGTCGGATTCGGATCCCCGGCCCCTCCCGCTGGCGTCCCTTGCAAAGGTGCAAAAAGACTGATCTCACCCGATGCTCCGTTCAGAACAAATAGGTTGGATGCTGGCAGGTCTCGATGTGGCACAGGCGAAGGAGTTGACAAGTTTCCCAGCGACGCTTCTAGGCGAACCTCTAGGGCTTCCAGCCTTTTTAGCGTCTCTTGCAGCTGTGCATCCTTCAAGCCGGATGAATGTTCATCCCCCTCTTCCTCATGCCGTGGTGGCAGGGAAGAAGGTGGTAATGGGGGATAAACCGGAGCTGTTGGCGCTGGCGAAAAGGCTCGTGACTCTGAGCCTGGCGCAGCGTGGCGGGGTGCCTGGCAGTGGTACATCTGATGGTGGTGAAAAGCCTTTGGCAGTTTTTCCCTCTGGTGCCCACATATCTATAGTTATAGGGGCTGTGGCTGCATTTCCTGGAGTCCTTGCTGGGGCTCGAACCCCCCCACCCTCAGCACGAGCCAGGGCGGCGGCAGGGCTCGTTAAACCCAAGAACAGCATGCTGGTAGCAGAGGTGGACCCGCCGGCTGGAGTTAAAGCCGCAAAAGCAGACGCGACGACTGAACGTTCGGCTTTCATGCTTATCAATGTTTCGTTAATTAGCTTCCACACGGTGGAGAGTTTGCTCACCTCCTTTGATCCCTTACTTATTTCATCCCACAGCTTTTTTCTTATCTTTTCCCATGTCGGGAGTTCAAAAGCATCATCAACTGTGGGGATTAATTCCCTTTTCTTTGCCCACTGCAGCAAAGCTTCTAGGACGGCCGAGTCATAACTCAGTCCTCTCATAGAGAGCATATGTTGGAGGAGCTTAACCACTGCTGACTCCTCTTTGGTCAGCGTGGACCCCATCTCCTCCCCGGCCGCTCGCCTGGCCAAGACGAGATTCCCTCCGTACCTTTTGTACCTTTTTGCGCTGTAGCGACTTCCCGAGTGCTGGGGCAGCACTCGCCTTCGACCGGCTTCCGCCCCCTCATTTCTTCTTTCCTTCTTCGGTTCCGTCGGGATGTCCAACACTGATCTGAGGGTCCCTGTACCCTCTTTCCGAGGGTCCCTGTTCGGGCGCCATTTGCGAGCAACGGCGGAACGTACAACAAGGACTCAATATGAGTAATAAGCGTAGTTCGTTTTATTAGTCCCGGGTGCGTATATTTATATTGCTAAGATAAAATATGCCTACTAGTCATTGCGTGATTGGCTTAAGCTCTAATGGTTACATTTGCATATCCTTCCTACTTGCAGTTAGCTAATCTGGAAAGTCCCATTAACCTGGAAAGTCCCGTACTTTTCATGTTTTCACTTTCTCAAAGTTGTTTGCGATCTTCTTCAAGGTTGCTTCGTTTACTTTCTCACAGGAAGCTTCATTACTTTCTCACAGGCAGCCTCATTATTTTCTTACAGGTGGCTTCATTACTTTCTCACAAGTGGCTTCAGTGATGTCCTTGAGGCCTGCTGCTCACAAACATAACAATTCCATTTGGTCTGGATTGTTCACTAAGTGTCCCTGATACTCCAGGTATCCAACAAGTTGCAGCTGAAGTGGTGGCTGCTGATGATTCACAGGCCATCACCATCGCCCTTACTGGTGAATCAAACTGGTTGCGTGTACCTGCGCAGCAATTACGACACAGAGAATGAAGAAGAAAAAAAAAAGACAAAAGGGGGGGTGGGGGGGGGTTAATCTTGGTTTTGTCTGTTTTTTGTTTTGACAGGTTTATGCACACACATTTCCCCCTGTGAGTGAAACATATGGGTGACACTGGCAAAGGTGACCGGACAAGATACCCTTTGTCTCAGCACAGCAACTCCCCGGAACCCATTTATGACAAGCTTAGTAGTAGTACCCTTCAGCGCAAGTGAGTTCACCGACACAGTTACAAAGTTGCCCAAACTTATAAACCAGTGGGACAGCTGGCTGCCGTATCTGGGTAAATCACCTGCATCACCCCCACAAGAACTTTGAATCCTGGGAACATTGGACGCAGACAACTGTACTTATTTCAAATCTACTAGTAACGCTACTAGTATAGCTTTTTCTGATTTGTTACTTGATGTAGATAGTATGCGCCATGCTACGCTTCAAAATCACACTGCTATTGACTTTTTACTCCTAGCTCATGGACATGGATGTGAGGACTTGGACTGTTTGTATTACATGAACTTAAGTGACCACTCGAAGTCCATCCATGCACAATTGCAAGAGATACACTGATTGGACCAGCAATTAGTGGAAGCAACTGGATGGAACCTGTTCGCTGGATGGACATGGGGGTGGGGATGGTTAAAACATTTATTGTTGTGGACTATTGTTGGTACAGCTTTACACCACTTAAGAGTGAGGGTTGTGGAATACCACAGTGTCCCAACTACAGACCACGCGGTGGCATGTGTGAGGGATTTCAGTGATGGTCCATGTAGGGCCACTGTGGGAAATTACAAGCTGCACACAGCTGTGAGAATGCGACCTTGGAGAGGGGAGCTAGGAGGATTGTTATCTCAGAGAGGGGAACTAGGAGGGTTGTTATTGAGCAGGATGTTGTTGCTATCCGGGAACTGCTGTTAGCCAGCAGGGCATGTACTTGGCAGGCCTTGCTGCATGTGCTGGCCACACGTGCATCAACACCTGGTCAGTACTCTTCCACTGAATCTGCTGAGGGGATAAACAGAGGTGGCTCAGAGCGGAGGAGTGAGAAAGGACCCAGAGTGTGGGGTAACGTTAGAAGGGATGCACGTACGCTGGAGGGGCGGTCCGTGGCGACTCACGCACTGGACGCGGATGAATCCATCAGTGCAGGGGTGAGGTGCGTCCACGTAAGTGGTAGGCATGGATAAGTCCATGAGTGTAGGGGTAGGTGCGTGGCGGGCATGGATGGGTCCATGGGTGCAGGGGGGCAGGTGCGTTCGCGTGCGTAGCGGGTGTACGGGTATTTAACCCTGTGTTGCGCAGCATTAAATTGAAGGCTTGGCTTGACGGTATCCGTGTGATGCCCTGCTTTCCCCGGAGCGGGGCTCCGGTGCGTGCGGGGTAGGTTAGCTGGCAAGAGAAGCCTGCAAGTGGTGACCCCGTGTGACAGGTCCGGACGGTTTTGAGCTGGGGCCGCGCGGCGGTCGTGCCTGCCTGCTGTTAAGATGGCATCCATCTCTGATACAGTGAAGGTATTGAAGGCGTTGGGTAAAGATGTGAATTGTCCGGTGCATAGGGCACCGTTGACGGAGTTCATCCTATGGATGCAGAAAAGGGGCTTGATTAACAAGCCGGGAGAGGTGATGGACGTGGCGCGGTTACAAGCGGCGGGGAAAGAGTTACAGAAAGAAGGGGAGGTCGGAGCGAGGGGTGTGGTGACGCGGCTGCAGACGTTAGGTTCAGTAAAAAGATTGCTGACTAAGGCTCGTGAGGAGCGTGAATTGTGGCTTACAACTTTAGCTGCAATCAAGGGAGAATAGCGGCCCCCGGAGGCAGAGGGGGAGTGGGACGAAGGGGCTCGAGACGGCGCGGAGGGGAAGGGGGGTGGCGCTCCCGTGGTCTGCCCGGTTCGGCCGGCAGCCTTCAAAGATAGCAAAGGGATGGTAGAATTTGGATGTACTCCCCCGTGTATCATGCCTTCCTTGCCGGAAGAGCCAGAATTGAAAAAACAACCCCCCAAATGCGAGGATACAGAAATGCCCTCTGTCTCTACTTCTGCCCCATCAGCTCCACCGTTAGAAAATTTGCAGAAGGATGAGACCAATTTACCATCTCTCCCTAATGATTCATGGACTGAAAAAGGAAGGGAGGGGGCCACTGAAGTGGGAGTAGTGCACGCTTTAATCCGAAGGTTCACGCGGTTGGCGTCGGATGTAGAAAAAACATTACATCAAGTAGAGGGGTCGGCGCGGAAGGCGGAGGCAGCAGCTGAAAAGGGGATGACTCGTGGATTTACAGATTGGACACTGATTGCTAGAAATTGCGTATTGGAAGGAGTTTCTCTAGGGCCACCAGACGGAGACGGGGGTATAATGGTGTGCCCAGTGACACAGGGGCAGGACGGGCGGCAGTGGAGCCCGTTAGATTACAAGTTGCTTAGAGAGTGGCAGAAGGCGGTGAAGGAGGAAGGTGTTAATGGGGTGACGACTCGAGCGATTTTAGATGTCATCTGGGCAGCGAATCCGCTTCCCTTTTGAGAAGAGGGGCTAAGGAAACTTTAATAGATATGGCATTTATTGATTATTGCTGTGCATGCTAATACAAATAGCGCTTGATGCTTTGCTAACCAGCTATTGTAAAAACTACCCGAGAGGGGGAAGTCTTGTATTCCCCAACCGAGGGGTCTTGCTTTGTGCTTTGAACTCTTTATCTGAAGTGAGAAGTCCTGCACCTCCCGCACAAGGACAGTCCTGATAAGAACCAAGGGGTCTCCTGCGAGAAGTCCTGCACCTCCCACACAAGGACAGTCCTGATAAGAACCAAGGGGCCTCCTTCAGGAGCCAGCTAAAACTGGCCAAATGACCTCTTGGAACTAATTGTAATACCTAAATGACCTCTTGGAACTAATTTTAATACGGAGCGGGGATAGCTCATGCATATGTATAGGCGTGTTTTTTTAACTTCATGCATATGTAATACTTGGTTGTATAAAATTCAAAGTGAATTGCCACGCCAGGCGCGCACGATTTTGGCGGGACTACCCCCCGTGCTGCCCGGCGCCGAATAAACATACCTACTTTACAATCTTACAGATTGTGGAGTCTGCTTTCCGCACGTCACTTTGATTGCAGGCAGCTGGCTAGAGCGGTTTTTACAGCCCCCCAAATGGTGCTGTGGGAGGCTGCGTTAAAGGAGGAAGCAGATAGGATGGTTTTAGAAGCTTTAGATCCGAATCACCCCTTGCACGGGATTACTGTGGAGAGGATTATGGGTTCAGGTAACTTCGCTGATCCAGCTGCACAGGCTAACATGCGAGGCAGAGACATCAACGCCGCTGTACGGGCGGCACAAGTGGCGTTTGCAAAAATGGGTAAGTATGAGGGCAAGAAGTGGTCATACACTCAGGTGAAGCAGGGCATAGGGGAGTCGTATACCTCTTTCTTGGAAAGGCTGCAAAAAGCGACTGAGAATTCTGATTTGCCAGAGGATGTGAAACCTATACTGGCGAAAGAACTAGCTAAACAGAATGCAAACGAGGTAACTCAACAACTTTTGCTTCAATTGCCTGGGAATGCAGGTGTGGCGCAGATGATTAAACGAGTCATGGAGGCAGAAGCGCTGCAACAAGCAAAACCGCTCATTGCAGCAGTATCCGCTATGCAATCACCCTCCGTGGGCCCCACCTGTTTTGGTTGTGGGGGTGTAGGACATTTTAAGCGACAGTGTCCCTCAGGGACCAATCAGGACACAGAACCCACAAATGGCCAAAAAAGGAGATGTTTTCGATGTGGGCGGGGCGGACATCTTGCCAAACAGTGTCTGCAGCCATGCCTGGCAGGGGGGCAGGGAAACGGGAGGCGCGGTCTCTTACGGGGGCGGAGGGATACGCCAGGCAAAGAAACGCCCCCACTAACCTTTCTAAACAGAGAGGGGCAGGCCCTGCTGTCGGGTCCCACTCAGGAGTACAACTAACTTGTGTGGAAGGTTTGTGGATTACAGCCCCTACTTATGTACGCATTGATGAAAAAATACCATCTGGAATAATAGTAGGGGCAGGGGCACAACAGTTGGGGGTGGAGGTGGTGCCATAAATGAAGACACAAAACGGGGAAAACACAGTGTGTGTTACTCCGGTGTCCGAGATGCCCGTATATTTGCCCAAAGGGTCAACTTTTGTCGGTTTATTACTTGATCTTTCAACACGCCCGATAGTCGTGTGCGAGCTACGTCCATACAGGTACCCTTCCACGGAAGCAGACCAACAGCCACCAAACTGCTTTGAAGCCATGTTAGACACTGGAGCAGACGTTACGGTAATTTCTCTGACAGATTGGCCAAAGGAGCTTCCTTTAGCCCCAGTGGCCACCCCATTGAAAGGCGTTGGCGGCAGTCAGAGAGCATTACGGAGCCAATACCCAGCACGTCTCTCAATAAAAGGAGAAAAAGGTGAGACAACTATACGACCGTACGTATTGAATAATCTACCTGTTTCCCTTTTAGGTCGGGACGTTTTGCAATCTCTTAAAGTTCAGCTCAGCATAGAAAAGCCTTTTTAGTGGAGGCCACTGATCCAGAAAAACCCTACATTAGAATGACATGGTTAACCGACAACCCGGTATGGGTGGATCAGTGGCTGCTAACTGAAGAAAAATTGAATCAATTAAATTTGCTAGTAGATAGGGAAGTAGCAGCAGGACATTTGATACACTCAATAAGCCCCTGGAATTGTCCAGTGTTCCTGATAAAAAAGAAGTCTGGAGCTTGGCGATTTTTGCATGATTTGCGAGCAGTGAATGCAGTACTGGAAGACATGGGACCACTGCAGCCAGGTATGCCTTGGCCGTCCATGTTACCAGACAGCTGGCTAGTAGCGGTCATAGACATTAAAGACTGCTTTTTCTCCATACTATTGCATCCTGATGACAGTAAGCGATTTGCCATGACGATTCCAACAATCAACAACGCGGCACCTGCAAGACGATTGCAGTGGACAGTGTTACCACAAGGGATGAAAAACTCCCCAACTCTATGTCAGTTGTATGTTTCTCGCGCCTTGCAAGAATTTCGGCAGGCCCATAGAGACTGGGTGATTTATCATTATATGGACGACATTATTATATCTGGGCCAGAGGGGGTGGAACAGGCAGTTGAGCAGCTTACAGCTGCCCTGCAGAGTTGGGGTTTAACAGTTGCTCCAGAAAAGGTACAGTTGCAGACTCCTGTGCAGTATCTGGGAACCTTGGTAGAGCGAACAACGGTAAAGCCACAGAAACTGACCATAATGAGAGAGATAGGTAACTTGCATGATTTGCAGGTATTAGTGGGCAATCTGCAATGGCTACGACAGTTTATTCCTATCACACATAAAGAACTAGGTCCCCTAATAACTGATTTAGCAGGTCCACCAGATTTGGCTGCACCTCGTAAATTAAATGAAATGCAATTGACACTGTTACAGGACCTAGCTTCTCGGCTAAGTCAAAATTCCCTGGCCAGATATCAGCCGGGTGTCAAATTGGAGCTTCATATAGCTCTGCAAAAGGAGGGGGCGAACGCAGTAGTGTTTCAGTGGAATGAGCAGCACCAATTTTGTCCGCTACTGTGGCTTTACACCTCTATCAAGAAAAAGGCTGCACCCCAATACACAGAGTTACTAGGGGATGCTATACGCCGAGGGCGGCTCCGCTGTTGGCAATTGTCAGGAAAAGATCCTCACATCCTGTCCACCTCGTTATCTATTGCAACATTAGAAAATTTAATGATGATGGATACCAACATTCAGGGGGCGCTAGCACACTTTTCTGGTGACATCCGTCCAGCCCGGCCATGCATGGCGCTAAAGGCATTGGAGTCAGTCACAGTACTGCCAGTTAGCCCAATTGTAATGACCCCAGTGCAGGGACTTACTGTATTCACAGATGCCTCCGGACGGACTCAGCAAGTGGCTATTGCTTGGTATAACCAAGGAACTTGGCGCACACAAGTTTGGAAGGCAGAGGGCTCTATTCAGGGCTTGGAATTACAAGCAATAACGCATGCCATACACAGATGGATCAGTATCCCGATAAATATTGTGACTGACAGTGAGTATTGCTACCGATTAGCTCTCCGCTGTACACTTAGTTTGCCCGGAACTACAGCCCCAGCACGACTGCTTCAAAATGCACTAGAACAGCGTACTGCACCTATTTTTTTTGCGCATGTTAATAGCCATACCACGTTACCAGGGGCTATTACAGAGGGTAATCGTCGGGCAGACGAGGCCGCAAGTACTCTGGTACAGACAGCAGCGGTGGGGGTTCCTGCTCTAAAACAAGCTCAGTTATCTCATCAGTTCTTTCATCAAGGGGCTCGAGCTCTGGCCAAAACTTTCAAAGTGTCCTTAGCGGACGCGCGAGCAATTATCGCTGCTTGCCCTAGCTGCAAATCTACCTCTTCCATAGCAATAGGTGTTAATCCGCGGGGTCTTCAAGCAAACCAGATCTGGCAGCAAGATATTACAGAATATCCCCCCTTCGGACGGTTTAAATATCTTCATGTAAGTGTGGATACTTGTAGCGGTTGCATCCATGCTACCGCAGAAATCAAAACTAATGCACGTGCTGCTATCCGACATTGTTGCGCTGCATTTGCTACATTGGGGGTGCCTCAACAGATAAAAACAGACAATGGGCCTTGCTATAAAAGCAGCTTGTATAACAATTTCTTACAGAACTGGGGAGTGGAACACCGTACTGGCATCCCAGGCAATAGTGGTGGCCAAGCTATAGTGGAACGGGCACATCAAACAGTCAAGCGTCAGCTTGATCGGGTTAGTGGTGGGGAGAGAGTGTCCCCTGGGGGGCATTATGAGTTCCTAACAAGAGCTCTGGTAGTAATCAATCAAATGACTGGAACAGAGATATCCCCAATTTCCCAGCATTTTTCTACTACATTGTCTCCCCGCTTAGCGGAAGCTCCAGTGTGCTTCCGTGACCCGGTCACTTTAGAATGGCACGGGCCAGTACCACTACTGCAAGTGGGCCGAGGTTATGCATGTGTGCAAACTGCGAGTGGCCCTCGATGGGTGCCTGCTAAATGGATTCGTCCAGCAGTAAAGGGTTCAGATGCATGTTTTGATGCCTGAGTGAATCTTCCCCATGTGATAATATCCTATTAAATATGTGTTAAGTTTCTCTTTCAAATCACTAACACAGGGACAGTAAACAAATGGATTCCTGCACGATGGCTACAACCAGTACTCCAAGCTGCCTTGCGCCCGTCAGATTGTTAACAACCTGTGTGGCAGCTCCATGGACATCAGTTACAGAAAGAACAAATGTGTGAGTAATTATGGTTAATGCCACAGAACAGGACACGATTTGTTTGTCTATATCATCTTTAAATAAGCCTTTCAGAACATGCTTGGTCAATCTGCCAGATCAGATAGCGGTAGGACGACAATTCTGTGTAAAACAACAGCAGCCGTGAGTGCTGAGTGCTAAATAACAAAAGATGGAACTTTTGGGATCCCTAAAGATGGACTTCTGCCTATTTTCTTTAACTATTCAGGAGCTAATGTTACTAGAGGGGTAATGATTGTAAATGCTTTAAGACCTATACATTGCAATGGCACAGCATGGTGTAATCATGCGACCGCATATCAAAATCCTGACAGCATAAAAACCTAAACAAAGTACACATAGCTTTAAATCTGATTGCCAAGATAATATAGAGTTTTGGAAACCAGGTGAAATTATTGCTGCTGCAATCTTTGCACTTGATGTGGCAAGTGGCTAGGCGTTAGCTACGCTAAATAAATTGGGTTTTTGGCTTGCTAAGTAAACACATGCAATTATATCAGTACTATTAACACTGTTAATTGATATAGGTTCTATACGCTATACTATTTTACAAAGCAGAACCGCTGTTAGCCTGCAGAGCACATATTTGACAGGCCTTGTTGCATGTGCTGGCCACACATGCAGCAACGTCTGATCAGGCCTTGTTGTGTGCGTTGGCCACGCATGCAGCAATGTCTACTGACTACTCTTTTACTGAATCCGCTGAGGATAAAACAGGGGTGACTCGGGGCAGGGAGGGGGAGAGGATCCGGAGCACACTTTATTAATAGCAGGGGACGCCCTGAAGGTGCTGTATCTGTCTCCTTTCTCTGCTCTGACCCAGCTGATAATTATCCTCTTGCTCAGCGGTGGTGTTATTGGCATAGTAGGGTTGGTAACAGTAGATAACAAAGTCATGATTGTCAAGATTTTGATGAGTTTTGCTGCATGAATATGAAAAAAAAAAAAAAGTTACATTGATAGAAGCTTATTACAAATAGACTTAAGATGTTTTACTCATTCATGCTTTTATATATGTATTTTAATTTGTATTTTATGTGTAATGAAATGTGTGCAGATTGTAATAGATAAAGCGTTGAAACAAGCCTCTTCTCGTAAACAAACAAGGGGAGATGTAGGTCAGTGAAAACACACTGACCTTGGGAGGGGGATACAATCATAGTCGTTGGGAGAAAGACATGGAATGAGAAGGGAAGCTTTAAGATACAAGACATTGTTAATGGAATTTATGGCTTGTTTAAACAGAGGCCTGCAAAATTAGTCACTGGCTTTGTAGATAAGAAAGTTATTGAAGTTATTATGTTTGTAGTAATAGAGAATATCATAATAGAAAATTAGTAGAAAATAGTGAAATTTAGGGGTTTTTTAATATATATATATATAAGGTGTCATTAGTAATCTTATTAGCTTGTGTAGGGCATAGCTAGGTGGTTGCTATCCTTAGCTACAAAATTGTGATACTAGGCATCATACTAGGTATAATCATTAACATTCCGTGCTTGGTCACCTGTCTATAAAAGTGATACAGAGAATAATACATCAGAACGCACATGCCATATGACGTCAGTTCCAACTGCCCATCTCACACGGTTGGGCTGTAGTGCCAGCCTGTCCAGCATGTCAAGCACCTAACCCGAACCAGGCCTTATACTACCCAGGCGTTAACCCCGGAGGTATGCTCCGAACCAGGTACGACAACTAGATATCACAGACTATGTGCTGTTTGGCTGTTTCAAATACATTCATGTTGCGATTGACACCTGCTCCCGAGCTCTCTTCGTGTGTCCATTCACGACGTCCATAACACAAAATCCATCCTGCACCAGAGCTGGGCTTTTATTCGCCTAGGATACCTTGGAAAATAAAGACTGACCGTGGGCCGTCACAGATATCTCACCACTTCCTGCAGACGTGGGGAGTCCGCCATACGTTTGGCATTCCTCTGAACAGCACCAAGCAAGTGATTGTAGAACACGCACACAGGACCCTGAAAGCACAGCTAATCTGCTTGAGAGAGGGGGAAAAGAGGGGTTCGCCAGGAGTCTTGGTCAGTGAAGTACTTGTGGTACTGAATCATATGTCCTTTGCTGACCCTTAGCCCGTTTCCCCTATCCAAAATCATTTCTCCTCATGTTAGCTGCTGTTTGGGGGCAAGGCATTCCCGGGGGTCCGGGACCGCCTGCCAGAAGACCCACGTTGGGAAGGTCCTGCTGATTTGCTAACATGGGAACGAGGGTATGCTTGTATCTCCACAGGTACGGGGACCTGATGGATCCCAGCCTGGTTGGTACAGCTGTGGCTGGAGGATCAGCAGGGTAACCGAGCGGCATGGCACTCTCCAGCTCATCTTAGTGGGATTGATCCTGATTGTGAGTCTTCCAATGCAAGTGATAACGACTAATTTCTGGGAGCGGTTCACGAACTACATCAACTTTACTCAGCACGCGACGAAGGACTGACACAAATGAAGTTGGCATTAGATTATGCCCTTGCGAGGCCTGGCATCGGTTGCAGTGACCTAGAGGGAGTCCTAGGTCTCCTAAGCTACTGCTGTTTGGACTTCAGCAAAAATGCTTTCTTGGCCTCAGAGAAGACACGTGCGCATGCTGCCCAGTTAGTATTCAACGTCAGGGCTCTAAAAGACTGGGGGTAGATTTTGGACTTCCTCAGTTTACCTAGATGGCTAAGAAATATTGTGTCCATAGGTTTGATGATCCTAGTAGTTGTTTTGATAAGGCTTTGTTTGTTTCTGTTATTGTTACCTTTCTTGCATGCTATGATTGAGGGGTTACTAGGCGACTATTCGTAATCAACTATGTTATAGCGGCATCCGCCTCAGGGTACCAGCCATTGCACTAGAGTGATTTAGCATAGAGGGGGGGAATTGTGGGGTAACGTTAGAAGGGATGCACGTACGCTGGAGGGGCGGTCTGTGGCGACTCACGCACTGGACGCGGATGAATCCATCAGTGCAGGGGTGAGGTGCGTCCACGTACGTGGTAGGCACAGATAAGTCCATGAGTGTAGGGGTAGGTGCGTGGCGGGCATGGATGGGTCCATGGGTGCAGGGGGGCGGGTGCGTTCGTGTGCGTAGCGGGTGTACGGGTATTTAACCCTGTGTTGCGCAGCATTAAATTGAAGGCTTGGCTTGACGGTATCCGTGTGATGCCCTGCTTTCCCCGGAGCGGGGCTCCGGTGCGTGCGGGGTAGGTTAGCTGGTAAGAGAAGCCTGCACCAGAGCTCACTCTTCGAACAACAGGGGACATCCTGAGGGTGCTGCGGCTACCTCCCTTCTCTTCTCTGACCCTGCTGATCATCATCCTCCTGCTCGGTGGTGTCTCCGGCTTAGTTGGGTTGGTAAGACTCTCACAAAGGGAAAACAATACGCTGGTAACTGCTTCTGCTAGGAACTGTAACTGCTTATGCTGGTAACTGCTTATGCAAGGCTATAATAGAGCAATAAATACTGTTGTGCTTTTAAATATCATATGCTGGGTGATCTTTGTCCATAGGAATCCTACGAACCGGCTACACCATCCTCTCCCCTACCATTCCTTCAGCAGCATCTCAGCAGCCCTCGTTACTGCAGGCTTAATTAAGACTGATGGGGTTGATGCCAAGGTCTGGGGCACACACTCTCATGTGCAGCAATGAGCTGAAACACAAAATTCCACTTGCAATAAGTCATTAGATGCTGCAAAACCAAGTGGAAGCCCAGGTCCTTTGGGACAGTGCAAACAAACTAGTCTGTCTTAATTTAGGGGGAAAACCAGTCTCTCCTGGGCTGAGGAGCAATCCCCTCATAGGCTGCCAGATCAAGATTTGCTCTGGGCAGCACAACTCTTGTATTTTTACTTTGCTCTGACGCGCGGATCAAACTCTACAACTCGGAGAGAGTTATAAAGCAGGCATGTTTATTCGCCGCCGGGTGCGTGGGGGATCGCTCCTCCAAAAGCACGCACACCGACAGCACATTTTACCAAAAATTTTTCCGGTGCAGGTATACATATTCATAGGATTGCACAATACAGACATACATATGCATAAGTGAGGCGGGGTTAGTAAAAAAAACCACTTGCGTTAGCATTTCAGATCTGTCTCTGGTGGTCGTTTACTTCTTCAGGGGTCTTATCTTCCTCTAGATGAACTTTAGTCATTCACCCATGCTCTCCTTTCACTTGGTGATTTCAGCAGTTTCCTGACTTCTGACCGGATTTGTGGTGGAACTAACATTCTGTCCTTTGCTAGACATATTAGTCCTTGACAATACCAGTTTCTTGACAAATACCAGTCCCTGATAAGCTTAAGTGAGTTTCAAGGCAAACAGGATTGTCAGGCATTATCTAGCAGACAGTTAGTCTCCTAAATCAAGCAATATTTAGCAGACAGTTAATTCCCTGTATCAGCTCCTCTATTCTTTAAGAAACAACAAAAACTCTCTGACAGAGTCAACAAGACTTCACCCACAGGGAATGTGCATTATCGCCACTAACCAACCGTCTCACAGCAGCCCGAGATGTTATAGAAGAGCTGCTCCTGTTTAATTGGAGCTGGCAGCACTTGGGGTCTCGCCGTCCGTCTCCTTCTGCAGCGTTGCCTTTCCAACCTCGCATCAGGTTGAGCACAGGAGCCCTTCGCCTTTGGTTGCTCTTAAGTAGCACTAGCAAAGGCTGAGAACTAGCAGCAGGACAGGCAGGCTGCTGCGAGGATCCTGATGAAATCACAGAGTACCAGGCAAGGCTGCCCCTCTGGATGGCTAAGCCTGGATTTAAAGCACGTGCTCCACTGGAGGATCTGCTGATGTGCGGAAAACGGACTCCACAATCTGTAAGATTGTAAAGTAGGTATGTTTATTCAGCGCTGGGCAGCACAGGGGGGTAGTGCCGCCAAAACCGTGCGCACCTGACGTGGCAACTCACTTTGAATTTATACAATCAGGTGTTACATATACATGAAGTTTCACAATACACCTATACATATGCATGACCTATCCCCGCTTCGTTTTAAATTTAGTCCCAAGGGGTCATTTCCATAAACTCATCCCATCTGTGCTTGCGCAGTGCCTCATGGTGGTGGTCGTCGGGGGTCGTGGAAATGAAGGTAGGTGACTCCTCTTCGTCACCGCTAGTAACCATTTGTTCTTGCGCAGGCACAGTTATACCTTGGCTTTTATTCAAGCTGTAGGGTCGGTTTTAGCTGGTTCTTGAAGGAGGCCCCCTAGTCCTTATCAGGAACTGTCTTTTCATGAAGAATTGCAAAACTCCCCACGAAAGGTTTAGCAAATCGTTAAGCAAGTGGTTCAAGCACTATTTATCACCTTAGTATTCACAGCAATAATTAATCAAGGCCATATCCACTAAAATTTCTTTAACTCCTTCTCTCACTACAAACCCTGGCAAAGTCCCTCCAAAACTTAATACTCACTAGCATTAGAGAGCTTCACCAAGAGACACTAGTTTGCTGGGTGGGAGACCTTTGTCCAGGTCCTGTCCCATCGAGCACCAGGAGTACAGGATCATCATCCCAATGAGCCGCAGCAAGCGCCAAGTTTCTCTTCTATCAGGCCGGGCTCAGCTCTACAAGACGCTCACCATTTGCTCTCTGAGACGCTTACCATCACCATCCAGTCTCTGCCACACTGCCATAAAGTTGGATGCTCTGCAAACTCCCCAGATCCCTGCAGAGACCCTGGGGAAGCACAAAAAGTCCGGTGCTAAAGCCAACTCAGATAATCATGCACTTGACTTGCAGCTCTTCCTGGAAGAGCTTCAGGCATCAGGACAGCAGCAGTTTGAAACAGGGGGCTCAACATCTCCTTCCCAAGCATCTCCGCTGCATCTGGCACCTATGGGATGCTCATAGCCACACTCCAGCACCCCCCACCCAACCCAGCTCCTCCAGCGCTCGTTACCTCTTCTACCAAAGCATTGATCAAAAAATTGTCGTACTGCACAGGATCAAGAAAAAATCCTTGACCTAGTGTCTAAGAGGAATCAGGATGAGACCCATGGTCCTAACTCAGACATGCAGCCAGTTTTTTTACTCCAGTAATGGTTATTGGGGTTTTACAGACTTTTTTTTTTACTTTTTTAATTAAAAACCCCATGCAGGGGTCAAGTGTGTCTGTAGCATGACTTTTACCAAACAGCCTGTCATATTGCAAAAGTTAAATCCTTCCAGGCTACTTCCTGCAAATGACTAGCATTAATTACTTTTCTCTCTAATTCTCAATTAATCAAAACCTTGAGCAGTGCTGTGGTGTAATCTTGTCTTCGCAGTCCCACTTTCCATCTGAACTCCACGTAAGCACCTTGATGAACACAGGCTGGATCCAAAACATGCTCAATATACACCATAATCATTTGATTATTAATAAAGTAATTAAAAAGTGGCTTTTGGGTTTTAATTAAGTAGTTAAAAAATTGGCCTTTCACCCCAGCTTTTCACAGTCCCTTATCTGCAATGTAGCCTCATGATGCTTTAGGGAAAATCATAAGCGTGTTCATTCCCCACTGCACTGACCACCTTTCATGAAATGATTTTATAGTAAAATAATCCTGGGAGGAGCCGGGCTCAGCAGCACAGGGCACAGCAGCCCCGACCATGGCACGCAGCCAGCAGACACCAGGACTTTCAACCAGAAACATTAAAAACAGTGGCCACTTCTAGGCTGTTAACTGCAGTAACACACAAGCATCATCCAAAATTCAGGGTACGCACCACCTCGCCTGCCACTCAAGTGCTCAGCCATTCTCCTCACCAGGCACTGTCACGCCCAAACAGCACTACCCAAAAAAAAATAAATCTACCTTTAATTGCAGAGGCACCTCTCCACCAGACTGGATTTTCAACCTTATTAGAAAGAAGTAATTGGATTAATCAACCTGTATAGTTATCCCTCACCTCTCCAGACCTCATGCGTTAAAAACCCTCTTGGAGCATCACTCCATGCATGTTTAATTCAAAGGGGTTTTGACCTATAGCTGTATTTATGTGGTATTTCTTCTTCAGCACTTTCTAAGCAAAGGGGTGTGCTGGAAAGGCCCTCAGGCCACCTCTGCATCCTTTTCATTGCTAAGTAACTGAAGGAAAACAAATTGATTACTGAGGATTTAAATAAGCACCATTTTACTGGTTATAATTAAAAAATTCCAGCAATAAGGTTTGTTAGCAAGGAGGCATTAGATGCCTGGAGAATGGCACCAGTGGTCAAGAGGCAAAGCTAGAATAAATAAGTTTAATTAAAATATTTGTAGTGGTGAACAAATATTCATACATCATACATCCCCATTTGCTGGGGGAGGGGCAGAGAAAGGGTCTCTGGGAGGGAAGGACTGCTCTTGCATTTTCCTTTCATTGCAGTAATTTCCACATCTTTGGGAACGTGATTTGTACCCGGCTTCACTTCTCCCAGGACATCCATATGCCAGACCTCGGATGCACACTTGTGTGATGAGTTACTCTATAGTACTGTATATACTTCGTCTCTTCTCCCCAGTGTGAAAGACTGCAATCACTAAGCTGAAATCAGTTCAAAACACATCTCTGAGGAAACTCCAACTGGGGATGGTTTCCTTTTTAATATATAAAATGGAAGGTACAGGATGGGGAGGCAGTCAGCTCCCTATTTGCCTTGTAACTTTAGCTGTCCAGCTAAAATACTGAGATTTTGGCTTTCCAGATCTTCCAGCACTAATATCCTGCAGCCTCTTATTCATACCACACAGCAGCTCCCTGGAAAACCATCCCCAAATCCCATACAATTTCCTCTAATAAACATAGAGGAGACAAAAGCTTAGACAAGGAAGGACGGAGGAAAAAAACCATCTCCGTCAATCCCTGAATTTTGAACCGCAGGAGGAGATTTGTGAAGCAATGCTGTTAGCAAAACAGTGTTGAGTTCTGCAGGAAGGGCTCGATGACGGAGATCAAAATGCAGAAGATCGCGCAGAGGAAGTGTTGCAAGAAGGGCAATTGCACCCAATTAAAATTTTAAAATAATAATAAAAAAAAACACCGCAGTACCAAATGCATCTTTTCTAGTCTTCACCTTCTACTTTGAATTTCTCCTCTGACTTGGCAATGTCCCCTGTGCGTTAGGCAAATCCAAGGTTCTCTCTTCCCCTCGAAGAGTGGATGCCCCAGCAGCACAGAAACACGTGCTCCTATGCAGATCAAACACGGCTCCCACAAAACATCGACGTGTCCACAGAAAAACATCCCAAACAGAAGGAGAAAATAGAAATAAAAATAAATTTTAAAAAGCTATGACAGCCACCAGGTGCTGCTTTTTTCTTCCCTATCACCACAACAAAGCTACTCTGTTGTGTGTCTCCTAGATCAACACACAGGACAACATCCATATCCCAACAGGAGATGTATTTACTCATTTAAACATCCCTCTCCATGTTACAGGAGCGTTTCTGTATTCCTCCCAAGTGGCACAGGCAGTGCTGAGCAGGCAGCGAGTGGAGCGTTTCAATGCAGGCAAGGCTCAGCTCCGGCTCTTCCCATCATCACCAGCAGCACCGCATCTCCCCAGGGACATCCCAGCTACAGTATTTCCATCCCACTATACATCCCCCAGCTCAGGCCCAAGGGGTTTTGCTCCAAGATCAATAAACCCAGTTCCCATCCGAAGGATGCATTTCCCTTGGGAAGGACATGTGCAGGAGTGAAATAATAGACTCAACGACATATCAATATGATCCTAGTTGAAGACCCTTTATTTAAGTTTACTCTAAACTTATATACAATTTTCATATCTGTACATGCGTCATGCCTTAATTCTATTGGTTACATACATTGTTCATGCGCTGTGCACATGCCATTGTACAGCTACTTATTGGTTAAAAGCATATAAGCACTCAGTCCTATATTTGGAGTTGTTGACATTCTTGCGATTATCAGTTCTCAACCTAGTTCCTGTTTTTCTGCTTGCTCAACTGCCAGAGACATGTATTTATGGTCACACTTCGGCTGATGCCACTTGCCTTGAAGCCATCATGTCCCACCAGTGCAGCTTAAGAACTACAACCTGTTTCAAGCAAAACTAGTTAAACCCACTCCTGCCACTCATAGTGGGGAAAAAAAAAAGGATTATTGATTAGAAAAGCAGTAAAACAAATGAAAATATACGTTGAAGTTACAGCGGTTTAAGAATGCATGAAGACAACTCTTGAGAGATGGAGAGTGGCTCACTCGAGTTAGGGCAAAACTGTAACTCAAATCCATCTCTACCAAACGTTGCATTACAACTTTTTTCTCTCCTCTAGGGAATAACTTTATGCTTTGCTAGGTAGATTAATAAAACAAGGGGAAAAAAATTAAGTTGGAGAAACATTATGTTATCCCAGTTTATTTTTCTGTGAAAGCAAAGCTTTTGCAAAGTGTGCTGCCAGTTCCCAGCTCATAACATACAAGCCCAAAAATTTCTGCCCTTTCTGACAAAATATTCAGTCCCAAGACCCGAGTCCCTGCAAACCCCAGGGGCTGGTGGCTGGATGGGGACACCTGAACTTGTGCAACTACCTTCAGCCACTTCCATGGGCAAACTGGCTCAAACGAAGTCCCAGATAATCCACAGCATCACTCTCATTATAAGTTTGTCCCGCAGGACCTCCAAAGGCATCGAAGGGGGAATGGGGGAGTGGCTGTGCACATCCATGCATGCAGCAGTGATTTAGGACCCTGCTCAGATAGGTATGGAATCTACAAAAAGCAGAAAGATGCTGAAGCAATGCACGTCTTCAGAGCCACTCTTTCTTCCAGCTGTCCACCCTTCCATCTCCCCCTAGAAGGTCTTTTCCCCTGTCCTACTCTATGGAGAAATCAGTCTGCTGCCCCCTCCCAGCAGCTAATGAGAAAATAGGCTGCTGCAAGCCAAATGGCTGCAACTCAACAGGCTGCAAGAAAAGAGATCATCCTCATCCACCTCCTCCTCAACAGCAACATTAAATTTACAGAAATCACTCAACATTATGTTCTTCATAGGTGTTTCTTCTTAAGTCATTGCTGGTGAGGTGCTCACCAGCATCTTCAAGCGCATGCCACATTCAAAATTTGGACAGAAGTGAAAGCATTTGCTGGATGAAGGCTCCTCATCCCATAAAAGGTCTCTGCATAAACATGGATGTTCAACAGTTGAGTCACAAGTGGTCATACCAACATAAATAAAACCTCAAGCAACATTCAGGGCACGCAACATGATGCAGATGGTTGAAATATTTCTTTCCCCAGCTGTAAGGGTCAGTCAGAAAATCAGTATTGTCTCAACCTTGTCATTGAGGTCTTCCAGGTGGACTATGGATTTGATGTGGCCTAAAAGTTAGGCTCATAACTTGACATGAGTTGCTGTGAGCAGTCTGCTTGAGATGCAGTTATTTTTCCCCAGGAACGGAACTGTTATGGACAAGGCCGACTCTGGCCTAACAACAAAATGTACAACGTCCTTGAGACGGTGGACAGAGTAGCGCGTAGGTGCCACGACTCATCCCTGTTGTCAAAACTGGCAGAGATAACCGTGCAGCTGCTATCGAGGAGGATGAATCACAACTGCTGTCTCAAAAACAACGGTGAGAAAGTGCCCTTTAACTGAACTTTGCTCATTATAATATACAAAAAACCACACTTCTATCCTAAGGGCTGAGAACAGGCGGAGATCCCCGAAGCAAAGGAGGAGCAAGGTTTGTTACTTTGCATAAAAGGTTGACCCCTAACAACGAGACCCCTGAGAATTCTCCCCACCAAGGATCGACATCGACATCGATCGTGGAGACCGGCGGGATGCTGCCTGGATCTGGGACCATAGGGATGCCTTGGATCCACAGTGGTAGCTATTATCCTTTTTTCCTATCTTTACTTTTCCTTTTCACTCCCTTTCACCTATCGTGTGCTGCTTTATGGGCAAATTAATAAAGTTTGTGCTGTTTGATTTAAACCAACCCCTTTGGCATGTTCGCTATAATTTTGCACTTCGAGATTGCATTAAAAGAACCATCACGAGTCCCGAGTGGGCCATGACACCAGCCAACAAAATCTCTTGGTAGTCTTAGTAGTTTTCTTTAACTGCTTAAAACTTGAGCTTTGAAGCTCTGTTCCCCCACATACCTGCTGCTAAACACTGCACAAGCTCTGGAGCGTTAAGCAAATGCCAGCGCAGGAGATGGCCTTGCAGGATCTCCACTTCGCAGGGGACTTGGCATTGTTTGAAAGCCAAAGGCACAGGAACATGATGGCACCAGACAAGGCACCACAGCCCCTTGGCATCAGCAGCATTGTCAGCAGCACTGGGAAGGTGCTCAGGAGAAATCCTATCAAGGCATGATGTATTTTTGGTGCTCAGAAATAAACAGCATACAGGTCCTTTTTGGAAGGACCAGCAGATGGTGCTCTTCCGTATATGTCGAGCAGAAACTGTGATAAACTGTGAACTGTTTGTTCATCAAACCTTGTCAGAACAATGGAAATTTACATAAAGTATGCAAGGTTGGCCACAGGCATCTGGCTATGTAAACACGGCATGCAGGACTGCGAAAGGAGGGGGGGGGGGGGCACTCATGAAGACGAAGGGTATAAAACCAGTAACTTTCTAACCATATAGTTTGAAGAAGCAATTAGTGGAAGGGGGAAGTCTGTTTTCATGAGGAGTGAGAAACAGTCTCACATTATCTCGAGGGAGTGATTAAGAGGAGCAAGGATTCAAAAATAGGATGGCATCCATCACATAAATCTCCTTGCTCAAGGAAAACAGGTGGTTAACAAGGACATGAATCGGCTCAGACTGATAAGGACACTGCCAACTTGTAGGATCAGCACATTCCAGGCAAAGGTGAAAAGTACACCATGAAGAAGACCTACTGCCTTCCTCCCAAAAGACCCCTGAAGACGAGAATTTGAGCAAGCACGAAGGACTGATAAGCTAATTAACATACGAAGCGAGAGTAGGTGGGTTTAGGTAATGAATATGCATAAGCATCAACGAAATATTCATTGTTTTATTGTATAAGAATGGGATGGTTTGCTACCTCGGGGCACGCCGTTGGCGGAGCAGGAGACTCCCCGGCCGCCCAGCGCTGTTTTGCTTACTGGTCGCTTGCTTTAATAAACCAAATTTTTAATTGGCCAATCTCTGCCATTTAATTAGACAAAGAGGACAGATAAACTATAACAAAGGGGATAAATTGCAGATTAGACTATACACTTTAACACAAAAAGACAAGGGTCTATAGACCCCTCAGTATGGTATAGGGAAGGGGAAACTGGAAAGATAGAAATGGACCCCATAAGCGTTCAGATAATAGATCCGTATCGTCCAATTAGAGTCAAGCAATACCCTATACCAGTGGAAGGTCGGAAAGGATTAAAACCTGTAGTTGACAGACTTTTGGAGAAAGGAACTTTAGAACCATGTATGTCACCCCATAATACACCTATCCTCCCTGTAAAGAAACTGGATGGGTCATACAGAATGGTACAAGATCTGAGAGCTGTGAATCAGCAAACGATTACTAAATTCCCTGTGGTGGCAAATCCTTATACTTTACTGAGTCATATATCCCCCAAACATACTTGGTATAGTGTAATAGATTTAAAAGATGCCTTTTGGGCCTGCCCTCTGCATGAGGGATCCAGAGATTATTTTGCTTTTGAGTGGGAAGACCCTGAAACAAGACGAAAACAACAATTGAGATGGACTGTGTTGCCACAGGGGTTCACAGAGTCACCAAACCTATTTGGACAAACTTAGAGAAAATATTACAGGATTTCACATTACCCAAGGAGGTAAAATTATTACAATATGTAGATGATTTATTAGTAGCAGGGGAAATTGAAGGGGGAACCCGAGAAGCCACCATTAAATTGCTCAATTTCCTAGGAGGGAAGGGATTAAAGGTATCTCGGTCAAAGTTACAGTTCGTAGAACAGGAAGTAAAATACTTAGGACACTGGCTGAGTGAAGGGAAAAAGAAATTGGACCCTGATAGGGTATCTGGGATCCTATCTTTAGGACCTCCAAGGACAAAAAAGGAAGTTTGGCAAGTATTAGGGTTACTAGGATATTGTAGACCATGGCTTGAAAGCTACAGTGAAAAGGTAAAATTTCTATATGAAAAATTAACTAATAACCAACTTAAATGGTTTACAGAAGATGATCAGAAATGTGAGGAAATAAAAAGGGCATTAATACAAACACCTATATTAAGCCTTCCAGATCTGGAAAAACCTTTCTACCTCTTTGTGAATACATCGAATCAAACAGCATATGGGATCCTAACCCAAGATTGGGCAGGAATAAAGAAACCCGTAGGATATTATTCTAAGCTACTTGATCCAGTAAGCAGAGGATGGCCTGCTTGTCTCCAAGCTTTGGTTGCTACAGCATTATTAATAGAAGAAGTCAGGAAGATTGTCTTTAGTGCTCCTTTAAAAGTGTATACTCCACATAATGTCAGAAGTGTTTTGCAACAAAAAGTGGAAAAATGGTTAACAGACAGTCGGATCCTAAAATACGAAACAATACTAATTGATTCCCCTGATTTAGAACTAAGGGTGACCTCTGCTCAGAGTCCGGCACAATTTTTGTTTGGAGAACCAACAGAGAAATTACAACATAACTGTCTAGAAGTAATTGAGACTCAGACTAAGGTAAGACCAGATTTAAGGGATATTGAATTGGAAAAAGGAGAAACACTGTTTGTAGATGGCTCCTCCCGAGTGGTGGAAGGAAAAAGAAAATCAGGATATGCAATAATTAATAAGAACCTGGAACCTGTAGAATCAGGACCTTTGAGTCCATCATGGTGTCGTGGTTTTTTTTGACTGCGTAGTCTGGTCCGATCGGGGCTGAACTACGACACATGGTCAGCTCAGGCCTGTGAGCTGTACGCCCTATGCAGGGCCCTGGAGTTACTAAAAGGGAAGAGTGGGACTATCTTTACAGATTCTAAATATGCATATGGGGTAGTCCACACTTTTGGAAAAAATTGGGAAGAAAGAGGTTTAATTAATACTCAGGGGAGGAATCTCATACATCAAGAATTAATAGTCAGAATTCTAAAGGCATTAAGAGAACCAAAAGAGATAGCAGTGGTACATGTGAAAGGACACCAAAAGGGATTAGATTACCGAACCAGAGGAAATAATTTGGCAGATAAAGAGGCTCAGGAAGCAGCCCTGAGGACTCAGGTTGTTAAAATTAATGCAATACAGACAAAAGAAAATACCAGCGAAGAAAAACGGGAAGAGAGAGAGAAAAAGTTTACCCCTGAGGAACGAATAAAACTGGAGAAAATAGGGGCTAAGTTAGAACAGGGAAAATGGACTTTACCTGATGGACGAGAAATGTTGCCAAAAGCCTATGCCAGACAAATATTGGAACGTTTGCATACACAAACGCATTGGGGTACAAAGGCATTAAGTGATCATTTCCTGAAATGATTTGGCTGTATTGGAATCTTTGAAATAGCAAAACAAATTACACAAGGCTGCTTAACTTGTCAAAGGATAAATAAGAAAGTGTTTCGGCAAGTGGCTGCGGGAGGGAGAAAAATAGCTTACAGACCTTTCGAGAAAGTACAAATCGATTTCACTGAATTGCCCAAGGTGGGGAGGATAAAATATCTATTGGTAATAGTGGATCATTTAACACAATGGGTAGAAGCCGACCCTGTAGCCCGAGCCACAGCACAGATGGTGGTAAAAATTTTATTGGAACACTGATACCTAGATATGGGATAATCCAGTACATTGATTCCGATCAGGGCACACACTTTACTTCTAAGATAATAAAACTATTACGCCAATCACTAGGTATTCAGTGGGAATACCATACTCCATGGCATCCACAAAGCTCAGGGAAAGTAGAAAGGATGAATCAAACAATAAAACAACAATTGGCTAAACTAATGATTGAGACCCAAATGCCTTGGACAAAATGCTTACCATTGGCACTTTTGAATATAAGAACAAAACCTCATAGTGAGACTGGATTATCACCATACGAAATGTTGTACGGGATGCCATATTCTCAGGGGATGCTCCTGGGAAACAATATAATTGAAGATTATGATATGCAAAAGTATATAACTGCTATTGGGGAGAGACTAAAGGAACTAAGGGAAATGGGAATGATGGCTCAAACACCACCCTTGGGATTTGCCATCCATCAATTTAGACCTGGGGATAGAGTTCTAATAAAAACATGGAAAGGAGAAACCTTATCTCCCCTATGGGAAGGACCTTTTCTTGTCTTGTTAACAACAGATACTGCCATCCGGACTGCAGAGAAGGGGTGGACTCACGTGTCACGAGTTAAAGGACCCATTTCTGAGTGGACCGTGACTTTGAGACCAGGGGAGACCAAAATGGTGTTACAACGAAAGTGAACCTGAATCGAGGCTGCTGACAACAGAATTCAACACCTCAATAAGCTAAGTAACTGGGGAAATTTCATTGTGGCAACTCCTGTAGCAATCTGAAAAGGTTCTAAGTAAACATTGTAATAACAAAGGTTCTTTTAAAATAGATTGAAGACTGGTGTAGAGGAAGTATAAACTTTTGGGACATAACATACAGGTTTTAAAAGGATGGTTAACAACCGCACAGGAATTACTTTCTGATCCCATTTGACCCTTAAAGGAACCACCCCTTTGGAACACCAAAGGTAAAGGAGAGGGCAAGACCGGAGTGGGAACCGGTGCTGTGGTTTAAAGAAGTCTGCCAAGGGCTGCAACCCCTTTGGGCTGTGACTACTGAGCACTATGGCCCTAACCGGACCTCTTCTAACCATGTTAGGGGTGAGCTTCCTGACTCTGGTGATGACAGCGAGTAACTGTAGTCAGTGTGTAGTGACCACAAGGAGGGGAAGAATAACATCCCTGACTTTGGTCTGTCATACTATTTATGACTGTAAGGGTCAGAAGTTGGGAAACTGTATTAATAACCGGATGTAATATACCTTGTGAAACAAAACTGTATGCTATGATCCAAAAGAACTCCCTTATCAATATTAGGTGGAAATTAGAACAAACGAAATCTATGGGACAGGAGAAGACCCAGGCAGACCCAGGCATTGTTTTGAATTTAAAAAATTAAAGAAAAGTCTAGAGAATCAATACAACACCAGTTATTGTTTAACTCTTTTTATCATGAGATGGAAACAGGAGTGAAATATGAAATTCCCAAAGGTGCTAAAAATATATTTGTGAATCTTGCAGAAAACATAGCTAAATCATTAAATGTAACTAACTGTTATGTTTGTGGTGGAACAAATCAAGATGAACTATGGCCATGGGAGGCTATGGAAAGCAACATAAGTGAACCCCAAATATGGAAAACAATGGGAAAAGGTAATAGGAAACAACGATGGGTACTCCAAACAAGTATAATTGGAAAAAGTTGTTGGCAAAATTTAAGGGACAATGCGAGTCAAGTAGGTAACCTGGAGCGTGAAGGAGGTTACCTATGGAATGAAACTCGGAATAATTGGGATAAGTGGCGAAACCCCCTGGAAATAAATAATCAATTTAGGAATTGGACCAATGGAACAAATATACCAAATGGTTGGCCAACTCCTGAAGGACATTATTGGATTTGTGGCAAATCAGCTTATGCATATTTGCCAAAGAATTGGACAGGATCCTGTGTATTAGGAACTATAAGACCCAGTTTTTTCCTGTTACCCATAAATAGGGAAGAACGGCTAGGGGTTCAGGTGTATACTGAAGCCGAAGAGTTAAGAAAAAGGCGCCATAAGCGAGGCGTACAGATTAGAAATTGGAAAGATAATGAATGGCCTCCTGAAAGAATCATTGCCTCTTATGATCCAGCTACATGGGCAGAAAACGGATCCTGGGGCTACAGAACCCCAATATATATGCTTAATAGAATAATAAAGTTACAAGCTGTAGTAGAAATAGTTGTAAATAAAACCGGAGATGCACTTGGATTAATTGCAAAACAGAACACCAAGATGAGAACTGCCCTATATCAAAATCGCTTAGCTTTGGATTATTTGCTAGCACAAGAAGGGAATGTTTGTGGAAAATTTAATCTTAGTGATTGATGTCTAGAAATTGATGATGAAGGAAAAGCTATAACTGAGCTTGTAAAGGAAATGAAGAAAATTGCGCATGTTCCAGTTCAGACTTGGAATGGAATCAATTTAGGGGAAGTATGGGAGACTTTATGGGCGGTGATTGGCTTACGAAAATTGGAATAGTTATATTGGGGATATGTGGAGGATTATTAATAATTCCATGTTTAATACCTTGCTGTACTAAGCTAATACATTCAGTGATACCTATTGATCCAGAACCAGGGAAAGAAAGAAACCATTCCCTGAAGATAATAAAAACAAAATAGGATCCAGAATTAACATCAATTCAGCAAGTGTTAGCACAATTGGAAACAAAAAACATGAATCAATACCAACAAAAAAGAAGATGGGGGATTGTGAGATATGTTCACCTGATTCGTGTTAATGTGAAGCAATACTAGGGTTGCATGGTGAAATGTGACCCTCTTTGTATATGGAATCTTTGATTATCCTGTTTGTTCTTATATAACCACAGGCTTAGGGGAAACAGGAAGATACGTACATAGTTCTATAAGTTTTGTTTGAAGTTATAAACGTATTTGGGAGGTTTATTTAAGTTATTAAAAATGTGTTTGGCAGGATTCACTCCTGCCTTAGTAGTTTGACATAATTAAGGATTTTACCTGCTTAACAGCGCTGTTTGCATAAGAAGGACACTTGACAATGGAGCGAGCAAAAGGCGGGAAAAGCGGGCTGGGGGCTGATGACCACGGGCACGTAAACAACCCCAAATATGGGCCCAGCCGCTTCTGTACTTTTAGCCAATTAACACCTGTATAGTGGCTAGTGATACGCTCTTGGCCAATCAGTACATGCCACGAACGGTGTGAGTAACCAATGGAGTGTAGATTGTGAGCTCCCAAAAAGGAGGCAGGCACGATGGGGGGACCAGGAGAGGTTATAAATACTGTAACTGTAAACAAAGGGGTGTGCGTCTTGGTGGAGCGAAGACTCCCGGCACACCCAGCGCTGTTTGCTTGTTTCTATTCAATAAATCGGAAACTATAATTGGAATCCTGTTTTGGGATTCAACTCATTTATAACATTCCCAATTACCTGTTTCCAGGTTCTTAACCATCACCGTAGCTTGCCCTCGGATAGCATCATGTACAGTAGATGATCCAAAAATGTTTCTGTATTGGGGAAGAATTGACACTCCATCGATTTAGAAAATTGAGCACATACATTGCTTTCGCTAACTTTTCGTTTGCAGATTTCCCTTCCATTCCCTCTTCTTGTTTTAACAGCACATTTTCTAAGTGTACCATGGGCACATTCAATAACTGCCTGTCCAGTAGGGTTATGTGGGATACCAGTAACGTGCTCAATGCCCCAAAGAGCAAGGAAGGTTTGGACTGCATGAGAAGCATATGCTGGCCCATTATCTGTTTTAATACACATGGGAACCCCCACGAAAGCAAAGGCTGATGTCCAATGTTGGCAAACATCTCGAGCACGTTCTCCTGTATGAGCAGAGGCAAACAATAAGCTGGAATGGGTATCAGTAGTTACATGTAAATATTTGTGTCGGCCAAATGACGGGACATGAGTTATATCAGATTGCCATAATTTTTGGAGACCACAAACCGTGCAGATTAACCCCATATAAAGATGGCATAATTGTGTTCTGGCAACTGCTACAGGAACGCACAATTGCCTGAGCTTGTTCCCGTGTCAGCTTAAATTGTCATTGAAGGGCTGCAGAGTTTTGGTGATAAAATTCATGGGATAGCTTAGCTTGCATGAGTGTGTTTGGAACGAGGGCTGTATTAGTGGGAGCATCTGCTCTTCTGTTACCTTCTGTGACAGGTCCTGGAAGTGAAGTGTGAGCTCTCAGATGTACAATAAAGTGAGGATGATACCACACATGTAACACCGATAATAGCTGTTGAAACTGGTCACACAACAAAGGATTATTAATTTCCTTTAACATTGCCTGTTCAACGCGTTGTATTACATCGACCACATAGGCAGAATCGGAGACAATAATGAGGAATTCATCTTATCACTTATACAAAGCTCGTACCACCACTGCAAGTTCTACAATTTGGGTTGAACCTTTTACCAATTGTATGTCATGATGCCACTTATCATTTTTCTTCCACACAATCGCGGATTTGTGCATGTGGGGTAACGTTAGCAGAGCTGCATGTATGCAGGAGGGGCAGTCCGCGGTGATTCGCGCGCTAGGCGCGGATAGGTCCATGGGCACAGGGGGGCAGGTGCATCCATGTACGTGGTGGGCACGGATAAGTCCATGGGCGCAGGGGCAGGCACGTGGCGGGCACGGATAGATCCATGGGTGCAGGGGGCGGCTGCGTTCACGTGCGTAGCAGGTGTACGAGTATTTAACCCTGTGTTGCACAGCATTAAATTGAAGGCTTGGCTTGACGGTATCCGTGTGATGCCCTGCTTTCCCCGGAGCGGGGCTCCGGTGCGTGCGAGGTAGGTTAGCTGGCAAGAGAGCCGGCAAGTGGTGACCCCGACGTGATTTCCCGGGTTGGGATCCCGATAGAGGGAGGGTCTGTAAGTTGTCGTGCAGCGACAACCGGTGACCCCCGACGTGTCAGAAGGTAACGCGTGGCCGCGGGGCGGTCGTGGTCCGGACAGGTTTGAGTCGTGGCCCCGGGGCGGTCGTGCTTGCCTGCTGTTAGGATGGCATCCATCCAGGATACAGTAAAGGCGTTGGGAAAAGAGGTAAATTGTCCGGTGCATACGGCACCGTTGACGAAGGGCTTGATTAGCAAGCCGGGAGAGGTGATGGACATGGCGCGGTTACAGGTGGCGGGGAAAGAGCCGTCGGAAGGGGAAAGAGCCGTCGGAAGGGGAGGGGGACGAACGGGGTCGAGACGGCGCGGAGGGGACGGGGGTTGGCGCTCCGGTGGTCTGCCCGGTTCGGCCGAGAGCCTCTGACAGTGATGAAGGGGCGATGGAGTTTGGGTGTGTTCCCCCGTGTGTTGCGCCTTGCTTGCCGGGGGGGCCTGGGCCGAGGGGGCGACCCCCCGGATGCGAGGACGCGGGGGTGCCCTCTGTCTCTCCCTCTACCCTGTCGGCTCCACCGCTTGTGGATTCGCGGAGGGGCGAGACCGGCTTGCCACCTCTCCCTGAGGATTCATGAGTTGCGGACAGGGGGAGGGGGCAGCGAAGCGGGAGTAGTGGACGCTTTAATCCGAAGGTTCACGCGGTTGGCCGCGGACGTAGAAAAAAACACTGAGTAAAGTAGAGGGGTCGGCGCGGGAAGCGGGGGCAGCGGCTGAACAGAAAACAGGTAGTGGATTAACGGATTGGACATTGATTGCTAAGAATTGCGTATTGGAAGGGGTATCTCTAGGGCCATCGGATGGAGATGGGGGTATAATGGTGTGCCCAGTGACACAGGGGCAGCAGGGTCGGCAGTGGAGCCCGTTGGATTACAATTTATTCAGGGAATGGCAGAAGGCAGTGAAGGAGGAAGGTGTTAATGGGGTGGCGGCTCGAGCGGTCTTGGATGTGACCTGGGCAGCAAACTCGCTTCCTTTTGATTGCAGGCAGCTTGCTAGAGCGGTTTTTACAGCCCCCCAAATGGTGCTGTGGGAGTCTGCGTTAAAGGAGGAAGTGGATAAGGTGGTTTTAGAAGCTTTCGATCCGAATCACCCCCTGCACGGGATTAGTGTGGAAAGGATTCTAGGGTCAGGTAATTTTGCTGATCCGGCCGCCCATGCTAATATGCGGGGCAGGGATATCCACACCGCCGTGCGGGTGGCATTCGCAAAAATGGGTAAATATGAGGGCAAAAGGCAGCCGTACACTCAGGTGAGGCAGGGCATAGGGGAGTCGTATACTTCTTTCTTGGAAAGGCTACAGAAGGCGATTGAGAATTCCGATTTACCAGAGAATGTGAAACCTATAGTGGCGAAAGAGTTAGCTAAACAGAATGCAAATGAGGTAACTCAACAAGTTTTGGCGCAATTGCCTGGGGATGCAGGTGTGGCGCAGATGATGAAGCAGGTTATGGAGGCAGAAGCCTTGCAGCAAGCAAAACCGCTCATTGCAGCAGTTTCCGCTATGCGATCACCCCCCGCAGGCCCCACCTGCTTTGGTTGTGGGGGTGTAGGACATTTCAAGAGGCAGTGTCCTTCAGGGACCGATCAGGGGATAGAACTTACAGGTGGCCAGAACAGGAGATGTTTTCGATGTGGGCGGGGCGGACATCTTGCCAAACAGTGTCTGCAGCCATGCTTGGCCAGAGGGCAGTCAACTGAACCAGGACCGCCGCCGTGGGCGAGCTGTGAGGGGGGCGAGCGGGGAGAGGCTCGGTGGTGGCTGCCCCTCAGGCGAGCCCGGTGCCGGGAGAAACGGCGGGCGGAGGCCGGTTTCTGTCACGGTCGCCGTGGGCGGGCTCGCCCGGTGACTTGGTGGATCCAGGTATATGCTTCAGAGATGTCCAGCAAGCTGAAAAGCCATCCTGCTGAAAATGGAGAGCATCCCAAGAGAAAAACGGAAAACGGAACGGACAGCATGGCTGCCTCAGCCCTTAGCACCTACACCCCAGAAGAAATGGTACAGCAGATGAAAGAGCTCATCACTGACAGCAATGAGTTAAAAGAAGCCATGAAGTTGCATAACCAAGCTATGAAGGACCGGTATGAGGAACTTTCCATCTGTCAAGAGAAGCAGAAAGAAGAACAAGAATTTCATGAGTTAAAGTTTAAGGAAGTTAAGCAGTGCTTGCTAGACAAGTGCATGGAAAATGAAAAGCTACAACAACAACTTCAGAACTTAAAGGAAAGAGAAGGAGCTGAAATGGAGGGCTGCATGGCTCCTGAGAAGGAAATGAGGCAGCTGATATCCTAGGTGCAATGGCTCCAGGCTGAGAAGGCCAATATGCTAGGCATCATTTCAGAACTGCAGGTCAAGCTGAACATCTCAGCAGAGGATTCCTTTGTGGAGATTGGGATGAACGAAGGAGAAATAAATAGAACTGCAAAGGAACATCAAGAGAATAGTGGTGAAATGACCAGTAACATTGATATCTACGGCAGGAGCAAAACTGCCGATGAATCAAAGAATCTGCAGTCTGAGGAGCTAATTGTAAGCCAACTGCTCTACTGCCTTAGAAATGAATCTCAGAAGAGGGAAGAACTTGAGAAGGAGCTGCAGAATCACAAAGAGAGACTGTCAAAACTGGAGAAGAAAACCAGCAACTGCCTGAAGAGTGGGACACAAACTGAACAGCAAGCAGAGGAGAGTTCAGAGGCTGTTGGCAGTGAAGTAGAAACTCTGAGTTTGCAAGTTTGTGCTCTGTTTAAAGAGCTTCAGGAAGCCCATGAGAAGGTAAAAGAAGCAGAATTGATTCAGAAGCAGCTTCAAGAAAAGTGCCAAGTACTGGAAAGAAAAAGCTCAGCTGCTGCATCAGAACTGGAGGAGAAGCAGCAGCTAATATACACCATCAAGAAGCTGGAACTTCAGGTGGAGAGCATGCAGGCAGAGGTCAAGCTGGAACAAGCCAAGGCACATGAAGAAAAGGCGAGATATAGTAGCTTGCAGGATACAAATAGCAAACTCCTTCCTGAACTCACCAAGGCAATGAAAACCATTGATGAAATGAAACTCAAAGAGCTGCACGGAGCGGATAAAGTTGTGGTGGAACAACTGAATGCAAAGGTGGAGTTGGCAGAACAAGCGCCTGCGGCAAGGCAGCTCCAGATAGATGAAATGAAGCAGATAATTGCTAATTATTTGTTATTGACTGTGCCTTTTGATTTGAAAAACATTTATTTTTTTCTATGATGCTTTCAATTTAATTACTTGGGAAACAAACCCATCAGTTTACTCGGGAATACAGCATAAGACTTTTGGCTATGTACTTAATAGAACTATAGATCAGTGGTTTAAGAACATTTTATATTTCGTTTTGGAAATTTCAACTTTAGGCTAGAATGATTTAGCATGGTGGGGGGGGGTGGGGAGAGGTTGTCTTGTTCCCTTTCTCATTGTCCTGCTTTGGTTTTAGTAATAGATAGTTTTTTCCCAGGACGAGTCTGTTTTGCCTGTGACAGTGGCTTTAAGGATTTCTTGCTGCGGCCGCCGCCAGGTGTGCCCCCCACCCCCCCCCACCTCCGTCCAGTGGGGCGGGGGCAGCTTACCCAAAAACTGCCATGGTTACAGATACTCCCGTCTGAGTTGACCAGTGGCCTTTAGCAAGAGAAAAGCTGCAGCATTTGAATGAGTGAGTTGACGAGCGATTACAACTTGGACATATAAAGCCAACAGACAGTTCCTAGAATACACCTGTGTTTGTAATACAGACAAATCGGGTAAATGACGACTCTTACAGGACTTAAGGGCAGTAAATTCAGTAATTGAGGATATGGGACCTTTGCAACAGGGGTTTACCATCTCCTTCAATGTACGAACTTTGTATAAGTGAAAAGATGAATCACTCAATATTGTCTCCGATTCTGCCTATGTGGTCAATGTAATACAATGCACTGAATGGACAATGTTAAAGGAAATTAATAATCTTTTGCTCTATGACCAGTTTAAAAAAAAAAAATGTTGGAGTGAAAATAATAATCTGGAAACAGGTAATTGGGAAGGACCATTCCCTCTTATGATGTGGGGGAAAGGATATGCTTGTGTCTCTACAGGAGCAGTGAACAAGTGGATCCCTGCACCATGGGTACGACCAGCGCTCCAAGCTGCCTTGCGTTCATCAGATTGTTAACAAGCTGTGTGGCAGCTCCATGGACATCAGTCACGGAAAGAACAAACATGTGGGTAACTATGGCTGGTGCCACAGGGTGGGGTGCCTGTCTGTATCATCTTCAAATAAGCCTTTCAGAACATGCTTGGTCAATCTGCCAGATCAGATAGCGGTAGGACGGCAACTCTGTGTAAAACAACAGCAGCCACAAGTGCTGAGTGCTAAAACTACAAAAGATGGAACTTTTGGGATCAGTAAAGATGGACTTCTGCCTATTTTCTTTAACTATTCAGGAGCTAATGTTACTAGAGGGGTAATGATTGTAAATGCTTTAAGACCTATACATTGCAACGACACAGCATGGTGTAATCACGCGAGCACATATCAAAATCCAGACAGCATAAAAGACCTAAACGAAGTACACACAGCTTTGAATCTGATTGCCAAGATAATATAGAGTTTTGGAAACCAGGTGAAATTATTGCTGCTTCAATCTTTGCACGTGGTGTGGCAAGTGCCCAGGCATTAGCTACGCTAAATAAATTTTGCTGTTGGCTTGCTAAGTAAATGCATGCAATTATATCAGTACTATTAACACTGTTAATTGATATAGATTCTATACGCTATGCTACTTTACAAAACAGAACCGCTGTTAGCCTGCAGAGCACGTATTTGACAGGCCTTGTTGCATGTGCTGGCCACACATGCTGCAACGTCTGGTCAGGCCTTGTGTGCGCTGGCCACGCATGCAGCAACATCTAGTCAGTGCTCTTTCACTGAATCTGCTGAGGGTATAGAGGTGGCTCGGAGCAGAGGAGAGAGGATGGACCCAGAGCACACTCTACAAACAACAGGGGACACCCTGAAGGTGCTGCGCCTGCCTCCTTTCTCTGCTCTGACCCGGCTGATCATCATCCTCCTGCTCGGCAGTGTCTTTGGCGTAGTCGGGTTGGTAACAGAATAGATCAGTAGTAGATTTTTTTATTGTTAGCACAGAATCATGGTTGTCAGGATTTTGATGGGCTTTGCTGCATGAATCTGTCTGATTATTTGGAATCTATTCACAAAGTATTCAAAACTTGTAAAAAGGAGTACAAAAACTGCAACAATGGGATGATTTTGATATATTCAGAAATCTTTTTGGTGGATTGATATAAGCTTGTTACTAATAGCTGTAGGATGCTTATTCATTCTTTTTATATATGTATTTTGATCTGTATTCCGTGTGTGTGTTGAAATATGTGCAGACTTTAATAGATAAAGTGTTGAAACAAGCCTCTTATCATAAACAAAGAAGAGAGAGATGTGGGTATTTCTCAAGCCAGTACGGTGTCAGTGAAAGCAAACTGACCTTGGGAGAGGGATACAATCATGCTCGCTGGAAGAAAGCCATGGAATGAGAATGGAAGCTTTAAGATACAAGACATTGTTAGCAGAATTTATGGCTTGTTTCAACAGAGGTTTGCAAAAAACTAGTCACTGGCCTTGTAGATAAGAAAGTTACTGGAGTTGTTACATTTGTAATAGAAGAATGCCGTAATAGAAAATTACTAGAAGGTAGTGAAACTTAGTTTTGCTTAGCAGTCATGAATATGTATAACGTGTGATCAGTAACTTTATTGGCTAAGCTTGTGTGTGGCATAACTGGGTGGTTGCTATCCTTGGCTAAAATCAGAATTGTGATACTAGGCATCATACTAGGTATAATCATTAACATTCCGTGCTTGGTCACCTGCCTACAAAAGTGATACAGAGAATACTACATCAGGGCACGCACGCCATACGACGTCAGTTCCGACTGCCCATCTCACAGGCTTGGGCTGTAGTGGTGGCCTGTCCAGCATGTCAAGCAGCAAAGCCAAACCAGCCCTTATACTACCCAGGCATTAACCCCGAGGGTATGCTCCGAACCAGGTATGGCAAGTGGATATCACAGAGTATGCGCCATTTGGCTGTCTCAAATACATTCACGTTGCGGTCAACACTTGCTCCCAAGCTCTCTTCGTGTGTCCATTCACGAGGTCCACAACGCAGAAATCCATTCTACACCGGAACTGGGCTTTTGCCTGCCTAGGGGTACCTCGGGAGATAAAGACCGACAATGGGCCAAATTATTGATCACGGGTATTTTGCCACTTCCTGCAGACGTGGGGAGTCCGCCATACGTTTGGCATTCCTCTGAACAGCACCGGGCAAGTGATTCTAGAACGCACACACAAAACCCTGAAAGCACAGCTAACACGCTTAAGAGAGGGGGGAGAGAAGGGTTCGCAGGGGGTCTTGGTCAGTGAAGCGCTTGTGGTACTGAATCATATGTCCTTCGCTGACCCCCAATCCATTTCCCCTATCCAAAACCATTTTTCCTCGCGTCAGCCACTGTTTGGGGGCAATGCACTCCCAAAGGTCTGGTACCGCCTGCCAGAAAACCCACATTGGGAAGGTCCCGCTGATCTCCTAATATGAGGACGAGGGTATGCTTGTATCTCCACAGGTGCGGGGACCTGATGGATCCCAGCCTGGTTGGTACAGCTGTGGCTGGAGGATCAGCAGGGTAACCGAGCGGCGCGGTGCTCTCCAGCTCACCCTAGTGGGATTGATCCTGCTTGTGAGTCTTCCAATGCCAGTGATAACGACTCATTTCTGGGAGTGGTTCACGAACTGCGCCGACTCTACTCAGGTTTGCATAGCGCGTGGCCTGTTGGGCTCTTGGGAATGCCAACTGCGCAGCCCTCGCCATATCTGAACTGGCGACTGCCTTAGCAGCACATGACGAAGGACGGATACAAATGAAGTTGGCATTAGATTATGCCCTTGCGAGGCCTGGCATCGGTTGCAGTGACCTAGAGGGAGTCCTAGGTCTCCAGGGTTACTGCTGTTTGGACTTGAGCAAGAACGACTCCTCGGCCTTGGAGAAGACGCGTGCGCATGCTGCCCAGTCAGTATTCAATGTCAAAGCCCTAAAAGACTGGGGGTAGTTTTCAGACCTCTTCAGCTTACCTAGATGGCTAAGAAATATTGTGTCTATAGGTCTGACAATCCTAGCAGTTGCTTTGATAATGCTTTGTTTGTTTCTGTTATTGTTACGTTTCTTGCATGCTATGATTAAGGGGTCACTAGGCAACTATCCATGATCAACTGTGTTATGGCGGCATCCGCCCCAGAGTACCAGCCATTAGACCAGGATGATTTAGCATAGAGGTGGGGAATTGTGGGGTAACGTTAGCAGGGCTGCATGTATGCAGGAGGGGCAGTCCGCAGTGATTCGCGCACTAGGCGCGGATAGGTCCATGGGCGCACGGGGCAGGTGCGTCCATGTACATGGTGGGCACGGATAAGTCCATGGGCGCAGGGGCAGGTGCGTGGCGGGCACAGATAGATCCATGGGCACAGGGGGCGGGTGCATTCGCGTGCGTAGCGGGTGTACGGGTATTTAACCCTGTGTTGCACAGCATTAAATTGAAGGCTTAGCTTGACGGTATCCGTGTGATGCCCTGCTTTCCCCAGGGCGGGGCTCCGGTGCGTCCTGGGTTGGTTTGCTGGCAAGGGAGCCGGCAGTGCGTTTTTCCTGATCCATCTGTAAATATTTTTAAGGCATTTTCTATGGGAGCGTAACTTAGATGAGTTGCTGGATACAACATTAATTCTCCTAAAAATTTCAGCATTGGTTGCTTAGGCCAATGAATGGAAATCTGTAGCAAAACTGTTTGTAATGCTGTTTGTGCTTCTGGAGTCAGTCTCCTAGGGGAGGTTAAATCTGAGTCTCCTTTTAGTATTTGGAATAGTGGAGAAAGCAATTCTGTATAGAGGCCTAATACTGGGCGTACCCAGTTGATAGCTCCCAGCAATTTCTGCAAATTGTTTAAGGTAAACACTGTTTGAGGGATTTTTAACTTTTGCGGCCTAATTGTTCTTTCCATAATTTGTCAGCCAAGATACTGCTAGGGACATACCTTTTGAATTTTTTCCTGAGCAATAACCAATTTAAATCGGGATAATGCACTGGTGATATCATTAAGAACTCTGTCCACCAGAGAATCATCGGGTGCTGCAATCAAGATATCATTCATATAATGATAAATGAGGCTATTCTTATGCAAGCACCTTACTGGTGCTATGGCCTGTGTGACGTACCATTGGCAGATGGTTGGACTATTTTTCATACCCTGCGGAAGTACCGTCCAGTGATATCGCTGATTAGGTTCTCCCATATTGATTGCAGGCACAGAAAATGCGAATCGTGGAGCATCACTCTATGTCCAAATGACTGATACTCCATCTGTCTTTGGCCCAGCTTCCTGCACCTGCTCGTTAACGAGACTTGGAAAGCCAGACAGTGTCCTTGGTCTCATTAACAACAACCCTTATCATCAGAGCGTTTTTATCAACATTCTTCACATACAAAATCCAAAGCTTCTGAGAGGAAAATTAACTCCATCCCTGCTGAAACCAAGACAGTATTCACCCCTTATTCTGTTAATTTCTCTGTTTGCACTGCCTGTCTGTTTCCACTTAAAGATCTTATAACTTAACGCTGCGCCTTGCACGCAGCAATATCAACCTGGATGTATCACTTGTTCTAACGGGGTTGACCTGCAACACCACACACACCCGAACACTAAGCAATAGCACAAATGTAGATACTAAGTCTTTCCCCCCCACCACCCCACCATCGATGACTGTGGACCCATCGACGGGGAAGGGGAATCCTCTCCGGCCGGACCGAGGGCACGCTTATGTCCTCAAGCGGGTCCTCGTAGGCCGGTGGCACAGAGGGCGGAGGCCTCCCCAAGGCAGGCATCACTGGAAAATCGGGCTCCCCCCCGAAGAACGCATCAGCCGCGGCATCCCCTTTCCCCACCAGGAAGGCGCTAGGACCCAGCTCCACGTCCCGCGGCTCCTCGGGCACCACCTCGAAACTGGCTCCCGCTCCACGTTTCACTACTATCCCGACCGTCGGAACCCGAGTCGGGTTGCCTTTCACTCAGTGGATCCCCGCAAACCACTGAGGCTGCGGCTTGCCAGACACCCCAAACTTCGCGGACCTTCTCAAGGCCCCTCTTAACTGCCCCCCACTCGGGAATAATGGACTTGGCAGTTTTGTCCCCCACGGCAGTAGAAGCTAACAGCTCCCCCCCCACCGCGGCTATCTTCCTCAAGTCCATCACCTCAGAAGGCTGATGGATCAATCCCTTGCGCTTCATCCATTGGATGAGATCCTCCGTACCGCTAGAGGAGACCTGCTCGCCAGTACCTTCAGAACCTTCACCGTTTCCTTGACGGATACCATCGACATGATGAGGTCTGGATTAGCCTGAGCCCCGCTCGCTCTGGTGTGCCGAAAAACCCGATCCGCCAGATCACATCAGATCACATCGGATCACGTCGGGGTCACCACTTGTTGCCATGTGACAACTAATTGACCCCCCCTACCGGGATCCCATCCCGGGGAGACAGACACAGACACGGATGCTGTGGAGTCAGCTCTCAATTTACTGCTGTGTCACATCGCAATATATACCCGTACACCCGCTACGCACGCGAACGCACCCACCCCCTACGCTCATGTACATATCCGCGCCTAGCACGAGGCACTGTGTCAGCAAGCGCGCGAATCGTTGCAGTCCATTCTTCCTGTGTACATGCAGCCCCGCTCGTAGCCTTGTTGCTGCCTTGCAGGGCCCCACAGACCCCGCTGATCATCATCCTCCTGCTCAGCGGTGTGTCCGGCTTAGTTGGGTTGGTAAGACACTCACAAAGGGAAAACAATACGCTGGTAACTGCTTATGCTAGGAACTGTAACTGCTTATGCTGGTAACTGCTTATGCAAGGCTATAATAGAGCAATAAATACTGTTGTGCTTTTAAATATCATATGCTGGGTGAACTTTGTGCATAGGAATCCTACGAACTGGGTACAAACTCATGTACCCGTGCCTCTAGGGCCAAGGTAGGTTTCCCACCCCACTTCCTCATGTCCTCTCCTTGGTCACACAAGGTAAACCACAGGTCACCTCGTCGCGTGTACCGTCTCTCTTGAACGGGGCAATGTTTACTCTGAAATATTGGCCCATACCAGTGAGGAATAGAACATATCCTCTTTGAATTGCTGGAACTCCTGGGACAGTTTCTCCACAGCCGAGACACAGGCCCATAGGGAGGAAGACAGGCTTTCCTTGTACTGCTGGAGTCGGCCAGCCAGTTCATCCACTGTTTCTTCCTCTCCATCTTCCCAGGTCATAACTGCCACTGAGTTGACATATGACAATGGTGCGCTTCGAACAAACTTCCACCACATTGGTCATGTGCACTTGACTTCATCTGGATCCTTAGATAACTGCTCATTGTCCAGATCATCATAAATGACCTCCAGCACAGCACATGCCTCCTTCTCTAGAAAGGGATCCCAGCTGCCTAGCTTCTCTGCCCTCTATTTCCAGGCTACTGGCCCCATTATCCCAGCACCAGAGCAGCCAGCTGACAATGTGCTCACCTGGACAGTGGCTGAAATCCTTTTGCACATCTCACAGCTCACTCAGGGATAGAGATCAGGTGGTTACTGTCTCATTTGTGAGTTCTTCCTCTGAGGAAGAGGAGGAGCCCTCCTGCTGAGTTCTTCCTTGGGGAGGATGCAGTTAATTCCTCCTGTCTTCATGATGGCCCTGCTTCAGAGTAGTCTGCCTCCTCGCTAAAGGGGCAGTATGATGCTTCTTCCTGCTCCCTCTTAAGAGAAGCTTCTTTGTCCCTTACTAAATGAGCCAACTTCCGTTTCCAAGGGGTTTTTTTTGCATACAGGGGCAACCGATACCAGCACGGCTTCGTTCTCTGATTTGGCTGCAATGCCTATTGCTGAGGTTTGAGTAGCCACAGTGCAATTCAGTTTGCTTTCCCTCAAGGGTGCTGCATAACATCATTGAGCAGTGTTTGGTAGATACTAGCCAGGGCTCAGCACAGTGCACTAACTTGTGCTTCTTTAGAGTAGGCACAACATTTATCTTTGAGTATTCTGTCACTTCATCAGGGTACTTTAGTTGTTCAGGACTAAAATCCCAAACCATGGGAGGTGAAAAGTTTTCTAGATACCTGCCCACATGCTATTCCACACATGACTCAGGGAAGATCTCTGGAGGATAGTCTTAAAAAGTGTTTTTGTATCCTTAAACAAGACTTGGCACACACAGACAGGAGACATAGCAATATTCTGCGGATATTCAAAGTTCTCAAAAACTGTTGTAACTACCCTGGAGGTGAAAGAGTGGGGGAAATCATCCACATACAGATACCAATTTATCTTTAAGGCCATTGATGTTACCATATCATAAAGTGATATTGCATAGTACAACAAAGTGATAGTTCTCATCATTTTCCCCTGAAGTGATCAACAGCACCACCAGGAACACATAGTACCTATGTAGCCCTGAGGAGAACAACTTGGGAATGATGGTGGATGAGAAACTCAACATGAGCAGGCAATGTGTACTTGCGGCCCAGAAGGCCAACTGCATCCTGGGTTGCATCAAGAGGAGCATGGCCAGCAGGTCAAGGGAGGTGACTCTCCCCCTTTGCTCTGCTCTGGTGAGACCCCACCTGGAGTATTGTGTCCAGTTCTGGAGCCCCCAACATAAGAAGGACATGGACCAGTTGGAGAAGGTCCAGAGGAGGGCCACAAAGATGATAAGAGGGCTGGAGCACCTCTCCTATGAGGACAGGCTGAGAGAGTTGGGGCTGTTCAGCCTGGAGAAGAGGAGGCTCTAGGGAGACCTGATAGCGGTCTTCCAGTACCTCAAGGGGGCCTACAGGAAAGATGGGGAGAGACTCTTCAGTAGGGCCTGTTGTGACAGGACTAGGGATAATGGTTTCAAAATAGAGGGAGGTAGATTCAGACTGGACATAAGGAAAACATTTTTTACAATGAGGGTTGTAGAACACTGGAATAGGTTGTTTCCAGGGATGTGGCATCCACCACCACCTCTCTGGGCATTCTAGGCCAGGTTGAATGAGGCTCTGCGGAACCTGATCTAGTTGATGATGTCCCTGCTCCTTGCAGGGGGTTGGACTAAATGACCTTTGAAGGTCCCTTCCAACCCTAACTATTCTATGATTTTATGATTCTATTTAAGAGTGTAGTTGACACAACAACATGACCAACCACTGCAACATCATGACCAACAAGTAATAACAGATATAAAGAGTATGTATAACAAATTTTCTTCAAGCCACTCTAGTCAAGTCTGTAGTTATCTCAACCCTTCATTGCCCCACACTGGACACCAAAAGAACTCTTGTAGTTTAGCCCCACTGAGAACTAAGCTACACAGTCTCTCACTCACTCTCCTCACCCTCCAGTGGGATGGGGAGAAGAACTGGCAAAACCAAACAAACAAACAAAAAGCATTTAAGAGAAAAACAGAGATAAAAAAACCAGAAGTGTAAAACAAACAAATACACACCCTAATAACAACAACAACTTAAGCATGTAATTTCCAGCCCAAAAGCTTACAGCAGACCATAACACCCAACTTCCTCCCAAAAAAACCCAGAAAACTCCTTTCCCCACCCTCCTCACCTATATACTGAGCATGATGTCAGATAGGATGGAATAGCCCTTTGGCCAATTTGGGTAAACTTATCCCAGCTCCTGACTAATTAGTAAACTATCCCAGCTGTGTCACCCAGCCACAGGTGCCACAAGCTCCACTTCCTCTCCCAGCTCAGGTGAAAATTAACTCTACTCTAGCCAGAACCAGGATAGTAGCAAACAAACAACTGTGAAGGAAGGGAAATATTCAGCTGTCTACTAATTTTAGAAATCTCAGATTTGGATGTCCACTTTGAGATAGGTCATATCTCACTACTTCAAGGAAACAAGGAAAGATGTAGCAAATCGGAAACTGTGAATAGATGTCATTTTTGGGAACAAGAAACCCCACAAAAAATTGGTGATGATACATGTGTTCTGGTTTTGTTAGTGAGGGGGGGCCTAAGGTGGTAGCTTCTGTAGGAAACTGCTAGAAGTCGCTCCCCTTTGTTCAGTGGACTCGGCCAGGCCTAGGGCGGACCCACTGCTAGCCAAGGCCAAGCCAGTTGGTAGCAGAATGTCCCGTGATAACGCCTCTGCGATAACGTATTTAAGTAGGGGAAAACAGAAAAAAAAGAAGAGAAGATGTGAAGCAGCTGAGCGGGGGGCAGAGAGGGGGAGGCACAGGCCTCACGGGCCTTGCAGGCCTCACCCTCTGGCCTCTCACCAGGCGGCCGACTGGGCCCAACTCGGCCCAGCCTGGCTGCAAGAAGTGGAGAGGAGATGAGAAGTGAATAAGCTGTAAAAAGGATCCTGAGAGGCATCTGCCAGCCTGTTGTGAGGAACGGCTGCAGATGCCAAGGTCAGTTCAGAAGGAGGGGGAGGAGTAATGTGGCTCCTGGCCAAGATTCCCCTGCAGCCTGTGGTGATGACCATGGTGGAGCAGGTTGTCCCCCTGCAGCCCTTGGAGGTCCATGGAGGGGCAGAGATCCACTTGGAGCCCGTGAAGGACCCCGTACCAGGGGAGGTGGATGCCTGAAGGAGGCTGTGGCCCGTGGAGGGCCCGCTGGGACAGCTGTTCTAGAGGGACTGCACCCCGTGGAAGAGATGACCCAAGCCAGAGCAATTTCACGAAGGACTGTGGCCCGTGGGAGGGACCCCACGCTGGAGCAGAGGAGGAATGCGAGGAGTTCTTCCCCCGATGATGATACAGCGGCGTAAAACAACGTGTGATGAACTGACCGCGACCCCCGTTCCCTTTCCCCCCCCGTGCCGCTCGGGAGGGGAAGGTAGTAGAGATAATGTTAAGCCCGGGAAGAGGGAGGGGTGGGGGGAGGTTATCTTGTTCCCTGTCTCATTCTCCTGCTAATTTTAGAAATAAATGAATAGTTTTCCCCAAGTCGAGTCTGTTTTGCCCGTGACGGTAACTTTAAGGATTTCTCCCTGTCCTTATCTCAAACCTTGAGCCATTTTTCTTATATCATCTCCTCCTATTCTCTCGGAGGGTGGGGGGAGAGAGAGAGAGACTGCGTAGTCTGGTCCCGATCGGGGCTGAACTACGACAACATGGTACAGGCAAATTCACCCAAGGTCACAGAAGAGATCACAATCCAATAGAAAATTCATTTGAAACTGGATTTCAGTGGAAGAAATTGTAAACAGTGAAAGAAACATGAACTTACAACAGATAGAATAGCAGCCTTTATTGTTACTGGTGCATTTAGCATAGCTAAAACGCAGAGTACAATATTTATATATGCCAGTGTCATAGTTCAGCCCCCATCGGGACCAGACTACACAGTCTCTCTCTCACTCCCCAAACCCTCCGAGAGAATAGAGAGAGATAATATAGGAAAAAAGGCTTGAGGTTTGAGATAAGGACAGGGAGAGATCCTCAAAGTTACCATTACGGGCAAAACAGACTCAACTTGGGGAAAACTATTAATTTATTACTAAAACCAAAGCAAGATAATGAGACAGGGAACAAGATAACCTCCCCTCCCACCCCTTCCTCTTCACAGGCTTAACATTATCTCTACCTCTTTCCTCCTCACCAAGCGGCACAGGGGGAAGAGGGAATGGGGGTTGCGGTCAGTTCATCATGTGTTGTTTTACGCTGCTGCTTCATGGTCAGGGGAAGAACTCCTCACATTCCTCCCCTGCTCCATCGTGGGGTCCCACCCATGCGCTACAGTCCTTCGTGAACTGCTCCGGTGTGGGTCATTTCTTCCACAGGGTGCAGTCCCTCAGGAACGGCTGCCCCAGTGTGGGTCCTCCACAGGCCACAGCCTCCATTAGGCATCCACCTGCCTCTGAGTGAGGTCCTCCATGGGCTTCAACTGGAGCTCTGCTCTTCCATGGGCCTCCATGGGCTGCAGGGGGACAGCCTGCTTCACCATGGTCTTTACCACAGGCTGCAGGGGAGTCTTGGCCAGGAGCAGCATTACTCCTCCCCCTCCTTCTTCACTGACCTTGGCGTCGGCAGCCGTTCCTCTCACAAGAAATTCTCCACAACAGGCAGGCAGATGCCTCTCAGGTTCTCTTCACATCTCATTTCCACTTATTGCAACTGGGCCGGGGTGAGTTGGGCCCAGTCGGCTGCCCGGCAGGAGGCCGGAGGATGAGGACTGCAAGACCCACAAGCCTCTGGCCTCCCCCTCTCTGCCCCCACTCAGCTTCTTCACATCTTCTCACGTTTTTTCTGTTTTTCCCCTTCTTAAATACGTTATCACAGAGGCGTTATCAGGGAAAATTCTGCTACCAATTGGCTCGGCCCCGGACAGCAGCGGGTCCGCCCTAGGCCCGGCCGAGTCCACTGGACAAAGGGGAAACAACTTCTAGCAGCTTCTTACAAAAGCTGCCACCGTAGCCTCCTTCACTAAATAGAACAGAATAGCCAACAAAGACAGCACTAGGAATTGCAAAGCTGTTATTCAGTATAGAAACATATTTTGAAGAACTGTACAAAATAAAAGAAATGCTATGTCAGGCATTGTTCTGAAGGTATACAGATTTTACCTTAGCTTTTTAAATATAATACTCCATTTTTCTGAGCCATTTTGTCTCACTCTTTATTCTTATTAGTTATGAAGGCAGCAGATCTGTGTTAGTGTTAGACCACCTTTTATCATTTTTTAGTTACTGATAGTTTATCTCATCACACTTTCAACCAGGAGGTAGATTAAGTCACCAAGCTCCTACAGAGACATACTTTTCTATGCATTATCATAAAACTTCACACTGAGCACTTAACGATAAAAGGTTTATTAAAATGTGCTTTATTCATTGGTAGAAATATTTTTTCTAAAATAGACATAGTAAGAAGAAGATTGAAAGTCTAGTAATGGGCCAAATCAGCTAATGATTTTGATACGTCTCTGTATGTTTAAGAGTTCATAGAATCACAGAATCATAGAATGGTTAGAGTTGGAAGGGACCTTCAAAGGTCATCTAGTCTAACCCCCCTGCAAGGAGCAGGGACATCATCAACTAGATCAGGTTGCTCAGAGCCTCATCCAACCTGGCTTTGAACATTTCCAGGGACAGGGCATCCACCACCTCTCTGGGCAACCTGTGCCAGTGTTCTACAACCTGCATCATAAAAAATTTTTTCCTAATATCCAATCTAAATCTACCTCTCTGTATTTTGAAACGATTACGCCCAGTCCTATCGCAACAGGCCCTACTGAACAGCTTCTCCCCATCTTTCTTGTAGGCCCCCTTGAGGTACTGGAAGACCGCTATAAGGTCTCCCTGGAGCCTCCTCTTCTCCAGGCTGAACAGCCCCAACTCTCTCAGCCTGTCCTCATAGGAAAGGTGCTCCAGCCCTCTGATCATCTTCGTGGCCCTCCTCTGGACCTTCTCCAACTGGTCCATGTCCTTCTTGTGTTGGGGGCTGCAGAACTGGACGCAGTACTCCAGGTGGGGTCTCACCAGGGCAGAGTAGAGGGGGAGAATCACCTCCCTCGACCTGCTGGCCACGCTCCTCTTGATGCAGCCCAGAATTCGGTTGGCCTTCTGGACCACAAGAGCGCATTGCCTGCTCATGTCGAGCTTCTCGTCCACCAGCACTCCCAAGTCCTTCTCCTCAGGGCTGCTCTCAATCCATTCCCTGCCCAGCCTGTATTTGTGCCTGGGATTGTCATGACCCAGGTGCAGGACCTTGCACTTGGCCTGGTTGAACTTCATGAGGTTTGCACGGGCCCACCTCTCCAGCCTGTCCAGGTCCCTCTGGATGGCATCCCTCCCCTCCAGCGTGTGTTCCTCAGATGATCCCGAACCTGCTCTTCGAGTACAGTGGGCGGTTCTTCATCCTCCCAGTCCCTGTTTGCACCTTCTACAGCTTGGACGGCGGGACAAGAGCCCTTATGGGTGAAGACTGAGGCAAAAAAGTCATTGAGGACCTCAGCCTTCTCCATGTCCCGGGTAACCAGGACACCAGTTCCCTTCCGGAGGGGGCCTACATTTTCCTTGGACTTTCTTTTGTCCCCTACATACCTATAGAAGCCTTTCTTGTTGCATTTTATATCCCTGGCCAGATTCAGTTCTGTCAGGGCTTTGGCCTTCCTCACCTGATCCCTGGCCACTTGCACAGCCTCTTTGTAGACCTCCCAGGCTACCTGTCTTCTCTGTTTCCACCCTCTATAGGCTTTCCTCTTCATTTTCAGTTGGTCCAGGAGCTCCTTGCTCATCCATGCAGGCCTCCTGGCCTTTTTGCCCGACTTGTTCTTCGTTGGGATGCACCTCTGCTGAGCTTGGAGGAGGTGATCCTTGAATATAGACCAACTTTCCTGGGCCCCTCTTCCCTCCAGGGCCGACTCCCATGGCACTTGGCCCATCAGGTCCCTGAAGAGGCTGAAGTCTGCCCTCTTGAAGTCTAGGGCAGAGAGCTTGCCATGTAGTTTCCTCACTGCCCCACAGATCTTGAACTCCACCATGTCATGGTCGCTGCAGCCAAGGCTGTCCTTTAGTTTCACATCCCCCACCAGCCCCTCCCTGTTGGTGAGCACAAGGTCGAGCATGGCACCCCTCCTTGTCAGCTCCTCTGTCGCCTGCAGGAGGAAGTTGTCGTCCACGCATTCCAGGAACCTCCTGGACTGCCTGTGCCCTGCTGTGTTGTCTCTCCAACAGAAGTCCTCCATGAGGACCAGGGCCTGTGACCGTGAGGCTGCTCCTATCTGGCTATAGAGCGCTTCGTCTGCTCTGTCCTCCTGGCCAGGTGGCCTGTAACAGACACCCACCGTAACATCCCCTGTCCGTCCCCGTCCTCTAATCTTGACCCATAAGCTCTCTGTCAGCTCCTCCTCCATCCCCAGGCAGAGCTCCACACACTCCAGCTGGTTGCTGACGTAGAGAGCGACACCCCCTCCTCGTCTCCCCTGCCTGTCCTTTCTAAAGAGCCTATACCCCTCCATGTTGACGCTCCAGTCGTACGAGTCATCCCACCATGTCTCCATAATGCCAACAAGGTCGTAGCCCTGCTCGTGTGCACGCATCTCCAGTTCTTCCTGTTTATTTCCCATGCTGCGTGCATTGGTATAGAGACACCTCAGCTGGGCCCTGAGCAAAGCCGACTTGCTGGCTGGAGCAACAGGGGTTCTATTGGACCGCAGTTTAAGTTCATTTGCACCTACCTGCAATCCTTCCTCAGCTTCTGGACCCTCGGTGCTGGCACTGGCGCCATGCTGACAGCAGTGGGCTGAACTGTGCTCCCCCTCCCCCAGCAACACTAGTTTAAAGCCCTCCAGCTTACTTACTGTAATTGATTTTGTTCTACCTACATAGTAGTGTTCATCAACCAACACTAGTGTGCTAATGAACTCTTCTCCCCATATCCAACAAATGTATGGTAATTCTTTCAAAGCACATAACACAGAATACATAACTCTTTTTCAAGTACAAATACAGAATCTGCCATGGAAAACATTGTGAAGATGTAGAATCCTACTTAATCCTACAGCGGTGTGCCCAGTTGGCTAAGAAGGCCAACAGCATTCTGGCTTGTATCAGGAAGAGTGTGGCCACTAGGAGTAGGGAAGTGATCGTGCCCCTGTACTCAGCACTAGTGAGGCCACACCTCGAATACTGTGTTCAGTTTTGGGCCCCTCAGTACAAGAAGGACGTTGAGTTGCTGGAGCGTGTCCAGAGAAGGGCAATGAAGCTGGTGAAGGGTCTGGAGAATAAGTCTTACGAGGAGCTGTTGGATATCTGGAGAATCAAGGACACTTAGTGAACAATCCAGACCGAATGGAGTTGTTATGCTCATGAGCAGTAGGCCTCAAGGACATTGCGAAGGTCGCCTGCGGTCAGAAAGTGATGAAGCAACCTTGAAAAGAGGAAGGAAAGTTGGTGTACGTGACTGAAAGCAGAACGTGAAGCAGGACGTAGGTGGAGAGGACCATGCGTGTGAACAAGAGACTTAATGAATCATATTTTAGCTAAGGGTGCGTGAATTGATATAGTTAACCAATTAGTAAAGAGCTTGTGCATGATAAGGAACTAGAAGGGCTATATTAACCGGGATGTATCAACAATAAAGTGGCATTTGCTTGATCATATTGGTCGTGTGCAGTGTCCGTGACTTCCGCATCAACAAGTGGCGCCCAACGTGGGGCCCTCGGAGAGAGGGTACAGGGACCCTCGGATTGGTGTTGAATTCCACGACAGAAACTGACAGGGTGAGGGGGCGGAAGCCAGCTGGAGTCGAGTGCTGCCCCAGCACTCGGAAAGACGCTAGCAGAAACAGTGGGAAACTCGCCCTGATCAGGCGAGCAGCCGGGGAGGAGATGGGGTCCACGCTGACCAAAGAGGAGTCGGCAGTGGTTAAGCTCCTCCGACATATGCTCTCAATGAGAGGACTGAGATATGACTCGGCCACCTTGGAAGCTTTGCTGCTTTGGGCAAAGGATCCTCACAGTTGCAGAGCTGTGGGAAGAAATAAGTAAGGGATCCAAGGAGGGAAGCAAGTTCTCCACCGTGTGGAGACTGATTAATGAGACATTGAAAAGTATGAAAGCCGAACGTTCAGCCGTCGCGTCTGCTTTTGCAGCTTTGACTCCAGCTGGCGGGTCCACCTCTGCCACCAGCGGTCCCCGAGACCAAGGATAGAGCAGCGGAGACAAGAGCTGCAGTCCCTGAGACCTAAATCTGCGCAACGGACACAGATGAGCAGCCAGGGGAGATGGGGTCTTCAATGTCAGCCGAAGAGAAATTTATTGTTAGAATTTTTGTCAAAATCCTCGGGAGTTGTAGGTTAAAGTACGATGAGATGCAGCTGTGTCTGCTGCTAGGAACGACGAGAAGCACTGCTTCAAAGGAACATAAATCAGTTTTAACGAGTCTAACAAAAGTGTTAGAGGAACAGAACTGTGCTATTAATAACACTGACCTGAAGAACTTGTTGACTTGGGTGTCTGCTCACATAGCAGACGCTAACATCTCTAATATATATATACGGTGGGCACCTGGGACACCATAGGTATTAGACTGTGGGACTGTGTAACGCAGGGTGACCCTGCTGTTCAAAAGTTATTACCGGCGTGGCATGTAATGTTTGAAGCCTTGAAGAATCACACGCAGAAAGGAGATCCAACAGCACCTGTTACCCCGTCCACTCCTCTGTCTGTGGAAACAAAGACTAACAGCGAGCCAGAAAATCCCTTTGATCCAGGTCCCATACATCCGGAAAAGGAGCCCTCAGTCTTTGGAGCTTCCTTGTTATAGAGGTGGCGTGTTTGTGTGTGTGTTCTTTGTGTCGACGGTGTCGTGTGTTTTTTGTGTACGTTTGTGTGTCCTTTGTGTCAACGGTGTCATATTTTTGTTACTGTTCAGTGTTGTTGGTGTGGACATAAGCTTATTCCAGCTGATCTATATTTGTGCTATTGCTTAGTGTTCGGGTGTGTGCAGTGTCGCAGGTCGACCCCGTTAGAACAAGTGATACATCCAGGTTGATATTGTTGCGTACAAGGCGCAGCGTTAAGTTATAAGATCTTTAAGTGGAAACGGACAGGCAGTGCAAACAGAGAAATTAACAGATTACAGTCCAAAGGAAAGTAAAAAATTTCGTAGACAGGTATAAGCAGTCTGTGTGTGTGTGCGTATAAGCATGAAGTGAATGCTATGGAATAAGGGGTGAATACTGTGTTGGATTTAGCAGGGATAGAGTTAATTTTCCTCTCAGTAGCTTTGGATTTTGTATGTGAAGAATGTTGATGAAAACACTCTGATGATAAGAGTTGTTGTTAATGAGACCAAGGACACTGTCTGGCTTTCCAAGTCTCATTAATGTGCAGGTGCAGGGAGCTGGGCCAAAGACAGACAGAGTATCAGTCATTTGGACTTTGGGTGGTGAGAAATTGTACATTGTTCATTTTGTATATATTAATGTCCTTATATTTTGTTATTATTGTAGGTTTTCTCTTAGTAAACTGCAGCATAAGGCAACGTGTGATTAGCTGACCGTGGCCCCCATCCCCTCTTCCCGCCCCAACACCCTGTCCCACTCGGGGCAGGGGAAGGAGGTGGACATGGTGTTAAGCCCGGGAAGAGGGAGGGGGGAGAGGAGGTTATCTTGTTCTCTGTCTCATTATCCTGCTGGTTTTAGTAATAAATGAATAGTTTCCCCAGGTTAGGTCTGTTTTGCCTGTAGTGATGGCTTTAAGGATCTCTCCCTGTTCTTGTCTTAAAACCTCAGGGTTTGGTTTTGGTTTTGTTTTTTTTTTTTCTCTTATGTGTCTGGGGCCGTGGCCGATGCCAGGCACCACCCCCCATCTGGCGGGGTGGGGGCAGCTTACCCAAAAACTGACATGGTTAACAGATATTCCCGTCTGGGTCGACCAGTGGCCTTTAGCAAGAGAAAAGCTGCAACATTTGAATGAGTTAGTTGACGACCAATTACAACTTGGACACATACAGCCAACAGACAGCCCCTGGAATACACCTGTGTTTGTATTACAGAAAAAATCGAGTAAATTACAACTCTTACAGGATTTAAGGGCAGTAAATTTGGTAATTGAGGATATGGCACATTTGCAACAGGGGTTACCATCTCTTTCAATGATACCTTGAGATTGGAATATTATCATTATTGATTTAAAAAATTGTTTTTTCACTATACCTTTACATCCTGAAGATGCTCCACGATTCGCATTTTCTGTGCCTTCAATCAATATGGGAGAACCTAATCAGCGATATCACTGGACGGTACTTCTGCAAGGTATGAAAAATAGTCCAACCATCTGCCAATGGTACGTCACACAGGCCATAGCACCAGTAAGGCGCTTGCATAGGAATAGCCTCATTTATCATTATATGAATGATATCTTGATTGCAGCACCCGATGATTCTCTGGTAGACAGAGTTCTTAATGATATCACCAGTGCATTATCTGGATTTAAATTGGTTATTGCTCAGGAAAAAATTCAAAAGGTATGTCCCTAGCAGTATCTTGGCTGACAAATTATGGAAAGAACAATTAGGCCGCAAAAGTTAAAAATCCCTCAAACAGTGTTTACCTTAAACAATTTGCAGAAATTGCTGGGAGCTATCAACTGGGTACGCCCGGTATTAGGCCTCTCTACAGAATTGCTTTCTCCACTATTCCAAATACTAAAAGGAGACTAACTGCAGAAGCACAAACAGCATTACAAACAGTTTTGCTACAGATTTCCATTCATTGGCCTAAGCAACCAATGCTGAAATTTTTAGGAGAATTAATGTTGTATCCAGCAACTCATCTAAGTTACGCTCCCATAGAAAATGCCTTAACAATATTTACAGATGGATCAGGAAAAACGCACAAATCTGTAATTGTGTGGAAGAAAAATGGTAAGTGGCATCATGACATACAATTGGTAGAAGGTTCAACCCAAATTGTAGAACTTGCAGTGGTGGTACGAGCTTTGTATAAGTGGAAAGATGAATCCCTCAATATTGTCTCTGATTCTGCCTATGTGGTCAATGTAATACAATGCGCTGAATGGGCAATGTTAAAGGAAATTAATAGTCCTTTGTTGTATGATCAGTTTCAACAGCTATTATCAGTATTACATGTGCGGGATCATCCTTACTTTATTATACATCTGAGAGCTCACACTTCGCTTCCAGGACTTGTCACAAAAGGTAACACAAGAGCAGGTGCTCTCACTAATGCAGCCCTTGTTGCAAACACACTCATGCAAGCTAAGCTATCCCATTAACTTTATAACCAAAACTCTACAGCCCTTCAACGACAATTTAAGCTGACACGGGAGCAAGCTCAGGCAGTTGTGCGTTCCTGTGGCAGTTGCCGGAGCACAAATGTGCCAACTTTATATGGGGTTAATCTGTGCGGTTTGTGCTCTCGGGAATTGTGGCAATCTGATATAACTCATGTCCCATCATTTGGCCGACACAAATATGTACATGCAACCATTGATACCCATTCCAGCTTATTGTTTGCCTCTGCTAATACAGGAGAACGTGCTCGAGATGTTTGCCAACACTGGACGTCAGCGTTTGCTTTCATGGGGGTTCCCATGCATAGAAAAACAGATAATGGGCCAGCGTATGCTTCTCGTGCAGTCCAAACCTTCCTTGCTCTTTGGGGCATCGAGCACGTTACTGGTATCCCACATAACCCCAATGGACACATCACTGAACGTGCCCATGGCAAACTTAAAAATATACTGTTGAAACAAGAAGGGGGAATGGAAGGGAAGTCTGCATACAAGAAGTTAGCAAAAGCAATGTATGTGCTCAATTTTCTAAATCGATGGAGTGACAATTCTTCCCCAATACAGAAACATTTTGGATCATCTACTGTACATGATGCCATCCGAGGGCAAGCTACAGTGATGGTCAAGAATCTGGAAACAGGTAATTGGGAAGGACCATTTCCTCTTATGACATAGGGGAAAGGATATGCTTGTGTCTCTACAGGGGCAGTGAACAAGTGGATCCCTGCACGATGGGTACGACCAGCACTCCAAGCTGCCTTGCGTTCATTGGATTGTTAACAAGCTGTGTGGCAGCTCCATGGACATCAGTCACGGAAAGAACAAACGTGTGGGTAGCTATGGCTAATGCCACAGGACAGGACATCATTTGTCTGTCTGTATCATCTTCAAATAAGCCTTTCAGAACATGCTTGGTTGACCTGCCAGATACCAGTAGGACAGCAACTCTGTGTAAAACAACAGCAGCCACAAGTGCTGAGTGCTAAATTACAAAAGATGGAACTTTTGGGATCAGTAAAGATGGACTTCTGCCTATTTTCTTTAACTATTCAGGAGCTAATGTTACTAGAGGGGTAATGATTGTAAATGCTTTAAGACCTATACATTGCAACGATACAGCATGACGTAATCACGCGAGCACATATCAAAATCCAGACAGCATAAAAGACCTAAACGAAGTACACATAGCTTTGAATCTGATTGCCAAGATAATATAGAGTTTTGGAAACCAAGTGAAATTATTGCTGCTGCAATCTTTACACCTGGTGTGGCAAGTGCCCAGGCATTAGCTACGCTAAATAAATTGGGCTGTTGGCTTGCTAAGCAAACAAACGCAACTGCATTCGTACTATCAATGCTGTTAACTGATGTAGATTCTATAGGCTATGCTACTTTACAAAAGAGAACCGCTGTTAGCCTGCAGAGCACATATTTGACAGGCCTTGTTGCATGTGCTGGCCACACGTGCTGCAACGTCTGGTCAGGCCTTGTGTGCGCTGGCCACGCATGCAGCAACGTCTAGTCAGTACTCTTTCACTGAATCTGCTGAGGGTATAAACAAAGGTGGCTCAGAGCAGAGGAGAGAGAGGGGACTCAGAGCAAACTATATTAATAATAGGGGACGCCCTGAGGGTGCTGCGCCTGCCTCCTTTCTCTGCTCTGACCCAGCTGATAATCATCCTCTTGCTCAGCGTTGTCTTTGGTGTAGTCGGGTTGGTAACAGAATAGATCAGCAATAGATTTTTTATTAGCACAAAATCATGGTTGTCAGGATTTTGATGGGCTTTGCTGCATTCAAAACTTGCAAAAAGGTGTACAAAAAACTGCAACAATGGGATGATTTTGATATATTCAGAAATCTTTTTGGTGGATTGATAAAAGCTTATTACAAATAGCTGTAGGATGCTTATTCATTCTTTTTATATATATGTATTTTGATCTATATTCCGTGTGTTAAAATGTGTGCAGACTTTAATAGATAAAGCATTGAAACAAGCCTCTTCTCATAAACAAAGAAGAGAGAGATGTGGTATTTTGCTGAGCCAGTACAGTGTCAGTGAAAGCAAACTGACCTTGGGAGAGGGATACAATCATGCTCGCTGGAAGAAACCCATGGAATGAGAAGGGAAGGTTTAAGATCCAAAACATTGTTAGCAGAATTTATGGCTTGTTTCAACAGAGGCCTGCAAAAAACTAGTCACTGGCCTTGTAGATAAGAAAGTTACTGGAGTTGTTATATCTATAATAGTAGATGAATGCTATAGTAGAAAATTACTAGAAGGTAGTGAAATTTAGTTTTGCTTAGCAGTTATGTATATGTATAACGTATGATGACAGGAGTCTGGATTGTTCAGAAACAAAAAGAGGGATTTGTTGGATATCTGGAGAATCAAGGACACTTAGTGAACAATCCAGACCGAATGGAGTTGTTATGCTCATGAGCAGTAGGCCTCAAGGACATTGCGAAGGTCGCCTGCGGTCAGAAAGTGATGAAGCAACCTTGAAAAGAGAAAGAAAAGTTGGGCATGTGACTGAAAGCAGAATGTGAAGCAGGATGTAGGCGGAGAGGACTGTGCGCGTGAAGAAGAGACTTAATGAATCATATTTTAGCTAAGGGTGCGTGAATTGATATAGTTAACCAATTAGTAAAGAGCTTGTGCATGATAAGGAACTAGAAGGGCTATATTAACCAGGATGTATCAACAATAAAGTGGCATTTGCTTGATCATATTGGTCGTGTGCAGTGTCCGTGACTTCCGCGTCAACAAGGAGCAGCTGAGGGAACTGGGATTGTTTAGTCTGGAGAAGAGGAGGCTGAGGGGAGACCACATTGCTCTCTACAACTACCTGAAAGGAGGTTGCAGGGAGGCAGGTGTTGGTCTCTTTTCACAAATAACTTGTGATAGAACAAGAGGAAATGGCCTCAAGTTGCTTCAGGGGAGGTTTAGTTTGGATATTAGGAAGCACTTCTTTACTGAAAGAGTGGTCAGGCACTGGAACAGGCTGCCCAAGGCAGTGGTGGCGTCACCATCCCTGGAGGTGTTCAAAGAATATGTATACATGGCACTTCAGGACATGGTTTAGTAGGCATGGTGGTGTCAGGTCTATGGTTGGACTTGATCTTGGAGGTCTTTTCCAACCTTAAAGATTCTATGACTCTATGATAAATCATTTTTCATCTGCTACTTTAGAAATAGTCTGAGAACATCAGAACACAGCAGCAAAGACGCAAAGGTTCTTGACGTATTAGAAACCATGGAAGCACCTGAGAATAGTCACATAGGAATTAGGGCTTCTCCTCCAAAAAAAGTGTCAGGATCACCGGCCCTACTGAAGTGCATCTACAGCAATGCATGAAGCATGGGCAACAAAGAGGAGGAGTTGGAAGCCATTGTGCAGCTGGAAAACTATGATATAGTTGCAGTCATGGAAACATGGTGGGATGACTCGCACAACTGGAGTGCTGCAATGGATAGCTATAAGCTCTTCAGAAGGGACAGGCAAGGAAAAAGAGGTGGTGGGGTAGCCTCGTATGTTAGGGAGTGTTTTGACTGTCTAGAGCTTGACAGTGGTGATGAAAGGGTTGAGTGCTTATGAGTAAGAATCAAGAGAAAGGCCAACAAGGCAGATATCATGGTGAGAGTCTGTTATTGATCACCCAAACAGAATAAAGAGGTGTCGTAGCTCAGCCCTGATCGGGACCAGACTACACAGTCTCTCTCCCACTCCCCTCACCCTCTGAGAGAATAGGGGGAGAATTGGTAAACAAAAGAAAACCAGAAAAAAAAAAAAAAAACCAAAAAACAAAACATGGGTTAAGATTGAACAAAAAGTAAATTTAACAGTAATGACAGAAGAAAACAAAACAGAGATGGAAAACAAATACAGTACAATAGCTCACAACAAATCTTAACACCCATTTTCTTCCCACATAGCAGGAGACTCTGCTTAGCACCCTCCTCACTTATATACTGAGCATGATGTCAGATGGGATGGAATAGCCCTTTGGCTAATTTGGGTAAATTAACCTCAGCTGTTAGCTAATTAGTTAACTATCCCAGCCATAGGAGCTACCAGCTTCAGTTCTCCACCCAGCTCAGGTGAATTTTAACTCTATCCTAGCCAGAACCAGGACAAGAGGGTACTGAGGGAGCTGGCAGAAGTGGTCACCAAGCCACTTCCCATCGTTTATCAGCAGTCCTGGCTAACTGGGGAGGGCCTAGTTGACTGGAAGTTAGCAAATGTGACACCCATCTACAAGAAGGGCCAGAAAGAGCATCCAGGGAACTACAGGCCTGTCAGTTTGACCTTGGTGCCGGGGAAGGTTATGGAGCAGATCATCTTGAGTGACATCACATGGCACGTACAGGACAACCAGGGGATCAGGCCCAGTCAGCATGGGTTTATGAAAGGCAGGTCCTGCTTGACTAACCTGATCTTTTATGACAAGGTAACTTGCTTAGTGGATGAGGGAAAGGCTGTGGATGTTGTTTACCTGGACTTCAGTAAAGCCTTTGACACCGTTTCCCACAGCAGTCTCCTGGAGAAACTGGCTGCTCATAGCTTGGACAGGCATAATCTTTGCTGGGTAGAAATACTGGCTGAATGGTCAGGCCCAAAGAGTTGTGGTGAATGAAGTTAAATTCAGTTGGCAGTCAGTCACAAGTGGTGTTCCCCAGGGCTCAGCACTGGGGCCAGTACTGGTTAATATCTTTATCAATTATCTGGATGAAGGGATCGAGTGCACCCTCAGCAAGTTTGCAGGCGACACCAAATGGGGTGGGAGTGTTGATCTGCTTGAGGGTAAAAAGGCTCTTCAGAGGGATCTGGAGAGGCTGGATCAATGGGCTGAGGCAAATTGTATGAGTGTCAACAAGGCTAAGTGCCAGGTCGTGCACTTGGGTCACAACAACCTCATGCAACGCTATAGGCTTGGGGAAGAGTGGCTGGAAAGTTGTGCGATGGGTAAGGACCTGGGGGTGTTGGTCAAATATGATCCAGCAGTGTGCCCAAGTGGCCAAGAAGGCCAATAGCATCCTGGCTTCTATTAGAAATAGGGCTTCTATCAGAAATAGCGTGGCCAGCAGGACTAGGGAAGTTATTGTCCCTTTGTACTCAGCACTGGTGAAGCCACACCTCAAATATTGTGTTCGGTTTTGGGCCCCTCACTACAAAAAAGACATTGAGGTGCTGGAGTGCATCCAGAGAAAAGCAACAAAGCTGGTGAAGGGTCTAGAACACAAGTTTTATGAGTAGTGGCTGAGGGAACTGAAGTGGTTTAGTCTGGAGAAAAGCAGGCTGAGGGGAAACCTTATCACTCTCTACAACTACCTGAAAGGAGGTTGTAGCAAGGTGGGTGTCACTCTCTTTTCCCAAGGAACAAGTTATAGGATGAGACAAAACAGCCTCAAGTTGTGCCGGGGAGGTTTATTAAGAAAAATTTCTTACTGAAAAGGTTATCAAGCCCAGGGACAGGCTGGCCAGGGATGTGGTTGAGCCACCATCCCTGGAAGTATTTAAAAGATGTGTAGACACGACACTTCAGGACATGGATCAGCGGTGGACCTGGTAGTGTTAGGTTTACAGTTGGACTCTATGATCTTAATGGTCTTTTCCAACCTAAATGATTCTATGATTCTATTATTTAATCCAACTGATTACTAGCAGTATCACTGCAAAGCTCTGGCACAGTCTCAGAACTGGAACAAGCTGTGCCAGTTTCCTGCTTTACACTTAAAAAAAAAAAAAGAGTTCAATAAGGTTAGATTTGTTCTTCTATTTCATATTTAAAAACACTTTTCTGCAGATATATCTATTTTTCCTCTTGCAAATGAATGAAACAGGTCAGCAAGGTAAATCTTGAGAAGACTCCAGAGTTTCCATTGATAACATGGAAAATTGTCCTCTAATTTTCACCGATGCAGCCCCACTGAATTCAGTTGAGATGAACAGACTCGATCACTGAATTCAAAATATTATAAGGCAAAGCTTAATGAGCTTCATCTTTTCATTCTCTCCAGGTCATACACCTTATTTCTTCTGTATGTAAGTAAATTGCCAATGCTATCACTGATTAGGAGCTTGAGAGTAGCTCTAATAGCCAAGTCTAAGGCCCCTAGTTAGCATAATTTGAAGTGTTTGCTCTCTAGTGCTTAATGGATGTCTGGGCTCCCTGTCCAATCTTTGGAGAGAGATGGACACTTCAGATGGTGCTGCTTAGAGTCAGAACAGGGAGCACAGATATTTTGATAGCTAGTTGATGGGAAATGTCAGGACTGAGGCATTGCCCTTTTTGTGTGTCATGAAACAGCCATTCCACAAAACCCACACATACCTATGCTGCCTCTCCTTTGATATGAGTGCTCCTACCATTAGGGCAGAGTCACGCTCTCCATTAGGCACTCAGAAGGAATCATGTAGGGACAGGTAGGGCAGTGTGCCCATGTAAACCTTTTCCTGTGCCAACTCTACCCAAAGCCCTTCTGACTGAAGAGGGAATGGATTCCCAGTCTCCCTCTTCCTTTCTTCAAGACATTAGGTTTGTTTCTCTTTATAAAATAAAGCAGTGCTACTATAGGGGAAAATATTTCAACAGGGAATTAACTGGATTATTTTAGCAACTCTATATTCTGTAGATTTCATCTGTGACAGCCTGCAAAAATATTATTTTAACTCTTCAAATATGACAAGTTTAGAAAACTGGTTTTATCTCTAAGAAGCGTGGGCAGCAGGTCGAGGGAAGTGATTCTGCCCCTCTACTGTGCTCTCATGAGACCCCACTTGGAGTACTGCATCCAGCTCTGGAGCCCCCAACATAAGAACATGGACCTGTTGGAGAGAGTCCAGAGGAGAGACCCAAAGATGATAAGAGGGCTGGAGCACCTCTCCTATGAGGACAGGCTGAGAGAGTTGGGGCTGTTCAGCCTGGAGAAAAGGAGGCTCTGGGGAGAAATGATAGCAGCCTTCCAGTACCTAAAGGGGGCTTATAGGAAGACATGGAGAAACTTCTTAGCAGAGTCTGTTGTGATAGGACAAGGGGTAATGGTTTCAAAACAGAGGAAGGTAGATTCAGATTAGACATCAGGAAAAAATTTTTTACACTGAGGGTTGTGGAACGCTGGAAACAGGTTGCCCAGAGAGGTGGTGGTGGATGCCCCATCCCTGGAAACATTCAAGGCCAGGGTGGATGGGGCTCTGAGCAACCTGATCTAGTTGGGGATGTCCCTGCTCCTTGCAGGGGAGGCGAACTAGATGACCTTTAAAAGGTTCCTTCCAACCCTAACTATTCTATGATTTTATGATTCGAAAATGGAGAAAACCTAAGCTAAGGCTAGTTGAAGGCTAATAAGTCTTGAAGCTGTCTTGAAAGTATCAGACATTGATTTCCAGTATAAATTTCCTCAGTGTCATAAACTGACAGACATAGTTCTAATATAGTCATAATTTCCACAAAGATCAGCCATTCTTTACATAATAACAATTATGAAAATATAGTAAAATAAAAATATTTACACATTAAATTAACAGAAGCACTATTTAGCAGATGAAGAAGGTAATTTAAATATACTTTCTCTCTTACAAATTGAGAGACATTTTATTGTGAATGCTGCCGGCTCTCTTGCCAGCAAACCAACCCAGGAGGCACCGGAGCCCCGCCCCGGCGAAAGCAGGGCATCACACGGATACCGTCAAGCTAAGCCTTCAATTTAATGCTGCGCAATACAGGGTTAAATACCCGTACACCCGCTACGCACGCAAACGCACCTGACCCCTGTGCCCATGGACCCATCTATGCCTGCCACGCACCTACCCCTACACTCATGGACTTATCCGTGCCTACCACGTACATGGACGCACCTGGCCCCTGCACTTGTGGACTCATCCGCGTCCAGTGCGTGAATCGCCATGGACCGCCCCTCCTGCATACATGCAGCCCTGCTAACGTTACCCCACAATTCCCCACCTCAAGTCCAAACAGCAGATGGGATCCCGGTAGGGGGGGTCAATTAGTTGTCACGTGGCAACAAGTGGTGACCCCGACGTGATCCGATGTGATCTGATGTGATCTGGCGGATCGGGTTTTTCGGTGCACCAGAGCGAGCGGGGCTCAGGCTAATCCAGACCTCATCATGTCGATGGTATCCGTCAAGGAAACGGTGAAGGTTCTGAAGGTACTGGCGAGCGGGTCTCCTCTAGCGGTACGGAGGATCTCATCCAATGGATGAAGCGCAAGGGATTGATCCATCAGCCTTCTGAGGTGATGGACTTGAGGAAGATAGCCGCGGTGGGGGGGGAGCTGTTAGCTTCTACCGCCGCGGGGGACAAAACTGCCAAGTCCATTATTCCCGAGTGGGGGGCAGTTAAGAGGGGCCTTGAGAAGGTCCGCGAAGTTTGGGGTGTCTGGCAAGCCGCAGCCTCAGTGGTTTGCGGGGATCCACTGAGTGAAAGGCAACCCGACTCGGGTTCCGACGGTCGGGATAGTAGTGAAACGTGGAGCGGGAGCCAGTTTCGAGGTGGTGCCCGAGGAGCCGCGGGACGTGGAGCTGGGTCCTAGCGCCTTCCTGGTGGGGAAAGGGGATGCCGCGGCTGATGCGTTCTTCGGGGGGGAGCCCGATTTTCCAGTGATGCCTGCCTTGGGGAGGCCTCCGCCCTCTGTGCCACCGGCCTACGAGGACCCGCTTGAGGACATAAGCGTGCCCTCGGTCCGGCCGGAGAGGATTCCCCTTCCCCGTCGATGGGTCCACAGTCATCGATGGTGGGGTGGTGGGGGGGAAAGACTTAGTATCTACATTTGTGCTATTGCTTAGTGTTCGGGTGTGTGTGGTGTTGCAGGTCAACCCCGTTAGAACAAGTGATACATCCAGGTTGATATTGCTGCGTGCAAGGCGCAGCGTTAAGTTATAAGATCTTTAAGTGGAAACAGACAGGCAGTGCAAACAGAGAAATTAACAGAATAAGGGGTGAATACTGTCTTGGTTTCAGCAGGGATGGAGTTAATTTTCCTCTCAGAAGCTTTGGATTTTGTATGTGAAGAATGTTGATAAAAACGCTCTGATGATAAGGGTTGTTGTTAATGAGACCAAGGACACTGTCTGGCTTTCCAAGTCTCGTTAACGAGCAGGTGCAGGAAGCTGGGCCAAAGACAGATGGAGTATCAGTCATTTGGACATAGAGTGATGCTCCACGATTCGCATTTTCTGTGCCTGCAATCAATATGGGAGAACCTAATCAGCGATATCACTGGACGGTACTTCCGCAGGGTATGAAAAATAGTCCAACCATCTGCCAATGGTACGTCACACAGGCCATAGCACCAGTAAGGTGCTTGCATAAGAATAGCCTCATTTATCATTATATGAATGATATCTTGATTGCAGCACCCGATGATTCTCTGGTGGACAGAGTTCTTAATGATATCACCAGTGCATTATCCCGATTTAAATTGGTTATTGCTCAGGAAAAAATTCAAAAGGTATGTCCCTAGCAGTATCTTGGCTGACAAATTATGGAAAGAACAATTAGGCCGCAAAAGTTAAAAATCCCTCAAACAGTGTTTACCTTAAACAATTTGCAGAAATTGCTGGGAGCTATCAACTGGGTACGCCCAGTATTAGGCCTCTATACAGAATTGCTTTCTCCACTATTCCAAATACTAAAAGGAGACTCAGATTTAACCTCCCCTAGGAGACTGACTCCAGAAGCACAAACAGCATTACAAACAGTTTTGCTACAGATTTCCATTCATTGGCCTAAGCAACCAATGCTGAAATTTTTAGGAGAATTAATGTTGTATCCAGCAACTCATCTAAGTTACGCTCCCATAGAAAATGCCTTAAAAATATTTACAGATGGATCAGGAAAAACGCACTGCCGGCTCCCTTGCCAGCAAACCAACCCAGGACGCACCGGAGCCCCGCCCTGGGGAAAGCAGGGCATCACACGGATACCGTCAAGCTAAGCCTTCAATTTAATGCTGTGCAACACAGGGTTAAATACCCGTACACCCGCTACGCACGCGAATGCACCCGCCCCCTGCGCCCATGGATCTATCTGTGCCCGCCACGCACCTGCCCCTGCGCCCATGGACTTATCCGTGCCCACCATGTACATGGACGCACCTGCCCCGTGCGCCCATGGACCTATCCGCGCCTAGTGCGCGAATCACCGCGGACTGCCCCTCCTGCATACATGCAGCCCTGCTAACGTTACCCCACAATTCCCCACCTCTATGCTAAATCATCCTGGTCTAATGGCTGGTACTCTGGGGTGGATGCCGCCATAACACAGTTGATCATGGATAGTTGCCTAGTGACCCCTTAATCATAGCATGCAAGAAACGTAACAATAACAGAATGTTCTGGTTTTGTTAGTGAGGGGGGGCCTAAGGTGGTAGCTTCTGCAGGAAACTGCTAGAAGTCGCTCCCCTTTGTTCAGTGGACTCGGCCAGGCCTAGGGCGGACCCGCTGCTGGCCAAGGCCAAGCCAATTGGTAGCAGAATGTCCCGTGATAACGCCTCTGCGATAACGTATTTAAGTAGGGGAAAACAGGAAAAAGAGGAGGAGAAGATGTGAAGCAGCTGAGCGGGGGGCAGAGAGGGGGAGGCGCGAGCCTCATGGGCCTTGCAGGCCTCACCCTCTAGCCTCCCGCCGGGCAGCCGACTGGGCCCAACGTGGCCCGGCCCGGCTGCAAGAAGTGGAGAGGAGATGAGAAGTGAATAAGATGTAAAAAGGATCCTGAGAGACGTCTGCCAGCCTGTTGTGAGGAACGGCTGCAGACGCCAAGGTCAGTGAAGAAGGAGGGGGAGGAGTAACGCGGCTCCTGGCCAAGATTCCTCTGCAACTCGTGGTGACGACCATGGTGGAGCGGGTTGTCCCCCTGCAGCCCATGGAGGTCCACGGAGGGGCAGAGATCCACCTGCAGCCCGTGCAGGACCCCACGCCGGAGCAGGTGGAGGCCTGAAGGAGGCTGTGGCCCATGGAGGGCCCGCTGGGACAGCTGTTCTAGAGGGACTGCACCCCGTGGAAGAGATGACCCACGCCGGAGCAGTTTCACGAAGGACTGTGGCCCGTGGGAGGGACCCCACGCTGGAGCAGAGGAGGAATGCGAGGAGTTCTTCCCCTGACAATGATACAGCGGCATAAAACAACGTGTGATGAACTGACTGCGACCCCCATTCCCTTTTCCCCCCCCGTGCCGCTCGGGAGGGGAAGGTAGTAGAGATAATGTTAAGCCCGGGAAGAGGGAGGGGTGGGAGGAGGTTATCTTGTTCCCTGTCTCATTCTCCTGCTAATTTTAGAAATAAATGAATAGTTTTCCCCAAGTCGAGTCTGTTTTGCCCGTGACGGTAACTTTAAGGATTTCTCCCCGTCCTTATCTCAAACCTTGAGCCGTTTTTCTTATATCATCTCCCCCTATTCTCTCGGAGGGTGGGGGGAGTGAGAGAGAGACTGCGTAGTCTGGTCCCGATCGGGGCTGAACTACGACACAGAAACAAACAAAGTATTATCAAAGCAACTGCTAGGATTGTCAGACCTATAGACACAATATTTCTTAGCCATCTAGGTAAGCCGAAGAGGTCTGAAAACTACCCCCAGTCTTTTAGGGCTTTGACATTGAATACTGACTGGGCAGCATGCGCACGCGTCTTCTCCAAGGCCGAGGAGTCGTTCTTGCTCAAGTCCAAACAGCAGTAACCCTGGAGACCTAGGACTCCCTCTAGGTCACTGCAACCGATGCCAGGCCTCGCAAGGGCATAATCTAATGCCAACTTCATTTGTATCCGTCCTTCGTCATGTGCTGCTAAAGCAGTCGCCAGTTCAGATATGGCGAGGGCTGCGCAGTTGGCATTCCCAAGAGCCCAACAGGCCACGCGCTATGCAAACCTGAGTAGAGTCGGCGCAGTTCGTGAACCGCTCCCAGAAATTAGTCGTTATCACTGGCATTGGAAGACTCACAAGCAGGATCAATCCCACTAGGATGAGCTGGAGAGCACCGCGCCGCTCGGTTACCCTGCTGATCCTCCAGCCACAGCTGTACCAACCAGGCTGGGATCCATCAGGTCCCCGCACCTGTGGAGATACAAGCATACCCTCGTCCCCATGTTAGCAAATCAGCGGGACCTTCCCAATGTGGGTTTTCTGGCAGGCGGTACCAGACCTTTGGGAGTGCATTGCCCCCAAACAGTGGCTGACGCGAGGAAAAATGGTTTTGGATAGGGGAAATGGATTGGGGGTCAGCGAAGGACATATGATTCAGTACCACAAGTGCTTCACCGACCAAGACCCCCTGCGAACCCTTCTCTCCCCCCTCTCTTAAGCGTGTTAGCTGTGCTTTCAGGGTTTTGTGTGTGCGTTCTAGAATCACTTGCCCGGTGCTGTTCAGAGGAATGCCAAACGTATGGCGGACTCCCCACGTCTGCAGGAAGTGACAAAATACCCGTGATCAATAATTTGACCCATTGTCGGTCTTTATCTCCCGAGGTACCCCTAGGCAGGCAAAAGCCCAGTTCCGGTGTAGAATGGATTTCTGCGTTGTGGACCTCGTGAATGGACACACGAAGAGAGCTTGGGAGCAAGTGTTGACCGCAACGTGAATGTATTTGAGACAGCCAAATGGCGCGTACTCTGTGATATCCACTTGCCATACCTGGTTCGGAGCATACCCCCGGGGTTAATGCCTGGGTAGTATAAGGGCTGGTTCGGCTTTGCTGCTTGACATGCTGGACAGGCCACCACTACAGCCCAAGCCTGTGAGATGGGCAGTCGGAACTGACGTCGTATGGCATGCGTGCCCTGATGTAGTATTCTCTGTATCACTTTTGTAGGCAGGTGACCAAGCACGGAATGTTAATGATTATACCTAGTATGATGCCTAGTATCACAATTCTGATTTTAGCCAAGGATAGCAACCACCCAGTTATGCCACACACAAGCTTAGCCAATAAAGTTACTGATCACACGTTATACATATTCATGACTGCTAAGCAAAACTAAGTTTCACTACCTTCTAGTAATTTTCTATTACGGCATTCTTCTACTATTACAAACATATCAACTCCAGTAACTTTCTTATCTACAAGGCCAGTGACTAGTTTCTTTTTTGCAAGCCTCTGTTGAAACAAGCCATAAATTCTGCTAACAATGTCTTGTATCTTAAAGCTTCCATTCTCATTCCATGGCTTTCTTCCAGCGAGCATGATTGTATCCCTCTCCCAAGGTCAGTTTGCTTTCACTGACACCGTACTGGCTTGAGAAATACCCACATCTCCCCCTTCTTTGTTTATGAGAAGAGGCTTGTTTCAATGCTTTATCTATTAAAGTCTTCACATATTTCAACACACACACGGAATATAGATCAAAATACATATATATAAAAAGAATGAATAAGCATCCTACAGCTATTTGTAATAAGCTTTTATCAATCCACCAAAAAGATTTCTGAATATATCAAAATCATCCCATTGTTGCAGTTTTTGTACTCCTTTTTGCAAGTTTTGAATACTTTGTGAATAGATTCCAAATAATCAGACAGATTCATGCAGCAAAGCCCATCAAAATCCTGGCAACCATGATTTTGTGCTAATAATAAAAAAATCTACTACTGATCTATTCTGTTACCAACCCGACTACGCCAAAGACACTGCTGAGCAGGAGGATAATGATCAGCGAGGTCAGAGCAGAGAAGGGAGGCAGGCGCAGCACCTTCAGGGCGTCCCCTGTTGTTTGTAGAGTGTGCTCTGGGTCCATCCTCTCTCCCTCACTCCGAGCCACCTTTGTTTATACCCTCAGCAGATTCAGTGAAAGAGTACTGACTAGACGTTGCTGCACGTGTGGCCAGCACATGCAACAAGGCCTGTCAAATATGTGCTCTGCAGGCTAACAGCGGTTCTGTTTTGTAAAGTAGCATAGTATATAGAATCTACATCAGTTAACAGCGTTGATAGTACCAATGCAGTTGTATGCGTTTGCTTAGCAAGCCAACAGCCCAATTTATTTAGCGTAGCTAATGCCTGGGCACTTGCCACATCAAGTGCAAAGATTGAAGCAGCAATAATTTCACCTGGTTTCCAAAACTCTATATTATCTTGGCAATCAGATTCAAAGCTACGTGTACTTCGTTTAGGTCTTTTATGCTGTCTGGATTTTGATATGTGCTCGCGTGATTACACCATGCTGTGTCATTGCGATGTATAGGTCTTAAAGCATTTACAATCACTACCCCTCTAGTAACATTAGCTCCTGAATAGTTAAAGAAAATAGACAGAAGTCCATCTTTACTGATCCCAAAAGTTCCATCTTTTGTAATTTAGCACTCAGCACTCGTGGTTGCTGCTGTTTTACACAGAGTTGCCGTCCTACTGCTATCTGATCTGGCAGATTGACCAAGCATGTTCTGAAAGGCTTATTTGAAGATGATACAGACAGGCGCCCCACCCTGTGGCACCAGCCATAGTTACCCACATGTTTGTTCTTTCCGTGACTGATGTCCAGGGAGCTGCCACACAGCTTGTTAGCACTCCGATGAACGCAAGGCAGCTTGGAGCGCTGGTCGTACCCATGGTGCAGGGATCCACTTGTTCACTGCTCCTGTAGAGACACAAGCATATCCTTTCCCCCACATCATAAGAGGGAATGGTCCTTCCCAATTACCTGTTTCCAGATTATTATTTTCACTCCAACATTTTTTTTTTAAACTGGTCATACAACAAATGATTATTAATTTCCTATAACATTGTCCATTCAGCGCATTGTATTACATTGACCACATAGGCAGAATCGGAGACAATATTGAGGGATTCATCTTTTCACTTATACAAAGTTCGTACCTTGAAGGAGATGGAAACCCCTGTTGCAAAGGTCCCATATCCTCAGTTACTGAATTTACTGCCCTTAAATCCTGTAAGAGTCGTCATTTACCCAATTTGTCTGTATTACAAACACAGGTGTATTCTAGGAACTGTCTGTTGGCTTTATATGTCCAAGTTGTAATCGCTCGTCAACTCACTCGTTCAAATGGTGCAGCTTTTCTCTTGCTAAAGGCCACTGGTCAACTCAGATGGGAGTATCTGTAACCATGGCAGTTTTTGGGTAAGCTGCCCCCGCAGCGGGGGGGTGGGGGGGCACGCGCGCCTGGCGGCGGCCGCAGCAAGAAATCCTTAAAGCCACTGTCACAGGCAAAACAGACTCGTCCTGGGGAAAACTATCTATTACTAAAACCAAAGCAGGACAATGAGAAAGGGAACAAGACAACCTCTCCCCACCTCCCCCCCACCATGCTAAATCATTCTAGCCTAAAGTTGAAATTTCCAAAACGAAATATAAAATGTTCTTAAACCACTGATCTATAGTTCTATTAAGTACATAGCCAAAAGTCTTATGCTGTATTCCCGAGTAAACTGATGGGTTTGTTTCCCAAGTAATTAAATTGAAAGCATCATAGAAAAAAATAAATGTTTTTCAAATCAAAAGGCACAGTCAATAACAAATAATTAGCAATTATCTGCTTCATTTCATCTATCTGGAGCTGCCTTGCCGCAGGCGCTTGTTCTGCCAACTCCACCTTTGCATTCAGTTGTTCCACCACAACTTTATCCGCTCCGTGCAGCTCTTTGAGTTTCATTTCATCAATGGTTTTCATTGCCTTGGTGAGTTCAGGAAGGAGTTTGCTATTTGTATCCTGCAAGCTACTATATCTCGCCTTTTCTTCATGTGCCTTGGCTTGTTCCAGCTTGACCTCTGCCTGCATGCTCTCCACCTGAAGTTCCAGCTTCTTGATGGTGTATATTAGCTGCTGCTTCTCCTCCAGTTCTGATGCAGCAGCTGAGCTTTTTCTTTCCAGTACTTGGCACTTTTCTTGAAGCTGCTTCTGAATCAATTCTGCTTCTTTTACCTTCTCATGGGCTTCCTGAAGCTCTTTAAACAGAGCACAAACTTGCAAACTCAGAGTTTCTACTTCACTGCCAACAGCCTCTGAACTCTCCTCTGCTTGCTGTTCAGTTTGTGTCCCACTCTTCAGGCAGTTGCTGGTTTTCTTCTCCAGTTTTGACAGTCTCTCTTTGTGATTCTGCAGCTCCTTCTCAAGTTCTTCCCTCTTCTGAGATTCATTTCTAAGGCAGTAGAGCAGTTGGCTTACAATTAGCTCCTCAGACTGCAGATTCTTTGATTCATCGGCAGTTTTGCTCCTGCCGTAGATATCAATGTTACTGGTCATTTCACCACTATTCTCTTGATGTTCCTTTGCAGTTCTATTTATTTCTCCTTCGTTCATCCCAATCTCCACAAAGGAATCCTCTGCTGAGATGTTCAGCTTGACCTGCAGTTCTGAAATGATGCCTAGCATATTGGCCTTCTCAGCCTGGAGCCATTGCACCTAGGATATCAGCTGCCTCATTTCCTTCTCAGGAGCCATGCAGCCCTCCATTTCAGCTCCTTCTCTTTCCTTTAAGTTCTGAAGTTGTTGTTGTAGCTTTTCATTTTCCATGCACTTGTCTAGCAAGCACTGCTTAACTTCCTTAAACTTTAACTCATGAAATTCTTGTTCTTCTTTCTGCTTCTCTCGACAGATGGAAAGTTCCTCGTACCGGTCCTTCATAGCTTGGTTATGCAACTTCATGGCTTCTTTTAACTCATTGCTGTCAGTGATGAGCTCTTTCATCTGCTGTACCATTTCTTCTGGGGTGTAGGTGCTAAGGGCTGAGGCAGCCATGCTGTCCATTCCGTTTTTCTCTTGGGATGCTCTCCATTTTCAGCAGGATGGCTTTTCAGCTTGCTGGACATCTCTGAAGCATATACCTGGATCCGCCGAGTCACCGGGCGAGCCCGCCCACGGCGACCGTGACAGAAACCGGCCTCCGCCCGCCGTTTCTCCCGGCACCGGGCTCGCCTGAGGGGCAGCCACCACCGAGCCTCTCCCCGCTCGCCCCCCTCACAGCTTGCCCACGGCGGCGGTCCTGGTTCAGTTGACTGCCCTCTGGCCAAGCATGGCTGCAGACACTGTTTGGCAAGATGTCTGCCCCGCCCACATCGAAAACATCTCCTGTTCTGGCCACCTGTAAGTTCTATCCCCTGATCGGTCCCTGAAGGACACTGCCACTTGAAATGTCCTACACCCCCACAACCAAAGCAGGTGGGGCCTGCGGGGGGTGATCGCATAGCGGAAACTGCTGCAATGAGCGGTTTTGCTTGCTGCAACGCTTCTGCTTCCATAACCTGCTTCATCATCTGCGCCACACCTGCATCCCCAGGCAATTGCGCCAAAACTTGTTGAGTTACCTCATTTGCATTCTGTTTAGCTAACTCTTTCGCCACTATAGGTTTCACATTCTCTGGTAAATCGGAATTCTCAATCGCCTTCTGTAGCCTTTCCAAGAAAGAAGTATACGACTCCCCTACGCCCTGCCTCACCTGAGTGTACGGCTGCCTTTTGCCCTCATATTTACCCATTTTTGCGAATGCCACCCGCACGGCGGTGTGGATATCCCTGCCCCGCATATTAGCATGGGTGGCTGGATCAGCAAAATTACCTGACCCTAGAATCCTTTCCACACTAATCCCGTGCAGGGGGTGATTCGGATCTAAAGCTTCTAAAACCACCTTATCCACTTCCTCCTTTAACGCAGCCTCCCACAACACTATTTGGGGGGCTGTAAAAACCGCTCTAGCAAGCTGCCTACAATCAAAAGTAAGCGGGTTTGCTGCCCAGATCACATCCAAGATCACTCGAGCCGCCACCCCATTAACACCTTCCTCCTTCACTGCCTTCTGCCATTCCCTGAATAACTTGTAATCCAACGGGCTCCACTGCCGACCCTGCTGCCCCTGTGTCACTGGGCACACCATTATACCCCCATCTCCATCTGATGGCCCTAGAGATACCCCTTCCAATACGCAATTCTTGGCAATGTCCAATCCGTTAATCCACTACCTGTTTTCTGTTCAGCCGCTGCCCCCGCTTTCCGCGCCGACCCCTCTACTTTACTCAGTGTTTTTTTTCTACGTCCGCGGCCAACCGCTCGAACCTACGGATTAAAGCGTCCACTACTCCCGCTTCGCTGCCCCCTCCCCCTGTCCGCAACCCATGAATCCTCAGGGAGAGGTGGCAAGCCGGTCTCGCCCCTCCGCGAATCCACAAGCGGTGGAGCCGACAGGGTAGAGGGAGAGACAGAGGGCACCCCCGCGTCCTCGCATCCGGGGGGTCGCCCCCTCGGCAAGCAAGGCGCAACACACGGGGGAACACACCCAAACTCCATCGCCCCTTTATCACTGTCAGAGGCTCTCGGCCGAACCGGGCAGACCACCGGAGCGCCAACCCCCGTCCCCTCCGCGCCGTCTCGACCCCGTTCGTCCCCCTCCCCTTCCGACGGCTCTTTCCCCGCCACCTGTAACCGCGCCATGTCCATCACCTCTCCCGGCTTGCTAATCAAGCCCTTCGTCAACGGTGCCGTATGCACCGGACAATTTACCTCTTTTCCCAACGCCTTTACTGTATCCTGGATGGATGCCATCCTAACAGCAGGCAGGCACGACCGCCCCGCGGCCACGACTCAAACCTGTCCGGACCACGGCCGCCCCGCGGCCACGCGTTACCTTCTGACACGTCGGGGGTCACCGGTTGTCGCTGCACGACAACTTACAGACCCTCCCTCTATCGGGATCCCATCCCGGGAAATCACGTCGGGGTCACCACTTGCCGGCTCTCTTGCCAGCAAACCAACCCAGGACGCACCGGAGCCCCGCCCCGGGGAAAGCAGGGCATCACACGGGTACCGTCAAGCTAAGCCTTCCATTTAATGCTGTGCAACACAGGGTTAAATACCCGTACACCCGCTACGCAAGCGAACGCACCTGCCCCCTGTGCCCATGGACCCATCTATGCCCGCCACGCACCTACCCCTACACTCATGGACTTATCCGTGCCCACCACGTACGTGGACGCACCTGCCCCCTGCACTCATGGACTTACCCGTGCCCACCACGTACATGGACGCACCTGGCCCCTGCATTTGTGGACTCATCCGCGTCCAGTGCGTGAATTGCCACGGACCGCCCCTCCTGCATACATGCAGCCCTGCTAACGTTACCCCACAAACGCCACTAGTCATGTTTCTTTTTCATCGGACTGATTCTGCTGGTAGATTTTTTTATTTAAAAAGCTGTTCACAGCAACTGACAACTTTCTCCTTAAAGTAGAACATATAATTATATCAACTCAAAATCTAATGATTTTAATACATTGCTACTTAATTTAAGAAACTAAATGCTTCTTGCAGCCAAATGTTAGGAAAAAATTAAGATTGTTCATACCAAACTTCTACCCATACACTTTTATGATTTGTTTTTCCTGTATAATTTGTTCCTCAGCTTTCAATTAATAATGACGTCCTGTAAGGGCATCTTTTTGCTTTGTTGAAAAGAAAAAAAAATATTAGATATCATTAATATTATTACAGTAGATTACAAATCTCCCATTATGTTCCCATCAGTGCATATTTTACCATGTAGAGTAGCAACCCAACTTCAAATTTGTCTTCTAAAACTATTTTAAAAGTAAGCATATTTAAGACAGCATGAAGTGGCGATTATGTATCCCTAACAATCTCTAAAGATGACTTGACCTAGCAGCTACATAAAGAGAATACTAAGACAAATTAAAATTTGGATGCAAATTTAAGATATTTTTTCAACTGACTTCTTTACATGCAAAAATGTATTGGTATTATGCAAACAAACACAGAGGGGAAAGATTTTACAAGGCATTAGTGACAAGCTAATATCTTTTAGTTAAATTACTGTTTCTGAGTAATTTAGAAGTTAGAATAGTCATTCTGAATTGGTCACAATTTATATAAAGCTGAACATACAGAGATACCTGAATGGACTGTGTTTAATCTACAAAGAAAAAACCCTAAAATTGTCATTCTTGTTAAATTAGAGTAGAAAAAAAAAGATTAAAAATCCAATTCACAGGTTCCTCTTCTGTCTCATCACTGCAGAGAACCAAAGGGAGCTTGTAACACATGCACTCACCACAGGAAGGACTCTGAAATATCAGTGTCTGAACAGTGAATCACGATCCAGATTGGGTCCTGCCCAAACAGCTCTTTGGCAGTCATCACCTTCTCTGACAGCTCTTCAGCTCCAGGGAAGGAATGGACAACTTGGTGAGTGGCCATCAGCTCTGTCTCGCAGGAGACCTGAACATCCTTTACCTCCCCTCCTGCCTGATGTTGGGTGTATCCATCAGGCCATTTTGCTTGTGTTAAAAGCTTAGAATGGAAGAACAAGAGGCTTTTTTTTTCCAAATATGCAACCAGGAGCAATGCATGCAAGCTCTAGTAGATGCAAAACAAGGAATTATCTCCAGAACAGCTTAAAAAACAATGAACAACAAATTAGACTTAAAAACATAGTTAAAAAAACCTGTTACACTTCAGTGTCAAAGACAGGCTGACTCAGTTCTGATTGTTTTCAAAACCGATTGACTGGCATCACCTAGAAATGCTACTGCAGGAGTGAACCCACCTTCTTGGGTCTACAGCCAAGACACCCAGCAACAAGGCCATTACTATAGAAGCCAGACAAACACTCATATAAAGAAGAAAATATCATCTTCCAGCATTTGGGTTCAGGGAAATTTATCGCAGGCTATGTTCTACGCGGTTTATCTCCTAGGGAAAACTTCATCACCACACAATTATGCTCTTGGCATATGCACACAAGAAAGGCAGCTCCATTTGCAGTCTTAAAAAGGGAGTAAAAACATGCAGTGAGAAACTTTACACTCGTAACACTTCCTATTTACTCTGTAGGGAGATAGATTATTCCTCCCATGAAAGCAATTATGCTCAGATCATAAAGTAGGAAATTTAAAAAAACAGAATTCTCTATGTCTTGCTTGCATTTCAGTAGTTGTCTGCTTTACAAGCGCGCTGTTCTTTTTTGGCAGTTAGTATTCTATTATTATGCCTTTGAATTGTCTCTGTCAGCTATGTGTATTTTCCTACTGTTATACAGAATTTAAAAGAGTGAAAATAAAAACTTGAGAGTATGCTCCATCATCTACGTCAGTGATATTTCATGGATGTATGCTTTAGCTGCAATGATATATAATTTTCTCAAACAAATAATTTTCATTGAAATAAAGGAAAAAGCACTCATACAACTGATCACAATTTACCCATCTAATGTTAAAAAATGAATAGTTCCATATTAAAAAAAAAAAAGATATTTGCATGAAATGAGTTCTATTATAATTTCCCATTTGAAACACTACCAATTTAGTAAAGATCGAATTAGTTGTTCTATTTAGCAAAAAATAGAGAATAAGCTTGTAATTTACATGATAAAGAAAAAAAAATATTATTTAACAGCACCGAGACTTGCATATCTATATATTATAATGTTACCGAAATCCGGAATAAAACTCCTTAACAGCAATGAGAAGTTAAGAAGCAGGCACTTATTTATTGCAGCGCTGGGCACACGGGGGATCGCTCCACCTAGCGTGCGCACCCATTTGATCAACAGCACGGGTTAAATACACATTAATTATACATATTCATTAAATTCCAAGAAATAATATGCATAAACATAAATTTTCTGAGAAACCATTTGTCGTAGTTCAGCCCCGATCGGACCAGACTACGCAGTCTCTCTCTCACTCCCCCCACCTTCCGAGAGAACAGGGGGAGAAAATATAAGGAAAAACGACTCGAGGTTTGAGATAAGGACAGGGAGAAATCCTTAAAGTTACCGTCACGGGCAAAGCAGACTCGACTTGGGGAAAACTATTCATTTATTACTACAAACAGCAGGAGAATGAGACAGAGAACAAGATAACCTCCATCCACCCCTCCCTCTTCCCAAGCTTAACATTATCTCTACTACCTTCCCTCCCCAAGTGGCACAGGGGGAAAGAGGGAATGGGGGTTGCAGTCAGTTCATCATATGTTGTTTCATGCCGCTGCTTCATGGTCGGGGGAAGAACTCCTCACATTCCTCCCCTGCTCCAGCGTGGGGTCCCTCCCACGGGCCACAGTCCTTCGTGGAACTGCTCCGGCGTGGGTCATCTCTTCCACGGGTGCAGTCTCTCCAGAACAGCTGTCCCAGCGGGCCCTCCACGGGCCACAGCTGCCTTCAGGCATCCACCTCCCCCGGTACGGGGTCCTTCACGGGCTCCAAGTGGATCTCTGCTCCTCCGTGGACCTCCATGGGCTGCAGGGGGACAACCTGCTCCACCATGGTCGTCACCACAGGCTGCAGTGGAATCTTGGCCAGGAGCCGCATTACTCCTCCCCCTCCTTCCGAACTGACCTTGGTGTCTGCAGCCGTTCCTCACAACAGGCTGGTAGATGTCTCTCAGGATCTTTTTTACATCTCATTCACTTCTCATCTCCTCTCCACTTCTTGCAGCCAGGCTGGACCGAGTCGGGCCCAGTCGGCTGCCTGGCGAGAGGCCAGAGGGTGAGGCCTGCAAGGCCCATGAGGCCTGCGCCTCCCCCTCTGCGCCTCTGCCCCCGCTCAGCTTCTTCACATCTTCTCTTCTCTTTTTTTTTTCTGTTTTCCCATTCTTAAATATGTTATCGCAGAGGCGTCATCACGGGACATTCTGCTACCAATCGGCTCGGCCTTGGCCAGCAGTGGGTCCGCCCCAGGCCTGGCCAAGTCCCCTGAACAAAAGGGAGCGACTTCTAGCAGTTTCCTACAGAAGCTACCACCTTAGGCCCCCCCTACTAAACAAAACCACAACACCATTACATCATTTCCCCAGCCACTCGCGCATGCCCAGTCTTTTGAGTCGAGGGTCTTCTGGTGGTCTTGGTGGTCGTCAAAACGCCCCCTCCTCGAATTCGCTGGTCAAACTCCTCCTCGAAATCTCCATATATGGTCTTGAGAACAGGTCGCGATGCTCCTTGATTTTCCTGGCTCCAAAGTGATGGCTCAGGGCCTATTTCTGCAGGTGGTGTTTGGGGGTGTTTGGGACTTACCATTGTATTAAAGATATGCTAGGCTAGCTTCTAACAAATGCATATTATAATATCTCTAGGGTCCCACTCCCTTTAGGAACAAACGAATTTTATGAAAATTTAACCTATGTGACTACAGTTCTACAGTTAGCAAGAATCACCTCATATTGATATTTAATTTTCAACGTTTATGTCATGTAACATTTCCCCCCTTTGAGACTTATTTAATTTTTTTTCAATAAGTCTCATTTACTTATAACTAATCTCCATAATCAGTAAAACAAAAAGTATTATTAACATTACTAATAAAATTCCTTTGATAGATTTCATTATTTTTGATATGATTTTGTCTAATTCATTAAAAATGAGAGACTGTTAACTTTAAATGACATGTTTCTTTAGAAATCCATTGTTTCTGTTTTGGAGGCTGTGCTTCTTGACTCTCACATAATGAATCCAAGAATCAATATCTTCAAATTTAGGGGCTGTATATATTGCTAGAAGCACCTGATATGGTTCTTTCCATTTTTATTGAAGAGTTTCTGATTCCCAAATTTTCAGGTACACATAATCTCCTGGTTAAAAATTACGAACTGGGGAATCTAAAGAAAGAGGCTCTGTGCAGTTCCATATCCATATCAGAGTTCTTCCAAGGGATATCAAATACAATTCCATTTCATTATCCCCAGTAGCAGTCACATTTTGAACAAGGGTTAGAATCTGATAAGATTTTCCATACATTAACATATGGACTAATTTTAGTCTTAGATCTGGGTTGAATCTTGATTCTCGGAAGTGCTTAAGGAAGAACTTGAGGCCATTTTAAAGATATTTTCTGACAAATTTTACTTGTCTATTAGATTGTGGCCTTCAAGGAGTGTGTAAATTCAATTTGATTCCCAGAATTTTGCTCAATATTTGAATAATTTCAGACACAAAATGAGGACCTCTATTTGATTATATTCTTTTGGGGATTCCAAACCATGATATTATTTCTTTTAACATATTTTTAGCCACTTCTCTTGCCTATTGGTGCGACAGGAAAAAATCTTTTGGCCATATTTACTAATACCAATAGATATCTATATCCATTTTGTTGTGGCAATTCTGAAAAAATCAATCTGCCAATAATTTTCAGGCAAGTTTCCCATATATATGGTTCCTGGGGGTGGTTATTTAATATTTCTCGGGTTATTCTTTAAACAAGTTTCACACTTTTTGTTACTGATTTTATTAGCTTTATCATCCTAACACTAATCACCTGTCTTCTTAAATCACTGATCATTGCCTCTATTTCCCAATGAATTTTTCTACGCTTTTAGCTTTGATTGTGGTGAGACCACAACTTGATTTTTAGGACTAATGATCATTTTTCATATTTATTTGAATTGATTTAGCTAATTCCAAATCAACCTTACTGTAATTTGGGGTTTGTTGTTCAAATTTCACTTCTTTAACTGGTATTATTGTCATGATGCCTTTTTCTGCTCTCTTCTTTGCCTTTTTATTGACTAATTTATTTCCAATATTCACTGGGAAATTCCCAAATTGGTGGGCTTTGCAGTGCATTATTGCAACTTCTTTGTGTTTCTGCACCACTTGGAGCAATTGCAGAATTTCTTCTCGGTGTTTAATGGATGTTCCTTGTGCTGTCAGCATTCCTCTTTCTTTCCATGTGGCTCCATGGGCATGTACTACTCCAAAAGCATGCTTTAAATCAGTCCATATATTCACTTTTTATCTTCTGTCCATTTTAGGGCTTTTATGAGGGCTAGTTATCAATTCAGACTTTTGTGCTGAGGTGTTCACTGAGAGCGGCTTTGCATCAATAACAGAGTTTGTTATTGTTATTGCATATCCAGCCAATCTTCTTCCATTTCTCACAAAGCTGCTTCCATCAGTACATATCTCGAATTCTGGGTCAGGTATAGGTTCACTCTTCTGTTACTTCTGCTGGAATAAACTTGTTTGATGGTCTGTAGACAGTCATGACTTAGAACTTCTTCTTCTATTGAACTTAAAAAGATGGCAGGATTTATTGTTGTAGTTGTTTTCGATTTGACATCATCTTGTTCCAACAGGACAATCTGATGTTTGAGCATCCTGCTTGGGGATAACCAGTGTCCTCCTTTCTGTTCCAGAACAGAAAGTACCATATGCGGTACATAAGCTGTTCTTGGGTGTCCTGTTGTCAGCTTACAAGCTTCTTAAGTCAGGAGGACAGTTGCTGCTACAGCCCATAGACAACCTGGTCATCCTTAGCTAACATTGTCCAATTGTTTGGAGAAATAACCAACCGGTCTTCTTCATTCTCCATTTTTCTGAGAAAGGATTCTTCTGAGGGCCAAATGTTGTCTTTCATGAACAAACAGTTCAAAGGGTTTGGTTAAATCAGGCAACCCTAGAGCAGGAGTGAACATCAGAGCTACCTTTACATTCTGGAATGCCTTTCGAGCTTCAGGTTCTCACACAAGGGGTCCCTCCTTCAATTCCTTTAATCCACAGGTGACACCAGCCAGCCATTCCCAGAAATGTTCGCAGCTCCTTAGCTCCTTTTGGCTCCGGCATTTGGCAAATTGCCTCTTTTCTCTCATTTCCAAGTTGTCTTTGTCCCTGTGTGATTTCAAATCCCAAATACATGACAGTCTCTTTTCCAATCTGTGCTTTCTTCTTGGAAAATCTGTTATCACTTTGGCCCAATAAATTTAGCAGGTTAGTAGTCAAGTTGAAATATTCTTCTCTGGTTTCTGTGGCTATTAAAATATCATCTACATATTGCAACACCAGTCTTTCAGGATAAATTATTTTGCATGTTTCTAATTCCTTAGCCAATTGATTTCCAAAGATCATTGAGCTATTTTTAAATCCTTGAGGTAGCACTGCCCAGGTGAGCTGAGTCTTCTGCCTAGTTGTGGGATTTTGCAGTTCAAAGGCAAAATATGCCTGACTATTTTTGTCAAGAAGAATACAGAAAAGGCATCCTATAAGTTCAATACAGTGAACCACTTGTGATTTTCTTTTAAAGCTGTCAACAAGGATACAGGTTTGCCACTAAGGGGTGAATATCTTGAACTATTAAATTTATTGCTATTAAAATCTTGTACTAACCTATATTCCTCACTTTCTGGCTTTTTCACACATAAAATGGGAGTATTGAATTCTGATTCACATTCAACTAATAGTCGATATTTAAAAAAAAAAAAAATCAATCATTTTCTCAAGGCCTCTTCTAGCTTCGAATTTTAAGGGTACTCTTTTTGTCTTACCGGTTTGGTGCTTTCCTTTAGAAAAATCTTTACCAGTTCTGCTGCTTTTGAATGTCCGGGAAGTTCGGCAGCCCACACCAAAGGGTTACTGCATTGTCCACTTGAGGGATTTCATATGGCTCTGAAGTTGTCTGTAACATAAAAATTCTTGCCTCTCTGGCTTTTGATTAGGGTATATTTAATTGAATTTCACAGTTTTTAAAATTAATTTGTGCTTTCAATTTGCTCAATAAATCTCTCCCCAATAAGGCAACAGGACACTCTGGTATATATAAAAATTGGCCAGTTCCCCATTTTTACCCACCTTAAAGTTAAGGATTGAATGAAAAATTTCTTTTCAGCTTTCCCTGTGGCACCAATTTTGTCTACATGCTTTTTACTCAATTTTCTTCTACAAGTACTTAAAAATGAATAGCTCCAGTATCAAAATAGAAAATCCATGGTTTGGGTCCCCAGCTGGATTGTAACCAGGGGTTCTGCTGCGGAATTCTCCCCCAGTCCTCTTTGCACCTCTGACAAAGGCATCTGCTGTGCTGCCAGTTTTTTGTTTCTTTTTCAGAATAAGGACATTCATTTTTCCAGTGCCACCATGCTTCACACTTTGCACACTGATATTCCCAATCTCTCTCCTATTGCAGTTATTTTATCCATTCCTCTACCACACCCCAATCTCATCCCCGGTTTGTTCCCCTACTGCTTGTCAAAGTGGTAGGGGGGCAAGGCTTGAGCCGCTGCTTGTTCTATCTGGTCTTGTCGGCTTCCAGTTCTCCCTGCAATAGGACTGAAACCCTCATAATTCAACTATCCCACTCTACAGCTCCCACCAGGGGTTCGGTGTTCTGGCCCCTTTTTCTACTGTTTCATTTGTTAAACCTGCATCAACACTTCCAGACCACACATAAAGATAATACAGAAATTTAACACAGAAATTTAACACATGAATTCTATGTTTTCCTCTTCAGTTCCACATTTTAAACATCACTTTCTATACTACAAGCCAGGATCTTTTCAACCTTTTTCCTTTTTTTTTTTTTTTTTTTAATGCCAAAACCATCGGATCCTTGGGGACGTATCTGCAATCTTTCTGCCACTCGGGATGATTTCCCAAAGTAAAGAACAAATCAGCATCGGGGACCACATCTCACTTTCCTTCCCTTCTACAAGATAACATCAACTGTAAAATATTGTATCAATTTTTTTTTTCTAGTTATTGGGTCTCCCCTTATATCCTCCCAATGTTTAAGAACACATCCCAGTGGAGATTTCATTAATATTTCCCCTACCATTGAGGTAGACATAGAAGATATGTGTTTTCCCATATTTTACAAAGGAGTTTTTTTTGGTACCAAAAAGACAATAACACTGTTCTACAGACAAAGTCAATCCCGTCACCAAGAAAAGTTTAAAACCCCAAATGCAATACTGTATATCATTCAAGTCCCGTACACTGCAACACATGCATACAGACTTAAAAAAAACAAAACAAAAAAACACACTGAAGCAACAATTACCAGCTTGTAAATCACTTCTAAAACACCCTGGGGCCCCTTTCCAAGCTATGTACAAATCTTACCAATACTCCCCATACTCTTACTCTTAAACAATTTAGACTAAATGCCAAATACCAGATAAATGCAAATGACAATTGTCCCAAATACAAAAACCAAACAAATGCAAATGACAATTGTCCCAAATACACAAATGTCCAACCCAGCAATAGCTTTCGCTTATGACTTACGGGCAGACGCCTAGGCTTCCAAACCAAACGGGTACCCTCTAAGCCCCAACCCTGTGAAGCTTTCGCCGCACCTTATGGGCAGGCTATCCAGACCAGACAGATTTCAAAGAAGTGCCTTACCCTTTTCTCCAGGGAACGTTGCGAGGAGCTTTGTGAGTCGAGAGCGATGGGTCTTCCCCGAGAATACCTCGGTGCCGGCTGGAGTTCGATCAACACTCGATCTCGTTCAGTCTCACTCGCAAGGTCCCATCTGGGTCGCCAAAACTGTTACCGAAATCCAGAATAAAACTCCTTAACAGCAATGAGAAGTTAAGAAGCAGGCACTTCTTTATTGCAGCGCTGGGCACACGGGGGATCGCTCCACCTAGCGTGCGCACCCATTTGATCAACAGCACGGGTTAAATACACATTAATTATACATATTCATTAAATTCCAAGAAATAATATGCATAAACATAAATTTTCTGAGAAACCATTACATCATTTCCCCAGCCACTCGCGCATGCCCAGTCTTTTGAGTCGAGGGTCTTCTGGTGGTCTTGGTGGTCGTCAAAACGCCCCCTCCTCGAATTCGCTGGTCAAACTCCTCCTTGAAATCTCCATATATGGTCTTGAGAACAGGTCGCGATGCTCCTTGATTTTCCTGGCTCCAAAGTGATGGCTCAGGGCCTATTTCTGCAGGTGGTGTTTGGGGGTGTTTGGGACTTACCATTGTATTAAAGATATGCTAGGCTAGCTTCTAACAAATGCATATTATAATATCTCTAGGGTCCCACTCCCTTTAGGAACAAACGAATTTTATGAAGATTTAACCTATGTGACTACAGTTCTACAGTTAGCAAGAATCACCTCATATTGATATTTAATTTTCAACGTTTATGTCATGTAACAATAAGACTGATTTTTGCTCTTATGAAAATGTTTTGATTCACATCTTCTTTGATATTTGATAATACTTTATTTTGGAATGTATTATTTATGTATCTCTTCTAACATTTCAGTTCTACACATACAGGCAAATTCTATTCAGTTAACTAGAACTACACTATCAAAACATAGTATCAACAGCTTCAACAGTAACAAAGAAACTGCCTTTATACACTCCAATTTAAGCAGGAAAAGAAAAGGGCTAGTAGTCAGGGTTTTGACTCAATAGGATCAGAGTTTGCAGATAAAAATACCTTGCTCTCAACCGCTGTCCTAGAGATAGACTATCCATTAGCCAACATCCCAATCAATTGGCCATGAATAGAACAGCTACATCCAAAATAAGAAAATTCCCCCAACACAAAGAAACTAAAGTAGTTTATCAGTTATTTTGAGTGTTTTCCTTCTACATATGACAGATCATACTGATTTTGTAAGTTATCAACAAATTATTCCCATGACTGGGTGTCATAGTTTAGCCCTAATTGAGACCAGACTACACAGTGTCTCTCTCACTCCCCCCACCCTCCAGTGGGACAGAAAGGAGAACTAGTAAACAAAATACAGCAAAAACACATGGGTTGAGATGAAACAAAACATAAATTTAAGAGAGATAACAGAAGAAAACAAAACAGAGATGGAAAACAAATACAGTACAATGGTTCACAACAAATCTTAACACCCAGTTTCTTCCCACATAGCAGGAGGCTCTGCTTAGCACTCTCCTCACTTCTATACTGAGCATGATGTCAGATAGTATGGAATAGCCCTTTGGCTCATTTGGGTAAATTAACTCCAGCTGTTAGCTAATTAGTAACCTATCCCAGCTGGGTGCCCAAGCCACAGGTGCCACCAGCTCCAGTTCCTCTCCCAGCTCAGGTGAATATTAACTCTATCCTAGCCAGAACCAGGACACTTGGAAAGGAAAAAAGAAACAAACAGGTTAAAACACTTACTGCTGTTACATTATAGAAAAAGGTATAAAGATACTTAAGAATAGTACAGTCTTGGGTTGAAAACCAGCCTCTCAAATGTCTTCCTTCTTAAAATTTTGGATCTCTATATCAGACCACGTAACCCCAAATGGATAAAAGCAGCAGTCATGTGATAGGGATGGGCCTCTTGCTATGGTGAAGCTAGAGATCTCATCTTCTACCATAGTGACCAAGGAGTACTCTTAGACTTTGTAATTTGAAATACAAGCAAACAGCATGGGTTTCCCCCCCGCTCTAGATTACACAAGAGGTGGAGCTGTCAGTATGTGTGAAGCACACGTGACAACAGCTTAATCTAGTAGGGAAGACTGCAGAACAAGGAGGAAGCCCAAAGCAAACCTTGCAGCACAAAAAGGAAGTCAACTGTGTAAGATATGCATATGCAATCAAGTATCTGCACACTAAACAACATGAATAACTCACCATGGTTGGCATATTTACTTAATCCATCTAGGGAACACTTCTTGGGGGAAAAAAGTGCCAAACAGCTTGGAGTTTTGATATTCCTCATCGATCCACACAAACTGCCCCAAGCCACAGACTTTATGTGGGAGGACACAAATTCACTATTTATACATAAGAAGCATTTTCCAAGTATGACTTTCCAAAAGAATGTAAAACTTGCTTTTCTGGTTCCTTCCTGTAGAAATTGGAGGAAAAGAGCAATTCTCTCATACTTCAATCTTCTCAGTGGTAGGAAGGCAGAAGTTATCAATACAGAGACTTTCTTGCAGAATTCACAGACTTTGTTTCAATAAGAGAAGGCGGGCTCTCCTACGTCTTCTTTCCCCCAGAGTTATTTAGAATCATAGAATCATAGAGAATTTCCTCCCCTCACTCCCTATGAACTAGACAACTCATTTGATTGATGCATCTGTAATAGACAATAAAAGTGTGTCCTACTTTAAGCTAATTTATTTTTAAAATGCACTCAATCTGTACTGGTATCTCTATTTACAGTACTCCACTAATTGACACAAATTTATAGGGCCTATAACATGTATTTTAAACTATCTTCTTGCAGGACAGGAATTCAAACTAAATGCAAAGAAAGAAAAAATATTATTTCACCTCCCATTTCCATGGCATCATTAATTAAAAATAGGTAAATAAGTAAAACTGTATAACACCATCATTGACAAAAAAAAACCAACATCTTGTAGAGACACAGTCCTGTTAAAATAAAATAAAATTAATAAGTCAATCAGTAATGATATGTGTTTTTATCCAACACTATCAAGTACCCACCTAACCCAAAATCTCTCCCTTTCCACACAATTCTCCAGTCAGTAATCAAAGGAGAGACACAAAACCTTGACTTCTCACCAGGCTACAAGGGAAAGAAAGAGTACTTTGATTTTGTACATGGGACAAGTGTCATTGGTATACCTACCACAGAAACAGCAGGCTACTGAACTAAGAGTTGTCTTCTGTTGTCCAGATAACTCAAGTGTTCTTTTACAATATTTTTATTTAGACAACAATAATGACTCAACATCATATACAAATAATATGTACTTCTGTACTGTTAACAACAAGCAGAATAACAAGGAGAGGACACCTAGTGGTGATCTGTGATGATTAGGGTTGGTAACATGAAAGCAACAGATGGAATTGTTAATAGATGATCTGATTCGGCAAAGCTCTTACACACTTACTTAATTTTTAAGCACTTTAGTGAGACTTAGCATTTCAAACAAGCTTGTATTTATGAGCTTTTCTGGATCAGCATTACTGTGATTATTAGAAATAAACCAGTAAAAAGTAGAATAAGACACTTCTGTGTGATATGCAGAGGGCAAACTTTGGCCCGTTTAGGGGCCTGGCTCACAGAGTCCCTTGAGAGGCAGTTCTGAAGGGCAGAGGAGTCCAGGAAGGCTAGACAATCTTCAAAAAGGAAATATTAAAGCCGCAGGAGCAGGCCATCCCTATGTGCCAAAAGACAAGCCAGCAGGGAACAAGACTGGCCTGGCTGAACAGAGAGCTTTGGCTGGAACTCAGAGGAAAAAAAAAAAAAAGAGAGTTTATGACCTTTGGAAGAAGGGGCAGGTAACTCAGGAGGATTACAAAGATGTCGTGAGGTTATGCAGAGAGAAAATTAGAAGGGCCAAAGCACAATTAGAACTTAATCTGGCTACTGCCATAAAAGAAAACAAAAAAGGTTTCTATAAATACATTAACAACAAAAAGAGGACTAAGGAGAATCTCCATCCTTTATTGGATGCAGAGGGAAACATAGTGACAAAAGATGAGAAAAAAGGCTGAGGTACTTAATGCCTTCTTTGCCTCAGTCTTTAATAGTAAGACCAATTGTTCTCAGGGTACCCAGCCCCCTGAGCTGGAGGACAGAGACGGAGAGCAGAATGAAGCCCCCATAATCCAAGGGGAAATGGTTAGTGACCTGCTACACCACTTAGACACACACAAGTCTATGGGGCCATATGGGATCCACTCAAGGGTACTGAGGGAGCCGGCAGAAGTGGTCACCAAGCCACTTCCCATCATTTATCAGCAGTCCTGGCTAACAGGGTAGGTCCCTGGAAACATTCAAGGTCAGGTTGGATGGGGCTCTGAGCAAGTAGAGGGGCAGAATCACCTCCCTCCACATGCTGGCCACACTTCTTTTTATGTAGTCCAGGATACAGTTGGCTTTTTGGACTGCAAGCACACATTACAGGCTCATGTCCAGCTTTTCATCCACCAATACCCCCAAATCCTTCTCCATAGGGTTGCTTTCAATCCTTTCATCCCCTAGCCTATATTCATACCAGGTGTTGCCCTGATCGAGGTGCAGGACCTTGTACTTGGCCTTGTTGAACCTCATGAGGTTCACAGGAGCCCACTTCTCAAGCTTGTCCAGGTCCCTCTGAATGGCATCCCATCCCACAGGCATGTCAACTGCACGACTCAGCTCGGCGTCATCAAGTTCTGGGAATATATTTCACTAAACGCTTGAGCTTTAGCAATAGCTAGAATGGCCCGTGTTGGGCCCAGCCCTGTTCAACATCTTTGTCGGCGACATGGACAGTGGGATAGAGTGCACCCTCAGCAAGTTTGCTGACAACACCAAGCTCTGTGGTGCCATCGACACGCTGGATGCCATCCAGAGGGACCTTGACAGGCTGGAGAGGTGGGCCCGTGCCAACCTCATGAAGTTCAACCAGGCCAAGTGCAAGGTCCTGCACCTGGGTCATGGCAATCCCAGGCACAAATACAGGCTGGGCGGGGAATGGATTGAGAGCAGCCCTGAGGAGAAGGACTTGGGAGTGCTGGCGGACGAGAAGCTCAGCATGAGCAGGCAATGCGCCCTTGCGGCCCAGAAGGCCAACTGCATCCTGGGCTGCATCAAGAGGAGTGTGGCCAGCAGGTTGAGGGAGGTGATTCTCCCCCTCTACTCTGCCCTGGTGAGACCCCACCTGGAGTACTGTGTCCAGTTCTGGAGCCCCCAACATAAGAAGGACATGGACCAGTTGGAGAGGGTCCAGAGGAGGGCCACAAAGATGATCAGAGGGCTGGAGCACCTCTCCTATGAGGACAGGCTGAGAGAGTTGGGGCTGTTCAGCCTGGAGAAGAGAAGGCTCCAGGGAGACCTGATAGCGGTCTTCCAGTACCTCAAGGGGGCCTACAAGAAAGATGGGGAGAGGCTGTTCAGTAGGGCCTGTTGCGATAGGACAAGGAGTAATGGTTTTAAAATAGAGGGGGGTAGATTTAGACTAGATATTCGGAAAAAATTTTTTACAATGCGAGTTGTAGAACACTGGAACAGGTTGCCCAGAAAGGTGGTGGAAGCCCCATCCCTGGAAACATTCAAGGCCAGGCTGGATGGGGCTCTGAGCAACCTGATCTAGTCGAGGATGTCCCTGCTCCTTGCAGGGGGGTTGGACTAGATGACCTTTGAAGGTCCCTTCCAACCCTAACCATTCTATGATTCTATGATTCTATGATATCAATGCTTCTGTAGGTTCATGAGCCTTCAAAAGTTTTGCAAATTGAAAAGCAGATTTCAATACAAGGTAAATCAAAATAAGACATGGCTGCAATTTACAATTATTACATATTTTGCTAGATAATTTTTTGCAAAACATACCCTTTTTTGCACATCTTGCAATAATCATTCAGTCACTTCAAAAATTTTTTCTAATTCTAAATAATCCGTTATCTCAGAATACGAAAGACTTGGGGTACAGTTTTAGAAGTACCACTTTTATTTATTCATACATCTACTAGATCATGTCCTGTGATTAGAATAGCCTTAAGCAAAGCTATTAAAGTCTGCTTTTTAAGCAGCTTTTGGAAAATATTGTCCAGCTGGTTTGGACCACATATTCTGTGGTCACTTATAGTCCCACTTAGTGCTCAATTCAACTATTTTTTATTTAGGATACCTGATTTATTTTTGATAACAGATGAGAGGGGAGAAAAAAACTTATTAATTTCTCTGCTTAGTAGGGCATTATAGTGGCAAGCTATTAACTCAAGCTGCCAGAAAATAATGTCATTGAACACATTTCAGAAGGTTATCTCTCTGTAAAACACAGAGACCAAAGTATAGCTTTATAGTAAAACTGCAAGATATGCTTAATCGTTTGCCTTAGTTAAATTGAGTACAAAACTGCAGTGTTCTATTTCTGTGTCAAAAATATAGTTACACTGCATTCCACAAAGACAAAAAGAAGTAGAATTTACAAAATACAATAATAAAAGATAATGACCTATTTCAGGAGGGTTTTGAGAAACAACTGTAAATTTATTAGACTTTGATAGTTAGCATCATCCAGCATCATGCCATTTTAAATATAATCTGACATTATTTGCGAGATGGCTTTGTGTTTAGGTTTCAATTAAACCGGAAAGTGAACATAATACTTGAAAAGGGAGATAACCAGCACAAAAAGCACCAGAATTGGTACCAAATAATCCTTCAATATTCATTTAATTAAATAGATCTTTATTAAAATAGGTGAATAAATTTATGCAAATCTATTTCAACAGTGTTTCTGTGAAAATGTTTTATAAAATAATTCTTATTACACTTGCTGCAAGAAAGGTTTAGAAAACAGCAATTATTTTTCTTATGTTTTTAGCACTTCCTTTTAAAATATATTATATTTAGAATTACAGAAATGGGGACAGGCAGTAAACTAAATGACTGAATCATGGTGCTATGTGCCAAAGCATTAAACACTTCCTAGCTATGAGCATGCCGAATTAGGGAAAGCCATAATGTCCTAGAAACGTCACCATGCCAAATTGGCAGGCAGCATAAGGTCATATCTGGAAATACTGGAGTTGACAGTTTAAAAGGAAATTACTCAAAATTTAAACTACCCATTTTTTATTAAGAATGTCATCATTCAATATATTCAGCCTACATACAGCCTTCAAACAATAAGCGCTCTAGGAAATCTACTCAATTATAAATGGTTTAATTTTCTCCTGAAAAAGAAAAATATGAACACGTATTTTAAGTTCTCTATGATTACAGGTGTATTAGCTCCATAAGTCTAAGTGCTAATCACCAAACTCAAATGTGGATTTAGGTGGTTGCTAAAATTTCTAATATTCTCAAAAGGGGCTCATCCATGTTCATTGTGCTGATGGTCTGAAACATATTTTTGGTCTCTATGGTTAGCAGACAGAAGATGGTTGCTTATTTGTGCTTTTCTCCAACAAAGTTTTTCTACTAGCACCTGTATGTAATTATACTAATTGGGAAGTAAAAACACTCTATTCCATTCTGCTTTGTATGTAGCTCTTTGGAGAGACCTGAATAGTTTTTTTGTAGGAATAAGATCTTACTGAATGATGTTATAACCGTATCAATCTTACCTCTTCCCACTGGTGTATGTATCTAATCAGTCTTGAAAGGCGTAATAAACGTAACAGGCTGAGGATTTTTGTAAATCTCACAATACGAAGTGCTCTTGCTGTCTTGTAAACCTCCGAATCCATTCCTTTTTCTACAATAAGAAAGATATAATCCACTGGTATTGATGAGATAAAGTTAAGCACAAACAAGCTTTTTAAGTAATTCATCTTAATAATTTTAGGGTCCAGTATTATTTCAGAGCTGTCTTCATTTACAGTCCCAGTTCTAAAATTCATTATCAAGTCCAACAGAAAAACAGTGTCTGATGCCACATTGAAAATAATCCATGGTGGTGGTGGTTGCTCTGTGAAGAATGTGATTCTGACTGGTATAATGACAAGGTTTCCAACCATCATTATAAGCATGATTAAGTCCCAGTAAAACCTAAAAAAGGGAAGAAACAGAACAGTTGATGTACTGTGGTTTCTATCATGCCATTTCTTCACCTCAAGTACATTTTGGTTCTATACAAATTAATTATAGTACTGAAACTCAGTGTCAATTTTGCCCAAAATTAGGTTACTAACTATAATATACTTTTATAGAGAGATACAACATAAATGAGGAAGCTTAAACATTTTGTTAATGCTAAGGGATGTTACTAACAGAGTACCAAAACTTGTACGGCCCATGGACTATTATCCACTGCTGCTGTTTCACGTGGGCACCAGTGAATCAGCCAGGAGTAGCATGAGGAGTATCAAGGACTACAGGGCCATGGGAACAACAGTTAAGGTCTCTGGAGCAGAGGTGGTCTTTTCATCTATCCTCCCGGTCAAAGGGAAAGGGCCTGAAAGAGAGAGTCAAATCTGGCAAGTCAACAAATGGCTACAGGAATGGTGCCACAGCCAGGGCTTTGGCTACTTAGACCATGGGACTCACTTTGAGAAGCCTGGTCTACTAGGGGCATATGGGGTACGCCTAACTGAGAAGGGGAAGAGCGTCTTTGGACAAAGGCTTGCCAGGTTCATCAAGAGGGCTTTAAACTAGTGTTGCTGGGGAAGGAGGAGCACAATCCAGCCCACCACTGTCAGTATGGCACTAGTGCCAGCAACAGGTGCCCAGAACCTGGGGAAGGATCGCAGGAAAGTACGAGAGAACCTAGAAGGCAGCTCAAGGGAATTCCTGTTGCTCCAGCCAGCAAGTTGGCTTCATCAGGGGCCAAGCTTAAGTGCCTCTATGCTAACGCATGTAGAATGGGGAATAAAGAAGAGTTAGAGAGGGCTACGATATAGTTGGCATCACAGAGATGTGGTGGGATGACTCCTATGACTGGAGCATTGGCATGGAGGGATATAAGCTCTTTAGGAAGGACAGGCAGGGGAGACGAGGAGGGGGTGTCGCTCTCTATGTCAGCAACCGGCTTGAGTGCATGGAGCTCCACCTCCGGATGGAGGAGGAGCTGACAGAGAGCTTATGGGTCAGGATTAGAGGAAGGGCAGGAACAGGGGGCATTACAGTGGGGGTGTGCTACAGGCCACCTGGCCAGGAGGACAGAGTGGACAAGGCCCTCTACAGGCAGATAGGAGCAGTCTCATGATCACAAGCCCTGGTCCTCATGGGGGACTTGAACCACCCTGACATCTGTTGGAGGGACAACACAGCAGGGCACAGGCAGTCCAGGAGGTTCCTGGAATGCGTGGATGACAACTTCCTCCTGCATGTGATAGAGGAGCCAACGAGGAGGGGTGTCATGCTTGACCTTGTTCTCACCAACAAGGAGGGGCTGGTGGGGAAGGTGGAGCTCAAGGGCAGCCTTGGCTGCAGTGATCATGAGATGGTGGAGTTCAAGATCCTCAGGGCAGTGAAGAGGGTGCACAGCAAGCTCTCTGCCCTGAACCTCAGGAGAGCAGACATTGGCCTCTTCAGGGATCTGATGGGCAGAGTACCATGGGATACAGCCCTTGAGGGAAGTGTGGGCCCAAGGAAGTTGGTTAATATTCAAGGATCACCTCCTCCAAGCTCAAGAGCATTGCATCCCAAGGAATAGGAAGTCAGGAAAAAATTCCAGGAGGCCTGCATGGATGAACAAGGAGCATCTGGACCAACTGAAAAACAAAAAGGAAGCCTACAGAGGGTGGAAACTAGGACAGGTAGCCTAGGAGGAATACAGAGAGGTTGTCCGAGTAGCCAGGGATTAGATAAGGAAGGCTAAAGCCCTGACAGAATTGAATCTGGCTGGGGATGTCAAGGGCAACAAGAAAAGCTTCTTCAGGTACGTCAGGGATAAAAGGAAGACCAAGGAGAATGTAGGCACTCTCTGGAAGGAAACATGTGGCCTGTTTACCTGGGACATGGAGAAGGGTGAGGTACTCAATGACTTTTTTGTCTCAGTGTTCACCAGCAAGGACTCTAGCCATATCGCTCAAGTCGCAGAAGGCAAAGGCAGGGCCTGAGAGAATGAAGAACTGCTCACTGTAGCAGAAGAGCAGGTTCGGGACCATCTAAGGAACCTGAAGGTGCACAAGTCCATGGCACCTGATGAGATTCATCCGTGGGTCCTGAGGGAACTGGCGGATGAAGTTGCCAAGCCACTGTCCATCATATTTGAGAAGTTGTGGCAGTCCAGTACGATTCCCGCTGACTGGAAAAGGGGAAACATAACCCTATTTTTTAAAAAGAGAAGATAGGAAGGAAGACCCAGGGAACTACAGGCTGGTAAGTCTCACCTCTGTGTCTGTCAAGGTCATGGAGCAGATTCTCCTGGAAACCATGCTAAGGCACATGGAATACAAGGAGGAGACTGGTAACAGCCAGCACGACTTCAGCAAGGGCAAATCATGCCTGACCAATTTGGTGGCCTTCTATGATGGGGGGACAGCATCGGTGGACAAGGGACGAGCAACGGACATCATCTACCTGGACTTGTGCAAAGCATTTGACATTGTCCCGCACAACATCCTTCTCTCTAAACTGGAGAGACATGGGTTTGACGGACGGACCACTCAGTGGATAAGGAATTGGCAGAATGGCCACACTCAGAGAGTGGTGGTCAACGGCTCAATGTCCAAGTGGAGACCGGTGACGACTGGCATTCTTCAGGGGTGGGTATTGGGTCCAGCCTTGTTTAACATCTTTGTCGGCAACATGGACAATGGGATAGAGTGCACCCTCAGTAAGATAACCGATGAAACCAAGCTGTGTGATGCAGTTGACACACTGGAGGGAACGGGTGCCATCCAGAGGGACCTTGACAGGCTGGAGAGGTGGGCCCATGCAAACCTCATGAAGTTCAACCAGGCCAAGTGCAAGGTCCTGCACCTAGGTTGGGGCAATCCCACACACAAATACAGGCTGGGCGGGGAATGGGTCGATAGCAACCCTGAGAAGGACTTGGGAGTGCTGGTGGATAAGAAGCTCAACATGAGACAGCAATGCGCCCTTGCAGCCCAGAAGGCCAACCACATCCTGGGCTGCTGTGTGAGGGATTTCAGTGATGGTCAGTGTAGGGCCACTGTGGGAAATTACAAGCTGCACACAGCTGTGAGAATGCGACCTTGGAGAGGGGAGCTAGGAGGGTTGTTATCTCAGAGAGGGGAACTAGGAGGGTTGTTATGGAGCAGGATGTTGCTGCTATCTGGGAACCGCTGTTAGCCAGCAGGGCACGTACTTGGCAGGCCTTGCTGCATGTGCTGGCCACCCGTGCATCAACACCTGGTCAGTACTCTTCCACTGAATCTGCTGAGGGTATAAACAGAGGTGGCTCAGAGCAGAGGTTGAGAGAAAGGACCCAGAGCACACTCTATGAACAACAGGGGACGCCCTGAAGGTGCTGCGCCTACCTCCCTCCTCTGCTCTGACCCTGCTGATCATCATCCTCCTGCTCGGAGGTGTCTCGGGCGTAGTTGGGTTGGTAAGACTCTCACAAAGTTACGCTGGTAACTGCTTATGCTAGGAACTGTAACTGCTAATGCTGGTAACTGCTTATGCAAGGCTATAATAGAGCAATAAATACTGTTGTGCTTTTAAATATCCTATGCTGGGTCAACTTTGTGCATAGGAATCCTACGAACCAGTTACAGCTGCATCAAAAGAAGCGTGGCCAGCAGGTTGAGGGAGGTTGCTGGCTCTCTTGCCAGCAAACCAACCCAGGACGCACCGGAGCCCCGCCCCGGGGAAAGCAGGGCATCACACGGGTACCGTCAAGCTAAGCCTTCAATTTAATGCTGTGCAACACAGGGTTAAATACCCGTACACCCGCTACACACGCGAACGCACCCACCCCCTGTGCCCATGGATCTATCCCTGCCTGCCACGCACCTGCCCCTGCGCCCATGGACTTATCCGTGCCCACCACGTACGTGGACGCACCTGCCCCCTGCACTCATGGACTTATCCGTGCCTACCACGTACATGGACGCACCTGCCCCCTGCACTTGTGGACTCATCCGCGTCCAGTGCGTGAATCGCCACGGACCGCCCCTCCTGCATACATGCAGCCCTGCTAACGTTACCCCACAGAGGTGATTCTCCCCCTCTACTCTGCCCTGGTGAGACCCCACACGGAGTATTGTGCCCAGTTCTAGAGCCCCCAACATAAGAAGGACATAGACCAGTTGGAGAAGGTCCAGAGGAGGGCCACGAAGATGATAAAAGGGCTGGAGCACCTCTCCTATGAGGACATGCTGAGAGAGGTGAGGCTGTTCAGCCTGGAGAAGATGAGGCTCCAGGGAGACCTTATGGCAGTCTTCCAGTACCTCAAGGGGGCCTTTCCTGTAGGAAAGACAAGGAGAAACTCTTCAGCAGGGCCTGTTGTGACAGGACTAGGGGTAATGGTTTTAAAATAGAAGGAGATAGATTCAAATTAGACATAAGGAAAAAATTTTTTACAATGAGGGTTGTAGAACACTGGAACAGGTTGCCCAGAGAGGTGGTGGATGCCCCATCCCTGGAAACGTTCAAGGCTAGGCTGGATGAGGCTCTGAGCAACCTGATCTAGTCGGGGATGTCCCTGCTCCTTGCAGGGGGGTTGGACTAGATGACCTTTGAAGGTCCTTTCCAACCCTAAGGATTCTGTGATTCTATGTTTCTATGATTCTAATACAAGGAGCACCAACAAAGAAGGACATACACAAGGACATGGAGAAACTACAGCTGAACAAGTGGCATTCCCCAAGTGACTGAGCCCAGACCCACTGATTGGACAAGCCAGCAAGGGGCGGAGCCTGCACCCAGCAGCACAGGTGATTTAAACATGCTAAAACAGGCAGCACAGCTAATTGCAACTGGTGAGCATGTGTTTTTCCTAGTGGGGAGATACACAGTAAAGCACAGTAAAGTGAAGTGTCTTTTTTTTTTTTTTTTTTTTAGGAGTTTCTAGTACCTAGTGGAATCAATACAGACAGAGCTCTTGTTAGAGCACATGACTACCCATGTTTCTGGCTGTGGGATGTGTGCAGGGATGTTCCTGGAGGTGGAGGATGATAGCAAGCAAGCCTATGGGTGGTGTGACCAGGTGGATGAATTGCTCTGCCTGGTGGCCAAGCTACAGGAGGAGGTGGATAGAGTGAAGATCACCTGAGGAGGAGGTCAACTAATGGAGCTATGCTCTGCCATCTCTGTTGCACACAAGCCAACTCAGAATGGCCACTGCTGAGGTAGGTCCAGGATCTGTTTTGTACCAGGAGGAAAGCAGCATTACAAGGAATAGGGAGGGGTTGAAGCAAGTTACTGCATGGAGCTGTAAGAGAAACCCTTTCTTACCCTCTCGGATACCCAGAGCCTCATACCTGTTCTGTAAAGGTATAGTAGACAAAGGACGTGATGAGACAGAAGAGGAGGAACTTGTGCAAGTACTCTCATCAAGGTTAGATCAACCAACACCTCGCAACAAGACCTGCATTAAGACCAGTGCTGGGAAGAAACAGTGGTATGTTATGGTCATAGTGTGCGGCAGGTACATCCACCCTAAGCTAGGAAGCTTCTAGAATCATGTGGCTGTTGTAAAGTGGAGTCTTTAGCCAATGAGAACTGATTTGACTATATATGACCACAGATCTGACTAGGGTATAAATGGAGCCTGCTGGAGAGTGAGCTTGAGCCAGTCCTCCTTGGAGCAGCAGGTCTGCAGTTGAGGACTTTCCCCTTAAGTTGGGATGCTGCCTAAGGAAATTCCTTGAGCTTGAGAGCACTCCCTTTGTTAGGTGAGTGATTGCGCATTTTGGGTCATTGGAATTTCTGAGTGCAGTATTGATTCCTGAGTGACATTTGGAAACTGTGGATTGCTAATGATATTAGAGTCTTAAAGCAATTTTGGTTAAAAGTAGAGCTAAGTTTGAATCTATTGTCGGTTTGTTAGAAATAAATCCTGTTTGAGTTTATCACCTCATCTAATCTATTTTTTGTGAGTTTCTATGACACATAAGGAGATTCCCTCCTTAGCAGAACAGAGGCACCCATTTGCAGACCAGACTCTCTTTTTGAGGGAAGTTTGCTGCCTCCCTGGGGTCTAAATCGGGGATGTTACCAGATGACTGACAAGCTTAGTACAGTCTTTGGATTATTACCCACTCCTGCTCTTTCATGTGGGTGAAAGACATCTAATGATGGTCTAACAAGAAGTCCAAGGTTGATCAAAAGAGATTTCAGGGCACTGGGAAGGATGCTAAAAGAATCAGAAGCACAGGTAGTGTTTTTCTCAATCCTCTCAGTAGTGGGAAAAGACTTCAGAAGAAACAGGTGTGCCCAAGACATCAATACCTGGCTCCAGGACTGGTGCCTCTGCCAGAACCTTTTTTTTTTTTTTTTTTTTTTTTTAATAACCATGGAAGTCTTTGAAACACAAAGTATGCTGAGGCCTGATGGCATCCACCTGTCCCGATGGGGGAAATGCATCTTTGCTCATAAGCTGTCAGGACTGATTGAGAGGGCTTTAAACTAGAATTGGTGGAGGAAGGGAATGCTATCAGGAGAGCTGAAGGTAAACCAAGGGTTGGCATGGCATCCCCTAAGGGCAGCAATGCTAATGGCAGCATTTGCACTGCTCCAGGGAGCACTGAGGGCTTAGGAGCACATCAGAAATGCTTGTACACCAACACATGCAATATGAGAAACAAACAGGATGAACCGGAAGCCTTGGTCTGTTCCCAGAGCTGTGATGATGTTGGTATGAGTGAGACTTGGTGCAAGGAGTGCTGGGATGGAGGGCTATAGGCTGTTCAAGAGGGATAGGACAGCAGAGTGGCTACCCTGAATTTCAAGAGAGCAAACTTTTAAGGTATGCAGGGAGCTACTTGGCGGAGTACCCTGGGAATCTGCTTTTGAGGCCTTAGGGGTCCATGAGTGCTGGTCAGTTCTTAAGAATCACCTTTTAAAAGCACAGCAGCATGTGATTCCACTGTGTCATAAGTCAAGCAAGCGGAGCAGAAGAGCAGCTTGGCTGAACAGGGAATTTCTTGTGGAGCTCAAGAGGGAAAAGAAACTCTACGATCTCTGGAAGCAAGGTCAGGCTTTGCAGGAAGATTACAGAGTTGTGGTTAATCCATGCAGGGAGAAGACACGAAAGGCCAAAGCTCAATTAGAGTTGAAACTGGCCAGTGTTGTGGCAGGCAACAAGAAAGGCTTTTTTTAAAGTATGTTAATAGCAAGAGGAGGTCTAAAGAAAATGTTAGACTGATACTTGTTGAAAATGGTCACCTGAAAAATAGAGATAAAGAAAAAGCAGAGGCATTCAATGCTTCCCCCCCCCCGATAATACTAATAGACCTTGGACTGTCCGGTCCTCTGAGTTGGAGGACCACAACTGTGGGAGTGGTGACTTTTTAATTTGTGGAAACTGAAAATGTAAGGGACCAGCTGTATTAGCTGAATGTTCATAAGTCCATGGGGCATGATGGGATTCATCCCAGAGTACTGAAGGAGCTGGCAGATGTTATGGCAGGACCTCTCTCTATCATCTACCAAGGGTCTTGGGAATCTGGGGAGGTCCCCGCTGACTGGAAGCTAGCCAATGTTATTCCAATTTGCAAGAAGGGTTGGTTCATTTCCATATTTTTATCAACAATCTGGATGTAGGAGTTGAATGCACGGTTAGCAAGTTTTCTGATTATACTAAACTGGGAGGTGCTGTTGACTCTTTTGAGGGATGAGATCCCTTGCAGAGGGATCTAGATAGATTGGAGCATTGGACAATCATCAATGGCATGAAATTTAACAAGAACAAATGCCAGATTCTGCTCCTGGGACGGGGATGGACTAACGTCAGGCACAAGTATAAACTGGGAGAGGAGTGGCTGGAGAGCATCCCTGCAAGGAGGGATCTGGAGGTGCTGGTTGACAGCAGGCTCAACATGAGTCAGCGCTGTGCCCTGGCAGCCAAGAGAGCATACTGCATCTTGGGGTGCATCACAGTATAACCAGCCAGTCAAAGGAGGTGATTATCTCACTCTATTTAGTGTTGTTGCAGCCTCACCTTGAGTACTGTGTGCAGTTCTGGGCCCCACAACTCAAGAAGACTGTTAAGGTTCTTGAATGCATTTAGAGGAGGGCAACAAAGCTGGTGAAAGGACTGGAAGGCATGTCCTATGAGGATTGGCTAAGGAGTCTGGGTTTGTCTATGTGGTGGTTTAGCCCGGATCACCACACAGTTTCTTATTCACCCTCCCCCTACCCAGTGGGACGGGGGAGAGAAATTGGGAAGAAAGGAAAACTCGTGGGTTGAGATAAAAACAGTTTACTAAAAATACTAAAAACTACAAAGCTAACAGGATATAAGGATATTAATATATACAAAATATACAAAATGAACAATGTACAATTTCTCACCACCCGATGTTCGAATGACCGACGCAGCCCGTCCTGAGCAGCGATCACAGGAACAACACCGAGCAGCAAGCAAAGCGGGGAGAGCAAGCTAGCAAGGTAGAGGGAACGATGCCAGCAAGCAAGAGAGAAGAAAAGGATGCCAAGGGTGCCCGAACAGATACCCGAAAAGAATGTCCGAACAGAAACGGAATACCCCCTCCCATGGGCAACCCCCACTTATATACTGAGCATGACGTTTATGGCATGGAATACTCTCTTTGGCCAGTTTGGATCAATTATTCTGTCTGTCTTTCGCCCAGCTTCCCGCATCTACACGTTAACAAGACTTGGAAAGCCAGACAGTGTCCTTGGTCTCATTAACAACAACTCGTATCATCAGAGTGTTTTTATCAACATTCTTCACACACGAAATCCAAAACACACCAGCTACTGAGAAGAAAATTAACTCCATCCCTGCTGAAACCAGGACAGTCTAGCTTAGGGAAAAGGAGGCTGAGGGGCAAACTTGTCGCTCTCTACAGCTTTCTGAGGAAGGGAAGTGGAGAGGGAGGTGCTGATCTCTTCTCCCTGGAATCCAGTGACAGGACATGTGGGAACGGCTCAAAGCTGCATGAGGGGAGGTTTAGACTGGACGTTAGGAAACATTTCTTTACTGAGAGGGTATTCAAGCACTGGAACAGGCTTCCCAGAGAGGTGGTCGATGCCCCATGCCTGTCAGTGTTTAAGAGGCATTTGGACAATGTCATTAATAATATCCTTTAACTTTTGGTCATCCCTAAAGTAGTCAGACAGTTGGACTAGATGATTGTTGTAGGTCCCTTCCAACTGAAATAGTCTATTCTGAACTGAGGAATCTGAGCTGAATGGTTTCGTTTCCTGAGCTGATCGATGACAGGAAACATTAATGTACACGCTCAAATATACATGCTGAAAATAATATTAGTATTATTATTTTATTGATATTTTATTGACTGAATTAACTGTGTCATTTTCTCTCCAAAACATCTATTAATTGAAAATACGATATATGAAACACAAAATATTTTACAAAATGACAGCAGTAATTTCCCACAAGCCTGCTTATGCCTTTCTCCACATGTATTTATTATGATCCCCTTTTTAGAGTGATGTGCATTAGGAGTTCCATACTAATGAGCAGGTAGGAAGGAGACTGCTCAGCTAGGAAGTTCAATATTTGATTCTACCATTATTTTTCAAAACAAAATTTCATACTTCTATGTGTGAGGGATTTCAGTGATGGTCTGTGTAGGGCCACTGTGGGAAAGTATAAGCTTAAGAGAGTATGGGTTGTGGAATACCACAGTGTCCCAACTACAGACCACGCGGTGGCATGTGCGAGGGATTTCAGTGATGGTCCATGTAGGGCCACTGTGGGAAATTACAAGCTGCACACAGCTGTGAGAACACGACCTTGGAGAGGGGAGCTAGGAGGATTGTTATCTCAGAGAGGGGAACTAGGAGGGTTGTTATTGAGCAGAATGTTGCTGCTATCCGGGAACCGCTGTTAGCCAGCAGGGCATGTACTTGGCAGGCCTTGCTGCATGTGCTGGCCACGCGTGCATCAACGCCTAGTCAGTACTCTTCCACTGAATCTGCTGAGGGGATAAACAGAGGCAGCTCAGAGCAGAGAAAGAGAGAAAGGACCCAGAGCACACTCTACGAACAACAGGGGATGCCCTGAAGGTGCTGCGCCTACCTCCCTTCTCTGCTCTGACCCCACTGACCATCATCCTCCTGCTCGGTGGTGTCTCCGGCTTAGTTGGGTTGGTAAGACTCATAAAGGGCAAACAACACGCTGGTAACTGCTTATGCAAGGCTATAATAGAGCAATAAATACTGTTGTGCTTTTAAATATCATATGTTGGGTGATCTTTGTGCATAGGAATCCCACAAACTGGTTACATTCTAACATTAAAACACCTAACTCTACCAGAAATAGAATGCAGCTCTTGCAGTTTTTTTTCCTCCTTAAAACCAACCATATTCAGAAATATCAATTTTTTCATTATTCAACTTGTATCCAGATCTCTCTGCTAGCCATTCGCCTTTGACAGAATTTCAACAGATACAATATAGTTCATAGAATCATAGAATCACGTGGTTGGATGGGACCTATAAGATCATCTCGTCCAACCGTCTTCCCACTACCATTGCTGCCACAGCTACTAAACCATATCCTGTAGCTTCTCATCAAGCCGCCTCTTGAACACTGCCAGGGACGGCGACTCCACCACCTCCCTGGGCAGGCCATTCCAGTGCCTGACCACTCTTTGGGAGAAAAAGTTTTTCCTCACGTCCAATCTAAACCTCCTCTGGTACAACTTGTGGCCATTTCCTCGGGTCCTGCTTGTTGCCTGGGAGAAGAGGCCAAACCCCTGCTCATCACAACCTGCCTTCAGGAAGCTATACAGTGCAATGAGGTCTCCCCTGAGCCTCCTCTTCTCCAGACTAAACAATCCCAACTCTCTCAGCTGCTCCTCATAAGACTTGTGCTCCAGACCCCTCACCAGCTTTGTTGCCCTTCTCTGGACACGTTCCAGGGCTTCAATGTCTTTCTTGTAGTGAGGGGCCCAAAACTGAACACAATACTCAAGGTGCGGCCTCACCAGCGCCGAATACAGGGGGATGATTACCTCCCTGCTCCTGCTGGCCACACTATTTCTAATGCAGGCCAGGATGCCGTTGGCCCTCTTTGCCGCCTGGGCACACTGTCGGCTCATGTTCAGCTGAGCATCAACCAACACCCCCAGGTCCCTTTCCTCTTCACAGTCCTCCAGCCACTCAGCTCCGAGCCTATAGCGCTGCATGGGGTTATTGTGACCAAAGTGCAGGACCCGACACTTGGCCTTGTTGAACCTAGTTCTAACATTTCATTAAAATTTCTGAATTTACATACTGCATGCTTGTTGTGGTTTTGTTTAGTGAGGGGGGGCCTAAGGTGGTAGCTTCTGTAGGAAACTGCTAGAAGTCGCTCCCCTTTGTTCAGTGGACTTGGCCAGGCCTAGGGCGGACCCACTGCTGGCCAAGGCCAAGGCGATTGGTAGCAGAATATTCCCTGATAACGCCTCTATGATTACGTATTTAAGAAGGGGAAAACAGAGGAAAAAAAAAAAAAGAGAGAAGAGAAGATGTGAAGAAGCTGAGCAGGGGCAGAGGTGCAGAGGGGGAGGCGCAGGCCTCATGGGCCTTGCAGGCCTCACCCTCTGGCCTCTCGCCAGGTGGCCGACTGGGCCCAACTCGGCCTGGCCTGGCTGCAAGAAGTGGAGAGGAGATGAGCTGGATGATGTGAAGAGATTCTGAGAGGCGTCTGCCAGCCTGTTGTGGAGAACTTGTCTTGTGAGAGGAATGGCTGCAGATGCCAAGGTCAGTGAAGAAGGAGGGGGAGGAGTAATACGGCTCCTGGCCAAGATTCCCCTGCAGCCTGTGGTGAAGACCATGGTGGAGCAGGTTGTCCCCCTGCAGCCCATGGAGGTCCATGGAGGAGCAGAGATCCACTTGGAGCCCGTGAAGGACCTCACATCAGGGGAGGTGGATGCCTGAAGGAGGCTGTGGCCCGTGGAGGGCTCGCTGGGGCAGCCGTTCTGGAGAGACTGCACTCCATGGAAGACATGACCCACGCCAGAGCAGTTCCACGAAGGACTGTGGCGTATGGGTGGGACCCCACAACGGAGCAGGGGAGGAATGCGAGGAGTTCTTCCCCCGACCATGAAGCAGCAGCATAAAACAACGTGTGATGAACTGACCATGACCCCCATTCCCTCTTCCCCCCTGTGCCACTCGGGAGGGGAAGGTGGTAGAGATAATGTTAAGCTTGGGAAGAGGGAGGGGTGGGAGGAGGTTATCTTGTTCTCTGTCTCATTATCCTGCTGTTTGTAGTAATAAATGAATAGTTTTCCCCAAGTCGAGTCTGTTTTGCCCGTGACGGTAACTTTAAGGATTTTCTCCCTGTCCTTATTTCAAACCTCGAGCCGTTTTTTTTATATTATCTCCCTCTATTCTCTTGTAGGGTGGGGGGAGTGAGAGAGAGACTGCGTAGTCTGGTCCCGATCGGGGCTGAACTACGTCAATGCTCCAGTCTTAACATCCTTGTGACAGCATAGAGCTCTGCCTGCATTGCCAAAACAAATCAGCTAATTATATAGTAGAGCTAATTATGTAGACAGAGCAGTGATCAGATAGACCTAATACTGACTTTTTTTTTTAAAAAAAAAAAAAAAGGAAACCCAGAAAAGCAAACAAGAAAGAGGATACATCATGTTCAAAGATATTCTAGTTATTGGCCTACATAACTGTGATCTTCTTAGTTTTACCTCTGCTCTTCATCTTTTCATGCTATTTACCCTCTAACAATCCAGCAAGCTCCATGCAAGCAGGCCTGAGCAAAACTTCACATACTGCCATTGCAAACAGCTCAGTGAAGGTTAGAGGTTTGGTATACAAACCAAGTTTCTGGGGATGTAAAATCTGTCTCTGACATTTAGGAACATTGGTCAGTGTAATGGAATGCAATTGCTGAATGGCCCTTTTTCAATTTAATTCAATATAAGGAAACAAAGACTTTTTTTTTTTTCAATTAAATGGCTTTGGTTATTCTTAAAAAGCAAACATTCAAATGCCTTTCAAAAAAAAACCCCAACAGCAGAACAACCTATGTATAATTATTTATTAGATGTTTTTTGATCTGTGAAACAGGAGATAACCTGTGATATCAAGCAGCCCAGAGAGGTTGCCTTTACTTGCAATGGAGCCTTTTCTCTTTCCAGTACACTTTTGCCAGCAGCAGTACTGCTGGTTGTAATTAAAAACTGAAGTTCCATTACAGTTTGTCACAGGTATATGCAACACTGAAATAGATGGTCAAGATCCATTTCTAAAAAAATTTATTACATTTACAAACCTATGTGTTGAAGCATTTATTGAATTATGGCAGATAATAGACTTGAAATATATTTGTCAATTATTGTGTTTTAACTTAGTCATATGAAATGGTTGTTGAGCCACTGGAAGATATTTGTTACCAATATATAAATAAATTTTAAATTTAAGTTTCTAGTCTAACCTCATTGAGACATAACCATCTACAGTGAAGTTGTTAAACAAAATATGTATATTAGATTAAGGTTTTTTCCTCCACAGTTGCCTTTTCTTTCTTTTCTTATTAAAAAAATCAATCACTTCAAGCTGCAGAAAAAAAAATGTCAGTTTTCAACCTAAAAAATAAAAGATTGATAAAGTTAACATCTGAAAACTTATTCAAACTTAACCACAGGCTTTGTTATATGCTTCAGAAAAAAAAAAAAACATAAAAAGTATTTAATAATCTACTACTTCACTTTATATTTTGGTAGAGTATTTGTTTTTCACAATTGACTTTGAAGTCTATTGGTACAAAAAATTATCTTTCTCCAGTCTTCATGCATTCAAACCAAGTAGTCCATACTCCTTAACGATGGCACAGCCTCTGTGCTGGCTCTTGAGATCAGCCACACAGTATAGGTAAAGGGTGGCAAGGGAAAGTGCTTGCCTGCAAGTGAAGATGCCTATAATCATAGACAATGATAAGTGGCTCTAAAATAAGCACTCAAAGAAACTTGGGGGGGGGGGGGGGGGCTATGACCTGAATTATAAACACCAGCAAAAGTGCCAAGGAAGCTATTTACTCCCATATAGACAGATGATTGTTGCTTTGATACAGCAAAACAAAAAGAGTTTCCCTTTACTGTAGTGAATAAAACACTGTGTCCATTTTTATCTTCTATCCATATTCACTGAAAATGAAGTTGTCTAAATATCTGTCGTAGTTCAGCCCCGATCAGGACCAGACTACACAGTCTCTCTCTCACTCCCCCCACCCTCCGAGAGAATAGGAGGAGATGATATAAGAAAAACGGCTCAAGGTTTGAGATAAGGTCGGTGAGAAATCCTTAAAGTTACCGTCACGGGCAAAACAGACTCGACTTGGGGAAAACTATTCATTTATTTCTAAAATTAGCAGGAGAATGAGACAGGGAACAAGATAACCTCCTCCCACCCCTCCCTCTTCCCAAGCTTAACATTATCTATGCTACCTCCCCTCCTGAGTGGCACGGGGGGGGGAAGAAGGAACGGGGGTCGTGGTCAGTTCATCACGCGTTGTTTTATGCCGCTGTGTCATCGTCGGGGGAAGAACTCCTCGCATTCCTCCTGTGCTCCAACGTGGGGTCCCTCCCACGGGCCACAGTCCTTCGTGAAACTGCTCCGGCGTGGGTCATCTCTTCCACGGGGTGCAGTCCCTTTAGAACAGCTGCCCCAGCAGGCCCTCCACGGGCCACAGCCTCCTTCAGGCCTCCACCTGCTCCGGTGTGGGGTCCTCCACGGGCTGCAGGTGGATCTCTGCCCCTCCGTGGACCTCCATGGGCTGCAGGGGGACAACCCGCTCCACCATGGTCTTCACCACGAGTTGCAGAGGAATCTTGGCCAGGAGCCGCGTTACTCCTCCCCCTCCTTCTTCACTGACCTTGGCGTCTGCAGCCGTTCCTCACAACAGGCTGGCAGACGCCTCTCAGGATCCTTTTTACAGCTTATTCACTTCTCATCTCCTCTCCACTTCTTGCAGCCAGGCCGGGCCAAGTCGGGCCCAGTCGGCTGCCCGGCGGGAGGCCAGAGGGTGAGGCCTGCAAGGCCCATGAGGCTTGCGCCTCCCCCTCTCTGCCCCCTGCTCAGCTGCTTCACATCTTCTCTTCTTTTTTTTTTTTCTGTTTTCCCCTACTTAAATACGTTATCGCAGAGGCATTATCACGGGACATTCTGCTACCAATTGTCTCGGCCTTGGCCAGCAGTGGGTCCGCCCTAGGCCCGGCCGAGTCCACTAAACAAAGGGGAGCAACTTCTAGCAGTTTCCTACAGAAGCTACCACCTTAGGCCCCCCCTCACTAACAAAACCAGAACAATATCATAAATAGGTTTCTGGTTTTCAGCAAATTAAAACATTTCACTTCGGAGATCTCTGAACAGGTTTTAGCCACAAGCCAATATTCCTCAGAAAGACAAAATTTAATTTAGCCAAATATTTGTCTCATTTTTGGAGGACTGAGTTATGAACTATTCAAACATGTTTAAGCTTAAGATGTGTAATAATTAGCCAAATATGGGGTTAATAATTCATTTGTGGAGAACAGCAAGAAATTGAGTGTGAAAAATGATTAATAGAACTTCTCATCATAATCTTAGAAAATATATTGATCTGTAAACTGCAGAATCAAAATATATAAAATGACAGAAATTGAACATGAAGCATAGTCAAATTATTCTGTTATACTAATTCAGAAAATGCACAGCATCCATGGGTGACATTTTTTAAAAATCAATTTTACCATTTCCAGCTCCTTATGGCTAGAATTCTGAAAGATATTCAGCCACAGAGCCCAGATGCTTACAAGTATCTCGGTCCCTAACTTGTTCTGAAATCCAAAGATAGATATGCTCCTGACTTCCATCTCGTATCTTCATCTAACATCCTATAGATATGCACATTCTGTGCAGAGCACTGGGTAAAATTTACATTTTCAAAGCTGTTCCAGAAATTGAAAACTCTTTGTTTTCATTACTTCAATAAATACACAGTAAGTACATGTACAAATCCTACTCAGCTTTTCAACACCCAGCAGTATATCATTGCATTTAATACTCTGTTCCAAATTTCAATAAACACCTATAAGTTAGTAAAAACATGCATTTTGGATATTTACTGACAAAATATCTGTAATTAGAAGTCAGGTTTGGTCACATGGGCACCTAAATTAGGTTACTTCTCTCTCAAATGTCCCATATAGGCAAGGTCTATTGCTTAATAAGCCATCAGATTTCAGAAAATTTCAATGTTGACCCTTTTTAAATGCTTTATTAGATTGCCTGCCATCTGGCAGTGCTTACTTTGATACCATGCTCCCTTTACATTACAGAAGTGCATTTCTTATAAATATAACTTAGATGTATGCAATACCAGAATTTCCAAGCTGGCAAAAGATGGGCTGAGGGGACTATTTGGGCAAAGTACCATGTTACTAGGTCTGTGGTGACAGCATGTTCAGTTGCATCAGGTACATTCTCAACAGAAAGCTGCCAACCTGCCCAAGTAATGAGAAACAGAAAATGTGCATGCAGTTACTTTTTTAAAAATTATTCCAAGGTATGTACTTAGAAACTCCAAGATACTATGAAGAATACCTAGCCTAACTTCTCCCTGCAAGTTTGAACTAACAGCTGAGAGTGCTGCATAATGCTGAGCAGTGTTTGGTAGATACTAGCCAGTGCCCAACACAGAGCGATAAGTTGTGCCTCTTTGGAATAGCCATGGCATTTTCCTTTCAAATATTCAATCACTTCATCAGGATTCTGTAGTTGTTTGGGAATGAAGTTCCAGACCATTGGAGGTGAGAAGTTCTCCAGGTACCTGCTCATATTCTCCCACATGCCATGTCACTCCTGCCCATCCAGCCTCTGAGGCAGATCTCTGGGTGATATTATTAAGTAGTTGTTTAATCCTAAACAAAACCTGAAACACATTCAGGAGACATAGCAATAAGAGTATGCTGGCTTGAACATCCCTAGGATATTCAAAATTCTCGAGAGCTGATGCAATTAGCCTGAAGGAAAACGGGAAGGTAGGAGAAAGTATCCTCCTCTGTCTTCCCCATAGATTGGTTCTCCAAGGAGAAAAATTAAAAAGTGCATTTATTAATAATTCCTGCAAAATGGCGCCAGAGGTACAGAGATGCCAGCAATGCCAAATACACAGACCAGACTGATTTCATGACCAGTGACATCATCATAAGTCAGTAGTGCCCAGTACAACAAAATGAGAATTCTGATCCATTTCTGAGAAGTGATAAACAGCACCACAAGGAATGTGATGCACCTGAGGATTTACATAACAAACCATGCGAACAAATAATACAACATGGTGACCAGAGACTCTTAAATAAAAATAATGAGCAATTGTAACAATTTTAACACACTCTGGTCAGATCTGTCGTTATCTCAATCCTTCGTGCCCCACATCAGGCACCAAAAGAACTGTCATGGTTTAGCTACAGTCAGCAATCGAGTACTACACAGCTGCTCAGTCACCATCCTCCTCCCCAGGGACTGGGGGAGAGAATCAGGAAGAAATGAAAACCCGTGGGTTGAGATAAAGGTAGTTTACTAGGACAGAAAAGGAAAATATAATTTTATATATATATTATTATAGTAATAACAATAGGAATAATAGGGTTTTTTTTTAAAAAGGAAAAAAATACACAACAAATAATGTGCAATTTCTCACCACCTGAAAAACTGATGACCGATATTGCCTGTCTCAAGCAGCTATCATGGAACAAAAAAAAACCATGTAAACAATCCCAGAAAGATTCCAAACAGCAAGAGAAAAGCCAGAGCTCACCAGATCAACCCCACTTAAATACTGAGTGTGACATTTATGGCATGGAATACTTTGGCAAGTTTGCATCAACTATTTTAGCTATATCCCTCACAACTTCCTGCACCTGCACATTAGCAAAACCTGGGAAGCCAGACAGTGACCTTGGTCTCTTTAGTAACTCCTTAAAACATCGGTGTGTTTATCAACATTCTTCACATACAAAATCCAAAACACATCAGCTACTGAGAGGAAAATTAACTCCATCCCAGCAGAAACCAGGACATAGGCTAATCCCTAGTTGGAGCAAGGAAATCTTTGCTTTTACTACTGAGCTTGTCTGGCACTGAAGACAAGGTGAACCAGAGTGACAGACAAGCTTGGCCGTGTTATATTCACTGAGAAATCAAGTGCAAACAAGCACATATAGAATCATAGAATGGTTAGGGTTGGAAGGGACCTTTAAAGGTCATCTAGTCCAACCTCCCTGCAAGGAGCAGGGACATCCCCAACTAGATAAGATTGCTCAGAGCCCCATCCAACCTGGCCTTGAATGTTTCCAGGGATGGAGCATCTATCACTTCTCTGGGCAAGAGGTGCTGCTTTGTGGATCTAGTATGTTATTGTAAGATAAAACAGAACCAGCCAAGGAAACATCAATACTTCCGTACTTTACTCTACTGACACGAGAAAAATCTGGAGGCAACCAGAATATGCTATGTATAGAATTGGAAGATTTGATATCGTGAGGGCACATTTTATTTCTGTGGGATTCTTCACATACCAAAGTTTGAGCATGAGCATGAGCATGAGCATAAGCTTCAGTGGATTGTAAACAAAGAACTGGATGAAAAAGAACAATAATACCTAAAAAAACACCCATGCAGTCGAAGCAATTTTTATGTATATTGGCTATTTTAAATTACATCATTTACAAAAAAAAAGACTTATTCCTGACAGTAACAGACTTGACTATCATTTTCTATATTAAACTAGCTTTGACTGTGAGCATAAAGCAATCTGTGTTTTTTCAGCTGAAAGCAAGTTATCTTAATAAGAATTTTTAATAATTATTACATTTTTAGAGATAGAAAATGTATTGTCAGCAGCACTCTGAATTCCAATAGTGTATCAAATTATTTGTTAAATAACACGTTTAATTAGATAAGACATACACATAAACAGCACAGAAGTTAATAAAATAAGAACAAAATTCCATTCTTAGCTACATGCTGTAACTCCAACTGTGGGAATTTCACTGGCATAAATAAGAATGGGTTTGGTTTTTTTGTTTTGGTTTGGGTTTTTTTAATATGTAATGGAAACAGACTGAATTTCTTTTGTAATTAAATGAATATTTTCAGAACACAAGTTTACTCCAGACTTGTTCCAGTTGCATTGCAAACCAAAGAAATAAGATTATTTCAAAATATCATGCAGATTGCCTGAATCCTAATATCATCAGATTAAAAGATATTAGCAGAGATTTTTATGGAACCTAAATGACAATGTCCTTGAGGTAGTATTGACATTGACTCCAGCTGATACAGTTTTTGATCATTAACATACCTCACTATGTGTCTAGAATGAGCTCTCCAATAATTATAGCTGAATACACTATGGCTTTTAAAATTAAATCATGACTCTGGGAAAGAATCAGGGAATAGACAGCTGAAGGACTTTCAAGCAATTAACAAGAACTGTACTGTCAGGTTAAAAAATAAACATTGCAAAGTAGGTTAAGAGATTTTTCTCTCTCAGAAATTGTATGTTGACATAGAAAACAGCTCTCAGGCATGCTGTTGAGCAAAAGCAGAGGTGAGAATGGATACCATTTATTTACAACCAAATGAAGTAAGTTTCATAATTCAAACTGAGCCTTCAAACCAAGCCTCTCAAAAAAGCTGACAAAGTTTAATCAATCTTAGATAGGTAGACAGAAAGGCAGAGTTAAAGATTCATACTTTTTAAGTGACCTCTGATTTAATGAATCTCTATTTCTGAGTACTCTGAAAAACCTACCCCAGACTGAACAATCAGAAACTGAGCCACTCAAATTTTAGCTTGATTATATAACCATAAAAAAGCCTAAGCAATTTATCAAACATTATGCATTTTTTTATATTCAGCTTTGTATTCACCAAAACCCTCAAACCAAATCCTAAACCCAGACCTTTATTTACTATTCCATTTTATTTACTATTCTATTTGTAGTATTCCAATTCACAGTTCCCTCCATACTCTCAAGTCCAAGAAACCTAATATAAAGGAAAACCTTTTACTGACATGATTAGAAGCATTGCTTATTTTGATGAGCTAACAAATAAAGTGCCAGTGCACATTCAAAAATGTGTAGTCTTGCTAAAATAACCAATGGGAATAACAGAATCAGTACTATTTCCCCCATGAGCCCAAACATGATGCTGACCTTATGAGATCTACATTTTCATACGTGTATATATAGAGATAACATTAATCAAGCACTTTTTTTTTCTCACTACAGTCAAAACAAATCAGAAAACTGAAGAGGAAGTCTCATGATATTGAGCATCCTGGATCAAAGTTTAAAGACTTGCATATAACTCCCAAAACATCATCTTTTCAATTACCCATAGGAATTCTGTAATGTTTTGGTTTGGTTTGTTGGTTTGGGTTTTTTTAAACATATCTCAAAATCATGGTGAATAAATTTGCCTTTACTTAGATTGTGAGGTGTCGTAGTTCAGCCCCGATCGGGACCAGACTACGCAGTCTCTCTCTAACTCCCCCCACCCTCGGAGAGAATAGGGGGAGATGATATAAGAAAAAAGGCTCGAGGTTTGAGATAAGGACGGGGAGAAAATCCTTAAAGTTACTGTTACGGGCAAAACAGAATCGACTTGGGGAAAAATACTCATTTTTTACTACAAACAGCAGGATAATGAGACAGAGAACAAGATAACCTCCTCCCACCCCTCCCTCTTCCCAAGCTTAACATTATCTCTACTACCTTCCCCTCCCGAGCGGCACAGCGTGGAAGAGGGAAAAGGGGTTGCAGTGAATTCATCACGCATTGTTTTATGCCGCTGCTTCATGGTCAGGGGAAGAACTCCTCACATTCCTCCCCTGCTCCGTTGTGGGGTCCCACCCATACGCCACAGTCCTTCGTGAAACTGTTCTGGCGTGGGTCATGTCTTCCACGGAGTGCAGTCTCTCCAGAATGGCTTCCCCAGCGGGTCCTCCACGGGCCACAGCCTGTAGAGAATATCCTCACTGAACAGGGGCATGCTGTACTATCTGAGGCCTGCCTGCACAACCCAGCCTTTAGCTACAGTACTGGAGATCTTGAGTTCACCACAAGGTCAAGTAAGTGATAAACAGCCATGTTGCAATCAGAAAAGAATGTTGAACAGGTCATGCTAACCGCAAGTAGGGGAGAAAAATAAGATGTAGATGCTCGTGCATATTTGCATATAGCCAATCAGTCACATAGTATTGGCACGTGCTGCGAACCCTGTACCCAATAGCAATAAGCCTACCCCCGCGTGCAACCCTGAAAATCCTATAACTGTATAAGCAAAGCCCTGAATAAACAAAGATCATGCTTACCTCTATGAGGAGTTCGTGATTATTCCGTTCAAGTCCTCTGACAACAGCCGCCTTCAGGCATCCACCTCCCCCGATGTGGGGTCCTTCACGGGCTCCAAGTGGATCTCTGCTCCTCTGTGGACCTCCATGGCCTGTAGGGGGACAACCTGCTCCACCATGGTCATCACCACAGGCTGCAGGGGAATCTTGGCCAGGAGCCGCATTACTCCTCCCCCTTCTTCTAAACTGACCTTGGCGTCTGCAGCCATTCCTCTCACAAGAAAAGTTCTTCACAACAGGATGGCAGACGCCTCTCAGAATCTCTTCATATCATCCAGCTCATCTCCTCTCCACTTCTTGCAGCCGGGCCGGGCCGAATTGGGCCCAGTCGGCCGCCTGGCGAGAGGCCAGAGGGTGAGGCCTGCAAGGCCCATGAGGCCTGCGCCTCCCCCTCTGCGCCTCTGCCTCTGCTCAGCTTCTTCACATCTTCTCTTTTCTTCTTTTTTTTCTGTTTTCCCCTTCTTAAATACATTATTGCAGAGGCATTATCAGGGAATATTCTGCTACCAATCGCCTTGGCCTTGGCCAGCAGTGGGTCCGCCCTAGGCTTGGCCGAGTCCACTGAACAAAGGGGAGCAACTAATAGCAGTTTCCTACAGAAGCTACCACCTTAGGCCCCCCTCACTAAACAAAACCACAACATGAGGAAGCTGAATATTCTAAAATTAAGCATCTTGCAGAAAAAAATGTACTTGTATACTTCTTCATAGGTACTGCAGGTGATCTTCAAAACATCCCAAATTAAATTAAAAGTACCTCAAAGAGCTGAGGAATTATTTGAGTTATGCTTACTGAGCTCTTTCTCTGCTGTAAACATTACTCTATATTCAAGTATATAACACATCCAAAGTTTGAAAGAAAATGCAGTGAATGGACTGTTATTCTAGGACTAGAATGGACATAATAAAAATTGGGAAATGTTCAACATATATGTGAGCTCAAACTATACATTAGTATTGTGCATTATCCAGAGACAGAAGGATGTCTTATCAATAGAATGAATTGTTTTCCTTGCACAAATAAAGGCATAAACCTTCCCACATTCCCTAGAGGACTGGAAGGTGAGTAGCTGCTGCACCAACCTCAGGTGAATTTGGCTGGCTTGCTTTTGTGGTTCTTGAAGAAAATTTCAAAGAGGACAAGAACACATGACGCTCATGAGCCCAAAAGCACAACATACACTTCTTTCTACATATACATTTTCACTAATACATGCTTATAACTGGTACAAGCTAGCAGTAGCTAGCTTTAGTCAACTAGATTTCATAACAGATGAATCAGTGACAGCCAATTATGAGACATTATTCAATACTAAAAATAATAGGAACTGCAGATGATAACCTAATGCATTTCTGGCCCATATTCCACATCAAAGCATTTCCAATAAAATATTTCATTGCTTATTTTTGATCCTGCTTCCTAAACATCTAATTTTGATATTTCTTACTGCAATTTCACCCCATTAGTTCTATGTAATTTCTTTCCTCTTTGTAACATCCATTTATGCATTTGAGGACTGTTATCATACTTCTCTTCAGCCTACCTTTATGGGAGTTGCATTTTACCCAGGGAACTATTATAAAGCTTAATATATAATGTACTGTCAGAAAGAAATTTTGGACATTATAAATGCATTGTTTAGATTACTGCTACTATTTTGTCATTTTATCCTTTGGGGCATTTACAGAATTAAAGTGCAAAAATTGTTGGAATGCAGCAAATAAAAGCCACACACTATTAATAATCTTTTTAATACTAAACAGTTCTCTATGTATAGTCACCTACAAAGAGTGAATGCTCATGTAATAGGAATAGTATAACCGTACAAAGTTTTTCATAAATAGAAATAAAAATTATAATCACCACAATAGTATTTGAAAATGATACATGGAAGATAGTCCTAGCTGAAACTGTGCTTGAGTCATCAAAACATAAATAGATAAATAAATAAATAAATAAATAGTCTGTGCAAGGAATGCATACAGTATAATTATAAATCCTGAATATCAGTTTATTAGCAAATAATTAAAAAGTCTCAATTCTGTAAGAGAACCTCATGACAAATCCTGAGCAACAAGACTGAGATGACTAACTTTACAATCCAAAACTACAGATATTTAATACTCCTATACTGTGACATAATGTATCCATTAAAACTCACACTAATTTGTAAATAATCTATTTAATATAAACCAACATGATTTATATACTTAATTTTACATATATATCTCTCTATATATGAGTTACACTTACAACACATTTTGTCTTCATCACATATAACATTACTTTCAAACTCTATTGCTCTGTACAAACTTAAGTATCATATAAAGCTCTACTGATGCTACCTTGTAAGTAAATTTAATGTCAGGTTTTAATGGGTTTTATATTCAAATGTGTATACAAAAAGGTTTTGAAGCTGGAATGCCACACAATAAAAAAATCTGGCATACCTTTACTATTCACTATGCTCTGAAATTTTCCATTCATTTTAGAATTAACTCTGCTTTTACTTTTCTGTTATCATTAAAATAAGGCTTTGTGCTCCTTGAATAGGTGTAAAATTACCTGGAGAGATTCTCCCAATATAAAATGGTAATAGTTTATTGCTATTGTTGCAAACCAGTTCAGACTATCTGTATAGGAAAAGACCTTCATCATTGCCTGCATTGCACCTCCTTATCCACTACTCTGCCACATAACTCCACATCACAGTCTTACTTCACTTCATCTTGAAGCCAATTAAAATTTTGGTCAGGCACTGGAACAGACAGGCTGCCCAGGGAAGTGGTGGAGTCACCATCCCTGGAGGTGTTCAAAGAACGTGCAGACGTGGCACTTCAGGACATGGTTTAGTAGGCATGGTGGTGTTAGACTGATGGTTGGACTTGATGATCTTTGAAATCTTTTCCAACCTTAAAGATTCTATGATTCTGTCCCCACTTTCTGTCAAAGGCTGTTCACAAACATCAAATTAAGAACTGGAACCATCAGAGTGCAAAGGCTACATTTACTCACGCATTCCCACTCAGTCTTTTTTACACATTGCTCTTTCTTGTCAAAAAATGACTCTCCCTTGTGACTCTGGAGGTAGTAACTCTGATTTCTTTTTAGAATGCTTACTACAGATGCCCTAGCTGATGTGGTAATAAAAACAAGATTTCCATGACAGCACAAGTTTCTCTGTGTACTCATAGACAGGGAGGGAGGGAGATGCCACAAGGCTGAACCCAACAGTCTACGCATGTGAAAGCAAGCTCTCTTAGCGTTAATGAAACTCCCGATGTGCCTAAGGACACCGAGTAATTAATTGTCTTAAAAATCAGACACATACATTTCCACTAATACCAGAAGGCCATAACATATAAAAGTCTCCCAAAACCCAGGCCCACCAAAACTCTGCTAAGAAATGAGTGAAATATGTATGGCAGCAGCAGAACCATATGCAGTTGCTTGCATCTCCCATTGGCTTGATTCTGCTCTCATCCAGTGGCTGCAAGGCCATGGAGCTGGCTCCGTGATGCTCTCCTGTGGGCTCATTCTGCACACAAGCAGGAATGACCAGAGACACTTGGTATCTCACAGAAAGCATACAGGACTTCAATAAACTCTAACTGAAACACTGATGACAAATTAACTTTTGTGAGTCATGCAATTACACAGAATTGTTGTCCAAGTTTAGAGACGCAGTAATCACAGCTGTGAAGAGATAAACAGAGGTCTTTTGCAGGGTTTGATGCGCATTAGGTGCTCAGTTTACATAACAGCTTCCAAATTAGACATTAACCTCAGAAGACCAGGAAGAGACAACCAGGAACAAAATGGTCTCCTTGTGGAAAAAATATGTAATACTTATTGAATTTAATTCTCCAAGAGTATATCTGTCTGATGAAAAGCAAATTCTTTCCTGAAACACAGGCAGGATGAAGAGCCATATAACTAGAGATCAAGCCCCACAAGGATGAGAGTAACCAATTCACAGAGCACTGAGTTTACAGACACAGCTTCCACATTGTTCATACCAAAAAAAGGAGGGCAGGAGGGTGCAGGAATGCTGCCTGCCCCCCCAAACGACACAGCAAAATATTGCTCGGTGTGTAGATAAACATACTAAGTTTTATAAAAATCATGAGAATTAGGTCAGTAAATGTAACCAAATGCATCAAATTATCCCAGCAAATGCATACAAGCATTTAGAACTAGAAAAAAAAAAAAGAAAAAAAAAAGAAAAAAAAAAAAAGAATCCACAGGAGCCTGTACCAGAATTTTCCCATGTCTTGTATGGTTAACCCAATATTCTCCTAAGTGTGCCTATATTTAAAATTTACTGTGATGATCATTTTCATATGTGCTACAAAAACCCTAATAGTAGCTAAATTTACAAGCTTACCCTAAATCTTCCCATTTGGATATCATAAAATATTCAGCTTTTCTTGTTAATTTAACAGAAAATTTAGTACTTTCCTTTGGTGGTATCAACATTAGCATAGTAAAATTAGAATATCTCTGTCTCTTTGGAAGCTTTAAGGCTTGTTTATATACAAGCATTACACTGTTACAAAATCACATGCAAAAGTAAATAAAAACAATTCCAGTCTTATATATGCATTTATTCTGGTACAGAGACACTTGTCAGGAGGCACTTACTAACATTGTCCTTATTCCCATATAGGAAAATTAATATAATCTATAGTACAACTTCTTCACATGTTTCTATAAACACTGCCACCCTGAAAAAAAAAAACAACATTCCCATTATACAGTTACAATTATTTCAAGAGAAACAACACAAACATCTCACATTTTTCACTAAATCAGTCCTACTGGCTAAAAAATTTGGTCTGGATCAGGCCATATCATCCCAAGACTAATGAAAGACTATGAACTTTATTTAAAAAAACACACACTTCCATTCTAATAAAATAAAGCCATAATAAAATCTCCAGAAAATACAGTTAATTTAAGAATATGCAGACAACAGTCCTGAAAAGGATGCAGTATTGTTTCCTCCTACTGAAAAAAAAGTAGTAAACACATGCTATGATCTCTAAAACTTCCCACAGGAAAAAATAGGACTGAATTAGAAGATATTTGTGTAATGAAATAGAATCAACATAGCTATCACCTATTTCACATACCAGCTTAAAAATTTACATGGCACAAAATGCATAACCTCCTATTGCCCAAAACATTGTTCGGTTGTGTACCTTGCTCAGAATCCAAGCTTACAACAAAATGAGGTAATTTACTCACAAAAATAATCTCATTCATTTTAATAGAATTCTCATGTGAATAAAGTTACTCATGCACACGCACAGGTAAGTAAGAGGCTATCAGACCCCCCTAATCCCCTACGCATGCTACCACAGCACCAGATGTGACCTGCTACATCCCTCTCTGTCTGGCAGAAAGGGTGTGGGTGGACTCTTGGCTCTCTCTCCACTTAATGCACCTGCTAGTGGAATTGAGCTGGCATACGAGAGGGAAAAAGTACTCCAGGAAAAGAACAAGTGCAGCCCAGGGACTCAGGAAAAAGCAAGGATTTGAAGCATGATTTTGAGTCATAACTGAGTGCTGCCCTGCTCCTCTGCTCTTGTAGCTGTACTGCTCTTGGGCTCAACTGCAAGGTGCTAGCGTAATACCCCACTCTGAATAGTCCCACAGAAACTCAGACTTTGGAAGTATTTCCTGTCATTTCCTCTTGAAGCATGTTCTATTTCATCTACTTTTTTCTTAGGAGATCCATGTAACCATTGAGCATTCTGGATTTTCCTTTTTTTAAAATGGTTTCCGATGTGATTCACTTATTGTATACACGCAGGCTGTTCAATTCAAGCCATTGATCAAATATGCTTAACACCACTGATAGCTCTTCAGCAAATATTGTAAAGTGTAAAATTTACAAAGGCATATAGCCAGCTGACATGTATAGCAAAATTAAATAATCCTTTGTTTAAAGTCTAATTTTAAAGGGAAATTTCTCTTCCCCAGAATTTATTTGCACTGCTTTTCATGCAAATATTCCAATTTTGCATACCTTCAACTTATTGTGACAGCAACGTTCTAATTTAGCATCACATTTACTACTCTGTCTCTGAAAATGTAGCTTCCCACACAATGTTAGCTTGGATAAAGTTATTTTGCTGCAACTCTGGAAAAAAACGTGCTTCCTTCACGCAACACCATTAACAAGTGTTTACACCAGGCGCTCAGGAAGGAGCCGGCATGCCCCCAACGCGGCATATAATAACGTAATAATTTATTTAAAATATTGCTGCGTGAACCCCAAAGAGCTCTCCCACCCTTGTGCAGGGCCCTGTCTCGCTCCGGCGGCGCCCTCGGACGAGATCAAACCTCGCCCGACGGACGCAGCGAATGCGGCGGCCCCCGCGACGAGATCAAACCGGGACGGCTTCGCTGCCCGCGCGACCTCCCCGCCGCGCCGCGCCGGCTAGCGGTGCCCGCAGCCCCGCGGGGGCGGCCGGCGCGGCTCGAGTGCAGCACGCTGGAGAGCGCCGCGTCGGGCCAAGCCGGCGGTTGCACGGACCACGGAGGGTAGGGCAACCGCCTTGCGCCGGCTTGCAGCCCCTTCCCCGGAGCACGGGCGAGGGACGGGGGAAACAAAGTTTTAGTCGCCAAGCGGGGCAGCGAGGCGCCGCGGGGAGTGAGGGAGAGAAGGGGTGAGGCGCGGCCGCCCGCCGAGCGAGAGCTGGTGCTCGCTGTCCCCCCGCCAGGCCGGAGCCCGCCGAAGTTTCTGCCGGGCGAGGTGCGAGGCAGCAGGAGTGCCGCCCTGTCTCTCGCGGCGAGGCCACTCCCCTCCGTGCGGTCGTGGGAGCCCTGCGCTCACCTGAAATCGCTATAGGGATGGATGATCCAGAACCCCGCAGTTTTAACCCTTTCCTGCTCCTTCTCCACCGCCTTCTGGCTGCCCAACATGCGGAGGGAGAATTTGTTGACCCCCGGCTGCAGCATGGAGGTGAACTGCCGCTGCATGAAGCCGTACTGCCGCCGGGGCCCCTCGGCATCCTCGAAGCCCACCACGGGCTCCTCGCCCCCGCTGCCATCCACTTTGAAGCACACTGAGTTGCCATGCTCTTTCACGCCGCCGCTGCTGCCTCCGCCTCCGGGGCTGCTCTGGGCTTTCTCCACTGGGGCCGCCAGCTTGGCAGGGAAGGCGTTAGCGCTGCTATCGTCCCGGCTGCCGGGAGAGGAGCTGGGCTTCCCAGCCTCCATGCTGCGGAGTGGGCGCGTCCCAGCCGCAGGAGAGCACAGGGAAGCCTCACCGCCGCCGGTGCCCTTCAGCGGCGCGGCTAGGCTAGGCTAGGCTAGGCTAGACTCAGCTCCGCCCGGCACGACCAGCGCCGCCGACTCTGAGCTGCGCTCCCGCGCAGGGCTGACACTACTTCCCCTCACCCGCCCCCTGCCAGCGGCCGCGCCTGATATTGAGCGCCTCGGAGACCTTGACGGGTTGAGGCGCCCGTGCCGAGGGGAGGGGGAGGAGCCGGCGGGGTGAGCTCTGCCTTCGAGGCCGGGGCTCGTGTGGACCTGGTGGGGCGGCTCGACAGGTAGGCGCGAGTGCGGTAGCCCGCGGGGCGAGGCTCGGCCTCCCTCTCTCCACATGGCGATGGCGCCTGCCGTGGTGGTGCTCGGTGCGGCCTGACGCGATGGTAGCCGGGCGGAGGGGAGGGGTGGGTAGGAGAGAGGCTCCCTGGCAGAGTGCCGGGCTGCCCCGAAAGCCGCGGCTGGTGGCCCTGCCTGTTCTTCTAACAGAAATACAAGAAAATGGATGGGTTTGTATTTCATCTTGGGTGAACCGAGCAGCAAGGTGCTGGGTGGTAGTGTGCCTCCACACTGAGAGGGGGAAATGGTGGCTGGAAATGAAACTGTGGAGAGGTCTCACAGGGTCACCCTTTACCTGCAGCCTCTCTTGTGATGCCTGTCTCATGCTTCTCATGGAGCAGAATGACTGGAAGAGAGCAAGAGGCAGGGGTGTGCCTGGTAATGGAGCTGAGTGACAGCACTGGAGGTAGCATAGGCATTTTGGGTTCATACTGCGGCAAATGAAATCAGAACCTTTGCTGGTGCAGTGTGTGTACAGTAGCGAGGGAGAAGGAGGGCATGTGAGGAGGGAAGGCCAAGTTTTGAGTGATATATGTTTTCACACACAAAACAGTTGGCTCCAAATGGCTGTTTCCATGTTCCTGAACATTACACAGATTGGAAATGCGTGGCCAAGCACACAAGCATACAGTTGCGTGATGTGTGGGCTGCTGCGCATGCAGCTGGAGTGCACAGGGATGCAATTCCTGCTGAGAAGGCACGATGGTGTGTGAGAGGACTGTGCCACCACAAGCGCCTGCCTGTCTTTACTGTAAAGCATAAAATGGCAGGTGTACTCAACTGCAGATACAAGCCTTTGACATATGCCAAGCAGTGACTTTGGTTTTATTTGTATGTAAACAGGGATCTGGAGTCCATGTTCAGCTTGCTCTACCTCACATTGAAGCCATGCTGCCTAGCAGGGAGAGCTCAAAGTAGGCTCACTTACGCTGTCCTATTTATGGAATAAAGTGGTTGGCTCATAGTCAAATTACATGTGATGGAAGGGTACACATGAGACTCCTTGTACCCACAACTTTATTCCTTGATAAATGAGTCTTGGAAAAGCCACCCGCTATCCATGCATTAATCACATGATCGATGTTCCAAGCTGGTACACCTTGATGCTCACTGTGTCACTCTGCTCCTTTGTGGGTTTTCAGAGAACAGGTCGAAACTAGAGGAATTCTTGGCCCGGCTATGGCTCAGGCCTTTATCTCCTCCAAAGCCTGCACCAAACCACCGCCAGTCTGGTAAAGGGGTCAAGCGCATCTGTCACACTCCATTCCATGACTACAGTCAATCCACTTTATTTGTTTCATCTTTTGTCAAACTTTTACGTACAGAATGATTACAAGCAATAGACATCATAAGGTCAAAACTAACAAAACTACAGTTGGATGTAGCATCAAATTCAAAATTCTGGTTGCTGTTGGTGACCATATGTGGGGTAATGTTAGAAGGGATGCACGTACGCTGGAGGGGAGGTCCGTGGTGACTCACGCACTGGACGCGGATGAATCCATGAGTGCAGGGGGCAGGTGCATCCACGTACATGGTAGGCACGGATAAGTCCATGAGTGTAGGGGTAGGTGCTTGGCGGGCATGGATGGGTCCATGGGTGCAGGGGGGCGGGTGCGTTCGCATGCGTAGCGGGTGTACGGGTATTTAACCCTGTGTTGCGCAGCATTAAATTGAAGGCTTGCCTTGACGGTACCCGTGTGATGCCCTGCTTTCCCCGGAGCGGGGCTCCGGTGCGTGCGGGGTAGGTTAGCTGGCAAGAGAGCCAGCAAGTGGTGACCCCAACGTGATACAGGTCCGGACGGTTTTGAGCTGGGGCCGCGCGGCGGTCGTGCCTGCCTGCTGTTAGGATGGCATTCATCTCTGATACAGTGAAGGTATTGCAGGCGTTGGGTAAAGATGTGAATTGTCCGGTGCATAGGGCACCGTTGACGGAGTTTATCCTATGGATGCAGAAAAGGGGCTTGATTAACAAGCCAGGAGAGGTGATGGACGTGGCGCGGTTACAGGCGGCGGGGAAAGAGTTACTGGAAGAAGGGGGGGGTCGGAATGAAGGGTGTGGCGACGCAGCTGGAGATGTTAGGTTCGGTGAAAAGACTGCTGGCTAAGGCTCGAGAGGCGCGAAGTGTGGGTTGCGGCTTTAACTGCAATCAAAGAAGGGTGGCCCTCAGAAGGGGAGGGGGACGAACGTGGTCGAGACGGCGTGGAGGGGACAGGGGGTGGCGCTCCGGTGGTCTGCCTGGTTCGGCCGGGAGCCTCTGATGGTGGTAGAGGGGCGATGGAATTTGAGTGTACTCCCCCGTGTATCACGCCTTCCTTGCCGGAGGAGCCTGACCCAAAAGAACAACCCCCCAAATACGAGGACACAGAAATGCCCTCTGTCTCTCTTTCTGACCCATCGGCTCCACCGCTTGTAAATTCGCGGAGGGGTGATAGTGAGGCAGAAGCCAGTTTCGAGGTGGCGTCCCAGGAGTCGCGGGGCGCGGAGCGAGTTCCTAGTGCTTTCCCAGTAGGGAAAAGAGCCGCGGTCCCCGAGATCAAGGATAAAGCGGCGGGTGATAGAGCCGCGGTCCTCCAGACCAGAACGACGAGAAGCACTGCTTCAAAGGAACATAAATCAGTTTTAACGAGTCTAACAAAAATGTTAGAAGAACAGAACTGTGCTATTAATAACACTGACCTGAAGAGCTTGTTGACTTGGGTGTCCGCTCACGTATCAAACGCAAACCTCTGTCATATCTATACAGTGGGCTCCTGGAACACCATAGGTATTAGACTGTGGGACTGTGTAACGCGGGGTGACCCTGCTGTTCAAAAGTTATTACCGGTGTGGCGTGTAATGTTTGAAGCCTTAAAGAATCACACGCAGAAAGGAGATCCAACAGCACCCGTTACCCCGTTGACTCCTTCGTCCATGGAAACAAAGACTAACAGCGAGCCGGAAAAATCCCTTTGATCCAGGTCCCATAGATCCGGAAAAGGAGCCTTCAGTCTTTGGAGCTTCCTTGTTATAGAGGTGGCGTGTTTGTGTGTGTGTGTGTATAAGCATGAAGTAAATGGTGTGAAATAAGGGATGAATACTGTCTTGGTTTTAGCAGGGATGAAGTTAATTTTCCTCTCAGAAGCTTTGGGTTTTGTATGTGAAGAATGTTGATAAAAACGCTCTGATGATAAGGGTTGTTGTTAATGAGACCAAGGACACTGTCTGGCTTTCCAAGTCTCGTTAATGAGCAGGTGCAGGAAGCTGAGCCAAAAAAAAAAAAAAAAAAAAAAGTGAAAATAAGAATCTGGAAACAGGTAATTGGGAAGGACCATTCCCTCTTATGACGTGGGGGAAAGGATATGCTTGTGTCTCTACAGGAGCAGTGAACAAGTGGATCCCTGCACGATGGGTACGACCAGCACTCCAAGCTGCCTTGCGTTCGTCAGATTGTTAACAACCTGTGTGGCAGCTCCATGGACATCAGTCACGGAAAGAACAAATGTGTGGGTAATTATGGTTAATGCCACAGGACAGGACATCATTTGTTTGTCTATATCATCTTCAAATAAGCCTTTCAGAACATGCTTGGTCAATCTCCCAGATCAGATAGCGGTAGGATGACAATTCTGTGTAAAACAAGAGCAGCCGTGAGTGCTGAGTGCTAAATTACAAAAGATGGAACTTTTGGGATCGCTAAAGATGGACTTCTGACTATTTTCTTTAACTATTCAGGAGCTAATGTTACTAGAGGGGTAATGATTGTAAATGCTTTAAGACCTATACATTGCAACGACACAGCATGGTGTAATCACGCGAGCACATATCAAAATCCAGACAGCATAAAAGACCTAAACGAAGTACACATAGCTTTGAATCTGATTGCAAGATAATATAGAGTTTTGGAAACCAGGTGAAATTATTGCTGCTTCAATCTTTGCACTTGATGTGGCAAGTGCCTAGGCATTAGCTACGCTAAATAAATTGGGCTTTTGGCTTGCTAAGTAAACACATGCAATTATATCAGTACTATTAACACTGTTAATTGATATAGATTCTATACGCTATGCTACTTTACAAAACAGAACCGCTCTTAGCCTGCAGAGCACATATTTGACAGGCCTTGTTGCATGTGCTGGCCACACATGCAGCAACATCTGGTCAGGCCTTGTTGTATGCGCTGGCCACACGTGCAGCAACATCTACTGGCTACTCTTTCACTGAATCTGCTGAGGATAAAACGGGGGTGACTCGGGGCAGGGAGGGGGAGAGGATCCGGAGCACACTTTATTAATAGCAGGGGATGCCCTGAAGGTGCTGTATCTGTCTCCTTTCTCTGCTCTGACCCAGCTGATAATTATTCTCTTGCTCGGTGGTGGTGTTATTGGCATAGTAGGGTTGGTAACAGAGTAGATAACAAAATCATGATTGTCAGGATTTTGATGGGCTTTGCTGCATGAATATGTTGGATTGAAAAAAAAAAAAGTGAAAGTTAGACTGATAGAAGCTTATTACAAATAGCTGTAAGATGTTTTACTCATTCATGCTTTTATATATGTATTTTAATTTGTATTTTGTGTGTATTGAAATATGTGCAGATTGTAATAGATAAAGCGTTGAAACAAGCCTCTTCTCGTAAACAAACAAGGGGAGATGTAGGTCAGTGAAAACACACTGACCTTGGGAGGGGGATACAATCATAGTCGTTGGGAGAAAGCCATGGAATGAGAAGGGAACTTTAAGATACAAGACATTGTTAATGGAATTTATGGCTTGTTTCAACAGAGGCCTGCAAAATTAGTCACTGGCTTTGTAGATAAGAAAGTTACTGAAGTTATTATGTTTGTAGTAATAGAGAATATCATAACAGAAAATTAGTAGAAAATAGTAAAATTTAGGGTTTGTTTTTTTTATATATATATATATATATATATAAGGTGTCATTAGTAATCTTATTAGCTTGTGTAGGGCATAGCTAGGTGGTTGCTATCCTTAGCTACAAAATTGTGATACTAGGCATTATACTAGGTATAATCATTAACATTCCATGCTTGGTCACCTGTCTATAAAGTGATACAGAGAATAATACATCAGAACGCACACGCCATACGATGTCAGTTCCGACTGCCCATCTCACACGGTTGGGCTGTAGTGCCAGCCTGTCCAGCATGTCAAGCACCTAACCCGAACCAGGCCTTATACTACCCAGGCGTTAACCCCGGAGGTATGCTCCGAACCAGGTACGACAACTAGATATCACAGACTATGCGCTATTTGGCTGTTTCAAATACATTCATGTTGCGGTCGACACTTGCTCCCAAGCTCTCTTTGTGTGTCCATTCACGACGTCCATAACACAAAATCCATCCTGCACCAGAGCTGGGCTTTTATTTCCCTAGGGTACCTCAGAAAATAAAGTCTGACCATGGGCCGTCACGGGTATCTCACCACTTCCTGCAGACGTGGGGAGTCCGCCATACGTTTGGCATTCCTCTGAACAGCACCAAGCAAGTGATTGTAGAACATGCACACAAAACCCTGAAAGCAGAGCTAATCTGCTTAAGAGAGGGGGAAAAGAGGGGTTCGCCAGGAGTCTTGGTCAGTGAAGTACTTGTGGCACTGAATCATATGTCCTTCGCTGACCCTTAATCCATTTCCCCTATCCAAAATCATTTTTCCTCATGTCAGCTGCTGTTTGGGGGCAAGGGACTCCCGGGGATCCGGTACCACGTGCCAGAAGACCCACGTTGGGAAGGTCCTGCTGATTTGCTAACATGGGGACGGGGGTATGCTTGTATCTCCACAGGTGCGGGGACCCGATGGATCCCAGCCTGGTTGGTACAGCTGTGGCTGGAGGATCAGCAGGGTAACCGAGCGGCGTGGCACTCTCCAGCTCATCTTAGTGGGATTGATCCTGATTGTGAGTCTTCCAATGCCAGTGATAACGACTAATTTCTGGGAGCGGTTCACGAACTACATCAACTTTACTCAGCACGCGACGAAGGACTGACACAAATGAAGTTGGCATTAGATTATGCCCTTGCGAGGCCTGGCATCGGTTGCAGCGACTTGGAGGGAGTCCTAGGTCTCCTAAGCTACTGCTGTTTGGACTTGAGCAAGAACACCTCCTCAGCCTTGGAGGAGATGCATGCGCATGCTGCCCAGTCAGTATTCAACGTCAAAGCCCTAAAGGACTGGGGTAGTTTCCAGACCTCTTCAGTTTACCTAGATGGCTAAGAAATATTGTGTCCATAGGTTTGACGATCCTAGTAGTTGCTTTGATAAGGCTTTGTTTGTTTCTGTTATTGTTACCTTTCTTGCATGCTATGATTGAGGGGTCACTAGGTTATAGGGTCAACTATGTTATAGCGGCATCCACCTCAGGGTACCAGCCATTAGACTAGAATGATTTAGCATAGAGGGGGGGAATTGTGGGGTGACGTTAGAAGGGATGCACGTACGCTGGAGGGGCGGTCCGTGGTGACTCACGCACTGGACGCGGATGAATCCATGAGTGCAGGGGTGAGGTGTGTCCATGTACGTGGTGGGCACGGATAAGTCCACAAGTGCAGGGGGTAGGTGCGTCCACGTACATGGTAGGCACGGATAAGTCCATGAGTGTAGGGGTAGGTGCGTGGCGGGCATGGATAGATCCATGGGCACAGGGGGCGGGTGCGTTCGCTTGCGTAGCGGGTGTACGGGTATTTAACCCTGTGTTGCGCAGCATTAAATTGAAGGCTTGGCTTGACGGTATCCGTGTGATGCCCTGCTTTCCCCGGAGCGGGGCTCCGGTGCATGCGGGGTAGGTTAGCTGGCAAGAGAGCCAGCAACCATCCAAAAAGAGTTTCCCACCAGTGATGTTCTCCAACTTTCTTAACTCTTTCTAGAACATGGTATATCCTTTCTGCGTCATGATGGATGGTAATCAGGGTTCTTTGTCCATTGTTCTGAGTTAATTTTAGTAATTGACTCAGGTCATCATGTTGCAAGAGTTTTCTTACCAATGTGAGATTCAGTCCAATGGAGGTAAGCAACAAATCTTGATACAATGTATAGTTAGATGGTAGCAATTGGTGGGTTATGACAGGATCTGAATAGTTAAAATCACATCCTACAATTTTGGTAAAATTACAAATACAGATATTTGAGTGGTTATATGTTTCTACAGTAGTGTTGTCTATAAATATAGAATCACAAAAGGTTCTCATACAAACACATCCATTTCCAACATATACAAGTACAGTTTCAGGGGTTTAATGAGGATGTATTTCAAAATGACAAAAATTTTGTTCAGTGTCAAGAAAAATGTCTTGGACCTTGTCCTGATTTCAGATAGAATGGAGGTAATTTTCCTCTCAGTAGCTGATGTGTTTTGGATTTCAAATGTGAAGAATGTTGATAAACACCCTGATGTTGTTAGTTGTTCCTAAAGAGAGCAAGGTCACTGTCTGGCTTCCCAGGTTTCGCTAATGTGCAGATGCAGGAAGCTGGGAGAAAGGCAAACAGAATAATTGACCCAAACTGGCCAAAGAGAGTATTCCATGCCATAAACATCGCGTTCAGTACTTAAGTGTGTTCTGGTTTTATTGGGGGGGGGGGGGGGGGGGGTTTGCGCTACAGTGGTAGCTTCTGTAAGAAGCTTCTAGAAGTAGTTTCCCCTTTGTCTAGTGGACTCAACTGGGCCTAGGGCGGACCCGCTGCTGGCCAAGGTCGAACCAATTGGTGACAGAATGTTGCCTCTGTGATAATGTTGCCTCTGTGATAATGTATTTAAGAAGGGGAAAAACAAAAAAAAAAAAAAGAAGACAAGATGTGAAGACACTGAGCCGGGGCAGACAGGGGGAGGCGCGAACCTTGTGGGCCTCCTGCCAGGTGGCCGTCTGGGCCTGACTCAGTCCAGCCCAGCTGCAAGAAGTGGAGAGGAGATGTGAAGGGAACCTGAGAGGCATCTGCTTGCCTGTTGTGAAGAATTTCTTGTGAGAGGAACAGCTGCAGACGCCAAGGTCAGTTCAGAAGGAGGGGGAGGAGTAATGCGGCTCCTGGCCAGAATTCCCCTGCAGCCTGTGGTGAAGACCATGGTGAAGCAGGCTGTCCCCCTGCAGCCCATGGAGGTCCATGGAGGAGCAGAGATCCACCTGCAGCCCGTGGAGGACCTCACTCAGGGGCAGGTGGATGCCTGAAGGAGGCTGTGGCCCATGGAGTGCCCGCTGGGACAGCTGTTCTGGAGGGACTGCACCCTGTGGAAGAGATGACCCATGCCAGAGCAGTTTGAAGAAGTACTGCAGCCTGTGGGTGGGACCCCACACTGGAGCAGGTGAGGAATGTGAGGAATTCTTCCCCTGAGGAGGAAGGGGCAGTGTAAAGCGACGTGTGATGAACTGACCATAACCCCCATTCCCTCTTCCCCGCTGTGCGGCTTGGGGGCGAGGGGCGGGGGGGGGGGAAGGTAGTAAAGATAATGTTAAGCCTGGGAAGAGGGAGGGGTGGGGGGAGGTTATCTTGTTCTCTTCCTCAGTATCCTGCTTTGGTTTTATTAATAAATGAATAGTTTTCCCCAAGTTGAGTCTGTTTTGCCCGTAACGGTAACTTTAAGGATTTCTCCCCATCCTTATCTTAAACCTCGAGCCTTTTTTTGTTATATCGTCTCCCCCTATTCTCTTAGAGGGTGGGGGGAGTGAGAGAGAGAGACTGTGTAGTCTGGTCCTGATCCGGGCTAAACTATGTCAAAGTGGGGGGGTGAGCTGGTTACCTGCCTCTTTTTTTCCTCTCTCACTGTTCGGAATCATTCTGGAATTGTTTACAGTTTGGTTTTTACGTTCCGTGATTGCTGCTCGGGACAGGCTGTATCCGTTATCGGGTGGTGAGAAACTGTGCATCATTTGTTTTTCTTGTCTGTTTGTTTGTTTTGGGGTTTTTTAAAATTATTATTCTTAATTTTTTTCCCTCTTAGTATTATTATCATTTTTAATATATATATTTATATAATTATTTTTATTTTGTTATCCTAGTAAACTGCCTTTATCTCAGCCCATGAGTTTTCTTTTCTTCCTGATTCTCTCCCCTGTCCCCTGGGGAGGGGGAGAGTGATTGAGCAGCTGTGTGGTACTGGATTGCTGACTGTAGTTAACCCACAACAGACATTAATGGTACTACTTTCACAAATAAATCCTTGTTGTTCCAGTACAACACATGCATCAACAATAGTTCCCCATTTGTTCACATTTTGTTGGGCCCATACTCTCTGTTCTAACAAATAGAGTACAGTTCCATGGTGATTTAATCGCAGTGCAATGATTTGGTATATGGTGTATATCAAAGCATTGCGTATTGTCAAAACAACAGCTGTGGCTGTGGGATCATAAGTGAAATTAACTAGATACCACCAAGATTGGAAATCTTTTTCAAATTGAGTTGCATTATTCCAAATTACCTTTTGAATTTCAGTGAGCAAGGTGTCCTCATCACCTTCCCTTATAATTGCTGCTACAATAGATTGCACTCACAACTGAGAAACATATATGGTACAGAATGTACTAGAGTTACCATATTGGTTAGCATAAATAAAAGAAGTGAGGTTCTTCACCCTGTGGAGATGTGTGCACGCCTGAAGGGCTATGATCTTATTGGAATCATGGAGACGAGGATGAATGACTCCTATGATTGAAGCGTTGGAATGGAAGTATACAGACTCTTTAGGAAGGACAGGCAGGGGAGACAAGGAGAGAGTGTCACCCTGTATGTCAACGACCAGCTAGAGTGCATGGAGCTCCGCCTGGGGATGAATGATGAGCCAACCGAGAGCTTATAGGTCAGGATTAAAGGGAGAGCAGGGACAGGTGACATTACAGCGGAGGTTTGCTACAGGCCACTTGGCCAGGAGGACTGAGCGGACAAGGCCCTCTACAGACAGATAGCAGCAGCGTCACAGTCACAAGTCCTGGTCCTCATGGGGGACTTCAACCACCCTGACATCTATTGGAAGGACAACACAGCAGGGCACAAGCAACCCAGGAGATTCCTAGAATGCATGGATGATAGCTTCCTTCTCCAGGTGATAGAGAAGCCAACGAGGAGAGGTCCTATGCTTGACCTTGTTCTCACCAACAAGGAGGGGCTGGTGGGGACTGTGAAGCTCAAGGGCATCCTTGGCTGCAGTGACCATGAAATGATGGAGTTCGAGATGCTTAGGGCCGTGAGGAGGGAGTGCAGCAAGCTCTCTGCCCTGGACTTTAGGAGAGCAGACTTTGGCCTCTTCAGGGATCTGCTGGGTAAAGTGCCATGGGATATAGCCCTGGAGTGAAGAAGAGCCCAAGAAAGCTGCTTAATATTCAAGGATCGCCTCTGGAGCCCCCAACACAAGAAGAACGTGGACCTGTTGGAGTGAGTCCAGAGGAGGGCCATGAGGATGATCAGAGGGCTGGAGCACCTCTCCTATGAGGACAGGCTGAGAGAGTTGGGGCTGTTCAGCCTGGAGAAGAAAAAGCTCCAGGGAAACCTTATAGCAGCCTTCCAGTACCTCAAGGGGGCCTACTAGAAAACTGGAGAGGGACTTTTGACAAGGACATATATTGATAGGACAAGGGGTAATGGCTTTAAAGTGGAAGAGAGTAGGTTTAGTTTAGATGTAAGGAAGAAATTCTTTACTGTGAGGACGTTGAGGCACTGGAACAGGTTGCCCAGAGAAGTTGTGGATGCCCCCTCCCTCGAAGTGTACCAGGCCAGATTGTATGGGGCTTTGAGTGAAGACTCGGGCCTTTACCTCCTCTGGAGCCTGCACCAAACCACCACCAGTCTGGTCAAAAGGTCGAGCGCACCTGTCACAGCATGTTCAAGTACTATTTCTTTTGAGTATTTGCATGGCCTAAATGACCTTAACATTTGAGTGTCTTGCAGTTTTTAATAGTAATCCTGAGATTGTAAGGATGAGATAGAGGATTTTCATAATCTGTAGTTTTTATGTAGGAGAATGGATTCTTCTCCAGGTCAAAATAACTTAAATTGTTGTCAAACAGAAAATTGACTTCTCCTGAGGTCCAGATTTACATGTTAGTTTAGATGAGAGAATTTTGGTTTCACAGACAGAAAGAAATAATGAAGCATGGCATGTGTGAATAGTTCTGAAGACTGTACCAATACTACATATGATAGAAAGGTCAAGGACTCACTTTAGCTAAAGGTATAGCTTTTTTTTTTATCAAGTTTGATTTAGTGACTATGTTAGGGGAGAGACTGAAAAAGTGAAATTGATAAATTAAATTTCCAAGAAATCAGTGTTAGCAGAACAAGGAACATAAAACCATTTTCTTTTCGATCTCTGTCGTGGTTTAGCTAAAGTCAGCAATCGAGTACTACACAGCAGCTCAATCACCCTCCCATTCCCCAGGAGATGGGAAGAGAATCTGGAAGAAAAGAAAACTCATGGGTTGAGATAAAGACAGTTTACTAGAAGAGCAAATGAAAAGATAATAATATATATATGTGCTGACGCGGAAGTCACGGACACTGCTGACGACCAATATGATCAAGCAAATGCCAATTTATTGTTGATACATCCCGGTTAATATAGCACTTCTAAATCCGTATCATGCGCAAGCTCTCTACTAATTGGCTAACTATATCATGCACACGCTCCTAGCTAAAATATGATTCGTTAAGTCTCTATGTTCACGCACACGGCTCTCTCCACCTGCACCCTGCTTCACATTCAGCCCCCAGTCATGTATGCCAGCTGTTTTCCTTCTTCTCAAGGTTGCTTCATTTACTTTCTCACAGGAAGCTTCATTACTTTCTCACAGGCGGCCTCATTATTTTCTCACAGGTGGCTTCAGTACTTTCTTACAGGCAGCTTCAGTACTTTCTCACAAGCGGATTCAGTGATGTCCTTGAGGCCTGCTGCTCACAAACATAACAATTCCATTCGGTCTGGATTGTTCACTAAGTGCCCCTGGTACTCCAGGTATCCAACAAATCCCCCTTTTTGTTTTGAACAATCCAGACCCACGTTCATCATACGTTCCACAGCTTTCACACAGCATTTTAAAATACACCCCAAAATCATCAGTGTCAACAGCAAACCCGTCAATAATACCAACCCATAAAATATCAAATCTTTTAGCCAGCCTGTGAGCCCCCAAGGATTTCAACCAGTCTGCTTTCCACTTGTATTGCATGCATGTTGCATCATAACTCTGCCAACTGATAGTGTATTGATTTAGAGTGATCAGAAATGTTCATGCAACACATACCTTCAAAATCTTCACATCCATGTCCATGCGCTAATAACAAAAAATCCAATGGCTGCTAGATTCTGCAAAAATATCATGACGCATGCTATCCATGTCTTCTAATAATCCTGATAACATGCTAGAGGTCAAATTCATTTGCTTTTGTGCCCAACAAGATAATTTATTTAAGTTAGCTAAAGTTTTTGCAATTGCTGCCCAAGGAACAAATAAAGATAATGCTATCCGCTCAGCTGTACCCAAAAGGGTTAAATTGCCGTCACAATGGGGAGTCAATACTTTTAGCAATCTTCTTGCTCGAGTATGATTCCGTAATGTTCTCATAGATGGAGCAAACACTATCAATTTTCCAAAATAACATGGTCCTCCTATAGCCCTTTTTAGTACTCCTGACCTTATTTTACTACAATATCAACTAGGTTCATGGTTGTTTGGGTGTTTTGTTTTGTTTTGTTTTGTTTTGTTTTTTTAGCCAGATTGTCTATATTGAGTTGTTAATAATTTTTTGCAAGCATGGTATGTTAATGATTATGCCTAGTATGATGCCTAGTATCACAATTCCGATTTTAACCAAGGACAGCAACCACCCAGTTATGCCACACACAAGCTTAGTTAATAAAATTACTGATCACACGTTATACATATTCATGATTACGAAGCAAAGCTAAGTTTCACTACCTTCTAGTAATTTTCTACTATAACATTCTTCTACTATTATAGATATAACAACTCCAGTAACTTTCTTATCTACAAGAGCAATGACTAGTTTTCTGCAGGCCTCTGTTGAAACAAGCCATAAATTCTGCTAACAATGTTTTGTATCTTAAAGCTTCCCTTCTCATTCCATGGCTTTCTTCCTGAGAGCATGATTGCATTCCTCTCCCAAGGTCGGTGTGCTTTCACTGACACCGTACTGGCTCAGCAAAATATCACATCTCCCCCTTCTTTGTTTATGAGAAGAGGCTTGTTTCAATGCTTTATCTGTTAAAGTCTGCACACATTTTAAGACACAGAATATAGATCAAAATACATATATAAAAGGAATGAATAAGCATCCTACAGCTATTAGTAACAAGCTTATATCAAGTCACCAAAAGATTTCTGAATATATCAAAACCATCACTTTGTTGCTGTTTTTGTACTCCTTGTGGGGTAACGTCAGCAGGGCTGCATGTATGCAGGAGGGGCAGTCTGCAGTGATTCGCGCCCTAGGCGCGGATAGGTCCATGGGCAGGTGTGTCCACGTAAGTGGTGGGCACAGATAAGTCCATGGGCGCAGGGGCAGGTGCGTGGCGGGCACGGATAGATTCATGGGTGCAGGGGGTGGGTGCGTTCGCCTGCGTAGGGGGTGTACGGGTATTTAACCCTGTGTTGCGCAGCATTAAATTGAAGGCTTGGCTTGACGGTATCCGTGTGATGCCCTGCTTTCCCCAGAGCGGGGCTCCGGTGCATGCGGGGTAGATTAGCTGGCAAGAGAGCCGGCAAGTGGTGACCCCAACGTGATACAGGTCCGGACAGTTTTGAGCTTGGGCCGCGCGGCGGTCGTGCCTGCCTGCTGTTGGGATGGCATCCATCTCTGATACAGTGAAGGTATTAAAGGCGTTGGGTAAAGATCTGAATTGTCCGGTGCATAGGGCACCGTTGACGGAGTTCATCCTATGGATGCAGAAAAGGGGCTTGATTAACAAGCCAGGAGAGGTGATGGACGTGGCGCGGTTACAGGCGGCGGGGAAAGAGTTACTGGAAGAAGGGGGGGTCGGAACGAAGGGTGTGGCGACGCGGCTGGAGATGTTAGGTTCGGTGAAAAGACTGCTGGCTAAGGCTCGAGAGGCGCACGAAGTGTGGGTAGCGGCTTTAATTGCAATCAAAGAAGGGTGGCCCTCGGAAGGGGAGGGGGACGAAGGGACTCGAGACGGCGCGGAGGGGACAGGGGGTGGCGCTCCGGTGGTCTGCCTGGTTCGGCCGGGAGCCTCTGATGGTGGTAAAGGGGAGATGGAATTTGGGTGTACTCCCCCGTGTATCATGCCTTCCTTGCCGGAGGAGCCTAAACCGAAAGAAAAAAAACCCAAATACGAGGATACAGAAATGCCCTCTGTCTCTCCTTCTGCCCCATCGGCTCCACCACTTGTAAATTCGCGGAGGGGTGATAGTGAGGCGGAATCCAGTTTCGAGGTGGCGCCCGAGGAATCGCGGGGCGCGGAGCGGGGTCCTAGCGCTTTCCCCGTGGGGAAAAGAGCCGCAGTCCCCGAGATCAAGGATAAAGCGGCGGGTGATAGAGCCGCGGTCCTCCAGATCAGAACGACGAGAAGCACTACTTCAAAGGAACATAAATCAGTTTTAACGAGTCTAACAAAAATGTTAGAAGAACAGAACTGTGCTATTAATAACACTGACCTGAAGAGCTTGTTGACTTGGGTGTCCGCTCACGTATCAAACGCAAACCTCTGTCATATCTATACAGTGGGCTCCTGGAACACCATAGGTATTAGACTGTGGGACTGTGTAACGCGGGGTGACCCTGCTGTTCAAAAGTTATTACCGGTGTGGCGTGTAATGTTTGAAGCCTTAAAGAATCACACGCAGAAAGGAGATCCAACAGCACCCGTTACCCCGTTGACTCCTTCGTCCATGGAAACAAAGACTAACAGCGAGCCGGAAAAATCCCTTTGATCCAGGTCCCATAGATCCGGAAAAGGAGCCTTCAGTCTTTGGAGCTTCCTTGTTATAGAGGTGGCGTGTTTGTGTGTGTGTGTGTATAAGCATGAAGTAAATGGTGTGAAATAAGGGATGAATACTGTCTTGGTTTTAGCAGGGATGAAGTTAATTTTCCTCTCAGAAGCTTTGGGTTTTGTATGTGAAGAATGTTGATAAAAATGCTCTGATGATAAGGGTTGTTGTTAATGAGACCAAGGACACTGTCTGGCTTTCCAAGTCTCGTTAATGAGCAGGTGCAGGAAGCTGAGCCAAAAAAAAAAAAAAAGTGAAAATAAGAATCTGGAAACAGGTAATTGGGAAGGACCATTCCCTCTTATGACGTGGGGGAAAGGATATGCTTGTGTCTCTACAGGAGCAGTGAACAAGTGGATCCCTGCACGATGGGTACGACCAGCACTCCAAGCTGCCTTGCGTTCGTCAGATTGTTAACAACCTGTGTGGCAGCTCCATGGACATCAGTCACGGAAAGAACAAATGTGTGGGTAATTATGGTTAATGCCACAGGACAGAACATCATTTGTTTGTCTATATCATCTTCAAATAAGCCTTTCAGAACACGCTTGGGCAATCTGCCAGATCAGATAGCAGTAGGACGACAATTCTGTGTAAAACAACAGCAGCCGTGAGTGCTGAGTGCTAAATAACAGAAGATGGAACTTTTGGGATCCCTAAAGATGGACTTCTGCCTATTTTCTTTAACTATTCAGGAGCTAATGTTACTAGAGGGGTAATGATTGTAAATGCTTTAAGACCTATACATCGCAATGACACAGCATGGTGTAATCACGCGAGCACATATCAAAATCCAGACAGCATAAAAGACCTAAACGAAGTACACATAGCTTTGAATCTGATTGCCAAGATAATATAGAGTTTTGGAAACCAGGTGAAATTATTGCTGCTGCAATCTTTGCACTTGATGTGGCAAGTGCCTAGGCATTAGCTGTGCTAAATAAATTGGGCTTTTGGCTTGCTAAGTAAACACATGCAATTATATCAGTACTATTAACACTGTTAATTGATATAGATTCTATACGCTATACTATTTTACAAAACAGAACTGCTGTTAGCCTGCAGAGCATATATTTTGACAGGCCTTGTTGCATGTGCTGGCCACACATGCAGCAACGTCTGGGCAGGCCTTTTTGTATGCGTTGGCCACGGGTGCAGCAACGTCTAGTGGCTACTCTTTCACTGAATCTCCTGAGGATAAAACGGGGGTGACTCAGGGAGGGGGAGAGGACCCAGAGCACACTTTATTAACAACAGGGGATGCCCTGAAGGTGCTGCGCCTGCCTCCTTTCTCTGCTCTGACACTGCTGATAATCATCCTCTTGCTCGGCGGTGTCTTTGGCGTAGTCGGGTTGGTAACAGAATAGATCAGCAATAGATTTTTTTTATTATTAGCACAAAATCATGATTGCCAGGATTTTGATGGGCTTTGCTGCATGAATCTGTCTGATTATTCGGAATCTATTCACAAAGTATTCAAAACTTGCAAAAAGGAGTACAAAAAACTGCAACAAAGTGATGATTTTGATATATTCAGAAATCTTTTTGGTGGATTGATATAAGCTTATTACAAATACCTGCAGGATGCTTATTCATTCTTTTTATATATGCATTTTGATCTGTATTCCGTGTGTGTGTTGAAATATGTGCAGACTTTAATAGATAAAGCGTTGAAACAAGCCTCTTCTCATAAACAAAGAAGAGAGAGATGCGGGTATTTCTTGAGCCAGTACGGTGTCAGTGAAAGCAAACTGACCTTGGGAGAGGGATACAATCATGCTCGCTGGAAGAAAGCCATGGAATGAGAAGGGAAGCTTTAAGATACAAAACATTGTTAGCAGAATTTATGGCTTGTTTCAACAGAGGCTTGCAAAAAACTAGTCACTGGTCTTGTAGATAAGAAAGTTACTGGAGTTGTTATGTTTGTAATAGGAGAAGAATGTTATAGTAGAAAATTACTAGAAGGTAGTGAAACTTAGTTTTGCTTAGCAGTCATGAATATGTATAATGTGTGATCAGTAATTTTATTGGCTAAGCTTGTGTGTGGCATAACTGGGTGGTTGCTGTCCTTGGTTAAAATTGGAACTGTGTTACTAGGCATCATACTAGGTATAATCATTAACATTCCGTGCTTGGTCACCTGCCTACAAAAGTGATACAGAGAATACTACATCAGGGCGCGCACACCGTACGACGTCAGTTCCGAATGCCCGTCTCACAGGCTCGGGCTGTAGTGGCAGCCTGTCCAGCATGCCAAGCAGCAAAGCAGAACCAGGCCTTATACTACCCAGGCATTAACCCCAGGGGTATGCTCCGAACCAGGTATGGCAAGTGGATATCACAGAGTATGCGCCATTTGGCTGTCTCAAATACATTCATGTTGCGGTCGACACTTGCTCCTGAGCTCTCTTCGTGTCCATTCACGACATCCACGACACAGAAATCCATCCTAGACCAGAACCGGGTTTTTGCCTGCCTAGGAGTACCTTGGGAGATAAAGACCGACAATGGGCCGAATTATCGATCACGGGTATTTTGCCACTTCCTGCAGACGTGGGGAGTCCGCCATACGTTTGGCATTCCTCTGAACAGCACCGGGCAAGCGATTGTAGAACGCACACACAAAACCCTGAAAGCACAGCTAACGCTCTTAAGAGAGGGGGGAGAGAGGGGTTCGCCGGGGGTCTTGGTCGGTGAAGCGCTTGTGGTACTGAATCATATGTCCTTTGCTGACCCCCAATCCATTTCCCTTATCCAAAACCATTTTTCCTCGTGTCAGCTGCTGTTTGGGGGCAAGGCACTCCCGGGGGTCCGGTACCACCTGCCAGAAGACCCACGTTGGGAAGGTCCTGCTGATCTGCTGATAGGGGGACGAGGGTATGCTTGTATCTCCACAGGTGCGGGGACCTGATGGATCCCAGCCTGGTTGGTACAGCTGTGGCTGGAGGATCAGCAGGGTAACTGAGCGGCATGGCACTCTCCAGCTCACCCTAGTGGGATTGATCCTGCTTGTGAGTCTTCCAATGCCAGTGATAACGACTAACTTTTGGGAGCAATTCACGCATTACACCAACTCTACTCAGGTTTGCATAGCGCGTGGCCTGTTGGGCTCTTAAGAATGCCAACCGCACAGCCCTCACCATATCTGAACTGGCGACTGCTTTAGCAGCATACGATGAAGGAGTGGCACAAATGCAGTTGGCATTAGATTATGCCCTTGCGAGGCCTGGCATCGGTTGCAGCGACCTAGAGGGAGTCCTAGGTCTCCAGGGTTCCTGCTGTTTGGACTTCAGCAAGAACGCCTCCTCGGCCTTGGAGAAGATGCGTGCGCATGCTGCCCAGTCGGTATTCAACGTCAAAGCCCTAAAGGACTGGGGGTAGTTTTCAGACCTGTTCGGTTTACCTAAATGGCTAAGAAATATTGTGTCTATAGGTCTGACGATCCTAGCAGTTGCTTTGATAATGCTTTGTTTGTTTCTGTTGTTGTTACGTTTCTTGCATGCTATGATTGAGGGGTCACTAGGCGACTATCCATGATCAACTATGTTATAGCGGCATCCACCTCAGGGTACCAGCCATTAGACTAGAATGATTTAGCATAGAGGGGGGGAATTGTGCGGTAACGTCAGCAGGGCTGCATGTATGCAGGAGGGGCAGTCTGCAGTGATTCGCGCCCTAGGCGTGGATAGGTCCATGGGCAGGTGTGTCCACGTAAGTGGTGGGCACAGATAAGTCCATGGGCGCAGGGGCAGGTGCGTGGCGGGCACGGATAGATTCATGGGTGCAGGGGGTGGGTGCGTTCACGTGCGTAGGGGGTGTACGGGTATTTAACCCTGTGTTGCGCAGCATTAAATTGAAGGCTTGGCTTGACGGTATCCGTGTGATGCCCTGCTTTCCCCGGGGCGGGGCTCCGGTGCGTGCGGGGTAGGTTAGCTGGCAAGAGAGCCGGCACTCCTTTTTGCAAGTTTTGAATATTTTTGTTAATAGATTCCGAATGATCAGACAGATTCATGCAGCAAAGCCCATCAAAATCCTGACAATCATGATTTTGTGCTAATAATAAAAAAATCTATTGCTGATCTATTCTGTTACTAACCCAACTACGCCAAAGACACCGCCGAGCAAGAGGATGATTATCAGCAGTGTCAGAGCAGAGAAAGGAGGCAGGCGCAGCACCTTCAGGGCATCCCCTGTTGTAAATAACATGTGCTCTGGGTCCGTCCTCTCCCATCCGCTCCGAGCCACCTCTGTTTATACCCTCAGCAGATTCAGTGAAAGAGTACTGACCAGGTGTTGCTGCATGCGTGGCCAGCGCATACAACAAGGCCTGACTAGACGTTGCTGCATGTGTGGCCAGCACATGCAACAAGGCCTGTCAAGATATGTGCTCTGCAGGCTAAGAGCGGTTCTGTTTTGTAAAGTAGCATAGTATATAGAATCTACATCAATTAACAGCGTTGATAGTGCCGATGCAGTTGTATTTATTTGCTTAGCAAGCCAACAGTCCAATTTATTTAGCGTAGTTAACGCCTAGGCACTTGCCACACCAGGTGTAAAGACTGAAGCAGCAATAATTTTACTTAGTTTCCAAAACTCTGTATTATCTTGGCAACCAGATTCAATGCTATGTATGCTTCGTTTAGGTCTTTTATGCTGTCTGGATTTTGATATGTGCTCGCATGATTACGTCATGCTGTGTCGTTGCAATGTATAGATCTTAAAGCATTTACAATCATTACCCCTCTAGAAACATTAGCTCTTGAATAGTAAAAAAAAAAAATAGACAGAAGTCCATCTTTACTGATCCCAAAAAGTTCCATCTTTTGTAGTTTTAGCACTCAGCACTTGTGGCTGCTGCTGTTTTACACAGAGTTGCCATCCTACCGGTATCTGGCAGGTCAACCAAACATGTTCTGAAATACCCGCAGATGATACAGACAGGGATCCACTTGTTTACTGCTCCTGTAAAGACATAAGCGTATCCCTTCCCCCATGTTATAAGAGGGAACGGTCCTTCCACTTATACAAAGCTCGACTCAGACAGGAGTATCTGTTAACCATGTCAGGGGCGGGGGGGTGGGGGCGCCTGGCGGCGGCCGTGGCCCCGGGCATATAGGAGGAAAGAAAACTAAAACCCGAGGTTTAAGACAAGAATAGGGAGGGATCCTTAAAGCCACCGCTACAAGCAAAACAGACCATCACTAAAACCAAAGTAGGATAATGAAAAAAGGAACAAGACAACCTCCCCCCACCCCTCCCTCTTCCCGGGCTTAACACCATCTCCACCTCCCTCCTCTGCCCTCTGAGCGGGACAGGGATGGGGGGCAGGGGGGCGGGAAGAAGGAATGGGGGTTACAGACAGTTAATCACGCGCCACTTTATTGATATCAACGGTTTAACTGCTGCACCTACAGCAGCAGCCATGACTGTAGCCTTTTCTTGTTCTAACATTCGCTCGGCAGCTTCCAGCAGTTGCCCTGTACTAGATCCTTTTGGCAGCACACTAAGGGCTCTCTTAGTTTTTTGGGTGGTTTGTTTTTTTTTTTCATTAGCATTATTAAAGGCAAGCATATCTAAGAACTTTGCTTTCATGTCATCATCCAGATCAGGGTGAGCCATAATTGCAGTGTGCAACCGATCAATAAATTTCCCATATGGTTCTGTGGGACCTTGTCTTATTGATGTAAAGGCAGGTCCGGACTTTTCATCGTGCACTCTAGCAAGCGCTCTATAAGCCAAATCTTGGCCCAGTTGTAACACTTCAGTAGCAAATTGCGCTTGCCAATCAGATCGTGTGTAGGGTCCTGCTCCCATCAGCATTTGAGTTTGCACCCCGAATAATGGATCACCCTGTTGTCGAGGCGATGCAGCTGCCCTATCACAAGCAGCCTGCGAGTACTGAAAGAACTGCAGCTGCTGTGACAGTAGCAAAAGCATCTGGACAATCATTCTAATATCATAAGGAGCTAACAACTGTGACAAAAAAATATGCTGCAACACAGATTGAGTATATGATGATTTTAGCCCATACTGAGTAACTGCACTTTTAGCTTCCTTCAAAATTTTCCAGTCTAATGCTTTCCACACACTTTTCCCAGTATTATTGGTCACAACTGGAAATGCCATGGGAAAAGGCTGTCCTTCTATCACGGCATCTCGAATCCCCCCTTTCCTCTGCACTATCGGATTCAAATCCCCGGCCCCTCCCGCCGGCGTCCCTTGCAAAGGTGCAAAAAGACTGATCTCACCCGATGCTCCGTTTGGAAGGAATAGGTTGGACGCTGGCAGGTCTCGATGTGGCACAGGCGAAGGAGTTGACAAGTTTCCCAGCGACGCTTCTAGGCGAACCTCTAGGGCTTCCAGCCTTTTTAGCGTCTCTTGCAGCTGTGCATCCTTCAAGCCGGATGAATGTTCATCCCCCTCTTCCTCACGCCGTGGTGGCAGGGAAGAAGGTGGTAATGGGGGATAAACCGGAGCTGTCGGTGCCGGCGAAAAGGCTCGTAACTCTGAGCCTGCGCTGGCGCAGTGTGGCGGGGTGCCTGGTGGTGGTACATCTGATGGTGGTGAAAAGTCTTTGGCAGTTTTTCCCTCTGGTGCCCACATATCTATAGTTATAGGGGCTGTGGCTGCATTTCCTGGAGTCCTTGCTGGGGCTCGAACCCCCCCCACCCTCAGCACGAGCCACGGCGGTGGCAGGGCTCGTTAAACCCAAGAACAGCATGCTAGTAGCGGAGGTGGACCCGCCGGCTGGAGTTAAAGCCGCAAAAGCAGACGTGACGACTGAACGTTCGGCTTTCATGCTTATCAATGTTTCATTAATTAGCCTCCACACGGTGAAGAGTTTGCTCGCCTCCTTTGATCCCTTACTTATTTCATCCCACAGTTCTTTTCCTATATTTTCCCATGTCGGGAGTTCAAAAGCATCATCAACTGTGGGGATTAATTCCCTTTTCTTTGCCCACTGCAGCAAAGCTTCTAGGACGGCCGAGTCATAACTCAGTCCTCTCATAGAGAGCATATGTTGGAGGAGCTTAACCACTGCTGACTCCTCTTTGGTCAGTGTGGACCCCATCTCCTCCCCAGCCGCTTGCCGGGCCAAGACGAGATTCCCTCCGTACCTTTTGTACCTTTTTGCGCTATAGCGACTTCCCGAGTGCCGGGGCAGCACTCGACTTCGACCGGCTTCCGCCCCCCTCATTTCTTCTTTCCTTCTTCGGTTCCGTCGGGATGTCCAACACCCGTCTGAGGGTCCCTGTACCCTCTCTCCGAGGGTCCCTGTTCGGGCGCCACCTGCTGACACGGAAGTCACGGACACTGCTGACGACCAATATGATCAAGCAAATGCCAATTTATTGTTGATACATCCCGGTTAATATAGCCCTTCTAAATCCATATCATGCGCAAGCTCTCTACTAATTGGCTAACTATATCATGCACACGCTCCTAGCTAAAATATGATTTGTTAAGTCTCTTTGTTCACGCGCACGGCTCTCTCCACCTGCACCCTGCTTCATGTTCAGCCCCCAGTCATGTAGGCCAGCTGTTTTCCTTCTTCTCAAGGTTGCTTCATTTACTTTCTCACAGGCGGCCTCATTATTTTCTCACAGGTGGCTTCAGTACTGTCTTACAGGCAGCTTCAGTACTTTCTCACAAGCAGCTTCAGTGATGTCCTTGAGGCCTGCTGCTCACAAACATAACAATTCCATTCGGTCTGGATTGTTCACTAAGTGCCCCTGGTACTCCAGGTATCCAACATATATGTACAGAATAATGATAATAATAATAGAAAAACCAAGAGTAATAATAACATACATAATAAAAATCGTCTACTGAGAGAAAAATTAACTCTATCCCAGCCGAAATCAGGACAGTATCAACCTCTTATTCCATACCGTCTACATCATGCTTTGATATATACACACAGATATAATTCCCTCCGTCTATGGGTCATCCCTTCAAAATGTCTGTTGAGTTCATTTAGTCCATGACTTTGAGTTCATCTGTCATAACAGTCTTTCAGGGCAGGAGATGCTACTGTATGTACTCTTGGCTGGTTGCATGCTGCATCTGGAGCTCACAGCTGGTACATCTGGAGCTCACAGCTGGTACATCTGGCATGGCTGGTGTATCACGTTGTCATAGTTCAGCCCCGATCGGGACCAGACTACGCAGTCTCTCTCTCACTCCCCCCACCCTCCAAGAGAATAGGGAGAGATAATATAAGAAAAAAAGGCTCGAGGTTTGAGATAAGGACAGGGAGAGAATCCTTAAAGTTACCGTCACGGGCAAAACAGACTCGACTTGGGGAAAACTATTCATTTATTACTACAAACAGCAGGATAATGAGATAGAGAACAAGATAACCTCCCCCCACCCCTCCCTCTTCCCAAGCTTAACATTATCTCTACTACCTTCCCCCCCCGAGCAGCACAGGGGGGAAGAGGGAATGGGAGTCATGGTCAGTTCATCACGCATTGTTTTATGCCGCTGCTTCATGGTCGGGGGAAGAACTCCTCACATTCCTCCCCTGCTCCGTTGTGCGGTCCCACCCATACGCCACAGTCCTTCGTGAAACTGCTCTGGCGTGGGTCATGTCTTCCATGGAGTGCAGTCTCTCCAGAATGGCTGTCCCAGCGCAGGCCCTCCACAGACCACAGCCTCCTTCAGGCATCCACCTCCCCCGATGTGGGGTCCTTCACAGGCTCCAAGTGGATCTCTGCTCCTCCGTGGACCTCCATGGGCTGCAGGGGGACAACCTGCTCCACCATGGTCATCACCACAGGCTGCAGGGGAATCTTGGCCAGGAGCCGTATTACTCCTCCCCCGCCTTCTGAACTGACCTTGGCGTCTGCAGCCATTCCTCTCACAAGAAAAGTTCTTCACAACAGGCTGGCACACGCCTCTCAGAATTTCTTCACATCATCCAGCTCATCTCCTCTCCACTTCTTGCAGCCGGGCTGGGCCAAGTTGGGCCCAGTCGGCTGCCTGGCGAGAGGCCAGAGTGTGAGGCGTGCAAGGCCCATGAGGCCTGCACCTCCCCCTCTGCACCCCTGCCCCTGCCCGGCTTCTTCACATTTTCTCTTCTCTCTTTTTTTTTTTTCCTGTTTTCCCCTCCTTAAATACGTTATCGCAGAGGCGTTGTGAGAAACCATGGACTAGGGTATTGTTTATTAAGATTTATGTTAAGCCCAATGTAAAGGTCAGACAGCAAAAATCGCCTATGCAAACTAAAAACAGCCACCGGATACCGCTTGTGCAAGATAAGATAACCACCAGATGGCTCCCCGTCGGGGAATCGAATCCGAGTCACGAGATAAGATAACCACCAGGTATCCCGGAACCGACAGAAACAGGGCAAACAACCCCATATAAGGACGACTTCTTACTTCAGCCTCAACGAACACCAGGAGGCAGAAAACAACCCCCTAACAACAACTGAAGCATGCCTCCACTACCTCATGAACACGGAAGTAAAGATGTATAAAAAGGGGCTGTTTGAACTGCTCAGCACGGCAGTTGGCGGAGCGCAGACTCCCCTGCCGTCCAGCGCTGTTTTTGCTCATATTCTACTTGCTATAATTAATAAAATTTTTAATTGGATTATGATCCGTTGTGGTCCCAATTTATAACAGCGTTATCACGGAATATTCTGCTACCACTCAGCTCGGCCTTGGCCAGCAGCAGGTCCACCCTAGGCTTGGCCGCGTCCACTAAACAAAGGGGAGCAACTTCTAGCAGTTTCCTACAGAAGTTACCACCTTAGGCCCCCCCTTTACTAAACCAAACCACAACACACGTCCACAAACTGCAAGTTGAAGATGTTGATCTTGAGGAAGTTGTTGGGCACGAATTCTGGTTCCATCACTGCTCAGTTTCATCAAAGTTCATTCTTCACTGATCTGGGTGATTCTTGCTGCAATACCTTTGATATGACATATAATAACTACAGAAATTATGACATACAGTATTATATAGTAGTTAACATCATACAGTTAAAAATTATTTGCTACTGTCACGTAAAATCAGATCTTCCCAGTCCTCCCATATTACCCACCATGTACGCTCAGGTCCTTGAGCAAAAAACAATCCCATGGATGGATTTGCCTTTGCCCAAAGGAGGAATAACCCAGACTATCTTCCCCAACATATTCCTTACATGCACCACAGGAACTTTATCCTCTTCTACAATACATAGACATTCTGATCGGACAGGGCCAGCTCGACTGGTGGATCCTCGAGTGTTGACTAACCAGGTGGCTTTTGCTGAATGTGTATCCCAATGTTTCAAGGTCTCACCACCCATTGCTCTCAGTGTAGTTTTTAACAATCCATTGTACCATTCAGTTTTCCGAAAGGCTGGTGCATTATAGGGGATGTGATATACCCACTCAGTGCCATGCTCTTTGGCCCAGGTGTCTATGAGGTTGTTTCGGAAATGAGTCCCATTGTCTGACTCAATTCTTTCTGGAATGCCATGAGTTAGGGACTGAAAGAGTTAATGTGTGTTGATGTTTCAAACATTGTTGTGGCTGTGGCACAGGGTGCAGTCTGCAGTCTGCATAGGGGAGGTGGAGGCCGTATGGGGGATGTGCAGTTCCCCAGGCTCCTGTTAACGACTTGCCAAATATGGCAAGGGGTCACACAGAGGTCATCTGAGGAAGGGGCTTCCGACCACTCCTCACATTTAGCGCTTGCTTAGCGCCTGCACAGAGGACTCAGAACTCTCTGGAACCGGACCATACAAGTCTTCAAGGGGCATAACTGAAGGCAGGGATTAGACTATAAAAGACACTGCCTCCGGGAGCCGTGTGAGAGACCCCCACCAGAAGATCATCATGGCTGCCCATCACCATGCCCCCACCACCAGGATCCGAACACCCGCCACCCCACCAGAGGATCCACGTACCCGTCCATCATTGTCGTCACTGGATCCAAGGGTGGTGATATCTCTTTCCCTCTCTTTTCTATTTTCCTTTTCCTTCTTAGAAATATTCCGTTAAGAGCCCCGGCTATCAACCCCTTTTATGCTTTCCAAGTTTTCAAAGTTAAGTCGTTCCACTCAATGTTAAATAAAATCCTAAATCAATCATTTGGTGTCGTTTCACCTTAATTTAGTCCAGGGAATCACAAACCTGCTACAGCCCTGGGTCGTAACACCATGTCACCTTAGAACTTGCTTCTTAAGGCCCAGGATAGTGTTTCAGGTGGTGGCATGGGGTGTAGGATATGTCTCCAGCCACCCAGTGGTTGCTTCCACCATTGTAAGCACACGGTGCTTGCCTTGGCGAGGTTGTGGGAGTGTAATTGTCATAGTTCAGCCCCAACAGGGACCAGACTACGCAGTCTCTCTCTCACTCCCCCCACTCTCCAAGAGAATAGGAGGAGATTTGACAAACAAAAGAAAACCAGAAAAAAAACCAAACACGTGGGTTTAGACTGAACAAAAAGTAAATTTAACAGTAATGACAGAAGAAAACAAGACAGTGATGGAACACAAATACAGTACAACAGCTCACAACAGATCTCCACAGCCAGTCTCTTCCAAGTAGCAGGGAGACTCCCTTCAGCACCCTCCTCACTTATATACTGAGCATGATGTCAGATGGGATGGAATAGCCCTTTGGCTAATTTGGGTAAATTAACCCCAGCTGTTAGCTAATTAGTTAACTACCCCAGCCATAGGGGCTACCAGCTTCAGTTCTCCACCCAGCTCAGGTAAATATTAACTCTATCCTGGCCAGAACCAGGACATTATCCACCCCTTATTCCATACCATCTACATCATGCCCAGATCCTACACTTTCTGATTAATCATCAACTTCTTCTTCCTTTTATCTACTTGTATGCAGACACACAGATGTAACTCTCTTAGTCCATGGTCCATCCTTTCAAAAGGTCTGTTGAGTTTATCCAGTCCATAACTTTGGGCTCCATCTGTCATAACAGTCTCTCAGCATAGGACAGACAACGCAGTGTTTCCTCAGGTAGTCTGTCTGGTGCAAGTGACTTAGCAAGTTCATAGTCTGCAGGCTGAAGACCTGTTGGTAGGTGCTAGTAGCAAGAGCCAGTTCTGGTTGCATCACTGCTGCAATTTTTTCCTATTTTATTAAAGTTCATTCTTTTTTGGTATAAATGATTTTACTATAATACTTTTGACACAACATAAGTATCTCAGGGCAGGGAGCAGGAAGAAGCAAGGAGGGACACATAATAGCTAGATAATGACATACAGTACTGTATAGTAACCAACATCAAGCACTTCAAATTATTGGCTCTTTTCACCTAAAATCAAATCTCCTTGAGGTACACATAAGACTTCCCCATCCTCCTGCATTACCCACCAAGTACACCCAGGTCCTTGAGCAAAAGCAATCCCATGCATGGGTTTGCCTTTGCCCAAGGGAGAAATGACCCAGACTGTCTTCCCCAGTATATTCCTTACGTGCACCACAGGGACTTTATCCCCTTCTACAGTATGTAGAAGTTCAGATTGGGCAGGGCCAGCTCGGTTGGTTGACCCCCGAGTGTTGACTAGCCAAGTGGCTTTTGCTAAATGTTTATCCCAATGTTGGAAGGTTCCACCACCCATTGCTTTCAGAGTTGTTTTCAGCAGCCCATTATACCTTTCAATTTTTCCAGAGGCTGGTGCATGATAGGGGATGTGATATACCCACTCGATGCCATGCTCTTTGGCCCAGGTGCCTATGAGGTTGTTTTGGAAGTGGGTACCATTGTCTGATTCAATTCTTTCTGGAGTGCCATGTCACCATAAGACTTGTTTCTCAAGGCCCAGGATGGTGTTTCGGGCAGTGGCATGGGGTACAGGATATGTTTCCAGCCATCCAGTGGTTGCTTCCACCATTGTAAGCACATCGCGCTTGCCTTGGCGAGTTTGTGGGAGTGTAATGTAATCAATTTGCCAGGCCTCTCCATATTTATACTTCAGCCATCGTCCTCCATACCACAGAGGCTTTAACCGCTTGGCTTGTTTGATTGCAGCACATATTTCACATTCAAGGATAACCTGTGCAATAGTGTCCATGGTTAAATCCACTCCTCGATCACGAGCCCATTTGTATGTTGCATCTCTCCCCTGATGGCCTGAGGTATCATGGGCCCACCGAGCTAAAAATAGTTCACCCTTATGCTGCCAGTCCAGATCCACCTGAGCCACTTCAATTTTAGCAGCTTGATCCACTTGCTGGTTGTTTTGATGTTCTTCAGTGGCCCGACTCTTGGGTACGTGGGCATCTACGTGACGTACTTTTACAACCAGATGCTCTAACCGGGCAGCAATATCTTGCCACAGAGTGGCAGCCCAGATAGGTTTGCCCCTACGCTGCCAGTTGCTCTGCTTCCATTGGTTTAACCATCCCCACAGAGCATTTGCCACCATCCATGAATCAGTGTAGAGATAGAGCACTGGCGATTTTTCCCGTTCAGCAATGTTTAAAGCCAGCTGGATGGCCTTCACCTCCACAAACTGACTCGATTCACCTTGGCCTTCAGCAGCTTCTGCAACTCGTCGTGTAGGACTCCACACAGCAGCTTTCCACTTCCGATGTTTTCCTACAATACGACAGGACCCATCAGTAAATAGGGCATACTGCTTCTCATTTTCTGGGAGGTTGTTATATGGTGGGGCCTCTTCAGCACGCGTTACCTCTTCCTCTGGTGGCTTTCCAAAATCTCTGCCTTCTGGCCAGTCTGTAATTACTTCTAATATGCCTGGGCGATTGGGGTTTCCTATTCGGGCTCGCTGTGTAAGTAGTGCAACCCACTTGCTCCATGTAGCATCCGTTGCATGATGCGCAGAGGGGACCCTTCCTTTGAACATCCAGCCCAGCACTGGCAGTCGGGGTGCCAGGAGGAGCTGTGCTTCAGTACCAATCACTTCTGAAGCAGCTCGAACTCCTTCATATGCTGACAGGATTTCTTTTTCAGTTGGAGTATAGCAGGCCTCAGATCCTTTATATCCCCGGCTCCAAAACCCAAGGGGTCGACGACGAGTTTCCCCTGGTGCTTTCTGCCAGAGACTCCAGGTAGGGCCATTCTCCCCAGCTGCGGTGTAGAGCACATTTCTTACCTCTTGCCCTGTCCGGACTGGCCCGAGAGCCACCGCGTGAACAATTTCTTGTTTAATCTGTTCAAAAGCCTGCTGCTGTTCAGGGCCCCATTTAAAATCATTCTTCTTTTGGGTGACTTTATACAGAGGGCTTACAATCATACTATAATTTGGAATATGCATCCTCCAGAAACCCACAACGCCCAGGAAAGCTTGCGTTTCCTTTTTGTCAGTCGGTGCAGCCATAGCTGTTATTTTGTTGACTATATCTATTGGAATCTGACGACGCCCATCTTGCCATTTTATCCCCAAAAACTGTATCTCTCTTGCAGGTCCTTTCACCTTACATCGTTTTATGGCAAGCCCAGCTTTCAGGAGGATTTTAATTATTTTCTCCCCTTTTTCAAAAGCTTCTGCTGCTGTGTTGCCCCATACGATGATGTCATCAATGTACTGCAGGTGCTCTGGAGCGCCACCCTTTTCCAGTGCAGTCTGGATCAGCCCATGGCAAATGGTGGGGCTGTGTTTCCACCCCTGGGGCAGTCGATTCCAAGTGTACTGGATGCCCCTCCAAGTGAAAGCAAACTGTGGCCTGCATTCTGGTGCCAATGGGATTGAAAAGAACGCATTGGCAATATCAATGGTGGCATACCACTTGGCTGCCTTGGATTCCAGTTCATACTGAAGTTCTAACATGTCTGGCACAGCAGCACTCAGTGGTGGTGTAGCCTCATTCAGGCCACGATAGTCCACTGTTAACCTCCCCTCTCCACTAGATATTCTCACTGGCCATATGGGACTGTTAAAAGGTGAGTGGGACTTGCTGATCACTCCCTGGCTCTCCAGCTGATGAATCAGCTTATGGATGGGGATCAGGGAGTCTCAGTTGGTGCGATACTGCCGCCGGTGCACAGTTGTGGTAGCAATTGGCACCTGTTGTTCTTCAACCTTCAGCAACCCCACAACAGAAGGATCCTCTGACAGACCAGGCAAGGTGGACAACTGTATAATTTCCTCCATCTCCAAAGCACCTACACCAAAAGCCCACCGATACCCTTTTGGGTCCTTGAAATATCCCCTTCTGAGGTAATCTATACCAAGAATGCAGGGAGCATCTGGGCCAGTCACTATGGGGTGCTTCTGCCACTCATTCCCTGTCAGGCTCACTTCAGCCTCCAATACAGATAGCTGTTGGGGTCCTCCTGTCACTCCAGAAATACAAATGGGTTCTGCCCCATTATATCTTGATGGCATCAAGGTACATTGTGCACCAGTATCCACTAGAGCTTTGTACTCTTGTGGGTCTGACGTGCCAGGCCATCGGATCCACACAGTCCAATAAACTCTGTTATCCCTCTCCTCCACCTGGCTGGAGGCAGGGCCTCTCTAATCCTGGCCACAGTATTCATTATTCATTTCTTTTAAATATGCACGAGAGGTCCCTTCAAGAGGGTCAGAACTAAAGCTATTCCTTCTACGCTCCCTATTGGAGACTGGTGCAACAATTTTCCGGGGAGAACTTCTATTTGCAATGTTTTTTCCACGCAACTCACGTACCCGTGCCTCTAGGGCAGAGGTAGGCTTCCCATCCCACTCCCTCATGTCCTCTCCTTGGTCACGCAAGGTAAACCACAGGGTACCTCGCCGCGTAAACCATCTCTCTTGAGCAGGGAAACGTTTACTCCTAATAGCTGAAATATTGGCCCGTTGTCGTAGTTCAGCCCTGATCAGGACCAGACTACGCAGTCTGTCTCTCGCTCCCCCCACCCTCCGAGAGAGGGCCACAGTCCTCCGTGAAACTGCTCCGGCGTGGGTCATCTCTTCCACGGGGTGCAGTCCCTCTAGAACAGCTGTCCCAGCGGGCCCTCCACGGGCCACAGCCTCCTTCAGGCCTCCACCTGCTCTGGCGTGGGGTCCTCCACGGGCTGCAGGTGGATCTCTGCCCCTCCGTGGACCACCATGGGCTGCAGGGGGACAACCCGCTCCACCATGGTCTTCACCACGAGTTGCAGAGGAATCTTGGCCAGGAGCCATATTACTCCTCCCCCTCCTTCTTCACTGACCTTGGCATCTGCAGCCGTTCCTCACAACAGGCTGGCAGACACCTCTCAGGATCCTTTTTACATCTTATTCACTTCTCATCTCCTCTCCACTTCTTGCAGCCGGGCCGGGCCGAGTTGGGCCCAGTCGGCTGCCCGGCTGGAGGCCAGAGGGTGAGGCCTGCAAGGCCCATGAGGCTCGCGCCTCCCCCTCTCTGCCCCCCGCTCACAGCTGCTTCACATCTTCTCCTCCTCTTTTTCCTGTTTTCCCCTTCTTAAATACGTTATCGCAGAGGCGTTATCACGGGACATTCTGCTACCAATTGGCTCGGCCTTGGCCAGCAGCGGGTCCGCCCTAGGCCCGGCTGAGTCCACTGAACAAAGGGGAGCGACTTCTAGCAGTTTCCTACAGAAGCTACCACCTTAGGCCCCGCCTCACTAACAAAACCAGAACACCCGTACCGGTGGGGAATGGGACATATCTGCTTTGAATTGCTGGAACTCCTGGGATAGTTTCTCCACAGCCGAGACACAGGCCCTTAGGGAGGAAGACAGGCTTTCCTCATACTGCCGGAGTCGGCCAGCCAGTTCATCCACTGTTTCTTCCTCTCCATCTTTCCAGGTCATAACTGCCAATGAGTTGGCATATGATGATGGTGCACTTCGAACAAACTTCCGCCACATTTGTCGTGTGCACCCGACTTCATCTAGATCCTTAGGTAACTGATCATTGTCCAGGTCATCATAAATAATCTCCAGCACAGCTAATTCCCTCAGGTACTGGATACCCTTCTCCATGGTAGCCCACTTGCCTGGATGACACATTATATCCTCCTTGAAAGGATACCTCTCCTTCACACCTGACAGGAGTCGCCTCCAGAGGCTGAGGGCTTGTGTCCCTTTTCCAACTGCTTTGTCAATGCTTGCTTCTCTAGAAATGGATCCCAGTTGCCTAGCTTCTCTGCCTTCTAATTCCAAGCTATTGGCCCCATTATCCCAGCACCGCAGCAGCCAGCTGATAATGTGCTCCCCAGGATGACAGCTAAAATCTTTTCGCATGTCTCGCAGCTCGCTCAGGGATAGAAATCTGGTGCTCACTGTCTCCTTTAGGAGTTCTTCCCCTGAGGAAGAGCCTGCCTGCCGAGTTCTTCCTAGGCATGTAGCAAATAAACCTTCCTCTTCTTCCTCCTGCTCCGTCCTAAAAGGGGCTTCTTCATCCCTCACTAAACGAGCTGACTTCCGCTTCCAAGTCTTCTTGGATACAGGGGCAACTGAAACTAGCACAGGTTCACCCTCTGATTCAGCTGCAATGCCTGTTGCTGGGGTTTGAGTCCCTACATTGCAGGTCAGTTTGTTCTCCCTCACACCATGCCACGTATTAGTATCTTGCCTTAAGGTAAATCTCGGGCGGAGATTCCCAAAAAGTGGGTTTGCAGCCCTAGACAAGACTTGGCACACATTCAAGATACATAACAACAACATCATAGTGGCTTGAATATCCCCCAGATCTTTAAAGTTCTCAAAAAGTGGCTTAACTACCCTGGAAGTGAAAGAATTCGGGAAGCTGTCCACATAGGAATACCAATTTATCTCTAAGGCCATTGATGTCACCATGTCATAGATGTATATGGCATAGTATAACAGAAGGATAATTCTCATCATTTTCCCTGAGGTGATAAACACCACCACTGGGAACACATAGTACATATAGGAGCGTAGACAATACAACAACATAACCAACCACTGCAACATCACGACCAATAACTGACAACCAATACAACAAGCATGTATAAACAAATTTGTTTCAAACAAAAAAAAAAGTCAGATCTGTTATTATCTCAACCCTTCGAGCCCCACATTGGGCGCCAAAATAACTGTCATAGTTCAGCCCCAACGGGGACCAGACTATGCAGTCCCTCTCTCACTCCCCCCACTCTCCGAGAGAACAGGAGGAGATTTGACAAACAAAAGAAAACCAGGAAAAAAAAAAACCAAACACATGGGTTGAGATTGAACAAAAAGTAAATTTAACAGTAATGACAGAAGAAAACAAAACAGTGATGGAACACAAATACAGTACAATAGCTCACAACAGATCTCCACAGCCAGTCTCTTCCAAGTAGCAGGGGGCCTCCCTTCAGCACCCTCCTCACTTATATACTGAGCATGATGTCAGATGGGATGGAATGGCCCTTTGGCTAATTTGGGTAAATTAACCCCAGCTGTTAGCTAATTAGTTAACTACCCCAGCCATAGGGGCTACCAGCTTCAGTTCTCCACCCAGCTCAGGTAAATATTAACTCTATCCTGGCCAGAACCAGGACAGTAATATAATCAGTCTGCCAGGCCTCTGCATATTTATACTTCAGCCTTTGTCCTCCATACCAAAGAGGCTTTAACCACTTGGCTTGCATGACTGCAGTGCATGCTGCACATTTAGGGATAACCTGTGCAGTAGTGTCCATGGTCAAATCCACCCCTCGATCATGAGCCCATCTATGTGTTGCATGTCTTTTTTGATGGCCTGAGGTGTCATGGGCTCATGGAGCTGGAAATACTTCACCCCTATGTTGCCAGTCTAGGTCCACTTGAGAAACTTTAATTTTAGCAGCCTGGTCCACCCACTGGTTGTTTTGATGTTCTTCAGTGGCCTGCCTCTTCGGTACATGGGCATCTACGTGACATATATCTACAACCAGATTCACTAACCAGGCAGCAATATATTGCCTCAATGCGGCAGCCCAGATGGGTTTGCCTCTGCACTGCCAGTTGCTCTGCTTCCATTGCTTTAACCACCCCCACAGAGTGCTTGCCACCATCCATGAGTCAGTGTAGAGAGAAAGCACAGGCTTTTTTCAGCAATATCTAAAGCCAGCTGGATGGCTTTCACCTCTGCAAACTGACTTGATTCACCTTGGCCTTCAGTGGCCTCTGCGACTCGTCGTGCAGGACTCCACACAGCAGCTTTCCACTTTCGATGTTTTCCTACAATACAACAGGTCCCATCAGTGAACAGGGCATATTGTTTGATATTTTCTGGTAGATTATTATACACTAGAGCCTCTTCAGCACGTGTCACCTTCTCCTCTGGCGGCATTCCAAAATCTTTGCCTTCTGGCCAATCTGTGATTACTTCTAAGATTCCTGGGTGATTGGGGTTTCCTATTCGGGCTCACTGTGTGATCAGTGCGACGTATTTACTCCATGTAGCACCAGTTGTATGATATGTAGAGGGGACCTTTCCTTTGATCATCCATCCCAGCACTGGCAGTTGGGGTGCCAGGAGGAGCTGTGCTTCAGTACCAATCACTTCTGAAGCAGCTCAAACTCCTTCATATGCTGCCAGTATCTCTTTTTCAGTTGGAATATAGTGGGCCTCAGATCCTCCATATCCCTGGCTCAAAAACCCTAGGGGTCGACCTCGAGTCTCTCCTGGCATTCTCTGCCAGAGACTCCAGGTAGGGCCATTCTCCCCGGCTGCGGTGTAGAGGATGTTTTTCACATCTTGTCCTGTCCGGACTGGCCCAAGGGCTACTGCATGAACAATCTCCTGTTTAATTTGTTCAAAGGCTTGTCATTGCTCAGGGCCCCATTTAAAATCATTCTTCTTTCAGGTCACTTCAGAGAGAGGGCTTACAATCATATTGTAATTTGGAATATGCATTCTCCAGAAACCCACAATGCCCAGGTGTCGTAGTTCAGCCCCGATCAGGACCAGACTACGCAGTCTCTCTCTCACTCCCCCCACCCTCTGAGAGAATAGGAGGAGATGATATAGGAAAAACGGCTCAAGGCTTGAGATAAGGTCGGGGAGAAATCCTTAAAGTTACCGTCACGGGCAAAACAGACTCGACTTGGGGAAAACTATTCATTTATTTCTAAAATTAGCAGGAGAATGAGACAGGGAACAAGATAACCTCCCCCCACCCCTCCCTCTTCCTGGGCTTAACATTATCTCTACTACCTTCCCCTCCCAAGCAGCACGGGGCGGGCAAAAGGGAATGAGGGTCGTGGTCAGTTCATCACGAGTTGTTTTACGCCGCTGTATCATCGTCAGGGGAATAACTCCTCGCATTCCTCCTCTGCTCCAGCGTGGGGTCCCTCCCACGGGCCACAGTCCTTCGTGAAACTGCTCCGGCATGGGTCATCTCTTCCACGGGGTGCAGTCCCTCTAGAACAGCTGTCCCAGCGGGCCCTCCACAGGCCACAGCCTCCTTCAGGCCTCCACCTGCTCCGGCGTGGGGTCCTCCACGGGCTGCAGGCGGATCTCTGCCCCTCCGTGGACCTCCATGTGCTGCAGGGGGACAACCCGCTCCACCATGGTCTTCACCACGAGTTGCAGAGGAATCTTGGCCAGAAGCCGCATTACTCCTCCCCCTCCTTCTGAACTGACCTTGGCGTCTGCAGCCGTTCCTCACAACAGGCTGGCAGACGCCTCTCAGGATCCTTTTTACATCTTATTCACTTCTCATCTCCTCTCCACTTCTTGCAGCCAGGCCGGGCCGAGTCAGGCCCAGTCGGCTGCCCGGCGGGAGGCCAGAGGGTGAGGCGTGCAAGGCCCATGAGGCTCACGCCTCCCCCTCTCTGCCCCCCGCTCAGCTGCTTCACATCTTCTCCTTTTTTTTTCCTGTTTTCCCCTTCTTAAGTATGTTATCGCAGAGGCATTATCACGGGACATTCTGCTACCAATTGGCTCGGCCTTGGCCAACAGCGGGTCCGCCCTAGGCCCGGCCGAGTCCACTGAACAAAGGGGAGCAACTTCTAGCAGTTTCCTACAGAAGCTACCACCAGGAAAGCTTGTGTTTCCGTTTTGTTCGTTGGTGGAGCCATAGCTGTTATTTTGTTGACCATATCCATTGGAATGTGATGACATCCATCTTGCCATTTTACTCCTAAAAACTGGATCTCTTGTGCAGGCCCTTTGACTTTGCTTTGTTTTATTGCAAAACTGGCTTTCAGAAGGATTTGGATTATTTTCTCCCCTTTCTCAAAAACTTCTTCTGCTGTGTTGCCTCATACAATGATGTCATCAATAGATTGCTGGTGCCGGCTCCCTTGCCAGCAAACCAACCCAGGACGCACCGGAGCCCCGCCCTGGGGAAAGCAGGGCATCACACGGGTACCGTCAAGCTAAGCCTTCAATTTAATGCTGCACAACACAGGGTTAAATACCTGTACACCCGCTACGCACACAAACGCACCCGCCCCCTGTGCCCATGGATCTATCCGTGCCCATGGATCTATCCGTGCCCACCACGCACCTGCCCCTGCACCCATGGACTTATCCACGTTCAGTGCGTGAATCGCCACGGACCGCCCCTCCTGCATACATGCAGCCCTGCTAACGTTACCCCACAATTCCCCCCCCGTCTATGCTAAATCATCCTGGTCTAATGGCTGGTACTCTGGGGCGGATGCCGCCATAACATAGTTGATCATGGATAGTCACCTAGTGACCCCTCAATCATAGCATGCAAGAAACGTAACAATAACAGAAAAAAACAAAGCATAATCAAAGCAACTGCTAGGATCGTCAGACCTATAGACACAATATTTCTTAGCCATCTAGGTAAATCGAACAGGTCTTAAAATTACCCCCTGTCCTTTTAGGGCTTTGACGTTGAATACCGACTGGGCAGCATGCGCACGCGTCTTCTCCGAGGCCGAGGAGGCGTTCTTGCTGAAGTCCAAACAGCAGTAACCCTGGAGACCTAGGACTCCCTCTAGGTCGCTGCAACCAATGCCAGGCCTCGCAAGGGCATAATCTAATGCCAACTTCATTTGTATCCGTCCTTCGTCGTGTGCTGCTAAAGCAGTCGCCAGTTCAGATATGGCGAGGGCTGTGCGGTTGGCATTCCCAAGAGCCCAACAGGCCATGCGCTATGCAAACCTGAGTAGAGTCGGCGCAGTTCGTGAACCGCTCCCAGAAATGAGTCGTTATCACTGGCATTGGAAGACTCACAAGCAGGATCAATCCCACTAGGGTGAGCTGGAGAGCACCGCGCTGCTCGGTTACCCTGCTGATCCTCCAGCCACAGCTGTACCAACCAGGCTGGGATCCATCAGGTCCCTGCACCTGTGGAGATACAAGCATACCCTCGTCCCCATGTTAGCAAATCAGCGGGACCTTCCCAATGTGGGTTTTCTGGCAGGCGGTACCAGACCTTTGGGAGTGCCTTGCCCCCAAACAGCGGCTGACATGAGGAAAAATGGTTCTGGATAGGGGAAACGGATTGGGGGTTAGCGGAGGATATATGATTCAGTACTACAAGCGCTTTATCGACTAAGACCTCTGGCAAGCCCCTCTCTCCCCCCTCTCTTAAGCACGTTAGCTGTGCTTTCAGGGTTTTGTGTGTGCGTTCTACAATTGCTTGCCCGGTGCTGTTCAGAGGAATGCCAAACGTATGGCGGACTCCCCACGTCTGCAGGGAGTGGTGAAATACCCATGATCAATAATTCAGCCCATTGTTGGTCTTTATGTCCCAAGGTACTCCTAGGCAGGCAAAAGCCCAGTTCCGGTGTAGGATGGATTTCTGCGCTGTGGACCTTGTGAATGGACACACGAAGAGAGCTCGGGAGCAAGTGTTGACCGCAACATGAATGTATTTGAGACAGCCAAATGGCGCATACTCTGTAACATCCACTTGCCATACCTGGTTCGGAGCATACCCCCGGGGTTAATGCCTGGGTAGTACCTGGTTCAGCTTTGCTGCTTGACATGCTGGACAGGCCACCACTACAGCCCAAGCCTGTGAGATGGGCAGTTGGAACTGACGTCGTATGGCATGCGCGCCCTGATGTATTCTCTGTATCACTTTTGTAGGCAGGTGACCAAGCACGGAATGTTAATAATTATACCTAGTATGATGCCTAGTATCACAATTCTGATTTTAACCAAGGACAGCAACCACCCAGTTATGCCACACACAAGCTTAGCCAATAAAGTTACTGATCACACGTTATACATATTCATGACTGCTAAGCAAAACTAAGTTTCACTACCTTCTAGTAGTTTTCTACTACGGCATTCTTCTACTATTACAAACATAACAACTCCAGTAACTTTCTTATCTACAAGACCAGTGACTAGTTTCTTTTTTGCAAGCCTCTGTTGAAACAAGCCATAAATTCTGCTAACAATGTCTTGTATCTTAAAGCTTCCCTTCTCATTCCATGGCTTTCTTCCAACAAGCAGGATTGTATCCCTCTCCCAAGGTCAGTTTGCTTTCACTGACACCGTACTGGCTCAAGAAATACCCGCATCTCTCTCTTCTTCGTTTATGAGAAGAGGCTTGCTTCAACGCTTTATCTATTAAAGTCTGCACACATTTCAACACACACACGGAATACAGATCAAAATACATATATATAAAAAGAATGAATAAGCATCCTACAGCTATTTGTAATAAGCTTATATCAATCCACCAAAAGGATTTCTGAATATATCAAAATCATCACTTTGTTGCAGTTTTTGTACTCCTTTTTGCAAGTTTTGAATACTTTGTGAATATATTCCGAATGATCAGACAGATTCATGCAGCAAAGCCCATCAAAATCCTGACAACCATGATTCTGTGCTAATAATAAAAAAATCTACTACTGATCTATTCTGTTACCAATCCGACTACACCAAAGACACCGCTGAGCAAGAGGATGATTATCAGCCGGGTCAAAGCAGAGAAAGGAGGCAGGCGCAGCACCTTCAGGGCGTCCCCTGTTGTAAATAAAGTGTGCTCTGGGTCCCTCCCCTCTCCCTCACTCCGAGCCACCTTTGTTTATACCCTCAGCAGATTCAGTGAAAGAGTACTGACTAGACGTTGCTGCACGTGTGGCCAGCACATGCAACAAGGCCTGTCAAATATGTGCTCTGCAGGCTAACAGTGGTTCTGTTTTGTAAAGTAGTATAGTATATAGAATATACATCAGTTAACAGCGTTGATAGTACCAATGCAGTTGTATGCGTTTGCTTAGCAAGCCAACAGCCCAATTTATTTAGCACAGCTAATGCCTGGGCACTTGCCACACCACGTGCAAAGATTGAAGCAGCAATAATTTCACCTGGTTTCCAAAACCCTATATTATCTTGGCAATCAGATTCAAAGCTACGTGTACTTCGTTTAGGTCTTTTATGCTGTCTGGATTTTGATATGTGCTCGCGTGATTACACCATGCTGTGTCATTGCGATGTATAGGTCTTAAAGCATTTACAATCACTACCCCTCTAGTAACATTAGCTCCTGAATAGTTAAAGAAAATAGACAGAAGTCCATCTTTAGCGATCCCAAAAGTTCCATCTTTTGTAATTTAGCACTCACGGCTGCTGTTGTTTTACACAGAGTTGCCGTCCTACTGCTATCTGATCTGGCAGATTGACCAAGCATGTTCTGAAAGGCTTATTTGAAGATGATACAGACAGGCGCCCCACCCTGTGGCACCAGCCATAGTTACCCAAACGTTTGTTCTTTCCGTGACTGATGTCCATGGAGCTGCCACACAGCTTGTTAGCACTCCGATGAACGCAAGGCAGCTTGGAGCGCTGGTCATACCCATGGTGCAGGGATCCACTTGTTCACTGCTCCTGTAGAGACACAAGCATATCCTTTCCCCCACATCATAAGAGGGAATGGTCCTTCCCAATTACCTGTTTCCAGATTCTTATTTTCACTCCAACATTTTTTTTTTAAACTGGTCATACAACAAATGATTATTAATTTCCTATAACATTGTCCATTCAGCGCATTGTATTACATTGACCACATAGGCAGAATCGGAGACAATATTGAGGGATTCATCTTTTCACTTATACAAAGTTTGTACCTCAAAGGAGATGGTAACCCCTGTTGCAAAGGTCCCATATCCTCAGTTACTGAATTTACTGCCCTTAAATCCTGTAAGAGTCGTCATTTACCCAATTTGTCTGTATTACAAACACAGGTGTATTCTAGGAACTGTCTGTTGGCTTTATATGTCCAAGTTGTAATCGCTCGTCAACTCACTCGTTCAAATGGTGCAGCTTTTCTCTTGCTAAAGGCCACTGGTCAACTCAGATGGGAGTATCTGTAACCATGGCAGTTTTTGGGTAAGCTGCCCCCGCAGCGGGGGGGTGGGGGGGCACGCGCGCCTGGCGGCGGCCGCAGCAAGAAATCCTTAAAGCCACTGTCACAGGCAAAACAGACTCGTCCTGGGGAAAACTATCTATTACTAAAACCAAAGCAGGACAATGAGAAAGGGAACAAGACAACCTCTCCCCACCTCCCCCCCACCATGCTAAATCATTCTAGCCTAAAGTTGAAATTTCCAAAACGAAATATAAAATGTTCTTAAACCACTGATCTATAGTTCTATTAAGTACATAGCCAAAAGTCTTATGCTGTATTCCCGAGTAAACTGATGGGTTTGTTTCCCAAGTAATTAAATTGAAAGCATCATAGAAAAAAATAAATGTTTTTCAAATCAAAAGGCACAGTCAATAACAAATAATTAGCAATTATCTGCTTCATTTCATCTATCTGGAGCTGCCTTGCCGCAGGCGCTTGTTCTGCCAACTCCACCTTTGCATTCAGTTGTTCCACCACAACTTTATCCGCTCCGTGCAGCTCTTTGAGTTTCATTTCATCAATGGTTTTCATTGCCTTGGTGAGTTCAGGAAGGAGTTTGCTATTTGTATCCTGCAAGCTACTATATCTCGCCTTTTCTTCATGTGCCTTGGCTTGTTCCAGCTTGACCTCTGCCTGCATGCTCTCCACCTGAAGTTCCAGCTTCTTGATGGTGTATATTAGCTGCTGCTTCTCCTCCAGTTCTGATGCAGCAGCTGAGCTTTTTCTTTCCAGTACTTGGCACTTTTCTTGAAGCTGCTTCTGAATCAATTCTGCTTCTTTTACCTTCTCATGGGCTTCCTGAAGCTCTTTAAACAGAGCACAAACTTGCAAACTCAGAGTTTCTACTTCACTGCCAACAGCCTCTGAACTCTCCTCTGCTTGCTGTTCAGTTTGTGTCCCACTCTTCAGGCAGTTGCTGGTTTTCTTCTCCAGTTTTGACAGTCTCTCTTTGTGATTCTGCAGCTCCTTCTCAAGTTCTTCCCTCTTCTGAGATTCATTTCTAAGGCAGTAGAGCAGTTGGCTTACAATTAGCTCCTCAGACTGCAGATTCTTTGATTCATCGGCAGTTTTGCTCCTGCCGTAGATATCAATGTTACTGGTCATTTCACCACTATTCTCTTGATGTTCCTTTGCAGTTCTATTTATTTCTCCTTCGTTCATCCCAATCTCCACAAAGGAATCCTCTGCTGAGATGTTCAGCTTGACCTGCAGTTCTGAAATGATGCCTAGCATATTGGCCTTCTCAGCCTGGAGCCATTGCACCTAGGATATCAGCTGCCTCATTTCCTTCTCAGGAGCCATGCAGCCCTCCATTTCAGCTCCTTCTCTTTCCTTTAAGTTCTGAAGTTGTTGTTGTAGCTTTTCATTTTCCATGCACTTGTCTAGCAAGCACTGCTTAACTTCCTTAAACTTTAACTCATGAAATTCTTGTTCTTCTTTCTGCTTCTCTTGACAGATGGAAAGTTCCTCATACCGGTCCTTCATAGCTTGGTTATGCAACTTCATGGCTTCTTTTAACTCATTGCTGTCAGTGATGAGCTCTTTCATCTGCTGTACCATTTCTTCTGGGGTGTAGGTGCTAAGGGCTGAGGCAGCCATGCTGTCCGTTCCGTTTTCCGTTTTTCTCTTGGGATGCTCTCCATTTTCAGCAGGATGGCTTTTCAGCTTGCTGGACATCTCTGAAGCATATACCTGGATCCACCAAGTCACCGGGCGAGCCCGCCCACGGCGACCGTGACAGAAACCGGCCTCCGCCCGCCGTTTCTCCCGGCACCGGGCTCGCCTGAGGGGCAGCCACCACCGAGCCTCTCCCCGCTCGCCCCCCTCACAGCTCGCCCACGTTGGCGGCGGAGGTCCCGGCTCAGCTGACTGCCCTCTGGCCAAGCATGGCTGCAGACACTGTTTGGCAAGATGTCTGCCCCGCCCACATCGAAAACATCTCCTGTTCTGGCCACCTGTAAGTTCTATCCCCTGATTGGTCCCTGAAGAACACTGCTGCTTGAAATGTCCTACACCCCCACAACCAAAGCAGGTGGGGCGTGCGGGGGGTGATCGCATAGCGGAAACTGCTGGAATGAGTGGTTTTGCTTGCTGCAACGCTTCTGCTTCCATAACCCACTTCATCTTCTGCATCCCCAGGCAATTGTGCCAAAACTTGTTGAGTTACCTCATTTGCATTCTGTTTAGCTAACTCTTTCGCCACTATAGGTTTCACATTCTCTGGTAAATCGGAATTCTCAATCGCCTTCTGTAGCCTTTCCAAGAAAGAAGTATACGACTCCCCTACGCCCTGCCTCACCTGAGTGTACGGCTGCCTTTTGCCCTCATATTTACCCATTTACCCATTTTTGCGAACGCCACCCGTGCGGCGGCGTGGATATCCCTGCCCCGCATATTAGCATGGGCGGCCAGATCAGCAAAATTACCCGACCCCAGAATCCTTTCCACACTAATCCTGTGCAGGGGGTGATTCGGATCTAAAGCTTCTAAAACCACCTTGTCCGCTTCCTCCTTTAACGCAGCCTCCCACAGCACCATTTGGGGGGCTGTAAAAACCGCTCTAGCCAGCTGCCTACAATCAAAAGGAAGCAGGTTTGCTGCCCAGATCACATCCAAGATCACTCGAGCCGCCACCCCATTAACACCTTCCTCCTTCACCGCCTTCTGCCATTCCCTGAATAACTTGTAATCCAACGGGCTCCACTGCCGACCCTGCTGCCCCTGTGTCACTGGGCACACCATTATACCCCCATCTCCATCTGATGGCCCTAGAGATACCCCTTCCAATACGCAATTCTTGGCAATCAATGTCCAATCCGTTAATCCACTACCTGTTTTCTGTTCAGCCGCTGCCCCCGCTTTCCGCGCCGACCCCTCTACTTTCCTCCCCCTCTACGTCCGCGGCCAACCGCTCGAACCTACGGATTAAAGCGTCCACTACTCCCGCTTCGCTGCCCCCTCCCCTGTCCGCAACCCATGAATCCTCAGGGAGAGGTGGCAAGCCGGTCTCACCCCTCCGCGAATCCACAAGCGGTGGAGCCGACAGGGTAGAGGGAGAGACAGAGGGCACCCCCGCGTCCTCGCATCCGGGGGGTCGCCCCCTCGGCCCAGGCCCCCCCGGCAAGCAAGGCACAACACACGGGGGAACACACCCAAACTCCATCGCCCCTTTATCACTGTCAGAGGCTCTCGGCCGAACCGGGCAGACCACCGGAGCGCCAACCCCCGTCCCCTCCGCGCCGTCTCGACCCCGTTCGTCCCCCTCCCCTTCCGACGGCTCTTTCCCCACCACCTGTAACCGCGCCATGTCCATCACCTCTCCCGGCTTGCTAATCAAGCCCTTCGTCAACGGTGCCGTATGCACCGGACAATTTACCTCTTTTCCCAACGCCTTTACTGTATCCTGGATGGATGCCATCCTAACAGCAGGCAGGCACGACCGCCCCGCGGCCACGACTCAAACCTGTCCGGACCACGACCGCCCCGCGGCCACGCGTTACCTTCTGACGGCAACTTACAGACCCTCCCTCTATCGGGATCCCATCCCGGGAAATCACGTCGGGGTCACCACTTGCCGGCTCTCTTGCCAGCAAACCAACCCAGGACGCACCGGAGCCCCGCCCCGGGGAAAGCAGGGCATCACACGGGTACCGTCAAGCTAAGCCTTCCATTTAATGCTGTGCAACACAGGGTTAAATACCCGTACACCCCCTACGCACGCGAACGCACCCGCCCCCTGTGCCCATGGATCTATCTGTGCCCGCCACGCACCTGCCCCTGCGCCCATGGACTTATCCACGTCCAGTGCGTGAATCTTCACGGACCGCCCCTCCTGCATACATGCAGCCCTGCTAACGTTACCCCACAGCTGGTGTTCCGGAGCTTCACCAATTTTCTAATACAGTCTGGATCAGCCCATGGCAAATGGCAGGGCTATGTTTCCACCCCTGGGGCAGTCGATTCCAGGTGTACTGCACAGTAAACTGTGGCCTGCATTCTGCTGCCAAAGGGATGGAGAAGAATGCATTAGCTATATCAGTGGTGGCATACCACTTGGCTGCTTTTGACTCCACTTCATATTGATGTACTAGCATGTCCAGCATGGCAACACTCACTGGTGACAGCATGACTTCATTCAGACCACGATAGTCCACTGTTAGTCTCCACTCTCCACTAGATTTTCTCACTGGCCATATGGGACTGTTAAAGGGTGAGCGAGTCTTGCTGGTCATTCCCTGGCTCTCCAGTTGATGAATTAGCTTATGGATGGGGGTTATGGAGTCTCGGTTGGTGCAATATTGCTGCCGGTGCACCATGGTGGTAGTGATTGGTGATACCTTTGACCCTCAGCATCCTCACAACAGAAGGGTCCTGAGCAGTGTTTGGTAGATACTAGCCAGTGCCCAACACAGAGCGATAAGTTGTGCCTCTTTGGAATAGCCATGGCATTTTCCTTTCAAATATTCAATCACTTCATCAGGATTCTGTAGTTGTTCAGGAATGAAGTTCCAGACCATTGGAGGTGAGAAGCTCTCTAGGTACCTGCCCATATTCTCCCACATGCCATGCCACCCCTGGCCATCCAGCCTCTGAGGCAGATCTCTGGGTGATATTTTTAAATAGTTGTTTAATCCTAAACAAAACCTGAAACACATTCAGGAGACATAGCAATAAGAGTATGCTGGCTTGAACATCCCTAGGATATTCAAAATTCTCGAGAGCTGATGCAACTAGCCTGAAGGAAAACGGGAAGGTAGGAGAAAGTATCCTCCTCTGTCTTCCCCATAGATTGGTTCTCCAAGGAGAAAAATTAAAAAGTGCATTTATTAATAATTCTTGTGAAATGGTGCCAGAGGTACGGAGATGCCAGCAATGCCAAAAACAAGGACCAGACTGATTTTCATGACCAGTGATGTTATCATATCATAAGTCAGTAGTGCCCAGTACAACAAAATGAGAATTCTGATCCATTTCTGATCATTGTGTGCCAAAAGAATTGTCATGGTTTAGCTACAGTCAGCAATCCAGTACTGTTGCAATAACGACAGGACCCTCGTGGATGGTGTACCGGAGACCTTTATTGTCCGTCAGCCTCAGTCTTTTATATCTTTTCTAAGTTACACGCGGAATGCACGCACTTAATCATCTAATTCAATTGGTAGTAATATACTGTTCACGCGCCTTAAACTTCATTTGGATTGGTTATAGATTTTTAGTTGTCTTTACTATTTTTGCCTTTGGTATTTACTTATCTTGTTCTAATTGCTGTTTTTTGTTATTGAGCAAGTGGTGTTCAAGGACATAGCTCAAATTCTTCAATATCAGACAGCTATGCTGCACTCTCTGTTCCCACACAGTACCACACAGGTGCTGTGCTCAATTACCCTCCCCCTCCCCAGAGGCCAACCTGGCCTTGAATGTTTCCAGGGATGGGCATCCACCACCTCTCTGGGCAACCTGTTCCAGTGTTCTACCTCCCTCTATTTTGAAACCATTACCCCTAGTCCTGTCACAACAGGCCCTACTGAAGTGTTTCTCCCCGTCTTTCCTGTAGGCCCCCTTTAGGTATTGAAAGATTGCTATAACATCTCCCTGGAATCTTTTCTTCTCCAGGCTAAACAGCCCCAACTCTCTCAGCCTGTCCTCATAAGAGGGACAGGCTCATAAGAGGCTCCAGCCCTCTTATCATCTGTGTTGGGTGACATTAGCAAACAGGTAGGTGTTGCAAGGCAGAACTTACAGCCTAGCAACAAGGCTACGAGCGGGAATGGGCTGCACGTGCGCGGGAAGGGCTGCGAGCGGGGCCACACGTACGCAGGAGGAGCGGTCCACAGCGATTCGCGCGCTAGTCGCGGATAGGTCCATGGGCGCAGGGGGCAGGTGCGTTCGCGTGCGTGGTGAGCACGGATAGGTCTGTGGGCGCAGGGCACAGGTGTGTTCGCGTGTGTAGCAGGTATACGGGTGTATAACACTGTGTTGCACAGCATTAAATGGAAGGCTTGGCTTGGCGGTGTCCGTGTGATGCCCTGCTTTCCCCGGGGTGGGGCTCTGGTGCGTCCTGGGCTGGTTTGCTGGCAAGAGAGCCAACAAGTGGTGACCCCGATGTGTCAGAAGGTGATGTGTGACAGGTCTGGATGGGTTTGAGTTGAGGCCACGCGGTGGTTGTGTCTGCCTGCTGTTAGGATGGCATCCATCCCGGATACAGTGAAGGTATTAAAGGCGTTGGGTAACGAGGTAAATTGTCCGGTGCATATGGCACCATTGATGGAGTTCATCCAATGGATGCAGAAAAGGGGCTTGATTAACAAGTTGGGAGAGGTGGTGGATGTGGCCCTGGACTGGTATTCGGATGTCCTGCTGCTCTTCACCGTCCTGGCCCTTGTCCTCGCCTCTGTCTTCGTGAGGCTGTGGAGGGGCCCCGGGAGCCAGTAGCGGCCGAGCCGGGCCCCGGCGCCGGGAGAGAAGCGGCAGAGGGGATGAGGAGTGGCGCTCCGGTGGTCTGCCTGGTTCGGCCGGGAGCCTCTGATGGTGGTAAAGGGACGGTGGAGTTTGGGTGCGCTCCCCTGTGTGTTGCGCCTTGCTTGCCGGGGGGGCCTGGGCCGAGGGGGCGACCCCCCGGATGTGAGGACGGGGGGGGGTGCCCTCTGTCTCTCCTTCTACCCTGTCGGCTCCACCGCTTGTGGGTTCGCGGAGGGGTGAGACTGGCTTGCCACCTCTCCCTGAGGATTCATGGGTTGCGGACAGGGGGAGGGGGCAGTGAAGCGGGAGCAGTGGGCGCTTTAATTTGAAGGTTCCTCCGATTGGCGGAGGACGTAGAAAAAACACTGAGTAAAGTAGAGGGGTTGGCGTGGAATGCGGGGGGTCGGCAGTGGAGCCCATTGGATAACAAATTGCTCAGAGAGTGGCAGAAGGCAGTGAAGGAGGAAGGTGTTAATGGGGTAGCAGCTCAAGCAATCTTGGATGTGATCTGGGCAGCAAACCTGCTTCCTTTCACCTGTAGGCAGCTAGCTAGAGCGGTTTTTACAGCCCCCCAAATGGTGCTGTGGGAGGCTGCGTTAAAGGAGGAAGCAGACAAGGTGGTTTTAGAAGCTTTAGGTCCGAATCACCCCTTGCACAGGATTAGTGTGGAAAGGATTCTAGGGTCGGGTAATTTTGCTGATCTGGCCACCCATGCTAATATGCGGGGCAGGGACATTAACGCCACCATGCAGGCGGCACGGGTGGCGTTCGCAAAAATGGGTAAATATGAGGGCAAGAAGCAGCCGTACACTCAGGTGAGGCAGGGCGTAGGGGAGTCGTATACCTCTTTCTTGGAAAGGCTACAGAAGGCAATTGAGAATTCTGATTTGCCAGAGGATATGAAACCTATAGTGGCGAGAGTTAGCTAAACAGAATGCAAATAAGGTAACTCAAGCACAATTACCTGGGGATGCAGGTGTGGCGCAGATGATTAAGCGGGTTATGGAGGCAGAAGCGTTGCAGCAAGCAAAACCGCTCATTGCAGCAGTTTCCGCTATGCGATCACCCCCCGCAGGCCCCACCTGCTTTGGTTGTGGGGGTGTAGGACATTTCAAGCAGCAGTGTCCTTCAGGGACCGATCAGGGGATAGAACTTACAGGTGGCCAGAGCAGGAGATGTTTTCGATGTGGGCAGGGCAGACATCTTGCCAAACAGTGTCTGCAGCCATGCTTGGCCGGGGGGCAGGGAAACAGGAGGCGCGGTCTCTTACGGGGGCGGAGGGATGCGCCAGGCAAAGAAACGCCCCCAGTAACCTTCCTGAACAGCGAGGGATGGGCCAGTGGCCAGGCCCCGGTCAGAAGCACAACTGAGTTGTGCGGAGGGTCTATGGGTAACAGCCCCTACTTATGTATGCATTGACGGAGAAATACCACCTGGAATAATAGTAGGGGCAGGGGCACAGCACTTGGGGGTGGAGGTGGTGCCAGAAATGAAGACACAAAATGGAGAAAACACAGTGTGTGTTGCTCCAGTGTCCGAGATGCCTGTATATTTGCCCAAAGGGTCAGCTTTTGTTGGTTTATTTTTTGACCTTTCAACACGCCCGGTAGTTGTGTGTGAGCTACGTCCAGGCGGGTAGGACAGCTGGCCAGTGGCAGTTATAGACATTAAGGGCTGTTTTTTCTCTATACCATTGCACCCTGACGACAGTAAGCGATTTGCCATGACGATTCCAACAATCAACAACGCGGTGCCTGCAAGGCAACTGCAGTGGACAGTGTTACCGCAAGGGATGAAAAACTCCCCAACTCTGTGTCAGTTGTATGTTTCTTGTGCTTTGCAAGAATTCCGGGAAGCTCACAGAGGTTGGGTGGTTTATCATTACATGGATGACATCATTATATCTGGGCCTGAGGGGGTGGAACAGGCAGTTGAGCAGCTCAGTGTTAAATGACATAAACGTTGAAAATTAAATATCAATATGAGGTGATTCTTGCTAACTGTAGAACTGTAGTCACATAGGTTAAATTTTATATGAAATTTATTTGTCCTTAGAGGGAATGGGAATCTTAGAGATATTATAATACCTCGTTTGTTAGAAGTTAGTCTAGCATGTCTGGGGTAGTTAAGAGGAGTGGTAGAACAACGGTAGGTCCCAAACACCACCTGTAAAAATAGGCCCTGAGCCATCATTTTGGAGCCAGAAAACTCAAGGACAACACGACCTTGTGCTCAAGACCATATATGGAGATTTCAAGGAGGAGTTTGACCAGCGAATTCGAGGAGGGGGCGTTTTGAACAACCACCAAAAGACCCTCGATTCAAAAGACTGAGCATGCACAAGTGGGAGGGGAATATTATAATGATTTCTCTGAAAGTTGATGTTTAGGTGTAATATTTCTCAGAAATTGAGTGATTATGTATAATTAATGTGTATTTAACCTGTGCTGTTGATTGAACAGGTGTGCACACTAGGTGGAGTGATCCTCCTTGCGCCCAGCGCTGCAATAAAGAAGTGCCTGCTTCTTAACTTCTCATTGCTGTTAAGGAGTTTTGTTCCGAATTTCGGTAACAACAGCTGCCCTGCAGAACTGGGGTTTCACAGTCGCTCCGGAAAAGGTACAGTTGCAGACTCCCGTGCAGTATCTGGGAACCTTGGTAGAGCAAACAACGGTAAAGCCACAGAAGCTGACCATAACGAAAGAGGTACATAACTTGCATGATTTGCAGATATTGGTGGGCATTCTGCAATGGTTGCGACAGTTTAATCCTATCACACATAAGGAATTGGGTCCCTTAATAACTGATTTAGCAGGCCCACCAGATTTGGCTACACCTCGTAAATTAAATGAAGTGCAATTGACACTGTTACAGGACCTAGCCTCTTGGCTAAGTCAAAGCTCCCTGGCCAGATATCAGCCAGGCTTGAAATTGGAACTGCATATAGCTCTGCAAAAGGAGGGGGCAAACGGAGCAGTGTTCCAATGGAATGAGCAGCAACAATTTTGTCCGTTGCTGTGGCTTTACACCTCTATGAGGGAAAAAAGCTGCACCCTGTTGACGCGGAAGTAACGGACACTGCTGACGACCAATATGATCAAGCAAATGCCAATTTATTGTTGATACATCCCGGTTAATATAGCCCTTCTAATTCCGTATCATGCGCAAGCTCTCTACTAATTGGCTAACTATATCATGCACGCGCTCCTAGCTAAAATATGATTCGTTAAGTCTCTATGTTCACGCGCACGGCTCTCTCCACCTGCACCCTGCTTCACGTTCAGCCCCCAGTCACGTATGCCAGCTGTTTTCCTTCTTCTCAAGGTTGCTTTGTTTACTTTCTCACAGGAAGCTTCATTACTTTCTCACAGGCAGCCTCATTATTTTCTCACAGGTGGCTTCAGTACTTTCTTACAGGCAGCTTCAGTACTTTCTCACAAGCAGCTTCAGTGATGTCCTTGAGGCCTGCTGCTCACAAACATAACAATTCCATTCGGTCTGGATTGTTCACTAAGTGCCCCTGGTACTCCAGGTATCCAACAGCACCCCAATTGAATCATAGAATCACAGAATCATAGAATGGTTAGAGTTGGAAGGGACCTTCAAAGGTCATCTAGTCCAACCCTCCTGCAAGGAGCAGGGACATCCCCAACTAGATCAGGTTGCCCAGAGCCTCATCCAGCCTGGCCTTGAACGTTTCCAGGGATGGGGCTTCCACGACCTCTCTGGGCAACCTGTTCCAGTGTTTTACAACCCTCATTGTGAAAAATTTTTTCCTGATATCTAATCTAAATCTACCTCCCTCTATTTTAAAACCATTACTCCTTGTCCTGTTGCAACAGGCCCTACTGAACAGCCTCTCCCCATCTTTCTTGTAGGCCCCCTTGAGGTACTGGAAGACGGCTATCAGGTCTCCCTGGAGCCTCCTCTTCTCCAGGCTGAACAGCCCCAACTCTCTCAGCCTGTCCTCATATGAGAGGTGCTCCAGCCCTTTTATCATCTTTGTGTCCCTTCTCTGGACCCTCTCCAACTGGTCCATGTCCTTCTTATGTTGGGGGCTCCAGAACTGGACACAGTACTCCAGGTGGGGTCTCACCAGGGCAGAGTAGAGGGGGAGAATCACCTCCCTCGAACTGCTGGCCACGCTTCTCTTGATGCAGCCCAGGATGTGGTTGGCCTTCTGGGCCGCAAGGGCGCATTGCCTGCTCATGTTGAGCTTCTCATCCACCAGCACTCCCAAGTCCTTCTCCTCAGGGCTGCTCTCAATCCATTCCCCGCCCAGCCTGTATTTGTGCCTGGGATTGCCTTGACCCAGGTGCAGGACCTTGCACTTGGCCTGGTGGAACTTCATGAGGTTGGCACGGGCCCACCTCTCCAGCCTGTCAAGGTCCCTCTGGATGGCATCCCTCCCTTCCAGCGTGTCGACGGCACCACACAACTTGGTGTCATCGGCGAACTTGCTGAGGGTGCACTCTATCCCACTGTCCATGTCGCCGACAAAGATGTTGAACAGGGCCGGGCCCAGCATGGACCCCTGTGGGACGCCACTCATGACCGGTCTCCACATGGACACAGAGCCGTTGACCACCACTCTCTGAGTGCGGCCATCCAGCCAACTCCTTACCCACCGAGTGGTCCCTCCATCGAACCCATGCCTCTCTAGTTTAGAGAGAAGGATGTCGTGCAGGACAGTGTCAAAAGCTTTGCACAAGTCCAGGTAGATGATGTCCATTGCTCGTCCCTTGTCCACCGATGCCGTCACCCCGTCATAGAAGGCCACCAAATTGGTCAGGCACGATCTGCCCTTGGTGAAGCCATGTTGGCTGTCACCAACCACCTCCTTGCTCTCCATGTGCCTTAGCATGGTTTCCAGGAGAATCTGCTCCATGACCTTGCCAGGCACAGAGGTGAGGCTGACCAGCCTGTAGTTACCTGGGTCTTCCTTATTCCCCTTTTTAAAAATGGGGGTTATGTTCCCTCTCTTCCAGTCATCAGGGACCTCACCAGACCACCACAACTTCTCAAATATGATGGCCAGTGGCTTGGCAACTTCATCCGCCAGTTCCCTCAGGACCCGTGGATGGATCTCATCAGGTCCCATGGACTTGTGCACCTTGATGTTCCTCAGATGATCCCGAACCTGCTCTTCGAGTACAGTGGGTGGTTCTTCATCCTCACAGTCCCTGCTTGCACCTTCTACAGCTTGGGTGGTGGGACAAGAGCTCTTGTCGGTGAACACTGAGGCAAAAAAGTCATTGAGTACCTCAGCCTTCTCCATGTCCTGGGTAACCAGGACACCAGTTCCCTTCCAGAGGGGGCCTACATTTTCCCTGGACTTTCTTTTGTCCCCTACGTACCTATAAAAGCTCTTCTTGTTGCATTTTATATCCCTGGCCAGATTCAGTTCTGCCAGGGATTTGGCCTTCCTTACCTTATCCCTGGCTACTCGCGCAGCCTCTTTGTAGTCCTCCCAGGCTACCTGTCCCCGCTTCCACCCTCTGTAGGCTTCCTGTTTTACATAACCCCACTGGACGGGCAGTCATTGAATGTGCCCATGGTACACTTAAAAATATACTGTTAAAATAAAAAAAAAAAAAAAAAGAAAAAAAAAGGGGAAATGAGAGGAAAATCTGCAAACAAAAAGTTAGCAAAAGCAATGTATGTGCTCAATTTTCTAAATCATTGGAGTGACAATTCTTCCCCGATACAGAAACATTTTGGATCATCTACTGTACATGAGGCCATCCGAGGCCAAGCTCCGGTGATGGTTAAGAATCTTGAAACAGGTAATTGGGAAGGACCATTTCCTCTTATGATGTGGGAGAAAGGATATGCTTGTGTCTCTACAGAAACAGTGAACAAGTGGATCCCTGCACGATGGGTACGACCAGCGCTCCAAGCTGCCTTGCTTTCGTCGGACTGTTAAACAAGCTGTGTGGCAGCCCCATGGAGATCAGTCACGAGGGAACAAACGGGTGGGTAACTATGGCGATTGCCACAGGGCGGAGCGCCATTTGTCTGTCTGTGTCATCTGCAAGTGACCCTTTCAGAACATGCTTGGTCAATCTGCCAGATAACGGTAGGATGGCAACTCTGTGTAAAACAGCAGCAGCCACGAGTGCTGAGTGCTGGACTACAAGAGATGGAACTTTTGGGATCAGTAAAGATGGACTTCTGTCTATTTTTTTTAACTATTCAAGAGCTAATGTTACTAGAGGGGTAATGATTGTAAATGCTTTAAGATCTATACATTGCAACGACACAGCATGGTATAATCATGCAAGCACTAACACATCAAAATCCAGACAGCATAAAAGACCTAAAGGAAATACACATAGCATTGGATCTGATTGCCAAGATAATACAGAGTTTTGGAAACCAAGTAAAATTATTGCTGCTTCAGTCTTTAAACCTGGTGTGGCAAGTGCCCAGGCGTTAGCTACGCTAAATAAATTGGGCTGTTGGCTTGCTAAGCAAACAAATACAACTACATCGGCACTATCAACGCTGCTAACTGATGTAGATTATATATGCTATGCTACTTTACAAAACAGAACCCCTGTTAGCCTGCAGAGCACATATTTGACAGGCCTTGTTGCATGTGCTGGCCACACATGCAGCAACGTCTAGTCAGTACTCTTCCACTGAATCTGCTGAGGGAATAAACTGAGGTGGCTCAGAGCGGAAGAGAGAGGAGGGACTCAGAGCACACTCTATTAACAACAGGGGACGCCCTGAAGGTGCTGCGCCTGCCTCCTTTCTCTGCTCTGACCCGGCTGATAATCATCCTCCTGCTCAGCAGTGTCTTTGGCGTAGTCGGGTTGGTAACAGAATAGATCAGCAATAGATTTTTTATTATTAGCACAAAATCATGGTTGTCAGGATTTTGATGGGCTTTGCTGCATGAATCTGTCTGATCATTCGGAATCTATTCACAAAAGTATTCAAAACTTGCAAAAGGAGTACAAAAACTGCAACAATGGGATGATTTTGATATATTCAGAAATCCTTTTGGTGGATTGATATAAGCTTATTACAAATAGCTGTAGGATGCTTATTCATTCTTTTTATATAAGTATTTTGATCTGTATTCCATGTGTTAAAATGTGTGGAGACTTTAATAGATAAAGTGTTGAAACAAGCCTCTTCTCATAAACAAAGAAGGGGGAGATGTGGTATTTCGCTGAGCCAGTACGGTGTCAGTGAAAGCACACCGACCTTGGGAGAGGAATGCAATCATGCTCGCAGGAAGAAAGCCATGGAATGAGAAGGGAAGCTTTAAGATACAAAGCATTATTAGCAGAATTTATGGCTTGTTTCAACAGAGGCCTGCAAAAAACTAGTCACTGGTCTTGTAGATAAGAAAATTACTGGAGTTGTTATATCTATAATAGTAGAAGAATGTTATAGTAGAAAATTACTAGAAGGTAGTGAAACTTAGTTTTGCTTAGCAGTTATGAATATGTATAATGTATGATGACAGAAGTCTGGATTGTTCAAAAACAAAAAGAGGGATTTGTTGGATATCTGGAGAATCAGGGACACTTAGTGAACAATCCAGACCGAATGGAATTGTTATGTTTGTGAGCAGCAGGCCTCAAGGACATCGCGGAGGCCGCCTGTGAGAAAGTAATGAAGCCGCCTGTGAGAAAGTATTGAAGCAACCTTGAGAAGAAGGAAAACAGCTGGCATACGTGACTGAAAACAGAACATGAAACAGGGTGCAGGTGGAGAGGACCATGCGTGTGAACAGAGAGACTTAACGAATCGTATTTTAGCTAAGAGTGCGTGCATGATGAAGTTAGCCAATTAGTAGAGAGCTTGCGCATGATACGGAACTAGAAGGGCTATATTAACTGGGATGTATCAACAATAAATTGGCATTTGCTTGATCATATTGGTCGTGCGCAGTGTCTGTGACTTCCGCGTCAGCAAGACCCTGCTAAAAGTTTCTCTCCATCTTTCTTAAAAGCCCTCTTTAAGTATTCAAAGGCAACAATAAGGTCTCCCTAGACCCTCCTCTTCTCCAGGCTGAACAGCTATATTTGTGCTTGAGATTGCCCTGACCCAGGTGCAGGACCTTGCACTTGGCATTGGTGAACAGCACCGTTCCCATACCAACCCCTGAGGAACGCCATTCGACACTGATCTCCACTGTGACATTGTGTTGTTGACCACCACTCTCTGAGTGCAACCATCCAGCCAACTCCTTATCCACCGAGTGGTCCCTCCATCAAATCCATGTCTCTCCAGTTTAGAGAGAGGGATGTCATGCGGGACAGTGTCAAATGCCTTGCACAAGTCCAGGTAGATGATGTCAGTTGCTCGTCCCTTGTCCACCGATGCTGTAACCCTGTCATAGAAGGCCACCAAATTGGTCAGGCACAATCTGCCCTTAGTGAAGCCATGCTGGCTGTCACCAACCACCACCTTATATTACATGTGCCTTTAGCATAGTGTCCAGGAGGATCTGCTTCATGATCTTGCCAGGCACAGAGGTGACACTGACCGGCCTGAAGTTCCCCGGGTCTTCCTTGTTTCCCTTTTTAAAAATTAGAGTTATATTTCCCCTTTTCCAGTCAGTGGAAATCTCACCAGACTGCCATGAGTTCTCAAATATGATGGACGGCGACTTGGCAACTTCATCCGCCAGTTCCCTCAGGTCCCGCGGATGCATCTCATCAGGTCCCATGGACTTGTGCACCTTCAGGTTCCTCAGATGGTCTCGAACTTACTCTTCTCCTACAGTGGATGACTCTTCATTCTCGCAGTCCCTGCCTTTGACTTCTGCGACCTGAGCAATGTGGCTAGAGCCCTCACTGGTGAAGACAGAGGCAAAAAATGCATCGAGTACCTCAGCCTTCTCCATGCCTCGGGTAACCAGATCTCCCGTTTCTTTCCAGAGAGGACCCACATTCTCCCTGGTCTTCCTTTTACCCTCAATGTACCTAAAGAAGCTTTTCTTGTTGTCCTTGACATCCCTGGCCAGAATTAATTCTGTCAGGGCTTTAGCCTTCTTTACCTGATCCCTGGCTGCTCAGACAACCTCTCTGTATTCCTCCCAGGCTACCTGTCCTTGCTTCCACCCCCTGTAGGCTTCCCTTTTGTTTTTCAGTTGGTCCAGACACTCCTTGTTCATCCACGCAGGTCTCCTGGTGTTTTTGCCTGACTTCCTCTTTGTTGGGATGCATTGCTCCTGAGCTTGGAGGAGGTGATCCTTGAATATTAACCAGCTTTCTTGGGCCCACTTCTCCCTCCAGGGCTGTATCCCATGGTTATCTGCCCATCAGATCCCTGAAGAGGCCAAAGTCTGCTCTCCTGAAGCCCAGGGCAAAGAGCTTGCTGTGAACCCTCCTCACTGCCCTAAGCATCTCGAACTTTATCATTTCATGGTCACTGCAGCCAAGGCTGCCCTTGAGTTCCACCTTCCCCACCAGCCCCTTCTTGTTGGTGAGGACAAGGTCCAGCATAGATCCTCTCCTCATTGCCTCCTCTATCACTTGGAGAAGGAAATTGTCATCCACACATTCTAGGAACCTCCTGGACTGCCTGTGCCCTGCTGTGTTGTCCCTCCAACAGATGTCAGGGTGGTTCAAGTCCCCCATGAGGACCAGGGCTTGTGATCGTGAGGCTGCTCCTATCTGCCTGTAGAGGGCCCCACTACGGTCTTCCTGGTCAGGTGGCCTGTAGCAGACCCCCCCTGTAATGCCCCCTGTCCCTACCCTCCCTTTAATCCTGACCCATAAGCTCTCTGTCAACTCCTCCTTCATCCCCAGGTGGAGCTCCATGCACTCCAGTTGGTTGCTGACATAGAGGGTGACACACCCTCCTCTTCTCTCCTGCCTGTCCTTTCTGAAGAGCCTATATCCCACCATTCCAACACTCCAGTCATAGCAGTCATCTGACCTCGTCCCATGATGCCAATAAGATCATAGCCCTCCAGTCGTGCGTACATCTGTAACTCCTCTTGTTTATTCCCTATGCTACGTGCGTTGACATAGAGGCATTTAAGTTCAGCCCCTAATGAAGTCAACTTCAAGACATCCTTCTCTCTAAACTAGAGAGGCATGGGTTCGATGGAGGGACCACTCGGTGGGTAAGGAGTTGGCTGGATGGCCGCACTCAGAGAGTGGTGGTCAACGGCTCAAGGTCCAAGTGGAGACCGGTCACCAGTGGCGTCCCTCAGGGGTCCGTGTTGGGCCCGGCCCTGTTCAACATCTTTGTCGGCGACATGGACAGTGGGATAGAGTGCACCCTCAGCAAGTTCGCCGATGACACCAAGCTGTGTGGTGCCGTCAACATGCTGGAAGGGAGGGATGCCATCCAGAGGGACCTGGACAGGCTGGAGAGGTGGGCCCGTGCCAACCTCATGAAGTTCAACCAGGCCAAGTGCAAGGTCCTGCATCTGGGTCGTGGCAATCCCAAGCACAAATACAGGCTGGGCGGGGAATGGATCGAGAGCAGCCCTGAGGAGAAAGACCTGGGAGTGTTGGTAGACGAGAGGTTCAACATGAGTGGGCAATGCGCCCTTGCGGCCCAGAAGGCCAACCGCATCCTGGGCTGCATCAAGAGGAGTGTGGCCAGCAGGTCGAGGGAGGTGATTCTGCCCCTCTACTCTGCCCTGGTGAGACCCCACCTGGAGTACTGTGTCCCATTCTGGAGCCCCCAACACAAGAAGGACATGGACCAGTTGGAGAAGGTCCAGAGGAGGGCCACAAAGGTGATCAGAGGGCTGGAGCAGCTCTCCTATGAGGACAGGCTGAGAGAGTTGGGGCTGTTCAGCCTGGAGAAGAGGAGGCTCCGGGGAGACCTGATAGCCGTCTTCCAGTACCTCAAGGGGGCCTACAAGAAAGATGGGGAGATGCTGTTCAGTAGGGCCTGTTGTGATAGAACAAGGGGTAATGGGTTTAAATTAGAAGGAGGTAGGTTTAGATTAGATATTAGAAAAAAATTTTTTACAATGAGAGTTGTAGAGCACTGGAACAGGTTGCCCAGAGAGGTGGTGGATGCCCCATCCCTGGAATCGTTCAAGGCCAGGCTGGATGAGGCTCTGAGCAACCTGATCTAGTCAGGGATGTCCCTGCTTCTTGCAGGGGGGTTGGACTAGATGACCTTTGAAGGTCCCTTCCAACTCTAACTATTCTATGATTCTATGAACTTGCTGGCTGGAGCAATAGGAATTCCCTTGATCTGCTTTCTAGGTGCTCTCCTGCTTACCTGTGATCCTTCCTCAGGTTCTGGACATCTATTGCTGGCACTGGTATCAAACTGGTTTGATATAAATCTGTATTTCTAAATCAGAGTATAGACATGAAACTGATATTTGCTGACACGGAAGTCACGGACACTGCTGACGACCAATATGATCAAGCAAATGCCAATTTATTGTTGATACTGACGTGCGGAAATAGACTCTATAACTCGGAAGTTATAAAGTAGGTATGTTTAATGCGCGCAGATGCACGGGGGATCGCTCCACCACAAACGTGCATGCCCGAGGTAGCAACTCACCCTAAATTTATACAAGCAAGTGTTACATATTCATAAAGTTTCACAATACGCCTATACATATGCATGACCTATCCCCGCCTACTCTCGCTTCATATGTTAATTAGCTTATCAGTCCCTTGCGCTTGCGCAAGTCCTTCCAAAAATTGTGGGCAGGGGTCTTCAGTGGTCTTCTGGGAGGAAGGCCGTAGGTCTTCCTCGCAGTGTACTTTTCACCTTTTGCCCGGATTGTGATGATCCTGCAAGCTTGCACTGTTCTTATCGGCTTGGGTTGATTCATGTCCTTGTTAAGCATCTGTTTACATGACGAGTGCCATCCTGTTTTCCTTTAGCAAGGAGATTTACGTGACGAGTGTCATCCTGCTTTGGAAATCCTTGTTTCTTTTAATCATTCGCTCGAGATAGTGTGAGACTGTTTCTTACTCTCCCACACATCAGTCATAAGCCCCCCTATCAGGAGAAGGGAAACAAACTTCCTCCCACTAGCTGTTTCTTTAAGCCCCATGGTCAGCGCCTATGTGTCTGTATTTTATTCTTTAACTATATGGTTGGGTTAACTCATTCCTCCCCTTATCTCAATACATCCCGGTTAATATAGCCCTTCTAATTCTGTATCATACGCAAGCTCTCTACTAATTGGTTAACTATATCATGGTCGCGCTCCTAGCTAAAATATGATTCATTAAGTCTCTTTGTTCACGCACATGGCTCTCTCCACCTGCACCCTGCTTCATGTTCAGCCCCCCCAGTCACGTATGCCAGCTGTTTTCCTTCTTCTCAAGGTTGCTTCATTTACTTTCTCACAGGAAGCTTCATTACTTTCTCACAGGCGGCCTCATTATTTTCTCACAGGTGGCTTCAGTACTTTCTTACAGGCAGCTTCAGTACTTTCTCACAAGAGGCTTCAGTGATGTCCTTGAGGCCTGCTGCTCACAAACATAACAATTCCATTCGGTCTGGATTGTTCACTAAGTGCCCCTGGTACTCCAGGTATCCAACAAATCCCTCTTTTTGTTTTGAACAATCCAGACCCACTTTCATCATACGTTCCATAGCTTTCACAAAGCATTTTAAAATATACCCCAAAATCATCAGTGTCAACAGCAAACCCGTCAATATTACCAGCCCATGTACTATCAAATCTTTTAGCCAGCCTGTGACCCCCAAGGATTTCAACCAGTCTGTTAACCTGCTTTCCACTTGTATTGCATGCATGTTGCATCATAACTCTGCCAACTGATAGTGTATTGATTTAGAGTGATCAGAAATGTTCATGCAACACATACCTTCAAAATCTTCACATCCATGTCCATGCGCTAATAACAAAAAATCAATGACTGCTAGATTCTGCAAAAATATCATGACGCATGCTATCCATGTCTTCTAATAATCCTGATAACATGCTAGAGGTTAAATTCATTTGCTTTTGTGCCCAACAAGATAATTTATTTAAGTTAGCTAAAGTTTTTGCAGTTGCTGCCCAAGGAACAAATAAAGATAATGCTATCCGCTCAGCTGTACCCAACAGGGTTAAATTGCTGTCACAATGGGGAGTCAGTACTTTTAGCGATCTTCTTGCTCGAGTATGATTCCATAATGTTCTCATAGATGGAGCAAACATTATCAATTTTCCAAAATAACATGGTCCTCCTATAGCCCTTTTTGGTACTCCTGACCTTATTTTACTACAATATCAACTAGGTTCATGGTTGTTTGGGTTTTGTTTTGTTTTGTTTTGTTTGTTTGTCTGTTTTTGTTTGTTTTTTTTTTTTGAGCCAGATTGTCTGTATTGAGTTGTTAATCATTTTTTGCAAGCATGGTATGTTAATGATTATGCCTAGTATGATGCCTAGTATCACAATTCCGATTTTAACCAAGGACAGCAACCACCCAGTTATGCCACACACAAGCTTAGTTAATAAAATTACTGATCACACGTTATACATATTCATGATTACGAAGCAAAGCTAAGTTTCACTACCTTCTAGTAATTTTCTACTATAACATTCTTCTACTATTATAGATATAACAACTCCAGTAATTTTCTTATCTATAAGAGCAATTACTAGTTTTCTGCAGGCCTTTGTTGAAACAAGCCATAAATTCTGCTAACAATGTTTTGTATCTTAAAGCTTCCCTTCTCATTCCATGGCTTTCTTCCTGAGAGCATGATTGCATTCCTCCCCCAAGGTCGGTGTGCTTTAACTGATACCATACTGGCTCAGCGAAATACCACATCTCCCTCTTCTATATTTTGTCATGCAATTGGATTCTTAGTAATGTAAAATCATTGTAACTTTTAAATTCTTATATTTTCTAGATAATCGTCAAAATAAGGATCAAAATTGAATCATAATATCATAGAATCATTAAGGTTGAAAAGACATCCAAGATCATCAAGTCCAACCATCAACCTAACACCATCATGCCTACTAAATCGTGTCCTGAAGTGCCACACCTACACGTTCTTTGAACAACTCCAGGGATGGTGACACCACCACTGCCTTGGGCAGCCTGTTCAAGTGCCTGACCACTCTTTCAGTAAAGAAGTGTTTCCTAATATCCAAACTAAACCTCCCCTGCCACAACTTGAGACCATTTCCTCTCATCTTATTGCTAGTTACTTGGGAGAAGAGACCAACACCTTCCAGGTAGTTGTAGAGAGCAATGAGGTCTCCCCTCAGCCTCCTCTTCTCCAGACTAAACAATCCCAGTTCCCTCAGCTGCTTCTCATAAGACTTGTGCTTCAGACCCCTCACCAGCTTCGTTGCCCTTTTCTGGACACGCTCCAGGAACTCAACATCCTTCTTGTAGTGAGGGGCCCAAAACTGAACACAGTATTCGAGGTGTGGCCTCACCAGTGCCGAGTACAGGAGCACGATCACTTCCCTACTCCTGCTAGCCACGCTGTTCCTGCTGCAAGCCAGAATGCTGTTGGCCTTCTTGGCCACTTGGGCACACTGCTGGCTCATGTTCAGCCAGTTGTCTACCAGCACCCTCAGGTCACTTTCTGCTGGGCAGCTTTCCAGTTACTCTTCCCCAAGCCTGTAGTGTTACATGGGGTTGTTGTGACTGAAGTGCAGGACCCGGCACCTTGGCCTTGTTGAACCTCATACAGTTCACCTCAGCCCATCAATCCAGCCTGTCCAGATCCCTCTGCAGAGCCTTCCTACCCTCGAGCAGATCGACACTCCTGCCCAGTTTGGTGTCATCTGCAAACTCACTGAGGGAGCACTCAATCCCCTCATCCAGATCATTGACAAAGATATTAAACAGAACTGGCCCCAGCACTGAGCCCTGGGGAACACTGCTTGTGACCGGCCGCCAACTGGATTTGACTCCGTTCACCGCAACTCTCTGGACTCGGCCATTCAGTCAGTTTTTAACCCATTGCAGGTGTCGTGGTTTTGTTTAGTGAGGGGGGGGGCTAAGGTGGTAGCTTCTGTAGGAAACTGCTAGAAGTCGCTCCCCTTTCTTCAGTGGGAGGCGCAGGCCTCATGGGCCTTGCAGGCCTCACCCTCTGGCCTCTCGCCAGGCAGCCGACTGGGCCCGACTCGGTCCGGCCCGGCTGCAAGAAGTGGAGAGGAGATGAGAAGGACTGCGTAGTCTGGTCCCGATCGGGGCTGAACTATGACAGCAGGGTACACCTGTCCAAGCCATGAGCCACCAGCTTCTCGAGGAGAATGCTGTGGGAGACAGTATCAACAACATCCACAGCCTTTCTGTCATTCACTAGGTGGGTCACCTGGTCATAGAATGAGAACTGCAATGATAGGGGAAAGTGTTTTGATCTTTCAAGGCATTTCTGTTTCCCCAAGAACATCTTCCCATTTCTATTCTATATCTAGCCTTGAAACATAAGGCTAGATATTTCTCCACTGTAATTATATCTGTCATTCTCCTTTAATGAAACAAGTTTAAATAAGTGAATTTAAAATACAATTATTTTCTACCTGATTTTTTTGAGTGGCAGAAACAACTGCAAATGATTGTTTGAGTCAAGTTGAACTCATCTTCTCTTTTGCCAGCCATCATTTTATAGATTTTTCATGATATGTTTCCTTCCCCTTCTCAGTCTTGGCTATGGAGACCTGTTTTGTTCAGTCAAACCCAAACACAACAAGCAGAGCAGATCTGGCAGCAGCTGTGTTCAGCTGAGAGTCCAGTTTACTGGGCAAGTTCATAGTGACAAGGCACATCTAAGGTCAGGTCACCAACTCAAATGTGCACATCAGGTTCTGCTCAGACCAATACATACTTCAGGACAGCTCAAGCAAGGACTGAAGGCACATGCCTTAGCTTAAGTACAACTTCTAAGCAAAGGGTTTTGTGGAGCGGGTAGGCTCACACTTCTCACGGCTATTTCTCACAGCAATATTATCCATGATTTCACAACTGTGCAGTATCACTGAACCTGAGCACAAGCAGCAAAGCACCTGACAGCCTCTTCAATTTCCAGTGTTTACTGCTGCTCAGGTGCAAGTAGAAGCATGTTCAGACATTACATATGTTACGGGAACAGTGAGTCTCTGTTAGGGGTCTTTATCTTGAAAACAGAAGAATATGTAATGAAGCTTTCAAACTCTGGTGGTTGTTTGGTTTTTTTTGAGGAGGGATGCTGGAAGACAATTAGAGGTATGAAAATATATTTATTGATTTATTTTATTCTAATGAAGCATAGACACTATTACAAGTATGCCCATATATTAGGTACAACTACTGAGTTTTACTTCTCAAAGGTTTACTACTGCATTGGACTAAAAAGTGAATAATTCACTGTTCTCCAAACATTAGGTGAGAGATCTAGTCACTGAAAATTTTATGGGAATTTGAATGCTGTTTTTTATGTGAATTTGATCCTCAAAGACAATAACTATAACATAATGTTAATTGACGTTGCTGTGTTAGTTCTCTCTTCTCGTATTGCCCTGTCTTGAATCAACTCTTCTGCTCTGGGTTTCTTAATTTTTTTCAGAGCTCTTTATTTTGCTGTAGTTGGGGATGTAGGTCAGTAAGGCTGTGGTTCAAATGCACTTAATTTAACTTTGACTTCGCTCAGTTTGCCTTTTAATTTATGCCTTCTGCAGAGTTTGGGTTTTTTTTTCTAGTTTGGCACTGTGTTAAATGACCTTCTGTGGCTGGTTTGAGGTCAGTTCATCTCTACTTACAACAGGTTGTACAAGCATATCATAAAAGGACTGGCCTGGACAAACTAATTATTTCCTTGGATATTGTACTTGCAAATGACTGTATCCATGATTACTTATGGGATTATACTTGCCAGCTATCCATATAGCTTAACAAATCAATGTGCCTGTGAAATTTCTGCTATAGCTTGCTGTCTTAAAGCAGCACCTGTGAAGCAGAACTCTAATCTTTAGTGTCATCTTAAATATGCCTCCTTTTCTACTATAGCATGGAATTCATTTATCTTGTGAAGTGGGTGTCTGGTTTGTTAGCTGTCTAGGCTCTTTCAGTAGTCTTTTATGGTTCACCTTATTCCAAAACAGGTAGAATAAACTGCTCTCTGGAGGTACTATTCTTTCTCCATTGACTGTAGAGGGGGAGCCTAGGTAACTAGCTTATACTACATCTCTACTGTGTAAATAGCAAAGATGAGGGGGGATGAAGCCTGTACTTCAAATGTATAGCTAAATGTACTTTCCAATTAATAAAGATTTTGTTTTTTAAAATGGAGATAAGCATTCAGTGTTAGCTATAATTTTAATTTAGCTTAATTAAATTTATAATAATAATTTTATTATTTATTATTATTTATTATTCTTATTAAGCTGTTTTTATCTCAACCTATGAAATGTTTTTTCCTCACTTTTACCCTTCCATTTCTCTCCCCCATCCCACTGGGTGGGTTGGAGTGAGCGAGCAGCTGTGTAGTTCTTAGTTGCTGGCTGGGGATAAATCACAACAGTCCTTTTTGGCACTCAATGTGGGGCACAAAGGGTTTGAGATAATAACAGATTTGACTAGAGTTTGTTAGAAGGGATTTATATCTGTTAACAGTTATGGGTCGCAATATTGATTCATCTGTTCTTGATATTAGTTTATCTGATCTGTGTCATGCTCTTTTATTTCCTGTACATGTTGAAGATTGGCATTGGCTTTTGCAGTTTGCTATGCTCTGTAGTGCTTAGTGATGTTTTGCCTGAGGGATTTATTATTAAAACACTGGCCTTGAGCTTAATCTGATATTTGGGCTCTATACTGAAGCTATTACTGTACTTCGGGTACCATCTCATGGAGACAATTAACAATTATACTTCTTCCTCTGAGAGGTTTTTTGTGGAGGAAATAGAGAATGGTGTTGGATATCTGGAGAATCAGGGACACTTAGTGAACAATCCAGACCGAATGGAATTGTTATGTTTGTGAGCAGCAGGCTTCAAGGACATCGCGGAAGCCGCCTGTGAGAAAGTAATGAAGCTGCCTGTGAGAAAGTAATGAAGCTGCCTGTGAGAAAGTAATGAAGCAACCTTGAGAAGAAGGAAAACAGCTGATATACATGACTGGGGGCTGAATGTGAAGCGGGGTGCAGGTGGAGAGAACCATGCGCATGAACATAGTATTAGAGTATAAAAATAAGCTATGCAGGGTAATGGAGTGAGAACGATATGTAACCGTATCGGTGTGATTGTCTTTACTCGGCTGGCTCTCCGAAGGGACCCTCTTCAGAATGGCACCTTCACCATCTTCTGTGATGTTTTCTCCCATGTTACAATAACTTTTCAGTATCTTGGACATCAAAATACTTCTGTTGGTATTTTTTAGTAATATTGTTTTGGCTTTTTCTAAGGTTATGAAGTTATTTAGGAATATAACCCAGGCCTCGTGGCAGTGTGGTCATGGGTGGCAAGGCATGTGGGAGAATACGGGCAAATATCTAGAGAACTTCTCACCTCCATTGGTCTGGGACTTCACTCCCGAACAAGTGAAGGATCCTGATGAAGTGATAGAATATTTGAAAGGAAAATGCCATGGCTATTCCAAAGAGGCACAACTTATGGCACTATGCTGGGGCCTGATCAGCACATACCAAACACTGCTCAAATCTATTCAGCACCCTCAAGGAGAAGAGAGGGTCTCTGGATCTGAAGACGTACCAACAGACACTATGGCTAAATCAGAGACCCAGCACTCAACTATATCAGTCGCCCCTATAATTAAAAAGAAACAATGGAAGCAGAAGTCAACTTGTTTAGCAAGGGATGAAGCTTCTTCGAAGAGGGAGCAGGAGAAAGAATCAGAAGAGGCAACCTGTTCTGCAGCAGAGCAGTGCCAAGAACAGGAGCAGGAAGAGACAGAAATCATAAATGAGACACAAAACACCTGATCTCTATCCCTAAGTGAGCTGCAAGATATGCGAAAAGATGTCAGTTATCATCCGGGTGAACAAATTATCAGCTGGTTGCTCCGATGCTGGGATATTGGGGAAAATAGTCAGGAATTAGAGGATAAGGAATCCCGGCAGCTAGGATCCATCCATATGGGCCTGCATCTCAACTGTGGAGAAACTGACCCAAAAATTATCCTAGCAATCTGAGGACAGGTCTTCTTCATCCACACCAACCAAGGTCTCAGCTATTAAGAGTCAGCCTTTTCCTGTTCAAGGGAGAGGGTACTGGTGGTGCATACCATGTGCCACCTTGTGGTTCTATCTGCGTGACCAGGAGGAGGACATGAGAAAGTGGGATGGTGAACCTACCTGGACACTAGAAGCTCAGGTACAGGAACTGCAGGAAAGAACAACAGCCAAAAGGCATCCATCAAAAAAAATTTATCGCTCCAGTGACTGTTGGGCAGAGTAGAGGGGCTGATCGTACTTTTGAACCTGATGAAGGGACTGTCGTGGTATTGTTAGTGAGGGGGGGCCTAAGGTGGTAGCTTCTGTAGGAAACTGCTAGAAGTCGCTCCCCTTTGTTCAGTGGACTCGGCCGGGCCTAGGGCGGACCCGCTGCTGGCCAAGGCCGAGCCAATTGGTAGCAGAATGTCCCGTGATAACGCCTCTGCGATAACGTATTTAAGAAGGGGAAAACAGAAAAAAAAGAGAGAAGAGAAGATGTGAAGAAGCTGAGCGGGGGCAGAGGCGCAGAGGGGGAGGCGCAGGCCTCATGGGCCTTGCAGGCCTCACCCTCTGGCCTCTCGCCAGGCAGCCGACTGGGCCCGACTCGGTCCGGCCCAGCTGCAAGAAGTGGAGAGGAGAGAAGAAGTGAATAAGATGTAAAAAAGATCCTGAGAGACATCTGCCAGCCTGTTGTGAGGAACGGCTGCAGACGCCAAGGTCAGTTCAGAAGGAGGGGGAGGAGTAATGCGGCTCCTGGCCAAGATTCCCCTGCAGCCTGTGGTGACAACCATGGTGGAGCAGGTTGTCCCCCTGCAGCCCATGGAGGTCCACAGAGGAGCAGAGATCCACTTGGAGCCCGTGAAGGACCCCATATCTGGGGAGGTGGATGCCTGAAGGCGGCTGTGGCCCATGGAGGGCCCGCTGGGACAGCCGTTCTGGAGGGACTGAACTCCGTGGAAGAGATGACCCACGCCGGAGCAGTTCCACGAAGGACTGTGGCATAGGGGTGGGACCCCACAACGGAGCAGGGGAGGAATGTGAGGAGTTCTTCCCCCGACCATGAAGCAGCGGCATGAAACAACATGTGATGAACTGACCGCAACCCCCATTCCCTCTTCCCCCCTGTGCCGCTCGGGAGGGGAAGGTAGTAGAAATAATGTTAAGCTTGGTAAGAGGGAGGGGTGGAGGGAGGTTATCTTGTTCTCTGTCTCATTATCTTGCTGTTTGTAGTAATAAATGAATAGTTTTTCCCAAGTCGAGTCTGTTTTGCCTGTGACGGTAACTTTAAGGATTTCTCCCTGTCCTTATCTCAAACCTCGAGCCGTTTTTCCTTATGTTTTCTCTCCCTGTTCTCTCAGAAGGTGGGGGGAGTGAGAGAGAGACTGCGTAGTCTGGTCCTGATCAGGGCTGAACTACGACAGGGACTTTTGTTTGTCATCTACAAAAATCAAGTAATGAATATTCTGACCAGGAATAGAGGGGCCTTGCCTTCAACCAGACAGAGGAAAGGGACAATTGGGTTTACTGGACTGTGTGGGTTCGATGGCCTGGCACATCAGCCTGACAGGAGTGTAAGGCTCTAGTAGACACTGGTGCACAGTGTACCCTAATACTATCAAGCTATAAAGGGGCAGAATTCACCTGTATTTCTGGAGTGATGGTAGGATCCCAAGAACTGTCTATGTTGGAGGCTGAGGTAAGCCTAACTGGGAATAAGTGGCAAAAACATCCTTTTATGACAGGTCCAGAGGCTCCATGTGTCCTTGGCATAGACTGCCTCAGGAGAGAGTACCTCAAGGACCCAAAATGATACTGATGAGCTTTTGGCATAGCTGTCTCGAGTACGGAGAATATTAAACAACTGTCTAGCCTGCCCAGTCTCTCAGAGGATCCTTTTGCTGTGAGGTTGCTGCAGGTTAAAGAAAAGCAGGTGTCAATTGCTACCATGACAGTATACCAGTGACAATATCACACTAATCGAGACTCCCTGGTTCCCATTCATAAGATGATTTGATAGGTGACTGGAGAGTCAAGAAGTGATCAGTAAGACTCTCACACCCTTTAACAGTCCCATATGGCCAGTGAGAAAATCTAATGGAGAGTGGAGACTAACAGTGGACTACCGTGGTCTGAATGAAGTCACACCACCACTGAGTGCTGCCGTGCCAGATATGATAGAACTTCAGTATGAACTGGAGTCAAAAACAGCCAAGTGGTATGCCACCATTGATATTGCCAATGCATTCTTCTCCATTCCTTTTGCACCAGAGTGCAGACCACAGTTTGCTTTCACTTGGAGGGACGTCCAGTACACCTGGAATTGATTGCCCCAGGGGTGGAAACACAGTCCTACCATTTGTCATGAATTGATATAGACTGCACTGGAATAAAGTTAAGCTCCTTAACATCTGCAGTATATTGATGACATCATTGTGTGGGGCAACACAGCAGAGGAAGTGTTTGAGAAGGGGAGAAAAATAATTCAGATTATTTTGAAAGCTGTTTTTGCTATAAAACTAAGTAAGATCAAAGGACCTGCACAGGAAATAAAGTTTTTAGGAATAAAATGGCAAGATGGATGTCATCACATTCCAATAGATGTGATAAATAAAATAACAGCCATGTCTCCACTAACTAACGAAAGCAAAACGCAAGCTTTCTTAGGTGATGTGGGTTTCTGGAGAATGCATATTCCAGGTTATAGTATGATTGTAAGTCCTCTCTATTGAGTGACCCAGTAGAAGAATTATTTTGAATGGGGCCCTGAGCAGCAGCAAGGCTTTGAACAAATTTAACAGGATATAGTTTGTGTAGTAGCTCTTGGGTCAGTCCAGACAGGACGATGTGAAGAATGCACTTTACACCTCAGCCAGGGACCACGGCCCCACCTGGAGCCTCTGGCAGAAAGCACCTGGAGAGACTCAAGGTCGACGCTTAGGGATGTAAAGCCAAGGATACGGAGGATCTGAAGCTTGTTACACTCCAACTGAAAAAGAAATATTGGGAGCATATAAAGGAATTTGAGCTGCTTCAGAAGTGGTTGGTACTGAAGCACAGCTCCTCCTGGCACCCCAACTGCCAGTGCTGGGATGGATGTTCAAAGGAAAGGTCCCCTCTACATATCATACAACTGGTGCTATGTTGAGTAAGTGGGTCCCACTGATAACGCAACAGGCTCAAATGGGAAGTCCCGAATGCCCAGGAATTCTAAAGTGATAATAGCAAGAGGGCTGAAACTTCAGAGTGCCACCAGAGGAGGTGACTCATGTTGAAGAGGCCCCACTGTATAATAAATTAACAGAAAATGAAAAACAATATGCCCTGTTTACAAATGGGTCCTGTCATATTGTGGGAAAACATTGAAGGTGGAAAGCTTCTGTGTGGAGTCCTACAGGACGAGTTGCAGAAGCCACTGAAGGACAAGGTGAATCAAGTCAGTTTGCAGAGGTGAAAGCCATCCAGTTGGCTTTAGATATTGCTGAAAGGGAAAAATGGCCTGTGCTTTATCTCTACACTGATTCATGGATGGTGGCAAATGCCCCGTGGGAGTGGTTAAAGCAATGGAAGCAGAGCAACTGGCAGTATAGAGGCAAATCCATCTGGGCTGCTGCATTGTGGCGAGATATTGCTGCCCAGCTAGAGAAGCTGGTTGTAGAAGTCCATCACGTAGATGCCCATGTACCCAAGAGTCGAGCCACTGAAGAACATCAAAACAACCAGCAGGTTGACCAGGCTGCTAGAATTGAAGTGGCTCAGGTGGACCTGGACTGGAAACATAAGGGTGAGCTATTTATAAATCAGTGGCCCCATGACACATCAGGACATCTAGGAAAGGATGCAACATACAAATGGGCTCGTGATCAAGGGATGGACTTGACCATTGATGCCATTGCACAGCTTATCCATGAATGTAAAATATGCACCATAATGAAACAAGCCAAGCAGTTAAAGCCTCTGTGGTATGGAGGACGATGGCTGAAATATAAATATGGGGAAGCCTGGCAGATTGATTATATCACAATACCACGAACCCATCATGGCAAGCACCATGTGCTTACAATGGAAGTAGCTTTTTAAAATAGTTTCAGGGAAGTCTGTTCACATCCTATAGAATGCAAAAGAAATAATTATTTTGCTAGTATGCAAATAAATGCTGTTCATGGTCCAATGTATAATCAGCAGAGAGATTATTGCTATTCCCTGACTTATCTAGCCAATGCAACTTCTGGTGATTTGGATTTCAGGAAGAGGGAAAGTTGAAGTCATGCTATGTAATTGAGACAGATAATGTCTTTATAAAAATGAGCCCTCCTGTACCTGCCCATACAATTCTCAACAGATTGCTTGCCCTCCTGGCTGGAATGCTACCTACTTTTCATACTTTTCATATTTGAGTTGCAAATCTGGATGCTTTTTGCATGATAACAGTAACGAGAAAGATAGTCTTTGCAGCTTTTTCAATCACCTAGTTGTTCTGGTTTTGTTGGGGGGGGGTGGCTAAGGTGGTAGCTTCTGTAGGAAACTGCTAGAAGTCGCTCCCCTTTGTTTAGTGGACTCGGCCGGGCCTAGGGCAGACCCGCTGCTGGCCAAGGCTGAGCCAATTGGTAGCAGAATGTCCCGTGATAACGCCTCTGCAATAACATATTTAAGAAGGGGAAAACAGAAAAAAAACAGAAGGAGAAGATGTGAAGCAGCTGAGCGGGGGCAGAGACGGGGAGGCGCAGGCCTTGTGGGCCTTGCAGGCCTCACCCTCTGGCCTCCCACCGGGCAGCCGACTGGGCCCGACTCGGCCCGGCCTGGCTGCAAGAAGTGGAGAGGAGATGAGAAGTGAATAAGATGTAAAAAGGATCCTGAGAGGCGTCTGCCAGCCTGTTGTGAGGAACGGCTGCAGACGCCAAGGTCAGTGAAGAAGGAGGGGGAGGAGTAACGCGGCTCCTGGCCAAGATTCCCCTGCAACTCGTGGTGACGACCATGGTGGAGCAGGTTGTCCCCCTGCAGCCCATGGAGGTCCACGGAGGGGCAGAGATCCACCTGCAGCCTGTGGAGGACCCCACGCTGGAGCAGGTGGAGGCCTGAAGGAGGCTGTGGCCCGTGGAGGGCCCGCTGGGACAGCTGTTCTAGAGGGACTGCACCCCGTGGAAGAGATGACCCATGCCAGAGCAGTTTCACGAAGGACTGTGGCCCGTGGGAGGGACCCCACGATGGAGCAGGGGAGGAATGCAAGGAGTTCTTCCCCCGATGATGACACAGCGGCGTAAAACAACGCGTGATGAACTGACCGCGACCCCCATTCCCTCTTCCCCCCCCGTGCCACTCAGGAGGGGAGGTAGCATAGATAATGTTAAGCTTGGGAAGAGGGAGGGGTGGGGGGAGGTTATCTTGTTCCCTGTCTCATTCTCCTGCTAGTTTTAGAAATAAATGAATAGTTTTCCCCAAGTCGAGTCTGTTTTGCCCGTGACGGTAACTTTAAGGATTTCTCCCTGTCCTTATCTCAAACCTTGAGCCGTTTTTCTTATATCATCTCCCCCTATTCTCTCGGAGGGTGGGGGGAGTGAGAGAGAGACTGCGTAGTCTGGTCCCGATCGGGGCTGAACTACGACACTAGTCCATGTAGTCAGAGGCACTTGCAATTTAACCTAGTAAAGTTTGATAGATACTGACTAAGCCAGTGTACCTGTTTGATACGTGCTACTGAAAATTTAAGATGTGGCATTTGTGTTCATGTATGGGTCCATAAAATAATATAAAAGTTTGTTGATAAGGATATGTTGGGCTATTACTTAGTGTCACGTTCCGATTTCGGACGAGAGGAAGGCCCCCTTGTGTTCTAGTAGACCTCAGACAAGTCTGGGAGGCTAGGGGCGGCTGGACCGAGCTCTCACACACACCGGAGCGTGGTTTTGTTTGTATTCTCGGGAACAGAATTAAGACTCAAAACGGAGTCAAGTGCCAGGTAGCTTTATTAACCTGATAAGAAGTTTGTAATTGGAAGAGAAAGGAGAGAAAGGAAAGAAAGAGGGAAAAGAGTTTTGGTTGTAATAGCTACCACCACGGAGCTGCGGCGTCCCGACAGTTCAGTTCGCTCGATGGGGGAACGATCTGTCCGGTGTTGGTCGTCTCGATGTCGGTTCCGTGGATGTGTATTCCGTTGAATGAATGAAGTGAAGAGTAGTGAAGTGTAGAAGTGTAGAAGTCTCGAAGTGTAGAAGAAGTGTAGAAGAAGTGTAGAAGAAGTGTCGAAGAAGTGTCTCAGTCTTGAAGAAGTGTCTTAGTCTAAATCTAAAAGTCTAGAAGTCTAAGTCTAGAAGTCTAGAAGTGTCCCTTTTTATGTTGGTTGTTCTCATTGTATTTCGAGAGCTGGTTTTCCTAGCTGCACCCCTCACCTGGCGGTGATATGCATGCCCATTAGTGGGTGATCCATTACCAGGCGATATGCATGCCCATTACCGGGCGATATGTATCTCTGGGCGCATGCCGGGGGGCTAGGGCTAGATTTCTCGGAACCAGCTCTGCATTCAGGTTTGCAAGACAACAGGAGTTGCCTTGCAAGATAACGGGAAGCCATTGCTCGGGTGGTGGCCCGCTGTTTCAACAATGTTGAGACAAATTTTTGACACAGTCTTTTACACTTAGTTTTCCAAGCAGGGCTAGCTTCAAAGTTGGATCAGGTTGCTCAGAGCCTTGCCCAGGTGAGATCTGAAAATCTGATGGATAGAAGTTGCAAAAATCTTTGACTAGCCTTTTCTTACTGCTAGACTACCATCCTAGTGAAGAACTTATTTTTCTGATGTCCAATCTGAGCCTTCCAAGCAATGATTTGTGACCATTGCTCCCTTTAGTTCATCCGGCATTACCATGCTGTACATGAAGAGCAAAAAGATTCAGCACTTGGAAGGAAAATGAATGACCACAATGAGGTCAATATATATAATCCTGTTCTGGTTTCAGCAGGAATGGAGTTAATTTTCCTCTCAGTAGCCAGTGTGTTTTGGATTTCATATGTGAAGAATGTTGATAAAAACAGTCTGATGATACGAGTTGTTGTTAATGAGACCAAGGACACCCTCTGTCTTTCTCTGTCTCACTAATGTGCAGATACAGGAAGCTGGGAGAAAGACAGACAGAATAATTGATCCAAACTGGCCAAAGAGAGTATTCCATGCCATAAACATCATGCTCAGTATATAAGTGGGGGTTGCCCATGGGAGGGGGCATCCTTGGCATCCATTTTCCCCTTCTTTCACCTCTCTCTCGCTTGCTGGCATCGTTCCCTCTACCTTGCTGTCTCGCTCTCACTCCTTTGCTTGCTGCTCCGTTTTGTTTCCGTGATCGCTGTTCGCGACGGGTATCAGTCATTGGGACATCGGGTGGTGAGAAATAGTACATTGTTGATTTTGTTTATTTTATTATCCTTATATTCTGTTATGATTGTAGTTTTCCTTTGCTATTCTAGTAAACTGTCTTCATCTCGACCCAGGAGTTTTCCCTTCTTCCCAGTTCTCTCCATCATCCCTCTGAGGAGAGGAAGAGTGAACGAGAAACTGTGTGCCATCCAGCTGGCTTTAGATATTGCTGAATGGGAAAAATGGCCAATGCTATATCTCTACACTGACTCATGGATGGTGGCAAACACTTTGTGGGATGGTTAAAGCAATGGAAGAATAGCAACTGGCAGCACAGAGGTGAGCCCATCTGGTCTGCTCTGTTGTGGCAAGATATTGCTGCCTGGTTAGAGAATCTGATTGTAAAAGTATGTCATGTAGATGCCCACATACTCAAGAGTCAAGCCACTGAAGAACATGAAAACAACCAGCGGGTGGATCAGGCTGCCAAGATTAAAGTTTCCCAAGTGGATCTAGACTGGCAACATAGGGGTGTGAAATGTGAATGTGAAACATGTGCTGCAATTAAGCAAGCCAAGCAGCTAAAGCCTCTGTGGTATGGAGGACGATGGTTGAAATATTAATATGGAGAGGCCTGGCAGATTGATTACATCACACTCCCACAAAGTCACCAATGCAAGCGCCATGTGCTTACAATGGTGGAAGCAACCACTGGGTGGCTAGAGTGTACCCCATGCCACCGGCCGAAACACCATCCTGGGCCTTGAGAAGCAAGTTCTCTGGCGACATGGCACTCCAGAAAGAATTGAATCAGACAATAGGACTCATTTCTGAAACAACCTCATAGACACCTGGGCCAAAGAGCATGGCATTGAGTGGGTATATCACATCCCCTATCACGCACCAGCCTCTGGAAAGATTGAACGGTACAATGGACTGCTGAAAACTACACTGAGAGCAATGGGTGGTGAAACCTTCAAACATTGAGATACACATTTAGCAAAAGCCACTTGTCTAGTCAACACTCGGGGATCCATCAATTGAGCTGTCCCTGCCCAATCTGAATTGCTACGTACTGTAGATGGTGATAAAGTCCCTGTGGTGCATGTGAGGAATATGTTGGGCAAAATAGTGTGGGTTATTCCTCCCCTGGGCAAAGGCAAACCCACTCGTGGGATTGCTTTTGCTCAAGGACCTGGGTGTACTCGGTGGGTGATGCGGGAGGATGAGGAAGTCCAATGTGTACCTCAAGGAGATCTGATTTTAGGTGAAAGTAGCTAGTAATTTGAACTGTCTGATTTCAGCCATCATCAAGGTGAGCAACTTGTCACCTGGTTGCTCTGATGCTGGGACAGCGGGGCCAGTAGCCTGGAATTAGAAGGTAGGGAAGCCAGGCAGCTGGGATCTCTGTCTAGGGAAGTGGCCATTGACAGGGTGATGGGAAGAGAGAAGCCTCTGGAGGTGACTCCTGTCATGCGTGAAGGACAGGTAAATCTTCAAGGAAGATATTATATGCCACCCAAGCAAGCGGACCACCATGGAGAGAGGTATACAGTATCTGAGGGAACTAGCTGTGTGGGAGCTGATTTATCATAACCTGGATAACCCGCAGACATCCGTAGATCCAGATGAAATCCAATGTACCTGACCCATGTGGTGGATATTTGTACAGAGTGCACCATCGTCATATGCCAACTCATTGGCAACAATGAGTTTGAAAAAACGAAGAGGCACCACTGATGCGTGCAGTGACTAAACAACCCCGACAATATGAAGACAATCTCTCTTCCCCGATACGGGCCTGTGTCTTGGCTGTGGAAAGACTGACTGAAAAATACAAAAGGCTGTTCGAAGGCTGCTGCTCAGCGGTGTCTCCGGCTTAGTCGGGGTGGTAAGACTCTCACAAAGGGAAAACAATACGCTGGTAACTGCTTATGCTAGGAACTGTAACTGCTTACGCTGGTAACTGCTTGTGCAAGGCTATAATAGAGCAATAAATACTGTCGTGCTTTTAAATATCATATGCTGGGTGTTCTGGTTTTGTTAGTGAGGGGGGGCCTAAGGTGGTAGCTTCAGCATGAAACCTAGAAGTTGCTCCCCTTTGTTTAGTGGACTCAGCTGGGCCTAGGGCGGACCTGCTGCTGGCCAAGGCAGAGCCAATTGGTAGCAGAATGTTCCGTGATAACGCCTCTGCAATAACATATTTAAGAAGGGGAAAACAGAAAAAGAGGAGGAGAAGATGTGAAGCAGCTGAGCGGGGGGCAGAGAGGGGGAGGCGCGAGCCTTGTGGGCCTTGCAGGCCTCACCCTCTGGCCTCCCGTTGGGCAGCAGACTGGGCCCAACTTGGCCCAGCCTGGCTGCAAGAAGTGGAGAGGAGATGAGCAGTTGAAGTGAATAAGATGTAAAAAGGATCCTGAGAGGCGTCTGCCAGCCTGTTGTGAGAGGAACGGCTGCAGATGCCAAGGTCAGTGAAGAAGGAGGGGGAGGAGTAATATGGCTCCTGGCCAAGATTCCTCTGCAACTCATGGTGAAGACCATGGTGGAGCAGGTTGTCCCCCTGCAGCCCATGGAAGTCCACGGAGGGGCAGAGATCCACCTGCAGCCCGTGGAGGACCCCACGCTGGAGCAGGTGGAGGCCTGAAGGAGGCTGTGGCCCGTGGAGGGCCCGCTGGGACAGCTGTTCTAGAGGGACTGCACCCCGTGGAAGAGATGACCTACGCTGGAGCAGTTTCACGAAGGACTGTGGCCCGTGGGAGGGACCCCACAATGGAGCAGGGGAGGAATGTGAGGAGTTCTTCCCCCAACCATGAAGCAGCGGCGTAAAATAACGCGTGATGAACTGACCGTGACCCCCATTCCCTTCCCCCCCCCCCCCCCCCCCCCGTGCCGCTCGGGAGGGGAAGGTAGTAGAGATAATGTTAAGCCCGGGAAGAGGGAGGGGTGGGGGGGGAGGTTATCTTGTTCCCTGTCTCATTCTCCTGCTAATTTTAGAAATAAATGAATAGTTTTCCCCAAGTCGAGTCTGTTTTGCCCGTGACGGTAACTTTAAGGATTTCTCCCCATCCTTATCTCAAACCTTGAGCCATTTTTCTTATATCATCTCCTCCTATTCTCTCGGAGGGTGGGGGGAGTGAGAGAGAGACTGCGTAGTCTGGTCCCGATCGGGGCTGAGCTATGACACTGGGTCAACTTTGCCTCTTTTCCAATTCCTCTCTCAATTCCCCAGTTTCCAGCAAGGGATCCTAACTGTTTGCCTTCCTTACTTTCCAATTTCTGACTGTTGGCCCCACTATCCCAGAACTGGAGCAACCAGGCAGCAATCCACTCACCTGGCTGGCAGCTGTAATCTTTCCTCATGTCTCGAAATTCTGTTGAGGTCAGGGACCAGGGTGGTTTCCGCTTCCTGTCTGAATTCCCTCACTCCTTCCTCCCATTTCTTTGCCAAAGGACCAGCTTCTTGATCAAACTCTTCCTCTTCTTCCTCTTCCCTTACTAATCAGTGATATGGACCTGTTTTTCTCCTTGTTCACTGTTTCTTTTTCACTACTTAGGCAACTACTTTAGTTGTTGGTTTTTTGGGTCCCTATCTCAACCGTGGCTTCCTCAAATGCACTTTGGGTCCCTGCCTCAACCACAGTCCTCTGAGAGTACTGTGGCTCGATGAGCACAGGCCAGGCCCCAGTACAGTGCTGGAAACTGCTGATTTTCATTTGGGGTAGGGAAGGCACCCTTCTATTAGGTGGTGTGTCAGTTTGCCAGGGTTGCTTGCCTGTTCAGGTGTTAAGTCCCAGGCTATGGGAGGTGATAACCACTCTAAGCACCTGCCCAAATCCTTCCATGCACCCTGCTACCCAGGGACTGGCTGCCTCAGGGCATGTGTCAGTATCACCTCACCCAAAAGTTGTCTACTCTTACACCAGGACGACATCAGATTCCACAAACCCCATAATATGCTAACAGTGTTGATTAGTAGTATTAAACAGCTCATGTAAGGGTGAACAAGGACCTCGGGAGCCTGTGCAACAAACCCACCCACATCAATCCCAGATAGCAAGAGGGAGGCATGGTCCCTCGCCCTCTCCACAAGATAGCTCCCCCAACACAGTAAGGCCATCAATGCAAGGGCAAAGCACATAGCCATTGTTTGCATTAACATGTTCCCAAGCTCAGCAAAATAAAGAGATAAGCAGTGCAGCCAGCAAACTCTGTGACCTGCACAGAAGCTTGCCACTTAACTCCAGCACGCTCAATTCAAAACTGCCATTGTCTCAGGCCCCACATTGGGTGTGAAAAAAGGACCACAGTGGATTGACCTTGGCTGACCACCAGGTGCCCACCAAGCAGCTCTGGCAGTGCCCCTCCTCAGCAGTACAGGGAGGAGAAAATAAGATGAAAAGCTCATCAATCAAGATAAAGGCAGTTTAATAAAGAAAAGCAAAGGAAGCTTTTGTTGCTGAGCATGACATCATATGGTATGGAATATCTCTTTGGTCAGGTTAGGTCAGATGTTCTGGCTATGTCCCCTCCCAATCTCTTGCCCACCTCCAGTCTACAGGCTTTTGGGTGGAAGGAGGGTGACAGATACATTTGACCCGTAGCCATACTTTGGTTCAGACTGACTAAGGAGCAACAGGCCTCGCCCTGTGGTGAATCCCAGAGCTGGAAAGCTCCTGGCTCACGTACAGGGGAGTGAAGGTGACTCTGAAAAATATTTTGAAAGGTGGTTTTGAAACTCAAAAATGCAAGACAACCAAAGTACAGAACAAGATAACAGAACTAAAATGAAGACATCTGTCTTGTCTGTACTATTGACTAACAGCCAACTACTTCACTCTATCAATATTAGCATCAGGATGGGCCCAATTTGAGCTCTTCCTGAATTGCAGCTGGACTGTATACCAGGTGACTCTTGAGCAGGTTTGAGATTCTTTACCTGAGACTAAGAGATCCTTCCTTACCCAAGGCAGAGAGATCCTTTACCTGTGAAAGATCCTCAGTAAGTGACTGATAGCATGCTAAATTAATACTAATGAAACATTACTAATCCATGTAGCTACTCGTTATTATTATAAACATTGTATAGATAATTCCATTAGGCATAAACTGTTGTCCAAGTCTGAGACTAAGATTGGACCTAGCCACGCTTAGGCTCCATAAGGAGTTTAGAAAGCAAGGGGGTCCACTCTGAACCTCGTGACTTCATGGGAGGGTCTTCCTTACTCTTTGCGGCTCTGCTCTCTGTGTGAATCATTCTAACTTGATTCTAACTCAATTTTCTTTTGTATGTTTCTTCCATGCAGTAATTAGTAAGGTGAATCTTGCCATCAAAGTTATTGAACCTTGTCAAACCACTGTTAAACTTTGTTAAATTCCATCAAATTTATTGAACTCTGTCTAATTATTCTTTTACCCCAATAAAACATATTGTTGCTTCTCTCTTTTGAGTGAGGTGCATTCTACTCATCCATGCCAGGGAGGGTGGAATGTGGAGAGACAGTCTTGATGCTGTGAGAGCACTGCTCAGCAGTAGTCAAAACATTGGTGTGTTATCAACACCTCTCTAGCTACAAATACAAAACACAGCACTATGAAGGTTGCTATGGGGAAGTTAACTCCATCACAGTCAGACCTAATACAACATACAGTCTTTTTGGCGCCCAACGTGGGGCATGAAGGGGTCTCACTAGATCAGTCATGAGATCATCAAACCTTAATCTGAGGATCCAAGGTTCAAGCCCCCGGTCAGTTCCAAAGGGCTGAGATAAGGACAGATTTGAATACAGTGTGTTGAAAACAGATTTGTTACAAGCATTCATTACATTGGTTTGGTCATCGCTGGTCACAATGTTGTTTTATTTGTTCTCAAAGCTGTTTTTAGAGCTGTATTGGGCAGCACCCTACCTGCCATATTTTCTGTTTGTTGGTGTTTATGCACAGTTGATCAATGCTGTGCATTGGATTAAAGTTACGGTTGTGCTGTGCTATGTGGCACTGATTTGTTTGATGAGATTGCTGGTAATGGGACCGTTTTCCTATTTGTATTCAGTGGTAGCCAGCAGTGTGCAGAGCGAGGAGGCAGAGGCAGCTCCACCTGGGTATTTCGGGAGCCATCTCGTGGGTGTTGTTTGGAACTATACTGTTGAATATCTGGAGAATCAGGGACACTTAGTGAACAATCCAGACCGAATGGAATTGTTATGTTTGTGAGCAGCAGGCTTCAAGGATATCGCAGAGGCCACCTGTGAGAAAGTAATGAAGCCACCTGTGAAAAAGTAATGAAGCAACCTTGAGAAGAAGGAAAACAGCTGGCATACGTGACTGGGGGCTGAACATGAAACAGGGTGTAGGTGGAGAGGACCGTGCGCGTGAACAGAGACTTAACGAATCATATTTTAGCTAAGAGTGCATACATGATAAAGTTAGCCAATTAGTAGAGAGCTTGCGCATGATACGGAACTAGAAGGGCTATATTAACCGGGATGTATCAACAATAAATTGGCATTTGCTTGATCATACTGGTCGTCAGCAGTGTCCGTGACTTCCGCGTCAGCACTATACTTGTTGTTTTGTTCCGGGAAGCCAGGCCACAGGGGGAACATCTGTTTACAGCTTCTCCCACTTCACCAAGCTGATTTCAACAGCTTTCGAGAATTTTGAATACCCTTGGGATACCCCTACCACCGTGTTCATGTTGATAGGTCTCTTGCAGCTATCTCAGATCTTGATATTGATTAAGTTTTAATTAAGGTGAATTAAAAGGACCATGAATTGGTTATAGATGCACTCGGTGTGATCCAAAACAACCTCTCTCTGGCTTTCAGTTGGATCCAAGCTCAATTGTGGATGCAATCAGTAGCCACATCAATCATAAGAGAAAGTGAAGAAGGCACTTTCCCCACTGAAATTTGGAAAATAGTTTGGGACAGTGCCACTGACTTCGAAAGGACATTCCAATCCTGGTGGTATCTGGTTAATTTTACCTATAACCCCATCAATAGTGTGGCCACAGCTTTTGTGTTAACAATACACAATGCTTTGGTATGTACAATATGCCCAATCATTGCACTAGAACTGAACCACAATGGCACAGTACTCTATCCTCTAGAGCATACAGTATGGGCCGGGAAAAACGGAGATAAGTGGCAAACTACTGATGTTGATGCATGTATTGTGTGAGAACAAGGATTCATTTGTGAAAGCAACACCATCAGAGCTCAAGACATTTTGTCTTGACACCAAACAAAATATTTGCCATTTTGAGATTCGTCCTGACAAAAACCCTGACACAATACTTGCATATATTGGTAAAGGTTGTGCATGCTTGAGGACTGCCTGTGATTCCATATCCATAGGCAGTGTAGTTGTAGATACAAGGGATCACTCAAACTTTTGTGTTTGTAATTTTACAGAAATGACCGGATGTGACTTTTCTTATTTAGCACCGGTGACCTCTCACAAACTCTTGCAATCTAATTACACACTGATTCACGATCTGCCACCTGCACCAGTTGGAATGAATCTCACTTTGGTAAAGAAATTATTACAACACCAGGATTTGATCAAGATCCTGGGAAAGATCAGGGAAAATGGACAGAAAACCTTAGTAATGGTTCATCATGATGTGGAAGAAATACACTGTGTTTTGGAAAGGGTAGAAAAGGATGCAGAACATAAATGGTGGGACACATTTTTCGGATGGTCACCTACTGCTGCAGGCATCTGGAACAAGTTGTGTCACCCCATTGTTGTTCCCTTAACATTGGTCTTAATAAGTTTTGTTTTATCAGCAATACTGTATGTCAAAAACTGGAAAATGGTGAATTGGTTGACACATTTGACTTCTGTACTTGATGCACGCAATCTGCTCAATGTTCCAACCTACATAGATATTCCAAAATCTGCTAATGCAAGGCAGATTGCCTAGAGAAAAACTATATAGAATTGGAATACTTTTACTGTATGTTAGAGAAACAATTTAACCTTTTGCAAATTGTATGGTGATTATACTGCTGTTACTTTTCTCTTTCTCTCTCTCTCTCATTTCTTTCCTGCCTTTTTGAGGGCTATGCTACCACCATGCGGTCCTGATGACAATGTTGAGTCACAGGGTGGTGTAAGGGTCTGTCAGAAAATCAGTATTGTCTCAACCTTGTCATCGAGGACTTCCAGGTGGACTTGCCCACTGTACTGGAAGAGCAGGTTCGGGATCATCTGAGGAACTTAAAGGTGCACAAGTCCATGGGACCTGATGAGATCCATCCACAGATCCTGAGGGAACTGGCGGATGAAGTTGCCAAGCCACTGGCCATCATATTTGAGAAATCGTGGTAGTCTGGTGAGGTCCCCGATGACTGGAAGAGAGGGAACATAACCCCCATTTTTAAAAAGGGGAATAAGGAAGACCTGGGTAACTACAGGCCAGTCAGCCTCACCTCTGTGCCTGGCAAGGTCATGGAGCAGATTCTCCTGGAAACCATGCTAAGGCACATGGAGAGCAAGGAGGTGGTTGGTGACAGCCAACATGGCTTCACCAAGGGCAGATCGTGCCTGACCAATTTGGAGGCCTTCTATGATGGGGTGACGGCATCGGTGGTGTCGTAGTTCAGCCCCGATCGGACCAGACTACGCAGTCTCTCTCTCTCTCCCCCCACACTCCGAGAGAACAGGGAGAGAAAATATAAGGAAAAACGGCTCGAGGTTTGAGATAAGGACAGGGAGAAATCCTTAAAGTTACCGTCACAGGCAAAACAGACTCGACTTGGGGAAAACTATTCATTTATTACTACAAACAGCAGGATAATGAGACAGAGAACAAGATAACCTCCCTCCACCCCTCCCTCTTCCCGAGCTTAACATTATCTCTACTACCTTCCCCTCCCGAGCGGCACAGGGGGGAAGAGGGAATGGGGATTGCAGTCAGTTCATCATACGTTGTTTTACGCCGCTGCTTCATGGTTGGGGGAAGAACTCCTCACATTCCTCCCCTGCTCCGTTGTGGGGTCCCTCCCACGGGCCACAGTCCTTCGTGGAACTGCTCCGGCATGGGTCATCTCTTCCACGGGTGCAGTCCCTCTAGAACAGCTGTCCCAGCGGGCCCTCCATGGGCCACAGCCTCCTTCAGGCATCCACCTCCCCCGGTACGGGGTCCTTCACGGGCTCCAAGTGGATCTCTGCTCCTCCGTGGACCTCCATGGGCTGCAGGGGGACAACCTGCTCCACCATGGTCGTCACCAGAGGGTGCAGGGGAATCTTGGCCAGGAGCCACATTACTCCTCCCCCTCCTTCTTCACTGACCTTGGCGTCTGCAGCCGTTCCTCACAACAGGCTGGTAGATGTCTCTCAGGATCTTTTTTACATCTTATTCATATCATATCTCATCTCCTCTCCACTTCTTGCAGCCAGGCCGGACCAAGTTGGGCCCAGTCGGCTGCCTGGCGAGAGGCCAGAGGGTGAGGCCTGCAAGGCCCATGAGGCCTGCGCCTCCCCCTCTGCGCCTCTGCCCCCGCTCAGCTTCTTCACATCTTCTCTTCTCTCTTTTTTTTTCTGTTTTCCCATTCTTAAATACATTATCGCAGAGGCGTTATCACGAGACATTCTGCTACCAATCGGCTCGGCCTTGGCCAGCAGTGGGTCTGCCCTAGGCCTGGCCAAGTCCCCTGAACAAAGGGGAGCGACTTCTAGCAGTTTCCCACAGAAGCTACCACCTTAGGCCCCCCCTCACTAACAAAACCACGACAGGTGGACAAGGGACAAGCAACAGACATTATCTACCTGGACTTGTGCAAAGCTTTTGACAGTGTCCCACACGACATCCTTCTCTCTAAACTAGAGAGACATGGGTTTGATGGAAGGACCACTCAGTGGATAAGGAGTTGGCTGGATGGCCGCACTCAGAGAGTGGCGGTTAACGGCTCAGTGTCCATGTGGAGACCGGTCACGAGTGGCGTCCCTCAGGGGTCCGTGTTGGGCCCGGCCCTGTTCAACATCTTTGTCGGCGACATGGACAGTGGGATAGAGTGCACCCTCAGCAAGTTCGCCGATGACACCAAGTTGTGTGGTGCCGTCAACATGCTGGAAGGGAAGGATGCCATCCAGAGGGACCTTGACAGGCTGGAGAGGTGGGCCCGTGCCAACCTCATGAAGTTCAACCAGGCCAAGTGCAAGGTCCTGCACCTGGGTCATGGCAATCCCAGGCACAAATACAGGCTGGGTGGGGAATGGATTGAGAGCAGCCCTGAGGAGAAGGACTTGGGAGTGCTGGTGGATGAGAAGCTCAACATGAGCAGGCAATGCACCCTTGCGGCCCAGAAGGCCAACCGCATCCTGGGCTGCATCAAGAGAAGTGTGGCCAGCAGGTTGAGGGAGGGGATTCTCCCCCTCTACTCTGCCCTGGTGAGACCCCACCTGGGGTACTGTGTCCAGTTCTGGAGCCCCCAGCACAAGAAGGACATGGACCAGTTGGAGAAGGTCCAGAGGAGGGCCACAAAGAGATAAAAGGGCTGGAGCACCTCTCTTATGAGGACAGGCTGAGAGAGTTGGGGCTGTTCAGCCTGGAGAAGAGGAGGCTCCGGGGAGACCTGATAGCAGTCTTCCAGTACCTCAAGGGGGCCTACAAGAAAGATGGGGAGAGGCTGTTCAGCAGGGCCTGTTGCAGTAGGACAAGGGGTAATGGTTTTAAAATAGAGGGGGGTAGATTTAGATTGGATATTAGGAAAAAATTTTTTACAATGTGAGTTATAGAACACTGGAACAGGTTGCCCAGAAAGGTGGTGGAGGCCCCATCCCTGGAAACGTTCAAGGCCAGGTTGGATGAGGCTCTGAGCAACCTGATGTAGTTGGGGATGTCCCTGCTCCTTGCAGGGGGGTTGGACTAGATGACCTTTGAAGGTCCCTTCCAACCCTAACCATTCTATGATTCTATGATTCTATGACTATGGATTTGATGTGGCCTAAAAGTTAGGCTCATAACTTGACATGAGTTGCTGCAAGCAGCTTGCCTGAGACACAGTTTTTCCTAGGAACAGAACTGTTATGGACAAGACTGACTCTGGCCTAACAAAAAAATGTACAACATCCTTGAGATGGTGGACAGAGTGGCACAGAGGTGCCACGGCTTATCCCTGTTGTCAAAACTGGCAGAGATAACCATGCAGCTGCTATCGAGGAGGATGAATCACAACTGCTGTCTCAAAAACAACGGTGAGAAAGTGCTCTTTAATGGAACTTTGCTAATTATAATGTACAAAAAACACACTTCTATCCTAAGAGCCGAGAACAGGCGGAGATCCCCGAAGTAAAGGAGGAGCAAGGTTTGCTACTTGGCATAAAAGGTTGACCCCTAACAACGAGACCCCTGAGAATTCTCCCCACCAAGGATCGACATCGACATGGATCATGAAGACCGGCGGGACGCTGCCTGGATCTGGGACCATAGGGATGCCTTGGATCCACAGTGGTAGCTATTATCCTTTTTTCCTATCTTTACTTTTCCTTTTCACTCCCTTTCACCTATCGCATGCCGCTTTACGGGCAAAATAATAAAGTTTGTGCTGTTTGATTGTAACCAACCCCTTTGGCGTGTTCGCTGTAATTTTGTACTTTGAGATTGCATTAAAAGAACCATCATGAGTCCCGAGTGGGCCGTGACACCAGTCTGCGATTCCTTCCAAGATAACCATTCTATGATTCTGTGATTCCTGGGCAATTGGGGTTTCCTATTCGAGCCCACTGTGTGAGCAGTGCGACCAATTTACTCCATGTAGCATTGGTTGCATGACGTGTAGAGGGGACCCTCCCTTTGAACAGCCAGCCCAGCACTGGCAGTCGGGGTGCCAGGAGGAGCTGTGCTTCAGTACCAATCACTTCTGAAGCAGCTCGAACTCCTTCGTATGCTGCCAGTATCTCTTTTTCAGTTGGAGTATAGCAGGCCTCAGATTCTCTATATCCCCAGCTCCAAAATCCCAAGGGGTCAACCTCGAGTTTCCCCTGGTGCTTTGTGCCAGAGACTCCAGGTAGGGCCATTCTCCCCAGCTGCAGTGTAGAGCACATTTTTTACCTCTTGCCCTGTCCAGACTGGCCCAAGAGCTACTGCATGAACAATTTCTTGTTTAATTTGTTCAAAGGCTTGTCATTGTTCAGGGCCCCATTTTAAATCATTCGTCTTTCAGGTCACTTCATATAGAGGGCTTACAACCGTACTGTAATTAGGGATATGCATCCTCCAGAAACCCACAACACCCAGGAAAGCTTGCGTTTCCTTTTTGTCAGTCAGCGCAGCCATAGCTGTTATTCTGTTGGCTACATCTATTGGAATCTGACAACATCCAACTTGCCATTTTATTTCCAAAAACTGTATCTCTCTTGCAGGTCCTTTGACCTTACTTCGTTTTATGGCAAACCCAGCTGTCAGGAGGATTTTAATTATTTTCTCCCCTTTTTCAAAAGCTTCTGATGCTGTATTGCCCCATACGATTATGTCATCAATGTACTGCAGGTGCTCTGGAGCGCCACCCTTTTCCAGTGCAGTCTGGATCAGCCCATGGCAAATGGCGGGGCTGTGTTTCCACCCCTGGGGCAGTCGATTCTACGTGTACTGGACGCCCCTCCAAGTGAAAGCAAACTGTGGCCTGCATTCTGCTGCCAAAGGGATGGAGAAGAACGCATTGGCAATATCAATGGTGGCATACCACTTGGCTGCCTTGGATTCCAGTTCATACTGAAGTTCTAGCATGTCTGGCACAGCACCACTCAGTGGTGGTGTAACCTCATTCAGGCCATGATAGTCCACTGTTAGTCTCCACTCTCCACTGGATTCTCTCACTGGCCATATAGGACTGTTAAAAGGTGAGCGGGACTTGCTGATCACTCCCTGGCTCTCCAGTCGATGAATCAGCTTATGGATGGAGATCACGGAGGAGTCTCGGTTGGTGAGATACTGCCGCTGGTGCACCGTGGTGGTAGCAATCAGCACCTGTTGTTGTTCAACCCTCAGCAGCCCCACAACAAAAGGATCCTCCAAGAGACCAGGCAAGGTGGACAACTGTACAATTTCCTCCATCTCCAAAGCACCTACACCAAAAGCCCACCGGTACCCTTTTGGGTCCTTGAAATACCCGCTCCTGAGGTAATCTATACCAAGAATGCATGGAGCATCTGGGCCAGTCACTATGGGGATGCTTTTGCCACTCATTCCATTAGGCCCACTTCAGCCTCCAGTACAGTTAGATGTTGGCATCCTCCCGTCACTAAATAAATACAAATGGGTTCTGCCCTGATGCACGGATCAAACTCTACAACTCAGAGAGAGGTATAAAGCAGGTATGTTTATTCGGCATCGGGTGCGTGGGGGATCCCTCCTCCAAAAACACACACAGCAACAGCACATTTTACCAAAAATTTATACGGTGCAGGTATACATATTCAAACGATTGCACAATACAGACATACATATCCATAAGTGAGGCGGGGTTAGTAAAAAAAAACCACTTGCGTTAGCATTTCAGATCTGTCTCTGGTGGTCGTTTACTTCTTCAGGGGTCTTATCTTCCTCTAGATAAACTTTAGTCATTCACCCATGCTCTCCTTTCACTTGGTGATTTCAGCAGTTTCTTAAAGACTTCTGACCAACATTACAGCTCCTGTTATCATGTCCTTTGCTTGACATATTAGTCCTTGACAAATACCAGTTTCTTGACAAATACCAGTCCCTGATAAGCTTGAGTGAGTTTCAAGGCAAAAAGGATTGTTAGGCATTTTCTAGCAGACAGTTAGTCTCCTAAATCAAGCAATATTTAGGAGACAGTTAATTCCCTGTATCAGCCCCATTATATCTTGATGGCATCAAGGTACATTGTGCACCAGTGTCCACTAGAGCTTTATACTCTTGTGGGTCTGACGTGCCAAGCCATTGAATGCACACAGTCCAATAAACTCGGTTGACCCTCTCCTCCACCTGGCTTGAGGAAGGGCCTCTCTAATCCTGGCCACAGTATTCATTGTTCATTTCTTTTCAATATGCAGCAGAGGTCCCTTCAAGAGGGTCAGAACTAAGGCTATTCCTTCTACTCTGCCTATTGGAGACTGGTGCAGTAATTTTCCAGGGAGAACTTATATTTGCAATTGCTTTTCCCCCCGCAACTCACATACCCATGTCTCTAGGGCCGAGGTAGGTTTGCCATCCCCCACTTCCCCATGTCCTCTCCTTTGTCACGCAAGGTAAACTTGGTACTGTAAAGTACCAAGTTTACAAGGTAAACAGAGTACTATCTCTCTTGAGCAGGGAAACGTTTACTCCTAATAGCTGAAGTATTGGCCCATACCAGTGAGGAATGAGACGTATTCACTTTGAATTGCTGGAACTCCTGGGACAGTTTCTCCACAGCCGAGATGCAGGCCCATAGGGAGGAAGATAGACTTTCTTCTTACTGGTGGAGCTGGCCAGCCAGTTCATCCACTGTTTGTTCCTCTCCATCTTTCCAGGTCATAACTGCCAGTGAGTTGGCATATAACAGTGGTGCACTTCAAACAAACTTCAACTAACGTGCGGAAAACGGACTCCACAATCTGTAAGATTGTAAAGTAGGTATGTTTATTCGGCTCCGGGCAGCACGGGGGGGGGGGGGGGGGGGGGGGTAGTCCCGCCAAAACTGTGCCCGCCTGATGCGGCAACTCACTTGAACCAGGTGTTACATATACATGAAGTTTCAAAACACGCCTATACATGTGCATGACCTATCCCCACTTCGTATTAAAATTAGTTCCAAGGGGTCATTTCCATAAACTCCTCCTATCCGCGCCTGCGCAGTGCCTCGTGGTGGTGGTCGTCGGGGGTCGTGGGGATGAAGACAGGTGGCTCCTCTTCGTCACCGCTAGTAACCTTTTGTTTTTGTGCAGACGCAGTTATGTTTTGGCTCTTATCCAAGCTGTAGGGTCGGTTTAGCTGGTTCTTGGAGGGGGCCCCCTGGTTCTTATCAGGAACTGTCCTTGTGAGGAATGCAAGACTTCCCACCTCAGATAATTTACACAACAAATAGCACCATTTGTCTTAGTAATGCACAACTGTAACTAATCAATGCCATATCTATTAGAATTTCTTTAACCCCTTCTTTCACTGGCTTACATAAAATGAACATGTCCATGAAAGTAGGACTTAAAAAGAGGAAAAAAACAATTTTTATGGACTCCATTGCTCTGAATGGTTTTAGTTTAGTTAGAACCATTTTTATACAGGGCTTAGAAAGGGCTAGCACGAGTACAGGTCATCTTCTGTTGCTGATGGCTACGCTTAACTTTGTGTTCAGGTTATTAAATATGTCATTAAATTCCTAAAACCTACCTCTACTACAGTAAGATAGGGATGAAAACTAGATACACAGCTTGTACTTTGCCCTCTGTTTATTGCTTTTTCAGAATATCTGGAAGATTGTACATCGTCTTTCAATTTTAACTTCTCTATCAAATAGGGCTTAACATTTTTGCCCAGACAGCACCATTTCCTGGAAGACAAATCTGTAATATGAAACAGGAAATCTAGTTTAGATATAACATAGAAATCATTGTGATTTTAATTTCTTCATTAAAGATTATGTGGATGAAGTAATGTTGAACACAGCCTTGAGTACTTTTAAAAAATAGGCAATGTTGAGGGTTTGTGAAAAGCAAAATAAATCAACACAATTCTCTCAGTCTCATTGAGCTCGCCTTTTTTTGATGATCTTGTTTTTGATAGATCCTTCTTGCCTTGCTGTTAGAAAATCAGCAGTGTCTGAAGTTAACCCAATCCCAATCCATGTATCTTGTAAAAATTATATACTTCAGGGATATTATGGACTTGTGGAAATCTCTTTCTAGTCTGGTGAAGTGAGGGGCTATCCTTTTTCAACTGCATACTGTACTGATACTAAGAACAATACCTTCAAATTGTGAACATCTACCTTTCTTGAGAAAAAAAGTAATTTTAGGCACTTAAATGAATGGCCTAGTTTTGACAAGTGCCACACCACATAGTGGTCTCAGTATTACTGTGCATTGCTTAGCACTTTTAAAAAGCAACAGGTTCTTTATGCAGGAGTGTTTGTCATACAAATGTACGCACTGTTGTTTGAATGATTCACCAGCACAGAGCTGGGAAGTGTACTTGAATGTCTTTGCAGAAAATGTTTTCAGTAACAATTTCTTTCTCTGCTTTCATCACATATTTTAACATATTAAGTACTTAAAAATAGACCCGTAGGGTGTCATTGTTAATGTGATAAGACAAATACATTTGAAAGCAGAGTTCACTCTGACAAAATAAATTTAGATCACTTTTCTCTGTATTGGGACTTATGACATTTCTGGTTTTTCCCTGTTAGTCTCTAATAATTTCCCATGGTTTTAATGACTCATAAATAAAGAGCTGAAGATATCTGTTGGCATATTTTTTCCATGAATTACTTACAGTGCAGAATGTGAATTCTCATTTGAGTTAGAGTCTGATCACTCAGAGTCGAAATACCTACTTTGATAAGCTTCAGCACCTAGAGGGAAAGTAAATTTTAAATTTTAATTGCGCTTGTTCGGGATGTCCCTTCCTCCAGGCGGTTTGGCAAGGGGAGTTCTCTGGTCACCTCCAGGATGTGGAACCATTTTTGCTTCGGCTCACCTCAGGTTCCTAGAGTCTGTTTTATCAGCTAGAGGGTTAACAGGGCCATAATCGCGCCCGTATTTAATCAACTCCTGAGCTACCTCCCCCCAAGTCCACATCTTCCTATCCAGGGCTCGGCAATGCCGATCAAGTGTGAGCCCCTCTAAGGCAGCTGCAACTTTTTTGCCCTGGGGCATTGCTTGTATTTTCCCTCGACTGGTTTTAAAGAATCAGGGAGTCCCCTTATAAGGGGAGTCATTCTTTCAGGATCCACCGGCATCAGCACTGGGGACTCCTGCCTAGACTCCAATTTCCAGTTATACATCGTTTGCAAACAAGCCGCTTTCTGTACACTTTCCACTATTTGATCAACAGTCCCTATGATTGCAAGGGGATCACCTCATTCCAGGAGATTTAGCCCCCCAGCCCAATAGGCTGCCCGCTGCGTGAGAGACCACGGAGCACAGTGGTCTCTTGAAACAAAGAAGTTCACTCAACAGTCAGAATCCAATATGACTGTTAAGCAGGTATTCTTTATTAGCAGTGCTGGGCAGCACTGGGGATTGCTCCACCACGAGTGCTCCAACAAACAGGCGAAATCACAGAGAATACATGTTGCAAAACCATACATATTCAACAGATTTCTGAGAACTAATTTACATAAACATAATATTTCCTGGAACTCATTAATATATGTTCATCTTCGCATGTGCAGAGGTTCTTTCTGGTGGTCTTTGCGAGTCCTCTGGTGGTCCAGGGATGAAGTAAATACTCCTCACTGTATTCGCTAGTTGAACTCTGAGTCTCTCTTCTATACAGGGCCTTGTCTTGGCTCATTGCTCTGCTTGTAAATTCCTTAAGCCCCCCTTATCTTGGTTTCAGCTAGTGTCTGCTGAAAGTACTTTGTTACGTTAAATTTTACGACTCTGTTGTTCTTTCTCTCAAGGTTAGTTTACATTTTCACACAAGGATTACATTGCTATGCAGAACATAGTGGTTACAATTGGAACACATTATTCATTAGTTTGGAGCCAACTCAGTCTCAATAGTCAAGGATTCTGCTGCCCGCTTGAAATTCCTTGCCTCTACAGCAGCAATCAAACTGGCACCAGGAACAGCACAAACAATTGACTTTCCCTTACCAGTTTTCACTCTCGCATCCTTTTGCAGGACATTCATTCTATCCACTACACTGCAAAATTTGCCAGTTCTCCCGGACCCAATCCATCCCAGGCACAGAGGGTCATGCACCATAACTTTTCAAAAAATCTATCAAGGCATCTTTCCCCAGAGGGGCAACTGCTTCATTATTCATTTCTCACAGAGAGGGGGACGATTGTCTCAGGGAGGTAACACGTATAATTTTATCATAAACTCACAATATATATCATCCGCGCCCCTATGTCCCTGAGAGGTCTCACTTATCTCAATATCAAACATGGCACTTTCATCTCAAGGGATCCTGTCCGTGATGCCAATGTTACGATCCGATATTGGACGAGAGGAAGGCCCCCTTGCGTTCTAGCTGACCTCTGACGAGTCTGGGAGGCTAGGGGCGGCTGGATCAAGAGAATCCTGCAGATTCGATCACCTTGTTATAAATGAGTTGAGTCCCAAAACAGGATTCCAATTATAGTTTCCAATTTATTGAATAGAAACAAGCAAACAGCGCTGGGTGCGCCGGGAGTCTTCGCTCCACCAAGACGCACACCCCTTTGTTTACAGTTACAGTATTTATAACCTCTCCCGGTCCCCCCATCGTGCCTGCCTCCTTTTTTTTGGGGAGCTCACAATCTACATTCCATTGGTTACTCACACCGTTCGCGGCAGGTACTGATTGGCCAAGAGCGAATCACTAGCCACTATACAGGTGTTAATTGGCTAAAAGTACAGAAGCGGCTGGTCCCATATTTGGGGTTGTTTACGTGCCTGTGGTCATCAGCCCCCAGCCCGCTTTTCCCGCCTTTTGCTCGCTCCATTGTCAAGTGTCCTTCTTATGCAAACAACGCTGTTAAGCAGGTAAAATCCTTAATTATGTCAAACTACTAAGGCAGGAGTGAATCCTGCCAAACACATTTTTAATAACTTAAATAAACCTCCCAAAGACGTTTATAACTTTAACCAAAACTTACAGAACTATGTACATATCTTCCTGTTTCCCCTAAGCCTGTGGTTATATAAGAACAAACAGGATAATCAAAGATTCCATATACAAAGAGGGTCACATTTCACCATGCAACCCTAGTATTGCTTCACATTAACACGAATCAGGTGAACATATCTCACAATCCCCCATCTTCTTTTTTGTTGGTATTGATTCGTGTTTTTTGTTTCCAATTGTGCTAACACTTGCTGAATTGATGTTAATTCTGGATCCTATTTTGTTTTTATTATCTTCAGGGAATGGTTTCTTTCTTTCCCTGGTTCTGGATCAATAGGTATCACTGAATGTATTAGCTTAGTACAGCAAGGTATTAAACATGGAATTATTAATAATCCTCCACATATCCCCAATATAACTATTCCAATTTTCGTAAGCCAATCACCGCCCATAAAGTCTCCCATACTTCCCCTAAATTGATTCCATTCCAAATCTGAACTGGAACATGCGCAATTTTCTTCATTTCCTTTACAAGCTCAGTTATAGCTTTTCCTTCATCATCAATTTCTAGACATCAATCACTAAGATTAAATTTTCCACAAACATTCCCTTCTTGTGCTAGCAAATAATCCAAAGCTAAGCGATTTTGATATAGGGCAGTTCTCATCTTGGTGTTCTGTTTTGCAATTAATCCAAGTGCATCTCCGTTTCTATTTACAACTATTTCTACTACAGCTTGTAACTTTATTATTCTATTAAGCATATATATTGGGGTTCTGTAGCCCCAGGATCCGTTTTCTGCCCATGTAGCTGGATCATAAGAGGCAATGATTCTTTCAGGAGGCCATTCGTTATCTTTCCAATTTCTAATCTGTACGCCTCGCTTATGGCGCCTTTTTCTTAACTCTTCGGCTTCAGTATACACCTGAACCCCTAGCCGTTCTCCCCTATTTATGGGTAACAGGAAAAAACTGGGTCTTATAGTTCCTAAAACACAGGATCCTGTCCAATTCTTTGGCAAATATGCATAAGCTGATTTGCCACAAATCCAATAATGTCCTTCAGGAGTTGGCCAACCATTTGGTATATTTGTTCCATTGGTCCAATTCTTAAATTGATTATTTATTTCCAGGGGGCTTCCCCACTTATCCCAATTATTCCGAGTTTCATTCCATAGGTAACCTCCTTCACACTCCAGGTTACCTACTTGACTCCCATTGTCCCTTAAATTTTGCCAACAACTTTTTCCAATTATACTTGTTTGGAGTACCCATCGTTGTTTCCTATCACCTTTTCCCATTGTTTTCCATATTTGGGGTTCACTTATGTTGCTTTCCATAGCCTCCCATGGCCATAGTTCACCTTGATTTGTTCCACCACAAACATAACAGTTAGTTACATTTAATGATTTAGCTATGTTTTCTGCAAGATTCACAAATATATTTTTAGCAACTTTGGGAATTTCATATTTCACTGCTGTTTCCATCTCGTGATAAAAAGAGTTAAACAATAACTGGTGCTGTATTGATTCTCTAGACTTTTCTTTAATTTGTAAATTCAAAACAATGCCTGGGTCTCCTCCTGTCCCATAGATTTTAAGCCCAAGGTAAGCTATTTGTTTCTGCTTCCATTTTTCTGGATTTTTAATGGTTATGTCGACAGGATTACAGTTACAGGTTCTACACTCTTGATTTACAGACCTCATGGTTATGGAGGCTTATATTTCCTTATAAAGGCTTTCATATCCCCAATTATGGGTTGCCCAGCACACACACCCCCACCCTCTCCTGCCACATAAGTAGGCAGATTGATATTTCGCTGTTACAGAACGTTGATAGCTCGCATCAATATAGCAATGTCTGGCTCCTGGACATAAATATTTTGGTTGGCTTGAATAACACTTTCTCCCCTCTACATTTCCACAATTTGTATCTGGGTCATCATCAATTGCATCACATGCATCAAAGGACACCCAGACGGGTATGGTAATTATCTCACTTGATCCCATTAATCTCCCATTTTGGTCATTTGTTCTAATTTCCACCCAATATTGATAAGGAAGTTCTTTTGGATCATAGCATACAGTTTTGTTTCACAAGGTATACTACATCCGGTTATTAATACAGTTTCCCAGCTTCTGACCCTTACAGTCATAAATAGTATGATAGACCAAAGTCAGGGAGGTTATTCTTCCCCTCCCTGTGGTCACTACACACTGACTACAGTTACTCGCTGTCGTCACCAGAGTCAGGAAGCTCACCCCTAACACGGTTAGAAGAGGTCCGGTTAGGGCCATAGTGCTCGGTAGTCACGGCCCGAAGGGGTTGCAGCCCTTGGCAGACTTCTTTAAACCGCAGCACCAGTTCCCACTCCGGTCTTGCCCTCTCCTTTACCTCTGGTGTTTCAAAGGGGGTGGTTCCTTTAAGGGTCAGGTAATTTTCTGTGCAGCTGTTAACCTGTATGTTATGTCCCAAAAGTTTATACTCCCCTTACACCAGCCTTTAATCTATTTTAAAAGAACCTTTGTTATTATAATGTTTGCTAAGAACCTTTTCAGATTGCTACAGGAGTTGCCACAATGAAATTTCCCAGTTACTTAGCTTATTGAGGTGTTGAATTCTGTTGTCAGCAGCCTCGATTCAGGTTCACTTTCGTTGTAACACTATTTTGGTCTCCCCTGGTGTCGAAGCCACGGTCCACTCAGAAATGGGTCCTTTAACTCGTGATATGTGAGTCCACCCCTTCTCTGCAGTCCGGATGGCAGTGTCTGTTGTTAACAAGACAAGAAAAGGTCCTTCCCATAGGGGAGATAAGGTTTCTCCTTTCCATGTTTTTATTAAAACTCTATCCCCAGGTCTAAATTGATGGATGGCAAATCCCAAGGGTGGCGTTTGAGCCATCATTCCCATTTCCCTTAGTTCCTTTAGTCTCTCCCCAATAGCAGTTATATATTTTTGCATATCATAATCTTCAATTATATTGTTTCCCAGGGGCATCCCCTGAGAATATGGCATTCCGTACAACATTTCGTATGGTGATAATCCAGTCTCACTATGAGGTTTTGTTCTTATGTTCACATAAGATACACAGCTGGTGTATCACATCCATGGTCTGCAAGTTGAAGATGTTGATCTCGAGGAAGTTGTTGGTCGCCAGTTCTGGTTCCATCACTGCTGCACGTCGCTCGGTTTCATTGAAGCTTGTTCTTCACTGATGAGGGTGATTCTTGCTGCAATACCTCTGATAGAACATGAAAGAACTACAGACATGATTATATACAGTTCAAATTATTGGCTGTTCTCACCTAGAATCAAATCTCCTTGAGGTACACATGGGACTTCCCCATCCTCCCGCATCACCCACCAAGTACATCCAGGTCCTTGAGCGAAAGCAGTCCCAGGGATGGGTTTGCCTTTGCCCAGAGGAGGAATAACCCAGACTGTCTTCCCCAACATATTCCTTAGATGCACCACAGGGACTTTATCACCATCTACAGTATGTAAAAGTTCAGATTGGGCAGGGCCAGCTCGATTGATGGATCCCCGAGTGTTGACTAACCAAGTGGCTTTGGCTAAATGTTTGTCCCAGTTTTTGAAGGTTCCACCACCCATTGCTTTCAGTGTAGTTTTCAGAAGTCCATTGTACCGTTCAATCTTTCCAGAGGCTGGTGCATGATAGGGGATGTGATATACCCACTCAATGCCACGCTCTTTGGCCCAGGTGTCTATGAGGTTGTTCCGGAAATGAGTCCCATTGTCTGACTCTGTCTGGAGTGCCATGTCGCCAGAGAACCTGCTTCTCAAGGCCCAGGATAGTGTTTCGGCCGGTGGCAGGGGTACAGAATATGTCTCTAGCCACCCAGTGGTTGCTTCCACCATTGTAAGGACGTGGCACTTACCTTGACGAGTTTGTGGGAGTGTGATGTAATCAATCTGCCAGGCCTCTCCATATTTGTATTTTAGCCATCGTCCTCCATACCACAGAGGCTTTAGCTGCTTGGCTTGCTTACGTGCAGCACATATTTCACAGTCGTGAATAACCTGTGCAATAGTGTCCATGGTTAAATCCACCCCTCGATCACGAGCCCATTTATATGTTGCATCTCTTCCTTGATGGCCCGAGGTGTCATGGGCCCACCGAGCTAAAAATAGTTCACCCCTGTGTTGCCAGTCTAAGTCCACTTGGGAAACTTCAATCTTAGCAGCCTGATCCACTTGCTGGTTGTTTTGATGTTCTTCAGTGGCCCGACTCTTGGGTACGTGAGCATCTATGTGACATACTTTTACAACCAGCTTTTCTAACCGGGCAGCAATATCTTGTCACAGTGCAGCAGCCCAGATGGGTTTGCCTCTGCGCTGCCAGTTGCTCTGCTTCCATTGCTTTAACCACCCCCACAGGGCATTTGCAACCATCCATGAGTCAGTGTAGAGATAAAGCTTTGGCCATTTTTCCCGTTCAGCGATGTCTAAAGCCAGCTGGATGGCTTTCACCTCTGCAAACTGAATTGATTCACCTTGGCCTTCAGTGGCTTCTGCCACTCATCGTGTAGGACTCCACACAGCAGCTTTCCACTTTCGATGTTTTCCTACAATACGACAGGATCCATCAGTGAACAGAGCATATAGCTTCTCATTTTCTGGGAGGTTGTTGTATGGTGGGGCTTCTTCAGCACGTGTCACCTCCTCCTCTGGTGGCATTCCAAAATCTTTGCCTTCTGGCCAATCTGTGATTACTTCCAAGATTCCTGGGCGACTGGGGTTTCCTATTCGGGCTCGCTGTGTGATCAGTGCGACCCATTTACTCCACGTGGCATCAGTTGCATGATGTGTAGAGGGGACCTTCCCTTTGAACATCCAGCCCAGCACTGGCAGTCGGGGTGCCAGGAGGAGCTGTGCTTCGGTACCAATCACTTCTGAAGCAGCTCAAACTCCTTCATATGCTGCCAGTATCTCTTTTTCAGTTGGAGTATAGCGGGCCTCAGATCCTCTATATCCCCGGCTCCAAAAGCCTAGGGGTCAACCTCGAGTCTCTCCTGATGTTCTCTGCCAGAGACTCCAGGTAGGGCCATTCTCCCCGGCCACAGTGTATCTTGGCCAGGAGCTGCGTTACTCCTCCCCCTCCTTCTTCACTGACCTTGGCGTCTGCAGTCGTTCCTCTCACAATAAATTCTTCACAACAGGCAGGCAGACGCCTCTCAGGTTCTCTTCACATCTCATCTCCTCTCCACTTCTTGCAGCCAGACTGGGCCAAAAATTGGGCCCAGAGAGCCGCCCAGCAGGAGGCCAGAGGGTGAGGCCTGCAAGGCCCACAAGGCTCGTGCCTCCCCCTCTCTGCCCCCGCTTCAGCTTCTTCACATCTTGTCTCATCTCCTTTTTTTTTTTTTTTTTTTTTTTCTTCCCCTTCTTAAATATGTTATTGCAGAGGCATTATCAGGGAACATTCTGCTACCAATTGGCTCGGCCTTGGCCAGCAGTGGATCCGCCCTAGGCCTGGCCGAGTCCACTGGACAAAGGGGAAACTTTTAGCAGCTTCTTGCAGAAGCTGCCACCGTAGCCCCTCCCTCACTAAACAAAACCAACACAGTGAGAAGGCTTAAAATAATTTTTAAAACCTTATAGTGGATTGGACAGATGATAGTTTAAGCTATCGTTTCTTATTGTAATCTAAGTCATTACTTCAGTTCTTATCACACAAAAATTTTTAAAGCTTTTATTAACTCTTAAGCAGTATTTTAACTCATGTTATTAATTCCATTTTAACTGGCATGGTTTTTTAAAAATGCTATGGCTTTTTATCAATGGACCAGTGCTAATCCACTCAAAAAAAATCAGTTAGGATGCTTTATTCACAGTGAAATTCACTCTTAAATCATGATAGGCTCACCATGCTAGTGTGTTTTTAACCCAAGTCATCACAGACTTACAGTGATGACCCAGAGAAGCCAATCTACTAATATTTATTAAAAAAATTTCATAACTTCACCATGATTTGAGTGGCTTTTATGGACTGCTTTGGCTGAGGATTGTGGCTACATAGAGTGGCAATGACTACTTTGAAGGACAACTAAGAGCAGTGGTATAGAAGGCAGTTGCCTTGAAATCTGTCTAAAAATTGAACAGCCTTAAAGAAAATTAACTATAAACTCAGAGTATTTACTTGAATATTATCTTACATCAGAATATTAGATTGTAGCTGCTAATAACAGAGTTCTGGTGAAAATTATACTAAAGTTTCAAGCCAAACATTTTTTTATGCTTTGTGTCACTTGTCTGTTGATGGGAACAACTAAGTATTGCTCCTACATCTCTCACAACTTAGTGCTTATGTTTTCAGACTTAAATGCCACAGAGTCATTTAGAAATTACTGTGTCATTTTAAGGAAGCTTACTGGAAGTGTAGCATTGTGCTTTATGCTGTAAGAGTGGAATGGTATTGATCCTTTAAATGTTCCACCTCTCAGAGCTCACTATCTACAGACATCAATGAGATTTGCTGTATTGGTGACTAGCAAATAGTGCTTGAAATTGGAGAAAAAGCAGAGTTTGTTTTGTACTAGAGTTTTGTCTGGGGCATGTAAAAGTGGAGACAGGGTTTTTTAATTGTTTTGGAGGGTTGATGGCAGTTTTGTGTTTTGGAAGGGTTTGAATTCTTTTCCCTCTCTCTGCCCTTTTGAACGCTCTCCCATATTATAAATATAGAATATCTACCAAATTATCTCTTTGCCCTGAGTTCTGTATATTCCCTTCAATGGCAAGTCTGCATATTTTTTATTTTTCTTAAGACTTCTAATATGTTTATATGTAAGAGGAACATGTTTAGAAAAATATATAAAGAAAATACAGAAGAGGATGTCCTGATGCTTACTGAAACATTTTTAACAGCTTTACTAATTGGTGGAAATGAGTTTTCTTTCTCTGCATAAAATTAAAAAAAAATCTGCTTAGTCTAAAGGAGGCAGAAATTGGCTAATCGGAATAAGTAGAAATTGGTTGACCTGTGCATTTCCTCAATAACTTTCTCAGTCACTGCTCACACATTGAAACACATTCGCTATGTTGTTTCTATTTCTTTATATAGCTTGCCCATTACATTTTGAGTCAATCTTCTCACATAAATTTTATAATCATGTAACTCCACAGATTTCAATTTCTTTTTACCTGATTTACACCTCTGTAAATGTTATCAAGTTCCCAGGAATACAAGCATAAAAGTTACTTCTGTTTCTTTTTTACTTAATTGGGGTAATCAGTTCAGTACAATCTAACTGAGCTGCACTGAACCTGAGACAAAACTAGAAACTACATGAGCTGATTTTCAAGACTAGAAGGCAATTGGAAAGACATACATTGAATTCCCTTGAGTCGAGACCATTACTTCCAAGATCAACTGTCCTATCGTTCATGAAATTACTTGTAAAACTCCTCAGAAAGTTTCTTCTGTAATTTACATTGTTATAGGGATTACAGCATGCATACGGACACTGTTGCAATAACACTTAGGGGTACTTGGATATCAACAATGTCAGCAGCTTGTCAAGCTGTGCAAATTTAAGGATCAACTTTAAATCTAAAGATTCACCTTGATTTTCTAACACTTCCATTTTCAGTATTTTAATCAACAGAATAATCTCAATATATAATCTAGCTTTTCCTCACTGAAATAAACCATTCCTGCTGTAACAGTACTAGAGTAATCAGATAAATCAAGGGCCAAATTGGTTAAGAATCTAGAAGTTTAAGAGCCACTAACAATAAATAATAATAAATGGAATAAATAATCAACAATATTTCCAGACTTCTTGTTCTATTCAGTTGATGCTGTGAAACCAGATACCAACCATATTAGTTTTCCTGAAGACAGTAGTGTTTCTTTGTGGATGACTTTTTAATTCACTGTTACCAAGTCTATGAAAATAGTCTAAGGCTTAAAGAAGCAGTCAACACTTGTGTTAACTGACATGAATTACACTGAAAAGAATCCTGTGGTCAGAATAAACCATGAGCAGAATTGTCAGCATAAATACCCTGTAACTATCTAATAACCTTGCCCCTTCCTGATCCACATAACAGAGACCTTTTTCTACAAGGTTCAGGACCAAAACCCCACTAGAATAAATCAAGTTCTGATTACATCTTCTAACTATGATTAAGGGGAAGGCAGCAAGCATGGCTGCTGATGTCCTAGCTTGAATAGCTAGAAAAACCTCTAGAAAAGCATCACTCATTGACCAAGCTGGCATAACTTGACAGAATGGCAGTTTTACTGTATTACACTGTATTTCTGACTACAATGACAAGTTCTGTATCCTACTTTGGAAAAGTCTTGCTGCAGTAGAAGAGAATTTAGTGAACAGCACTGAAAAGTAATCTGGAAATCTCTCTTCAAAGATAAATTATTTTCTTAGAGGCAGAGAGTTATATCACATGATGGATTTTTGTTCTCTTTAAACACTACCTGCTTTTTCTTATAATTTCCCTTCTGTTCCCTCCTTCAGACACAAAATCTTTTCAAGATAGGAATAAATATGGAATCCTCACTTTTTAAGTTATTTCCACTTAAGAACAAATAACAAAATAAGGATTGTGTTTCTCCTCTGTGTTTGAAATCAACAATACATGATTAATATAGATTTGCTTAGTGAAAAAACATTAAAACTACTGGGGTCAATAATGAATAATCCACAGGAGCTGTTTAGAGCTGAGCGAAAACATAAAAATGAATTTTATGAACATTCTTTTGATTTTTAAAACCAAATCTGTTTCCACTGTGTTCACACTCATGTTGTTTGGTTTTTTTTTAATCCCTTTGCTCTTTGTCTGATGAAAAATATTTAGCTTTGCAGACTTGACCATTCCTTCTGAGTTATATTACGGTCATTACTTGTATTGCATTAGCACCCAAAGCCTCTAGCCTGGATTAGTGCTGACTGCTAAGCACTGTACTAACAGCTCGAATGCTCTCCCGAAGCCCTAAGGTTTGAGAGACAGGTTTGCTGAAGATTGACGGGAGAGGAGGGTGATTAAAAATCACGGTAGTTAGAGACGGATTATAAACACGTTAATTCTCTTTTTATTGTTTCAGTGGGCACACATCCCCGTCGATAGGACGGACACGGAGGCAGGCAGGGGATGGCACTCTGGTAAGGGTGGGCTGCCCGATTTTCCTGCCCGGGGAAAGGTCAGGCAGAGGAGTTCTGCCTGTGGTGGATCCGGAGTACCGCTTGCCGACGCCCGCCCTCAGTGGCGGGTAGGAGCGCACTCGCCGCGGGGGGTAGAAGGACCGCGGACGCAGGCGGAAGGAGAGCTACGGAGGGGGCGAGCCGCAGGGGGCCGCCCGCAGCGCCCGCCCCGCTCAGAGCCAGACGGCGTCCCCCTCGGGACAAACGGCGAGCGGCCCTCGCTGCCGGGCCCCGCGGGGCCCTGCCCGTCCGGGAAGTGCCCCCCTCCCCCGTGCCTCGCCGCCGCCGGCCTTGCGCAGCATAGCGCTGCCTGCTTCCTTCCCAGTGCAGGCCTGGGAACCGCCCCGCCACTCGGATCACTTGCTATTTGCATTTCTCCGCTGCTCGGGAGGAGGCGAAAGCCTATGCCCGGGGCCGGGACGGGGGGAGGAGGCGAGGGCCGGCAGCAAGGCCGGAGTCATTAAACCGCCGCCTCACAGGCTGCCCGCACGGCTCTGTGCATCCGCCTCTTCCTTCCCCCGCACCGCCTCCGCCTGGGGAGCCGGCGGGGGCCGTACGTGCCGGGCCGGGAGCGAGGGGAGGGTCTGCGGCTCGGCGTCTCTGCAGCAGCGCCGGCCCCGCCGCGCCGCCAGGGACCGGGTGCGGGCGCCGCCAACGGCTCTCCGCGCTGCTCCTGTGCGGCGATCGCCGCTGCTGGCGGGAGGGGCAGGGATGTGAGCGGTCGGGTCGATTTGCCCTCCCACTTTATTTTTTTTTCCTTCCAAAAAAAGATCAAACTAGCCAACCAACCCTCCAAAAACCTAGAGGGCGTGGGGGCATCCCGTGTCGCCGCCGCCACCCTCCGCTGGATCTATTGTGAGGAAATTGCCATTCGTCGGCAGCGGCGGCACATCTGGGCAGGCACATCTGGGCATGCAACATTGGCTCCCGCCGCCTTCCTCCTCCGTCCTCCAGCTGGCCGAGCGGATCGCTCCGGGACTCGGGGAGACTTCTGCTCGCCAGCCTCAGGGTCCGTCTTTCGGACTGAACATTAAGACTGACAGCACGGAGGGTGAGGTGGAAATAAAGGCTGCTTTCCCTCCCCCCCCCCCCCGGGATTTATTTCATGGGGATGTGTTCAAGACAAGAGAGGATTCAGAAGGATATTGACGTTGTGATCCAAAAGTGCAAGGCGGAGAAGGACTGCCTGTTTGCAGGTGAGTTTCTTTCCCGGGCGGCAGGTTGGCGGCGTGGAGGCTGCGGCCGCCGCCCGCCCGTCCCAGACCCCACGCCCGCCATGGCGTAGCTGTCTGGGCTTTGCCCATGCCCTTCACCGCCGTTCCCGGGAGCGAGGACCGCCGCCGAGTCGGCTTGTGCCTACCCTCAGCCCTCTTCTTCCTCTTCCTCCTCTCCTTCCGAGGGCATTTGAGGGCAAATGAGACCAGGCGCCGGCTGGGAAAGCAGAGGGACATCTCGAGTCAGGGAGCGTGGCAGTGGCCACACGCAAAATCAGGTGTGTTGTGTGCGAGTGTGCGTGCCCCCCGCTGCCTGGCGCAACCTGCAGCTGCTGGGGCGAGCGCCCAGCCGAGCGCAGCCCTGGTGCTTTTTGCTCCGGCGGGCACTACACGGCTGTTTTCCTGCCATCCTCGGTGCGTGCCTTTATCCCCGCACGCCCGCCTGGCTTCGGGACTGGGGGCATGGCAAGCGGTAAACGTTCCCCTCTGCCGTGCAAAAAAAAACCCCGGGGTTTCGCAGCTTCCTTGGCGGGGACAGTGAGGTGCCGGCAGTGATTTGTCGTCGCAGGAGCTCGGCTTGTGGCTGCCTGTTGCCGTTTCTGACAATGGAAATCCCTGCCGTTGCCATAGCACCAGGCACTTGTTGCGAGGGGCTGAGGGGGGGAGTTGCTGCATTTCCTCTGATTCATGCCGCTCCGCCCCCCCCCCCCCCAATCCCATGTCGGTAGCAGAATGCTGGTCTGCAAAACCTCAGCTATTTCAGCCAAAATAAAAACAAGTTGTAATAACGCAGCTCTTTGTATTTCAGATTTCAGGTACTCAGACTCCACCTTTACCTTCACCTATATTGGAGACTCCAAAAGGTACTTTTTTTTACAGTAATGACTCCCTTCATTTCCTCCTGGCAGTAAGGTGTAGTGGTTCAATACTGTGGCAGACATTTTCGTTTCCTTTCCTTTTGCAAGGAGGATCAATAAATCATCTGCCTTCGTGCAAATATAAACTGAGGAGGAAGTGTTGAGGGAGGTGATCAGAAAGGTGATCCTAGTTGTTGGAGGCTTGTTCCTCTGAGTGCTGCTCTGTGGCACTTCACCGTTTCTCTTTTTTGAATTTATGTGTATATGTAGAATTTCTACTGTCTGTAAACTTAACAGAAATGCAGCAAAGGCATCAACATATAACATATAAAGTTAATTCATCTTAAAAAACTGGAAAAATATATTATTTTAATAAAAAATAGGCCAAATTTCACATCAGCACCTTATTCTCTTGCATGAGAGCCATGTTTAGTTCCATGACAGATGCTAGACTGTCTGCAATTGACCAACTTAATACTGAGACATTAAGTGAAATGTCAATATAGCTTCTAAGGCTAAAAAAATATTTTATTGAATGGTAGTTTAAATATTATTTCTAAGTGGTTACGAGCTTTTGGTTATAAACTGGATTGTGCATGTACACAGTTTTTATTATATTTTGCCATTCGTTGTGTTTTTAAAAAGAAATATTTGTAAAAGTTTGAACACACATCCTTTTTGTTTCCCTGGCTCTTAGTTACCTTTTACTTAATATGATATTTACAGTATATGCTACGTCATCCTCTTATCTTTTAGCATAATTTTATTATATTTGACAAAAAGTCTTGGGGTTTTTTTTTATTTTATTTTTTTTTCTCAGATAGTTCATGTGATATCTTTGGTGATTGTTTTTCTTTACCAGGGTCCGTCAGGTTAAAGTGTATTCTTTGCAAGTGAACCTTTCAGTGCAGGCAACGCTCCTACAGCCATCGGTTCTCCCCTGTGCATGCTTCAGGGCCTGGCTGCAGAATCAGGCTCCCAGATGGTCCCCAGGCTGCAAGACTGCTCAGAAAAATGCTTTCCCACCTGTCGTAGTTCAGCCCCGATCGGGACCAGACTACGCAGTCTCTCTCTCGCTCCCCCCACCCTCCGAGAGAATAGGGGGAGATGATATAAGAAAAACGGCTCAAGGTTTGAGATAAGGACAGGGAGAAATCCTTAAAGTTACCGTCACGGGCAAAACAGACTCGACTTGGGGAAAACTATTCATTTATTTCTAAAATTAGCAGGAGAATGAGACAGGGAACAAGATAACCTCCCCCCACCCCTCCCTCTTCCCGGGCTTAACATTATCTCTACTACCTTCCCCTCCCGAGCGGCACGGGGGGGGAAAGGGAATGGGGGTCGCGGTCAGTTCATCACGCGTTGTTTTATGCCGCTGTATCATCGTCGGGGGAAGAACTCCTCGCATTCCTCCTCTGCTCCAGCGTGGGGTCCCTCCCACGGGCCACAGTCCTTCGTGAAACTGCTCCGGCGTGGGTCGTCTCTTCCACGGGTGCAGTCCCTCTAGAACAGCTGTCCCAGCGGGCACTCCACAGGCCACAGCCTCCTTCAGGCCTCCACCTGCTCCAGCGTGGGGTCCTCCACGGGCTGCAGGTGGATCTCTGCCCCTCCGTGGACCTCCATGGGCTGCAGGGGGACAACCCGCTCCACCATGGTCTTCACCACGAATTGCAGAGGAATCTTGGCCAGGAGCCATATTACTCCTCCCCCTCCTTCTTCACTGACCTTGGCGTCTGCAGCCGTTCCTCACAACAGGCTGGCAGACATCTCTCAGGATCCTTTTTACATCTTATTCACTTCTCATCTCCTCTCCACTTCTTGCAGCCGGGCCGGGCCGAGTTGGGCCCAGTTGGCTGCCCGGTGGGAGGCCAGAGGGTGAGGCCTGCAAGGCCCATGAGGCTCGCGCCTCCCCCTCTCTGCCCCCCGCTCAGCCGCTTCACATCTTCTCCTCCTCTTTTTCCTGTTTTCCCCTACTTAAATACGTTATCGCAGAGGCGTTATCACGGGCCTTGGCCAGCAGCGGGTCCGCCCTAGGCCCAGCCGAGTCCACTGAACAAAGGGGAGCGACTTCTAGCAGTTTCCTACAGAAGCTACCACCTTAGGCCCCCCCTCACTAACAAAACCAGAACACCACCTCACTATCCTGCCTCTTCCTACTACAGGAAAAGACAACTTCTATCATTTTCAGTGCAGTAGAATAGTTCAGTTCACCTAGTAGCTGAGAATCAGATGTATTTTCTGGTTGCTTGTAGTATAATCTTTAATTTAGGGTTTTAGTATATGTTTTGTTTTGGTCCTGTTTTAAAAGACAGTTTTGAAAGACTTGATACAGTAAAAATTTCTAACAGAAATATTTATAATGTAATTAAAACAATCAAATTTGAAAGTTAATTTGCACTGTTTTCTAAAACAAATATTGCAGCAAGAAACCATGAAGTGAAACCTGTCTGTTGTTTCCATTTTCCAAACTGAATAAAGTAAAAAGCCTAAGGGCATAGCTGATGTAAACCAAACTGGTTTATAAAAGTTGAAACAAAACATTGTCACTTCTACAACGAGAGATGGAAGATGGCTTTATATCCCACAGCCTTGCTTAAGGAAACTGTTGACTGGAAATTAGTCTCAGGATCTTGAAAATTCAAAATGAATTGAGAAATAAAAGTTATGCTTAGAGAAATTGATGAAAGTGGGTTGTTACTTAGAGCATGCTCAAATTTCATTTTCCTTTTGACATTTTAAGGGCATTTAAAAGGCATCCTTTGAGAGAAGGGTTTCATGTTCTCTACTTGTTTGTATTTTGTTTTAGAAAGATATTTTACAATATTCTTAGTATACAGTGATGTACTGAGTGGCAAGTTTATGGTAGTAAGCTCTCTTGTGAAGTACATAAAATGAAAACTCTAAGCCTTCACCATTAAGGGCCAAACTTTTCTTTCTCACATTGAAGAAGAGTTAGTGGTTTCTTCTTAGAGAAGGTGCTTGTTGAGCAGCAGCTATGTTGTACCATGTGCAGCATTCGGGCACTCTTAGCTTTTATTGCTGAGCAGATATCATATGGTATGGAATATCCCTTTGGTCAGTTTGGGTCAGCTGTCCTGGCTATGTCCCCTCCCAATATCTTGCCCATCCCCAGCCCACTGGTGGTGGTAGGGCAAATGTTGGAGAAACACCCTTGATGCTGTGCTAGTACTGCTCAGCAGTAGCCAACACACTGGTGTATTATCAACACCTTTCTAGCTACCAATACAAAGCACAGCACTATGAGGGCTGCTATGGGGAAAATTAACTCCATCTCAGCCAGACTCAATACAATCTCCACCCCTTATTTCATACAATTTGAGTCATGCTCAGGTCCCACATATTTTAATACATATATATATCTTCAAACCATCCCATTATATTTAATTCTCATTACTGAAATCCCTTCTTACCAACACTTACAACTTATACTACATACTTAAACCATCTTTATACCAAACATACAGATTTATACATTCTCATTAACTACTATCCCTTGTCCTTTAACAGATAGATATTACTCTCCCATTCCATGGGCTTCTTCCACTCCTCTAAATGTTCATAAGAACGGGCTATGACTTGAGGCCCACGTGTCAGGACGAGTGCTCAGGACAGGAGAAGCAATACGTTCGCTATTTGAGCACCAGCATGAGCTTTGTTTGGGTCAATGTTACACTCGTCTGGTTCCTTGCAAAACTCAGTCTTCATTGCTTCAAGTCATTCCTGCAACATTACTTCTACAACATGCAACTCACATCACAGATTATTTTCCCCCAAGGGTAAATCCCCTTGAGGCACACACCATGTCTCCTCATCCTTCCGCATTACCCACAAAGTACACCCAGGTCCCTGAGCGAAGGCAATCCTAAAAATGGGTTTGCCTTTTCCCATGGGAGGATGTCCTAGTTTTGGCTGGGATGGAGTAATTTTCCTCTCAGTAGCTGACATGTTTTTCATTTAGTATGGGATTTTGTATGTGAAGAATGTTGATGAACACACTGATGATGCTAGTTGTTGCTAAAGAGACCAAGGATGCTGTCTGGCTTCCCAGGTTTCGCTAATGTGCATGTGCAGGAAGCTGGGAGGGATATAGCCCAGTTGACCCAAACTGGCCAACGAGAGTATTCCATGCCATAAACATGCTCAGTATATAAGTGGGAGTTGACCAGGGGGGGCATATCTTACTCTCTTTCTCTCTCCTTTGTTTGCTACTCCATTTAGTTTCCATGATTGCTGCTCGGGACACGCTGTATCGGTGCATCATTCATTTTGTATATTTTAGTATCTCTATATTTTGTTATTTTTGTAGTTTTCCTTTGCTATTCTAGTAAACTGTCTTTATCTCAACCCATGAGTTTTCCTTTCTTCCCAATTCTCTCTCCTATCCCACTGGGGGGGGGGGAGGAGAGCGAGCAACTCTGTGGTGACTAGGGCATGACAGAAGAGCAATCCACACTGCCTTCCCCAGTCACTTCCCTATATGCACTACAGGGATCTTATCTCCTCCCACAGAATGTCAGGATTTTGTTTGGGCAGAACCAGGATGGTTAGCAGATCCTCTGGTGTTTAACAGCCAAGTGACTTCTGCTAAATTTGTGCTTCCATGCCCCATTGCTCAACATTCTCAACATAGTCTTTATCAGTCCATTATATCTCTCAATCTTTCCAGAGGCTTGTGGGTGAAAGGGGATGTGATATGCCCACTCAGTGTCATGGTTCTTTGCCCAGGAGTTTATGAGGTTACTTCGGAAATGAGTCCCATTGTCTGATTCAATTCTTTCTGGGGTAGCGTGTCACCACAAAATTTGCCTTTCAATGCCTAAGATGGTGTTTCAGGTAGTGACGTGGTTTACAGGGCATGTTTCTAGCCAACCAGTAGCTGCTTCCACCATGATGAATATGTAGCACTTGCCTTGGCATGTTCATGGCAGTGGTCCAATATAGTCAATTTGCCAAGTCCCACCATATCCACCTACCGCCCTCTGTTCCAGGGAGACTTTACTCATATGGCTCACTTGATTGCGACATATATTTCGCATTCATGTGTGACCTGTGTGATGGCCTCCATGGTCAGATCCATCCCCTGGATCACGAGCCCATCTGTATGTTGCATATCTCCCTAGATGTCCCGAAGTTTTGTGGGCCCATCGAGCTACAAACAGCTCACCCTTACATTCCCAGTCCAGGCCCAGCTGAGCTACTTCAATTTGACAGCCTTGTCTACCTGTTAATTGTTTCAGTGGTGCAGCTTTTGGGCACATGAGCATCTATATGACATACCTTTAGAGTGATGATTTCTACCCAGGCAGCGATGTCTTGCAATGTCCGGTTTGATATGCAGCAGCCCAGATGGGTTTACCCCTATACTGCCAATTGGTCTTCTTCCACTGCTGTAGCCACCTCCATAGGGCATTAGCCACCATCCAGGTGTCAGTACAGAGACAGAGTATTGACCACTTTTCTCGTTCAGCAATCTCTAGGGCTAGTTGGATGGCTTTCACTTCTGCAAACTGACTTGACTCCCCTTCTCCTTCAGTGGCTTCAATTACTTGTCATGTGAGACTCCACACAGCAACTTTCCACTTCCATTTTTTTCCTACCACACAACAGGTTCCATCAGTAAACAAAGCATAACATCTTTCATCTTCTGATAACTCATTATATGGTGGTGCCTCTTGGGCATGAGCCACCTCCTCAGGCGATGCTCCAAAATCTCTGCCTTATGGCCAGTCCATGATCTTTTCCAGGATTCCTGTGTGATTGGGGATCCTTGTTCGAGCCCATTGCGTGATCAACACTACTGACTTACTCCATGTAGCGCTGGTTGTGTGATGTGCAGAGGGGATGTTTCCTTTGAACGGCACAGGCAATCGTGGTGCCAAGAGGAGATATGCTTCTATACCAACAACTTCTGAAGCAACTCAAACCACCTCATATGCTGCTAATACTTCTTTTTCAGTCGAAGCATAGTGGACTTCTGATCCTCGATACCCCCAGCTCCAAAAGAGGACCCTGGAGGTCGACCTCAAGTTTCTCTTGATATTTTCTGCCAGAGGCTCCAGGTGAGACCATGCTCCCTGACTGCAGTGTAGAGCACATTTTGCACAGCTGGTCCTGTCAGGACAGGCCCAAGAGCTACCACACAAGCTATTTCCGGTTTGATATGCTTAAAGGCTTGCTGTTGCTCAAGGTCCCACTCAAAATAGTTCTTCTTCTGGATCACTCCATAGAGAAAGCTCACAAGCTGACTATAACCTGGAACATGCATTCTCCAGAATTGCACAAGGCCTAGGAAAGCTTGTGTTTCCTTCTTGTTAGCTGGTGGAGACATAGTTGCTATCTTGTTGACCACATCCATAGGCACATGACAGCGTCCATCCTGCCATTTTATTCTCCAGAACTGAATCTCCTGTGCAGATCCCTTGACCTTGCTGCTTTTTATGGCAAAATCTGCTTTCAGAAGATTCTGAATCACTTTTTTTCCCCTCTCAAATACTCTTTCTGACTTTTTGCCCCACACAATGGGTACATAACCACGCTGCAGATCGATCCAAATAGATAGACCTGATCCAGAGCACATTTATCATAGCTTCAGTGGAGTTAACTTGTATTCCCATAGTAAAGTCCCGAACCAAACCCTGAGGGCATGACTTAGCTTTTGTTCAAGTACAGAGGTACCAGTGAAACCAACTGAGAATTATTATTTTTTTATTCATTATATAGACCTGTTCCAACATTTGACCTGTAGGTGATATTAAGCTAATAATAATAATATATGTGTAAATGATCACTGGATGAGCATAAATATGCTTTAAGGAGATTCTGCATTTGCAGGTTTTTTCTTGAAATGTTAGAAGGGAAGAATCTCTTTAAGTACAAACATATTTGTATTGTGTGAATTATCATAAATAATCCTTTGTCTATGTAGTTCAGTTTGTTGGGTTTTTTTTTAAATACACTATGTTCACACTTCTAAATTATTAGAGCTGTTTGACATTGCAGAGATTCTTCCTGGTTTGGGAAGGTTGTAATAAGAAATTTATTAGTGAAGCATATCTTTGTGCATAACGTGGACAATAAATATGGAACAGATTGTTTATCAATTTAACAATTTTTAATTTAATTGTCAGAAAGTGATAGGTAGGGTGATAGATTTCTTATAAAGTGAGGTGGTCATTCGAATGCTGTGACTATACAAGATTTACTCTCCTTTAACTACATCTGTCAGAATATCAGAAATGACTGGATTCTTTATGCTTTTTACTGCAGGATCTAAAAAGGATATTACAGTGTGAACATGTCGAGTTTTCTTTTTTTTTTTAATAATCTCATTTAATTTTTCCTATTATCTGCCCCTGTATAAAACATTACTCCTCCGGAAACCCTGTAGACCAAACAGAACTGCCGATCTGTCATCTTTCAAATAGATATGCGTGATACCCTGAAGTTGTTTTCACTTTATATGTCATTTGACATGGTTTACACAAAAGTAGTGCTTGGTTGTCCTGAAAAAAAAGTGTTTCCTTTTTTTTTTTAGTGTTTTTCTCACCTTCTTTTTTTTTCTGAGGCTAAACAAGGACATCATATCAGTTCTGAAATACCTCTTTATTCAAATATGTACTTAACTCTCATTGGCAGTGAGGGCCAGTGACAATAAGGCTGTGCAAGAGAACAGATCTAATACTGCAGCATATTGTAAAGAAACTAGATAAGACCTGTAAGAACTAATCACACAGATTAATTTTGTCAGCAAAGTTCCCTGTTGTGTTCTGCTTTCCCTACATGAGCCACAATGATTATAATAATGGCAGTCCTGTAGATGCAAGGAAATTTGAATTTTAGTCTGAAGTAATTGTTTATTTTTGCTTAAAATAATGACAAATTGTTAACTTACGCTGTTTTGATTTTTAATATTTGGCTCTTTGTTTTTATCCAAGGGGTTATACATAGTGCTTAATATTGTAGTATCAGAAATTCTCATGTAAATTACTTAATTAATTCCCACCTCACTGTAGCAGTGAAACATTTCACAGCTGAGGAGATGTGCCATGGAAAGAGTAACTAAAGAGTAACTAAATTTCTACAGCTAGAGATGAAAACCACTGTCTGAAGTCCTAGCGCATTATGTCCACCAGATGTTTGAACCACTTGATGATAAATACATATAGATAATGTTTTTTTCCCCTTTAGTGGTATGCCCTATTGCTACATAGGAAGATTTCATTTGGTGAATAATTTTGAAACTCTGGTGTCACTCTGAGAACGCTGAAAGTCTTAAAAAATGGTGAAGAAAAATGGTTTCAGGCTAATTGATGTGCGTTTTTATTTGAAAATGTATGTTCAATTTATATATACTGTAGCAGAAAAAGGAGAGAGAGAATTGAAAATAATTTTTAAAACTGAAACATAAAAATGTGTCCATCTGAAAATATAAAAACGGAACACTTTCCTGAACATTTTAATTTTTTTTTCTTTCCTTTCCAAAATTATCTAATTTAAGACCAATCTTTTTTGGATAGGTTAGTTTTAACCTAACTCCTCTGTCTGATTCATTGCATGGCAATGTGTTTACTGGCTATGCAAGGTTTGGGAAGAGAAGGATCCTTTTAGAAACAGTGCTGGTGATGTGCGGAAAACGGACTCCACAATCTGTAAGATTGTAAAGTAGGTATGTTTATTCAGTGCCGGGCAGCACGGGGGGGGTAGTCCCGCCAAAACCGTGCACGCCTGACACGGCAACTCACTTTGAATTTATACAACCAGGTGTTACATATACATGAAGTTTCAAAACACGCCTATACATGTGCATAATCTCCAGGTTGCATATCATGAACAGGTTCATCTAGACCTCTTCCCTGGGTACTAATTACATGCTTTCTAATTTTATTGAGTTGTTTGCTCAATGCCACCATGTAGGAAGTCATAATTTCGTCCCCAATTTGCATAGATATCCCTTTTTGTATTCCATAGGGTTGTCCATACAGAACTTCAAAGGGGTTCAGTCCTTCCTTCGCCCTTGGTCTTGTTCGTATATGCAAAAGGGCTAAACGGAGAAACTGAGGCCATGTCAGGTTTGCTTCTTGTCCCAATTTCACAATTTGCTGTTTGATTAAGTGGTTCATTTTCTCCACTTGGCCACTTGACTGAGGGCAATATGGGGTATGAAGTTGCCAATCTATACCTAAATGGTGGCTAATGTGTTGTACTATTTTTGAGACAAAATGCGGTCCTCTGTCAGAGGATATGGTTGCTGGAACCCCAAAACGTGGTATTATCTCTTGTACCAATACTTTAGTTACCTCCCGAGCCTTAGCTGTTCTGGTTGGGAATGCTTCTGGCCAACCGGAAAAGGTATCAGTTAATACCAGCAAATATCGATACCCCCCTTTTCTTGGAAGTTCTGTAAAATCAACCTGCCATTGTTGTCCAGGCCCATTGCCTTTTCCAATCTGGCCCATTTCTGGTTTGGGAGTATTTTTTGGATTAGTCTGGAGGCAAAGGTCACACTGTTGAGTCACCTGTCTCACCGTGGTATATAAATTTCTGGCCACAATTTCTCTTACTAAATGTTTATACAGAGCCTCTGTTCCTCAATGCCTTTTTCTATGTTCCTCCCGTATCAAGTGCCACAGTAAACAAGAGGGAATAATCATTCTTCCCTGTGGGGTATAAGCCCACCCCTCTTCATTATATGACCCTTCTAAGTCTGTAATAAGTTTCTGATCTTCCTTGGTATATTCTGGCTTACCTTCTAGGGAGATTTGCCTATCAGGAATTAGAGCCCCTTCTACTTTCACCATTGTTTTGGCCACTTGTTTTGCCTCTCTGTCCGCCAGCTCATTCCCTTTTTCCAAATCTGAGCTCACTTTCTGGTGTGCCTTAATATGCATGATTGCCACTTTCTCAGGGAGCTGGACAGCTTCTAGTAGTTTCAGAATTTCTTCTGCATGTTTGATATTTTCCCCTGGGAGTTCAATAGTCCTCTTTCTTTCCAAGTTGCTCCATGTGCGTGCACAACTCCAAAGGCATATTTTGAGTCCGTGTAAATGTTCACAACTTTGCCCTGGGCCAATTCCAGGGCTCGGGTTAGGGCAATTATTTCTGCCTTCTGTGCGGAGGTGTTCATGGGCAAAGGCCCTGATTCTGTTACCTCTTGACTGGTGGTAATGGCGTACCCCGCATGTCGATTGCCATTTAAGACATAACTGCTCCCGTCTGTGAACCAGTTTTCCCTGTTTTCCATGGGGCTGTCCCTCAAGTCTGGGCGGCTTGCGTATGTTGCATGATGGTTTCCAAACAGTCATGATGCACCGGTTCTCCTGTGTTTCCACCGAGAAAAGAAGTTGGGTTGACAATGTTAGTGACCACGATTTCCACATCATCCTGTTCTACTAATACAGCTTGATATCTCAGGAATCTTTGTGGAGAGAGCCAGTGCCCACCCTTTGCTTCCAGTACTGCTGATACTGCGTGAGACACTAAGACAGTCATTTTCTGGCCCAGAGTAAACTTTCGGGCTTCCTGTATGTTCAATATCACGGCTGCAACCGCCTGTAGGCATCCAGGCCAACCCTTTGCAGTGGCGTCTAACTGCTTAGGGAGGTAGGCAACTGCCCGTCGATATGGACCCAGATCTTGTGCTAATATTCCCAGGGCAATGCCCTGCTTCTCATGGGAGAAAAGAAGAAACGGCTTACTCACATCTGGGAGTCCTAAGGCCGGGGCCGACATCAAAGCCTTTTTCAGTAGCTCAAAGGTTCGTTCAGTCTCCTTGTTCCACTCAAGGTGCTTCTGCTCAGTGGCGTCCATGCCATACAATCTTCCTCTGTTTTCGTGGCAATCAGGATATCATCCACATACTGCAACAATTTTCCTTCCTCAGATGGGGTTTCCCAGGATTCTAGGTCTTTTGCAAGCTGATTGCCGAAAATGGTAGGACTATTCTTAAATCCTTGCGGCAACACCGTCCAAGTGAGCTGGGTCTTCCGACCACTTTTAGGGTTATCCCATTCGAACGCAAACAATTTTTGACTGGCTTCGTGGAGAGGGAGGCAAAAGAAAGCATCCTTCAAATCTAAAACAGTAAACCAACTTAGTTCAGGTGTTAACACAGTCAGCAGGGTATATGGGTTCGCCACTACTGGGTAGAGGTCTTCAGTTATCTTATTCACTGCCCGTAAGTCTTGGACCACCCTATATGACCCATGGGGTTTCCGAACAGGTAATATAGGGGTATTGAATTCAGACTCACACTCCTTTAATAATCCTAACTGTAGAAATTTTTCTATCACCGGCTGGATTCCTTCCCTATCTTCCTTCTTTAGGGGATATTGTTTAATTCTTACCGGTCGTTGGCCTTCCTTAACTTTGACAGGTGGAGCACTTTTCGCTCTTCCAGGTACGTCAGTAGCCCATACTCCTGGATACACTTGGTTTAGGATTTCCTCATTAATTTTTCCTTCTGAGGGGAAACTAGTTAAGTTTAGACTCAATATCTGAACATATTGCTGATCTTTCACCTCCAGAGTAATTTCTCCTTTTTCAAATATAATCTTTGCTCCCACTTGTTCCAACAAATCTCTTCCCAAAAGTGCTTTCGGGGAGTTGGGCATATATAAAAATTTATGAATGCCCCATTGTTTTCCCAGTTTGTATTCTAGAGGCTTACAAAAATATGCCTTTTCACTTTGGCCAGTTGCCCCTTTTACCATAACATAATCATTCCCCAGGGGCATCAAAGCTTGATTCAAAACCGAGTATGCTGCCCCTGTATCTACTAAGAATTCTACTTGTTATTTTTCCCCTAGCTTAATTATAACCAGTGGATCCGCTAGGGTAGATTCCCCAGGTTCCCGTCAATCTTCTTCCACGTGGGCTATCGTTCTTCCTGTTTGAGCCCTCTGACCTTCTTTCTTGTTCTTTGGGCATTCCTTCTTCCAGTGACCGAACTTCTTACAGAAAGCACACTGATTTTTACCCACCTGGGGCAGGTCCCATTTAGTCCCTCTTTCCCCTTCTTCCCGGATAACAGCTATCAGCTTCTTTTGCCCTTGCCTGTATCCTTCCTCTCTGTTACTGAATACTCTCCATGCTTCATCTAACAGTACTTCTAAATTCCTGCTTTCTGTAGGGCGTAATTTCTGAAGTTTGCGCCTTATATCCCCTGTAGATTGACCCAAAAATAGGGAGACTAATTGTTGTACTCCTACCTCTGACCCAGCATCCAGCGGTGTGCTGCAGCGCATCACGTCCCTCAGTCGATCCAGGAACTCAGATGGGGACTCGGAAGGATTTTGCTTGACTGCATATAAAGCTGACCAATTTATAGTTTTGGGGATTGCCCTCTCCATTCCCTTTGAAATCCACTCCTGATACTCCTGCAATCTTTACAGATCTATTAACATCCCACTTTGGATCTTGGAGAGGGAAATATTCCTTAACGTTCCCTCCTGTAATCTTATAATGGTCTTCAGCCAGATTCCCTGCTGTTTTTAAAATTAGTTGTTTCTCTGTCTCAGTCATATATTCCAGTAATAGTTGTATATCCTTCCAATCAGGATTATGTTGTTTTACAATAAATTGGAAATGCTTAGTTACACTTACCGGGTCACTCCTATAATCTTTTGCAACCTTTTTCCATTCCCCTAGGTCAGCAGTAGAAAAGGGCACTTTGATTAATATCGTCCCACCATCCAGCCCCACCGCCTCCCGGAGAGGTGCTTGCAAAACTGTTGGAGCAGATTTCTTCCTGGTACGGGAAGATACGGGGCTGTCCGGGGGGGTCGAAGCTCTGTCCGAGTCCACATCCTGTTCCTGTGGTCAAGGGGGAGGCTTAAACAAATCAATTAAATCTTGTTCTGGTGCCTGGTGACTCTTACTTGCCTTAGTACATCTTTGTCCAATACTACATGCCGAACAACACCGCCTCAGTTTACCTCTAAGCTCCTTGTTGTTTTCTCGCTCAAGTGCGAGTACCATAGGGTTCTGTGGGGGTACCATCCCACAGTCCCTTTGCCACTCCGGATGGTTTCGGAGGGTGAAAAACATATCTGCATACGAAACCTCATCCCATTTCCCTTCTCTCCTTAAAACCAGCATTAGTTGTAAAAGGGTGTTATAATCTATTGACCCATTGAGTGGCCACTTAGCCTTGCCTTGTAGCTTATACAACGGCCACCACTGATTACAATATTTGATAAGGGTCTTTTTACTTTCCATACCTCCAGTCCCAACAATATCTTTCCAGTGAGTGAGTATGCAACCCAGAGGACTCTTCTTTAATATTCCTCCGCTCTGACCCCCTCCCATATTTATTGATTTATTATCTGATCCTGTCTTTGCTCCGTGTCCAGCAACTCAGTTGCTGTACTACCCCTTCCCCAGAGTCTGACGGGTGCTGCCACTCCCCCAGAGTCTGACTGGGCAACTACTTCCTCTTTCTCCTCAGTCTAAGATGACTCTGGAGCTGGAACTTCCTCTTTTCCACCGTACACAAACACAGCCCTCTCTTTCCTATTACAATCTCTGTCTAAATTTTGCACCTAGGACACTCAAAATTCCAGCCAAACTCTACCCACAACTTTCCACTACAACTTACACTCTGGAACAAATATAGGTTTACAAGAGTTATCGTGGTGTAAAGGACACCATTCAGGACCGTCGGGGTCCCACCACAAGGGAACAAAGGAATCTACAATGACAAAACACAATAAACTACTACCGCGGTTACAAACACACACACGCTTTGGATCCAATTCAATCTTTGCACACAAACAATACAATCCACACAGACAATCATCTCTCACACTTCTATATAAGCTCTCTTCGTGCCGACATACAAAGGTACTCACAGTGTCCACACTCTCATGGACATCCGCACACTCATAGTGGTCACACAATCATACAAGAAACTTCGTAAAAAGGAAAGTCCCCTTGCTTTCTAGCCCACCTCAGAAGAATCTGGGCGGCTGAGGGCGGCTGGACAGACCTCACGCCACACACACAGTCACAGCTTTGCTCAGATTCCCAGGACTCACTCACGCTTTCACAACTGTCGTAGTTCAGCCCCGATTGGACCAGACTACGCAGTCTCTCTCTCACTCCCCCCACCCTCCGAGAGAACAGGGAGAGAAAATATAAGGAAAAACGGCTCGAGGTTTGAGATAAGGACAGGGAGAAATCCTTAAAGTTACCGTCACAGGCAAAACAGACTCGACTTGGGGAAAACTATTCATTTATTTCTAAAATTAGCAGGATAATGAGACAGAGAACAAGATAACCTCCCCCCACCCCTCCCTCTTCCCGAGCTTAACATTATCTCTACTACCTTCCCCTCCCGAGCGGCACAGGGGGGAAGAGGGAATGGGGGTTGTGGTCAGTTCATCACATGTTGTTTCACGCCGCTGCTTCATGGTCGGGGGAAGAACTCCTCACATTCCTCCCCTGCTCCAGCGTGGGGTCCCACCCCTACGCCACAGTCCTTCGTGGAACTGCTCCGGCGTGGGTCATCTCTTCCACGAGGTGCAGTCCCTTCAGAACAGCTGTCCCAGCGGGCCCTCCACGGGCCACAGCTGCCTTCAGGCATCCACCTCCCCCGGTACGGGGTCCTTCACGGGCTCCAAGTGGATCTCTGCTCCTCCGTGGACCTCCATGGGCTGCAAGGGGACAACCTGCTCCACCATGGTTGTCACCACAGGCTGCAGGGGAATCTTGGCCAGGAGCCGCATTACTCCTCCCCCTCCTTCTTCACTGACCTTGGCATCTGCAGCCGTTCCTCACAACAGGCTGGTAGATGTCTCTCAGGATCTTTTTTTACATCATCTTATTCACTTCTCATCTCCTTTCTACTTCTTGCAGCTGGGCCAGGCTGAGTTGGGCCCAGTCGGCCGCCTGGCGAGAGGCCAGAGGGTGAGGCCTGCAAGGCCCATGAGGCCTGCGCCTCCCCCTCTGCGCCTCTGCCCCTGCTCAGCTTCTTCACATCTTCTCTTCTCTCTCTTTTTTTTTCTGTTTTCCCCTTCTTAAATACGTTATCGCAGAGGCGTTATCATGGGACATTCTGCTACCAATTGGCTGGGCCTTGGCCAGCAGCAGGTCCGCCCTAGGCCCGGCTGAGTCCACTGAACAAAGGGGAGCAACTTGTAGCAGTTTCCTACAGAAGCTACCACCTTAGGCCCCCCCTCACTAACAAAACCACAACAACAACACAGGCATTTACACCATAGAAGGTCCCGCACACAACACAGAATTTTTACCACACAGCATAGAAGATCACACACACAAAAATCCTTTATATAAACACTATGGTTCAACGAGTCCAAATCAGTAGCCAACACCAAATGCCTTATTACAACAGCCAAAAATCAATACCGGCAAAACACGGACTCACTCGATCTACTCCCAAGATCGCTAGCGGCCGCTCTATCGGTCAGCGAGTCCCCAGTTGGAGCCCCAAACCAAAGTTACAAGAGGCCCGCTTACCCTTCTCCTGCTTCTCATATACCGGTCATCAGCAGGTCCCTCGGATGCAGCGGTTACCTCGGACTCACTCGATCAGTGAGTCCCCAATTGGAGCCCCAAACCAACCTGGGTACCCAACCAACAGGGACTATGCTGCACGCCAGACGTCTCTGCGCGATTTACCAGCTGCCTCGGCCACGTGTACGATTTACAAGCCCTCCTCCGTTAAACATACCGTTTGGCCCGCGGCTTCAGGAGGTTGTTGTCTGCTCCCGTGGTGAGCGGCTGGCAGCGGAGGCTCCTCCGAGGAAAGTGCTCGGGGCGCGCCTAGGAGCGTCCGCTCCGCAGTTGATCCCGCAGCCAAGCAGAGAGCCTCCTGCCTGGCTCGCCAAACTGACGTGCGGAAAACGGACTCCACAATCTGTAAGATTGTAAAGTAGGTATGTTTATTCGGCTCCGGGCAGCACGGGGGGGAGGGGGGGGGGTAGTCCCGCCAAAACTGTGCCCGCCTGATGCGGCAACTCACTTTGAATTTATACAACCAGGTGTTACATATACATGAAGTTTCAAAACACGCCTATACATATGCATGAGCTATCCCCGCTTCGTATTAAAATTAGTTCCAAGGGGTCATTTCCATAAACTCCTCCTATCCGCGCCTGCGCAGTGCCTCGTGGTGGTGGTCGTCGGGGGTCGTGGGGATGAAGACAGGTGGCTCCTCTTCGTCACCGCTAGTAACCTTTTGTTTTTGTGCAGACGCAGTTATGTTTTGGCTCTTATCCAAGCTGTAGGGTCGGTTTAGCTGGTTCTTGGAGGGGGCCCCCTGGTTCTTATCAGGAACTGTCCTTGTGAGGAATGCAAGACTTCCCACCTCAGATAATTTACACAACAAATAGCACCATTTGTCTTAGTAATGCACAACTGTAACTAATCAATGCCATATCTATTAGAATTTCTTTAACCCCTTCTTTCACTGGCTTACATAAAATGAACATGTCCATGAAAGTAGGACTTAAAAAGAGGAAAAAAACAATTTTTATGGACTCCATTGCTCTGAATGGTTTTAGTTTAGTTAGAACCATTTTTATACAGGGCTTAGAAAGGGCTAGCACGAGTACAGGTCATCTTCTGTTGCTGATGGCTACGCTTAACTTTGTGTTCAGGTTATTAAATATGTCATTAAATTCCTAAAACCTACCTCTACTACAGTAAGATAGGGATGAAAACTAGATACACAGCTTGTACTTTGCCCTCTGTTTATTGCTTTTTCAGAATATCTGGAAGATTGTACATCGTCTTTCAATTTTAACTTCTCTATCAAATAGGGCTTAACATTTTTGCCCAGACAGCACCATTTCCTGGAAGACAAATCTGTAATATGAAACAGGAAATCTAGTTTAGATATAACATAGAAATCATTGTGATTTTAATTTCTTCATTAAAGATTATGTGGATGAAGTAATGTTGAACACAGCCTTGAGTACTTTTAAAAAATAGGCAATGTTGAGGGTTTGTGAAAAGCAAAATAAATCAACACAATTCTCTCAGTCTCATTGAGCTCGCCTTTTTTTGATGATCTTGTTTTTGATAGATCCTTCTTGCCTTGCTGTTAGAAAATCAGCAGTGTCTGAAGTTAACCCAATCCCAATCCATGCATCTTGTAAAAATTATATACTTCAGGGATATTATGGACTTGTGGAAATCTCTTTCTAGTCTGGTGAAGTGAGGGGCTATCCTTTTTCAACTGCATACTGTACTGATACTAAGAACAATACCTTCAAATTGTGAACATCTACCTTTCTTGAGAAAAAAAGTAATTTTAGGCACTTAAATGAATGGCCTAGTTTTGACAAGTGCCACACCACATAGTGGTCTCAGTATTACTGTGCATTGCTTAGCACTTTTAAAAAGCAACAGGTTCTTTATGCAGGAGTGTTTGTCATACAAATGTACGCACTGTTGTTTGAATGATTCACCAGCACAGAGCTGGGAAGTGTACTTGAATGTCTTTGCAGAAAATGTTTTCAGTAACAATTTCTTTCTCTGCTTTCATCACATATTTTAACATATTAAGTACTTAAAAATAGACCCGTAGGGTGTCATTGTTAATGTGATAAGACAAATACATTTGAAAGCAGAGTTCACTCTGACAAAATAAATTTAGATCACTTTTCTCTGTATTGGGACTTATGACATTTCTGGTTTTTCCCTGTTAGTCTCTAATAATTTCCCATGGTTTTAATGACTCATAAATAAAGAGCTGAAGATATCTGTTGGCATATTTTTTCCATGAATTACTTACAGTGCAGAATGTGAATTCTCATTTGAGTTAGAGTCTGATCACTCAGAGTCGAAATACCTACTTTGATAAGCTTCAGCACCTAGAGGGAAAGTAAATTTTAAATTTTAATTGCGCTTGTTCGGGATGTCCCTTCCTCCAGGCGGTTTGGCAAGGGGAGTTCTCTGGTCACCTCCAGGATGTGGAACCATTTTTGCTTCGGCTCACCTCAGGTTCCTAGAGTCTGTTTTATCAGCTAGAGGGTTAACAGGGCCATAATCGCGCCCGTATTTAATCAACTCCTGAGCTACCTCCCCCCAAGTCCACATCTTCCTATCCAGGGCTCGGCAATGCCGATCAAGTGTGAGCCCCTCTAAGGCAGCTGCAACTTTTTTGCCCTGGGGCATTGCTTGTATTTTCCCTCGACTGGTTTTAAAGAATCAGGGAGTCCCCTTATAAGGGGAGTCATTCTTTCAGGATCCACCGGCATCAGCACTGGGGACTCCTGCCTAGACTCCAATTTCCAGTTATACATCGTTTGCAAACAAGCCGCTTTCTGTACACTTTCCACTATTTGATCAACAGTCCCTATGATTGCAAGGGGATCACCTCATTCCAGGAGATTTAGCCCCCCAGCCCAATAGGCTGCCCGCTGCGTGAGAGACCACGGAGCACAGTGGTCTCTTGAAACAAAGAAGTTCACTCAACAGTCAGAATCCAATATGACTGTTAAGCAGGTATTCTTTATTAGCAGTGCTGGGCAGCACTGGGGATTGCTCCACCACGAGTGCTCCAACAAACAGGCGAAATCACAGAGAATACATGTTGCAAAACCATACATATTCAACAGATTTCTGAGAACTAATTTACATAAACATAATATTTCCTGGAACTCATTAATATATGTTCATCTTCGCATGTGCAGAGGTTCTTTCTGGTGGTCTTTGCGAGTCCTCTGGTGGTCCAGGGATGAAGTAAATACTCCTCACTGTATTCGCTAGTTGAACTCTGAGTCTCTCTTCTATACAGGGCCTTGTCTTGGCTCATTGCTCTGCTTGTAAATTCCTTAAGCCCCCCTTATCTTGGTTTCAGCTAGTGTCTGCTGAAAGTACTTTGTTACGTTAAATTTTACGACTCTGTTGTTCTTTCTCTCAAGGTTAGTTTACATTTTCACACAAGGATTACATTGCTATGCAGAACATAGTGGTTACAATTGGAACACATTATTCATTAGTTTGGAGCCAACTCAGTCTCAATAGTCAAGGATTCTGCTGCCCGCTTGAAATTCCTTGCCTCTACAGCAGCAATCAAACTGGCACCAGGAACAGCACAAACAATTGACTTTCCCTTACCAGTTTTCACTCTCGCATCCTTTTGCAGGACATTCATTCTATCCACTACACTGCAAAATTTGCCAGTTCTCCCGGACCCAATCCATCCCAGGCACAGAGGGTCATGCACCATAACTTTTCAAAAAATCTATCAAGGCATCTTTCCCCAGAGGGGCAACTGCTTCATTATTCATTTCTCACAGAGAGGGGGACGATTGTCTCAGGGAGGTAACACGTATAATTTTATCATAAACTCACAATATATATCATCCGCGCCCCTATGTCCCTGAGAGGTCTCACTTATCTCAATATCAAACATGGCACTTTCATCTCAAGGGATCCTGTCCGTGATGCCAATGTTACGATCCGATATTGGACGAGAGGAAGGCCCCCTTGCGTTCTAGCTGACCTCTGACGAGTCTGGGAGGCTAGGGGCGGCTGGATCAAGAGAATCCTGCAGATTCGATCACCTTGTTATAAATGAGTTGAGTCCCAAAACAGGATTCCAATTATAGTTTCCAATTTATTGAATAGAAACAAGCAAACAGCGCTGGGTGCGCCGGGAGTCTTCGCTCCACCAAGACGCACACCCCTTTGTTTACAGTTACAGTATTTATAACCTCTCCCGGTCCCCCCATCGTGCCTGCCTCCTTTTTGGGGAGCTCACAATCTACATTCCATTGGTTACTCACACCGTTCGCGGCAGGTACTGATTGGCCAAGAGCGAATCACTAGCCACTATACAGGTGTTAATTGGCTAAAAGTACAGAAGTGGCGGGTCCCATATTTGGGGTTGTTTACGTGCCTGTGGTCATCAGCCCCCAGCCCGCTTTTCCCGCCTTTTGCTCGCTCCATTGTCAAGTGTCCTTCTTATGCAAACAACGCTGTTAAGCAGGTAAAATCCTTAATTATGTCAAACTACTAAGGCAGGAGTGAATCCTGCCAAACACATTTTTAATAACTTAAATAAACCTCCCAAAGACGTTTATAACTTTAACCAAAACTTACAGAACTATGTACATATCTTCCTGTTTCCCCTAAGCCTGTGGTTATATAAGAACAAACAGGATAATCAAAGATTCCATATACAAAGAGGGTCACATTTCACCATGCAACCCTAGTATTGCTTCACATTAACACGAATCAGGTGAACATATCTCACAATCCCCCATCTTCTTTTTTGTTGGTATTGATTCGTGTTTTTTGTTTCCAATTGTGCTAACACTTGCTGAATTGATGTTAATTCTGGATCCTATTTTGTTTTTATTATCTTCAGGGAATGGTTTCTTTCTTTCCCTGGTTCTGGATCAATAGGTATCACTGAATGTATTAGCTTAGTACAGCAAGGTATTAAACATGGAATTATTAATAATCCTCCACATATCCCCAATATAACTATTCCAATTTTCGTAAGCCAATCACCGCCCATAAAGTCTCCCATACTTCCCCTAAATTGATTCCATTCCAAATCTGAACTGGAACATGCGCAATTTTCTTCATTTCCTTTACAAGCTCAGTTATAGCTTTTCCTTCATCATCAATTTCTAGACATCAATCACTAAGATTAAATTTTCCACAAACATTCCCTTCTTGTGCTAGCAAATAATCCAAAGCTAAGCGATTTTGATATAGGGCAGTTCTCATCTTGGTGTTCTGTTTTGCAATTAATCCAAGTGCATCTCCGTTTCTATTTACAACTATTTCTACTACAGCTTGTAACTTTATTATTCTATTAAGCATATATATTGGGGTTCTGTAGCCCCAGGATCCGTTTTCTGCCCATGTAGCTGGATCATAAGAGGCAATGATTCTTTCAGGAGGCCATTCGTTATCTTTCCAATTTCTAATCTGTACGCCTCGCTTATGGCGCCTTTTTCTTAACTCTTCGGCTTCAGTATACACCTGAACCCCTAGCCGTTCTCCCCTATTTATGGGTAACAGGAAAAAACTGGGTCTTATAGTTCCTAAAACACAGGATCCTGTCCAATTCTTTGGCAAATATGCATAAGCTGATTTGCCACAAATCCAATAATGTCCTTCAGGAGTTGGCCAACCATTTGGTATATTTGTTCCATTGGTCCAATTCTTAAATTGATTATTTATTTCCAGGGGGCTTCCCCACTTATCCCAATTATTCCGAGTTTCATTCCATAGGTAACCTCCTTCACACTCCAGGTTACCTACTTGACTCCCATTGTCCCTTAAATTTTGCCAACAACTTTTTCCAATTATACTTGTTTGGAGTACCCATCGTTGTTTCCTATCACCTTTTCCCATTGTTTTCCATATTTGGGGTTCACTTATGTTGCTTTCCATAGCCTCCCATGGCCATAGTTCACCTTGATTTGTTCCACCACAAACATAACAGTTAGTTACATTTAATGATTTAGCTATGTTTTCTGCAAGATTCACAAATATATTTTTAGCAACTTTGGGAATTTCATATTTCACTGCTGTTTCCATCTCGTGATAAAAAGAGTTAAACAATAACTGGTGCTGTATTGATTCTCTAGACTTTTCTTTAATTTGTAAATTCAAAACAATGCCTGGGTCTCCTCCTGTCCCATAGATTTTAAGCCCAAGGTAAGCTATTTGTTTCTGCTTCCATTTTTCTGGATTTTTAATGGTTATGTCGACAGGATTACAGTTACAGGTTCTACACTCTTGATTTACAGACCTCATGGTTATGGAGGCTTATATTTCCTTATAAAGGCTTTCATATCCCCAATTATGGGTTGCCCAGCACACACACCCCCACCCTCTCCTGCCACATAAGTAGGCAGATTGATATTTCGCTGTTACAGAACGTTGATAGCTCGCATCAATATAGCAATGTCTGGCTCCTGGACATAAATATTTTGGTTGGCTTGAATAACACTTTCTCCCCTCTACATTTCCACAATTTGTATCTGGGTCATCATCAATTGCATCACATGCATCAAAGGACACCCAGACGGGTATGGTAATTATCTCACTTGATCCCATTAATCTCCCATTTTGGTCATTTGTTCTAATTTCCACCCAATATTGATAAGGAAGTTCTTTTGGATCATAGCATACAGTTTTGTTTCACAAGGTATACTACATCCGGTTATTAATACAGTTTCCCAGCTTCTGACCCTTACAGTCATAAATAGTATGATAGACCAAAGTCAGGGAGGTTATTCTTCCCCTCCCTGTGGTCACTACACACTGACTACAGTTACTCGCTGTCGTCACCAGAGTCAGGAAGCTCACCCCTAACACGGTTAGAAGAGGTCCGGTTAGGGCCATAGTGCTCGGTAGTCACGGCCCGAAGGGGTTGCAGCCCTTGGCAGACTTCTTTAAACCGCAGCACCAGTTCCCACTCCGGTCTTGCCCTCTCCTTTACCTCTGGTGTTTCAAAGGGGGTGGTTCCTTTAAGGGTCAGGTAATTTTCTGTGCAGCTGTTAACCTGTATGTTATGTCCCAAAAGTTTATACTCCCCTTACACCAGCCTTTAATCTATTTTAAAAGAACCTTTGTTATTATAATGTTTGCTAAGAACCTTTTCAGATTGCTACAGGAGTTGCCACAATGAAATTTCCCAGTTACTTAGCTTATTGAGGTGTTGAATTCTGTTGTCAGCAGCCTCGATTCAGGTTCACTTTCGTTGTAACACTATTTTGGTCTCCCCTGGTGTCGAAGCCACGGTCCACTCAGAAATGGGTCCTTTAACTCGTGATATGTGAGTCCACCCCTTCTCTGCAGTCCGGATGGCAGTGTCTGTTGTTAACAAGACAAGAAAAGGTCCTTCCCATAGGGGAGATAAGGTTTCTCCTTTCCATGTTTTTATTAAAACTCTATCCCCAGGTCTAAATTGATGGATGGCAAATCCCAAGGGTGGCGTTTGAGCCATCATTCCCATTTCCCTTAGTTCCTTTAGTCTCTCCCCAATAGCAGTTATATATTTTTGCATATCATAATCTTCAATTATATTGTTTCCCAGGGGCATCCCCTGAGAATATGGCATTCCGTACAACATTTCGTATGGTGATAATCCAGTCTCACTATGAGGTTTTGTTCTTATGTTCACATAAGATACACAGCTGGTGTATCACATCCATGGTCTGCAAGTTGAAGATGTTGATCTCGAGGAAGTTGTTGGTCGCCAGTTCTGGTTCCATCACTGCTGCACGTCGCTCGGTTTCATTGAAGCTTGTTCTTCACTGATGAGGGTGATTCTTGCTGCAATACCTCTGATAGAACATGAAAGAACTACAGACATGATTATATACAGTTCAAATTATTGGCTGTTCTCACCTAGAATCAAATCTCCTTGAGGTACACATGGGACTTCCCCATCCTCCCGCATCACCCACCAAGTACATCCAGGTCCTTGAGCGAAAGCAGTCCCAGGGATGGGTTTGCCTTTGCCCAGAGGAGGAATAACCCAGACTGTCTTCCCCAACATATTCCTTAGATGCACCACAGGGACTTTATCACCATCTACAATATGTAAAAGTTCAGATTGGGCAGGGCCAGCTCGATTGATGGATCCCCGAGTGTTGACTAACCAAGTGGCTTTGGCTAAATGTTTGTCCCAGTTTTTGAAGGTTCCACCACCCATTGCTTTCAGTGTAGTTTTCAGAAGTCCATTGTACCGTTCAATCTTTCCAGAGGCTGGTGCATGATAGGGGATGTGATATACCCACTCAATGCCACGCTCTTTGGCCCAGGTGTCTATGAGGTTGTTCCGGAAATGAGTCCCATTGTCTGACTCTGTCTGGAGTGCCATGTCGCCAGAGAACCTGCTTCTCAAGGCCCAGGATAGTGTTTCGGCCGGTGGCAGGGGTACAGAATATGTCTCTAGCCACCCAGTGGTTGCTTCCACCATTGTAAGGACGTGGCACTTACCTTGACGAGTTTGTGGGAGTGTGATGTAATCAATCTGCCAGGCCTCTCCATATTTGTATTTTAGCCATCGTCCTCCATACCACAGAGGCTTTAGCTGCTTGGCTTGCTTACGTGCAGCACATATTTCACAGTCGTGAATAACCTGTGCAATAGTGTCCATGGTTAAATCCACCCCTCGATCACGAGCCCATTTATATGTTGCATCTCTTCCTTGATGGCCCGAGGTGTCATGGGCCCACCGAGCTAAAAATAGTTCACCCCTGTGTTGCCAGTCTAAGTCCACTTGGGAAACTTCAATCTTAGCAGCCTGATCCACTTGCTGGTTGTTTTGATGTTCTTCAGTGGCCCGACTCTTGGGTACGTGAGCATCTATGTGACGTACTTTTACAACCAGCTTTTCTAACCGGGCAGCAATATCTTGTCACAGTGCAGCAGCCCAGATGGGTTTGCCTCTGCGCTGCCAGTTGCTCTGCTTCCATTGCTTTAACCACCCCCACAGGGCATTTGCAACCATCCATGAGTCAGTGTAGAGATAAAGCTTTGGCCATTTTTCCCGTTCAGCGATGTCTAAAGCCAGCTGGATGGCTTTCACCTCTGCAAACTGAATTGATTCACCTTGGCCTTCAGTGGCTTCTGCCACTCATCGTGTAGGACTCCACACAGCAGCTTTCCACTTTCGATGTTTTCCTACAATACGACAGGATCCATCAGTGAACAGAGCATATAGCTTCTCATTTTCTGGGAGGTTGTTGTATGGTGGGGCTTCTTCAGCACGTGTCACCTCCTCCTCTGGTGGCATTCCAAAATCTTTGCCTTCTGGCCAATCTGTGATTACTTCCAAGATTCCTGGGCGACTGGGGTTTCCTATTCGGGCTCGCTGTGTGATCAGTGCGACCCATTTACTCCACGTGGCATCAGTTGCATGATGTGTAGAGGGGACCTTCCCTTTGAACATCCAGCCCAGCACTGGCAGTCGGGGTGCCAGGAGGAGCTGTGCTTCGGTACCAATCACTTCTGAAGCAGCTCAAACTCCTTCATATGCTGCCAGTATCTCTTTTTCAGTTGGAGTATAGCGGGCCTCAGATCCTCTATATCCCCGGCTCCAAAAGCCTAGGGGTCAACCTCGAGTCTCTCCTGATGTTCTCTGCCAGAGACTCCAGGTAGGGCCATTCTCCCCGGCCACAGTGTATCTTGGCCAGGAGCTGCGTTACTCCTCCCCCTCCTTCTTCACTGACCTTGGCGTCTGCAGTCGTTCCTCTCACAATAAATTCTTCACAACAGGCAGGCAGACGCCTCTCAGGTTCTCTTCACATCTCATCTCCTCTCCACTTCTTGCAGCCAGACTGGGCCAAAAATTGGGCCCAGAGAGCCGCCCAGCAGGAGGCCAGAGGGTGAGGCCTGCAAGGCCCACAAGGCTCGTGCCTCCCCCTCTCTGCCCCCGCTTCAGCTTCTTCACATCTTGTCTCATCTCCTTTTTTTTTTTTTTTTTTTTTTTTTTCCCCTTCTTAAATATGTTATTGCAGAGGCATTATCAGGGAACATTCTGCTACCAATTGGCTCGGCCTTGGCCAGCAGTGGATCCGCCCTAGGCCTGGCCGAGTCCACTGGACAAAGGGGAAACTTTTAGCAGCTTCTTGCAGAAGCTGCCACCGTAGCCCCTCCCTCACTAAACAAAACCAACACAGTGAGAAGGCTTAAAATAATTTTTAAAACCTTATAGTGGATTGGACAGATGATAGTTTAAGCTATCGTTTCTTATTGTAATCTAAGTCATTACTTCAGTTCTTATCACACAAAAATTTTTAAAGCTTTTATTAACTCTTAAGCAGTATTTTAACTCATGTTATTAATTCCATTTTAACTGGCATGGTTTTTTAAAAATGCTATGGCTTTTTATCAATGGACCAGTGCTAATCCACTCAAAAAAAATCAGTTAGGATGCTTTATTCACAGTGAAATTCACTCTTAAATCATGATAGGCTCACCATGCTAGTGTGTTTTTAACCCAAGTCATCACAGACTTACAGTGATGACCCAGAGAAGCCAATCTACTAATATTTATTAAAAAAATTTCATAACTTCACCATGATTTGAGTGGCTTTTATGGACTGCTTTGGCTGAGGATTGTGGCTACATAGAGTGGCAATGACTACTTTGAAGGACAACTAAGAGCAGTGGTATAGAAGGCAGTTGCCTTGAAATCTGTCTAAAAATTGAACAGCCTTAAAGAAAATTAACTATAAACTCAGAGTATTTACTTGAATATTATCTTACATCAGAATATTAGATTGTAGCTGCTAATAACAGAGTTCTGGTGAAAATTATACTAAAGTTTCAAGCCAAACATTTTTTTATGCTTTGTGTCACTTGTCTGTTGATGGGAACAACTAAGTATTGCTCCTACATCTCTCACAACTTAGTGCTTATGTTTTCAGACTTAAATGCCACAGAGTCATTTAGAAATTACTGTGTCATTTTAAGGAAGCTTACTGGAAGTGTAGCATTGTGCTTTATGCTGTAAGAGTGGAATGGTATTGATCCTTTAAATGTTCCACCTCTCAGAGCTCACTATCTACAGACATCAATGAGATTTGCTGTATTGGTGACTAGCAAATAGTGCTTGAAATTGGAGAAAAAGCAGAGTTTGTTTTGTACTAGAGTTTTGTCTGGGGCATGTAAAAGTGGAGACAGGGTTTTTTAATTGTTTTGGAGGGTTGATGGCAGTTTTGTGTTTTGGAAGGGTTTGAATTCTTTTCCCTCTCTCTGCCCTTTTGAACGCTCTCCCATATTATAAATATAGAATATCTACCAAATTATCTCTTTGCCCTGAGTTCTGTATATTCCCTTCAATGGCAAGTCTGCATATTTTTTATTTTTCTTAAGACTTCTAATATGTTTATATGTAAGAGGAACATGTTTAGAAAAATATATAAAGAAAATACAGAAGAGGATGTCCTGATGCTTACTGAAACATTTTTAACAGCTTTACTAATTGGTGGAAATGAGTTTTCTTTCTCTGCATAAAATTAAAAAAAAATCTGCTTAGTCTAAAGGAGGCAGAAATTGGCTAATCGGAATAAGTAGAAATTGGTTGACCTGTGCATTTCCTCAATAACTTTCTCAGTCACTGCTCACACATTGAAACACATTCGCTATGTTGTTTCTATTTCTTTATATAGCTTGCCCATTACATTTTGAGTCAATCTTCTCACATAAATTTTATAATCATGTAACTCCACAGATTTCAATTTCTTTTTACCTGATTTACACCTCTGTAAATGTTATCAAGTTCCCAGGAATACAAGCATAAAAGTTACTTCTGTTTCTTTTTTACTTAATTGGGGTAATCAGTTCAGTACAATCTAACTGAGCTGCACTGAACCTGAGACAAAACTAGAAACTACATGAGCTGATTTTCAAGACTAGAAGGCAATTGGAAAGACATACATTGAATTCCCTTGAGTCGAGACCATTACTTCCAAGATCAACTGTCCTATCGTTCATGAAATTACTTGTAAAACTCCTCAGAAAGTTTCTTCTGTAATTTACATTGTTATAGGGATTACAGCATGCATACGGACACTGTTGCAATAACACTTAGGGGTACTTGGATATCAACAATGTCAGCAGCTTGTCAAGCTGTGCAAATTTAAGGATCAACTTTAAATCTAAAGATTCACCTTGATTTTCTAACACTTCCATTTTCAGTATTTTAATCAACAGAATAATCTCAATATATAATCTAGCTTTTCCTCACTGAAATAAACCATTCCTGCTGTAACAGTACTAGAGTAATCAGATAAATCAAGGGCCAAATTGGTTAAGAATCTAGAAGTTTAAGAGCCACTAACAATAAATAATAATAAATGGAATAAATAATCAACAATATTTCCAGACTTCTTGTTCTATTCAGTTGATGCTGTGAAACCAGATACCAACCATATTAGTTTTCCTGAAGACAGTAGTGTTTCTTTGTGGATGACTTTTTAATTCACTGTTACCAAGTCTATGAAAATAGTCTAAGGCTTAAAGAAGCAGTCAACACTTGTGTTAACTGACATGAATTACACTGAAAAGAATCCTGTGGTCAGAATAAACCATGAGCAGAATTGTCAGCATAAATACCCTGTAACTATCTAATAACCTTGCCCCTTCCTGATCCACATAACAGAGACCTTTTTCTACAAGGTTCAGGACCAAAACCCCACTAGAATAAATCAAGTTCTGATTACATCTTCTAACTATGATTAAGGGGAAGGCAGCAAGCATGGCTGCTGATGTCCTAGCTTGAATAGCTAGAAAAACCTCTAGAAAAGCATCACTCATTGACCAAGCTGGCATAACTTGACAGAATGGCAGTTTTACTGTATTACACTGTATTTCTGACTACAATGACAAGTTCTGTATCCTACTTTGGAAAAGTCTTGCTGCAGTAGAAGAGAATTTAGTGAACAGCACTGAAAAGTAATCTGGAAATCTCTCTTCAAAGATAAATTATTTTCTTAGAGGCAGAGAGTTATATCACATGATGGATTTTTGTTCTCTTTAAACACTACCTGCTTTTTCTTATAATTTCCCTTCTGTTCCCTCCTTCAGACACAAAATCTTTTCAAGATAGGAATAAATATGGAATCCTCACTTTTTAAGTTATTTCCACTTAAGAACAAATAACAAAATAAGGATTGTGTTTCTCCTCTGTGTTTGAAATCAACAATACATGATTAATATAGATTTGCTTAGTGAAAAAACATTAAAACTACTGGGGTCAATAATGAATAATCCACAGGAGCTGTTTAGAGCTGAGCGAAAACATAAAAATGAATTTTATGAACATTCTTTTGATTTTTAAAACCAAATCTGTTTCCACTGTGTTCACACTCATGTTGTTTGGTTTTTTTTTAATCCCTTTGCTCTTTGTCTGATGAAAAATATTTAGCTTTGCAGACTTGACCATTCCTTCTGAGTTATATTACGGTCATTACTTGTATTGCATTAGCACCCAAAGCCTCTAGCCTGGATTAGTGCTGACTGCTAAGCACTGTACTAACAGCTCGAATGCTCTCCCGAAGCCCTAAGGTTTGAGAGACAGGTTTGCTGAAGATTGACGGGAGAGGAGGGTGATTAAAAATCACGGTAGTTAGAGACGGATTATAAACACGTTAATTCTCTTTTTATTGTTTCAATGGGCACACATCCCCGTCGATAGGACGGACACGGAGGCAGGCAGGGGATGGCACTCTGGTAAGGGTGGGCTGCCCGATTTTCCTGCCCGGGGAAAGGTCAGGCAGAGGAGTTCTGCCTGTGGTGGATCCGGAGTACCGCTTGCCGACGCCCGCCCTCAGTGGCGGGTAGGAGCGCACTCGCCGCGGGGGGTAGAAGGACCGCGGACGCAGGCGGAAGGAGAGCTACGGAGGGGGCGAGCCGCAGGGGGCCGCCCGCAGCGCCCGCCCCGCTCAGAGCCAGACGGCGTCCCCCTCGGGACAAACGGCGAGCGGCCCTCGCTGCCGGGCCCCGCGGGGCCCTGCCCGTCCGGGAAGTGCCCCCCTCCCCCGTGCCTCGCCGCCGCCGGCCTTGCGCAGCATAGCGCTGCCTGCTTCCTTCCCAGTGCAGGCCTGGGAACCGCCCCGCCACTCGGATCACTTGCTATTTGCATTTCTCCGCTGCTCGGGAGGAGGCGAAAGCCTATGCCCGGGGCCGGGACGGGGGGAGGAGGCGAGGGCCGGCAGCAAGGCCGGAGTCATTAAACCGCCGCCTCACAGGCTGCCCGCACGGCTCTGTGCATCCGCCTCTTCCTTCCCCCGCACCGCCTCCGCCTGGGGAGCCGGCGGGGGCCGTACGTGCCGGGCCGGGAGCGAGGGGAGGGTCTGCGGCTCGGCGTCTCTGCAGCAGCGCCGGCCCCGCCGCGCCGCCAGGGACCGGGTGCGGGCGCCGCCAACGGCTCTCCGCGCTGCTCCTGTGCGGCGATCGCCGCTGCTGGCGGGAGGGGCAGGGATGTGAGCGGTCGGGTCGATTTGCCCTCCCACTTTATTTTTTTTTCCTTCCAAAAAAAGATCAAACTAGCCAACCAACCCTCCAAAAACCTAGAGGGCGTGGGGGCATCCCGTGTCGCCGCCGCCACCCTCCGCTGGATCTATTGTGAGGAAATTGCCATTCGTCGGCAGCGGCGGCACATCTGGGCAGGCACATCTGGGCATGCAACATTGGCTCCCGCCGCCTTCCTCCTCCGTCCTCCAGCTGGCCGAGCGGATCGCTCCGGGACTCGGGGAGACTTCTGCTCGCCAGCCTCAGGGTCCGTCTTTCGGACTGAACATTAAGACTGACAGCACGGAGGGTGAGGTGGAAATAAAGGCTGCTTTCCCTCCCCCCCCCCCCCGGGATTTATTTCATGGGGATGTGTTCAAGACAAGAGAGGATTCAGAAGGATATTGACGTTGTGATCCAAAAGTGCAAGGCGGAGAAGGACTGCCTGTTTGCAGGTGAGTTTCTTTCCCGGGCGGCAGGTTGGCGGCGTGGAGGCTGCGGCCGCCGCCCGCCCGTCCCAGACCCCACGCCCGCCATGGCGTAGCTGTCTGGGCTTTGCCCATGCCCTTCACCGCCGTTCCCGGGAGCGAGGACCGCCGCCGAGTCGGCTTGTGCCTACCCTCAGCCCTCTTCTTCCTCTTCCTCCTCTCCTTCCGAGGGCATTTGAGGGCAAATGAGACCAGGCGCCGGCTGGGAAAGCAGAGGGACATCTCGAGTCAGGGAGCGTGGCAGTGGCCACACGCAAAATCAGGTGTGTTGTGTGCGAGTGTGCGTGCCCCCCGCTGCCTGGCGCAACCTGCAGCTGCTGGGGCGAGCGCCCAGCCGAGCGCAGCCCTGGTGCTTTTTGCTCCGGCGGGCACTACACGGCTGTTTTCCTGCCATCCTCGGTGCGTGCCTTTATCCCCGCACGCCCGCCTGGCTTCGGGACTGGGGGCATGGCAAGCGGTAAACGTTCCCCTCTGCCGTGCAAAAAAAAACCCCGGGGTTTCGCAGCTTCCTTGGCGGGGACAGTGAGGTGCCGGCAGTGATTTGTCGTCGCAGGAGCTCGGCTTGTGGCTGCCTGTTGCCGTTTCTGACAATGGAAATCCCTGCCGTTGCCATAGCACCAGGCACTTGTTGCGAGGGGCTGAGGGGGGGAGTTGCTGCATTTCCTCTGATTCATGCCGCTCCGCCCCCCCCCCCCCCAATCCCATGTCGGTAGCAGAATGCTGGTCTGCAAAACCTCAGCTATTTCAGCCAAAATAAAAACAAGTTGTAATAACGCAGCTCTTTGTATTTCAGATTTCAGGTACTCAGACTCCACCTTTACCTTCACCTATATTGGAGACTCCAAAAGGTACTTTTTTTTACAGTAATGACTCCCTTCATTTCCTCCTGGCAGTAAGGTGTAGTGGTTCAATACTGTGGCAGACATTTTCGTTTCCTTTCCTTTTGCAAGGAGGATCAATAAATCATCTGCCTTCGTGCAAATATAAACTGAGGAGGAAGTGTTGAGGGAGGTGATCAGAAAGGTGATCCTAGTTGTTGGAGGCTTGTTCCTCTGAGTGCTGCTCTGTGGCACTTCACCGTTTCTCTTTTTTGAATTTATGTGTATATGTAGAATTTCTACTGTCTGTAAACTTAACAGAAATGCAGCAAAGGCATCAACATATAACATATAAAGTTAATTCATCTTAAAAAACTGGAAAAATATATTATTTTAATAAAAAATAGGCCAAATTTCACATCAGCACCTTATTCTCTTGCATGAGAGCCATGTTTAGTTCCATGACAGATGCTAGACTGTCTGCAATTGACCAACTTAATACTGAGACATTAAGTGAAATGTCAATATAGCTTCTAAGGCTAAAAAAATATTTTATTGAATGGTAGTTTAAATATTATTTCTAAGTGGTTACGAGCTTTTGGTTATAAACTGGATTGTGCATGTACACAGTTTTTATTATATTTTGCCATTCGTTGTGTTTTTAAAAAGAAATATTTGTAAAAGTTTGAACACACATCCTTTTTGTTTCCCTGGCTCTTAGTTACCTTTTACTTAATATGATATTTACAGTATATGCTACGTCATCCTCTTATCTTTTAGCATAATTTTATTATATTTGACAAAAAGTCTTGGGGTTTTTTTTTATTTTATTTTTTTTTCTCAGATAGTTCATGTGATATCTTTGGTGATTGTTTTTCTTTACCAGGGTCCGTCAGGTTAAAGTGTATTCTTTGCAAGTGAACCTTTCAGTGCAGGCAACGCTCCTACAGCCATCGGTTCTCCCCTGTGCATGCTTCAGGGCCTGGCTGCAGAATCAGGCTCCCAGATGGTCCCCAGGCTGCAAGACTGCTCAGAAAAATGCTTTCCCACCTGTCGTAGTTCAGCCCCGATCGGGACCAGACTACGCAGTCTCTCTCTCGCTCCCCCCACCCTCCGAGAGAATAGGGGGAGATGATATAAGAAAAACGGCTCAAGGTTTGAGATAAGGACAGGGAGAAATCCTTAAAGTTACCGTCACGGGCAAAACAGACTCGACTTGGGGAAAACTATTCATTTATTTCTAAAATTAGCAGGAGAATGAGACAGGGAACAAGATAACCTCCCCCCACCCCTCCCTCTTCCCGGGCTTAACATTATCTCTACTACCTTCCCCTCCCGAGCGGCACGGGGGGGGAAAGGGAATGGGGGTCGCGGTCAGTTCATCACGCGTTGTTTTATGCCGCTGTATCATCGTCGGGGGAAGAACTCCTCGCATTCCTCCTCTGCTCCAGCGTGGGGTCCCTCCCACGGGCCACAGTCCTTCGTGAAACTGCTCCGGCGTGGGTCGTCTCTTCCACGGGTGCAGTCCCTCTAGAACAGCTGTCCCAGCGGGCACTCCACAGGCCACAGCCTCCTTCAGGCCTCCACCTGCTCCAGCGTGGGGTCCTCCACGGGCTGCAGGTGGATCTCTGCCCCTCCGTGGACCTCCATGGGCTGCAGGGGGACAACCCGCTCCACCATGGTCTTCACCACGAATTGCAGAGGAATCTTGGCCAGGAGCCATATTACTCCTCCCCCTCCTTCTTCACTGACCTTGGCGTCTGCAGCCGTTCCTCACAACAGGCTGGCAGACATCTCTCAGGATCCTTTTTACATCTTATTCACTTCTCATCTCCTCTCCACTTCTTGCAGCCGGGCCGGGCCGAGTTGGGCCCAGTTGGCTGCCCGGTGGGAGGCCAGAGGGTGAGGCCTGCAAGGCCCATGAGGCTCGCGCCTCCCCCTCTCTGCCCCCCGCTCAGCCGCTTCACATCTTCTCCTCCTCTTTTTCCTGTTTTCCCCTACTTAAATACGTTATCGCAGAGGCGTTATCACGGGCCTTGGCCAGCAGCGGGTCCGCCCTAGGCCCAGCCGAGTCCACTGAACAAAGGGGAGCGACTTCTAGCAGTTTCCTACAGAAGCTACCACCTTAGGCCCCCCCTCACTAACAAAACCAGAACACCACCTCACTATCCTGCCTCTTCCTACTACAGGAAAAGACAACTTCTATCATTTTCAGTGCAGTAGAATAGTTCAGTTCACCTAGTAGCTGAGAATCAGATGTATTTTCTGGTTGCTTGTAGTATAATCTTTAATTTAGGGTTTTAGTATATGTTTTGTTTTGGTCCTGTTTTAAAAGACAGTTTTGAAAGACTTGATACAGTAAAAATTTCTAACAGAAATATTTATAATGTAATTAAAACAATCAAATTTGAAAGTTAATTTGCACTGTTTTCTAAAACAAATATTGCAGCAAGAAACCATGAAGTGAAACCTGTCTGTTGTTTCCATTTTCCAAACTGAATAAAGTAAAAAGCCTAAGGGCATAGCTGATGTAAACCAAACTGGTTTATAAAAGTTGAAACAAAACATTGTCACTTCTACAACGAGAGATGGAAGATGGCTTTATATCCCACAGCCTTGCTTAAGGAAACTGTTGACTGGAAATTAGTCTCAGGATCTTGAAAATTCAAAATGAATTGAGAAATAAAAGTTATGCTTAGAGAAATTGATGAAAGTGGGTTGTTACTTAGAGCATGCTCAAATTTCATTTTCCTTTTGACATTTTAAGGGCATTTAAAAGGCATCCTTTGAGAGAAGGGTTTCATGTTCTCTACTTGTTTGTATTTTGTTTTAGAAAGATATTTTACAATATTCTTAGTATACAGTGATGTACTGAGTGGCAAGTTTATGGTAGTAAGCTCTCTTGTGAAGTACATAAAATGAAAACTCTAAGCCTTCACCATTAAGGGCCAAACTTTTCTTTCTCACATTGAAGAAGAGTTAGTGGTTTCTTCTTAGAGAAGGTGCTTGTTGAGCAGCAGCTATGTTGTACCATGTGCAGCATTCGGGCACTCTTAGCTTTTATTGCTGAGCAGATATCATATGGTATGGAATATCCCTTTGGTCAGTTTGGGTCAGCTGTCCTGGCTATGTCCCCTCCCAATATCTTGCCCATCCCCAGCCCACTGGTGGTGGTAGGGCAAATGTTGGAGAAACACCCTTGATGCTGTGCTAGTACTGCTCAGCAGTAGCCAACACACTGGTGTATTATCAACACCTTTCTAGCTACCAATACAAAGCACAGCACTATGAGGGCTGCTATGGGGAAAATTAACTCCATCTCAGCCAGACTCAATACAATCTCCACCCCTTATTTCATACAATTTGAGTCATGCTCAGGTCCCACATATTTTAATACATATATATATCTTCAAACCATCCCATTATATTTAATTCTCATTACTGAAATCCCTTCTTACCAACACTTACAACTTATACTACATACTTAAACCATCTTTATACCAAACATACAGATTTATACATTCTCATTAACTACTATCCCTTGTCCTTTAACAGATAGATATTACTCTCCCATTCCATGGGCTTCTTCCACTCCTCTAAATGTTCATAAGAACGGGCTATGACTTGAGGCCCACGTGTCAGGACGAGTGCTCAGGACAGGAGAAGCAATACGTTCGCTATTTGAGCACCAGCATGAGCTTTGTTTGGGTCAATGTTACACTCGTCTGGTTCCTTGCAAAACTCAGTCTTCATTGCTTCAAGTCATTCCTGCAACATTACTTCTACAACATGCAACTCACATCACAGATTATTTTCCCCCAAGGGTAAATCCCCTTGAGGCACACACCATGTCTCCTCATCCTTCCGCATTACCCACAAAGTACACCCAGGTCCCTGAGCGAAGGCAATCCTAAAAATGGGTTTGCCTTTTCCCATGGGAGGATGTCCTAGTTTTGGCTGGGATGGAGTAATTTTCCTCTCAGTAGCTGACATGTTTTTCATTTAGTATGGGATTTTGTATGTGAAGAATGTTGATGAACACACTGATGATGCTAGTTGTTGCTAAAGAGACCAAGGATGCTGTCTGGCTTCCCAGGTTTCGCTAATGTGCATGTGCAGGAAGCTGGGAGGGATATAGCCCAGTTGACCCAAACTGGCCAACGAGAGTATTCCATGCCATAAACATGCTCAGTATATAAGTGGGAGTTGACCAGGGGGGGCATATCTTACTCTCTTTCTCTCTCCTTTGTTTGCTACTCCATTTAGTTTCCATGATTGCTGCTCGGGACACGCTGTATCGGTGCATCATTCATTTTGTATATTTTAGTATCTCTATATTTTGTTATTTTTGTAGTTTTCCTTTGCTATTCTAGTAAACTGTCTTTATCTCAACCCATGAGTTTTCCTTTCTTCCCAATTCTCTCTCCTATCCCACTGGGGGGGGGGGAGGAGAGCGAGCAACTCTGTGGTGACTAGGGCATGACAGAAGAGCAATCCACACTGCCTTCCCCAGTCACTTCCCTATATGCACTACAGGGATCTTATCTCCTCCCACAGAATGTCAGGATTTTGTTTGGGCAGAACCAGGATGGTTAGCAGATCCTCTGGTGTTTAACAGCCAAGTGACTTCTGCTAAATTTGTGCTTCCATGCCCCATTGCTCAACATTCTCAACATAGTCTTTATCAGTCCATTATATCTCTCAATCTTTCCAGAGGCTTGTGGGTGAAAGGGGATGTGATATGCCCACTCAGTGTCATGGTTCTTTGCCCAGGAGTTTATGAGGTTACTTCGGAAATGAGTCCCATTGTCTGATTCAATTCTTTCTGGGGTAGCGTGTCACCACAAAATTTGCCTTTCAATGCCTAAGATGGTGTTTCAGGTAGTGACGTGGTTTACAGGGCATGTTTCTAGCCAACCAGTAGCTGCTTCCACCATGATGAATATGTAGCACTTGCCTTGGCATGTTCATGGCAGTGGTCCAATATAGTCAATTTGCCAAGTCCCACCATATCCACCTACCGCCCTCTGTTCCAGGGAGACTTTACTCATATGGCTCACTTGATTGCGACATATATTTCGCATTCATGTGTGACCTGTGTGATGGCCTCCATGGTCAGATCCATCCCCTGGATCACGAGCCCATCTGTATGTTGCATATCTCCCTAGATGTCCCGAAGTTTTGTGGGCCCATCGAGCTACAAACAGCTCACCCTTACATTCCCAGTCCAGGCCCAGCTGAGCTACTTCAATTTGACAGCCTTGTCTACCTGTTAATTGTTTCAGTGGTGCAGCTTTTGGGCACATGAGCATCTATATGACATACCTTTAGAGTGATGATTTCTACCCAGGCAGCGATGTCTTGCAATGTCCGGTTTGATATGCAGCAGCCCAGATGGGTTTACCCCTATACTGCCAATTGGTCTTCTTCCACTGCTGTAGCCACCTCCATAGGGCATTAGCCACCATCCAGGTGTCAGTACAGAGACAGAGTATTGACCACTTTTCTCGTTCAGCAATCTCTAGGGCTAGTTGGATGGCTTTCACTTCTGCAAACTGACTTGACTCCCCTTCTCCTTCAGTGGCTTCAATTACTTGTCATGTGAGACTCCACACAGCAACTTTCCACTTCCATTTTTTTCCTACCACACAACAGGTTCCATCAGTAAACAAAGCATAACATCTTTCATCTTCTGATAACTCATTATATGGTGGTGCCTCTTGGGCATGAGCCACCTCCTCAGGCGATGCTCCAAAATCTCTGCCTTATGGCCAGTCCATGATCTTTTCCAGGATTCCTGTGTGATTGGGGATCCTTGTTCGAGCCCATTGCGTGATCAACACTACTGACTTACTCCATGTAGCGCTGGTTGTGTGATGTGCAGAGGGGATGTTTCCTTTGAACGGCACAGGCAATCGTGGTGCCAAGAGGAGATATGCTTCTATACCAACAACTTCTGAAGCAACTCAAACCACCTCATATGCTGCTAATACTTCTTTTTCAGTCGAAGCATAGTGGACTTCTGATCCTCGATACCCCCAGCTCCAAAAGAGGACCCTGGAGGTCGACCTCAAGTTTCTCTTGATATTTTCTGCCAGAGGCTCCAGGTGAGACCATGCTCCCTGACTGCAGTGTAGAGCACATTTTGCACAGCTGGTCCTGTCAGGACAGGCCCAAGAGCTACCACACAAGCTATTTCCGGTTTGATATGCTTAAAGGCTTGCTGTTGCTCAAGGTCCCACTCAAAATAGTTCTTCTTCTGGATCACTCCATAGAGAAAGCTCACAAGCTGACTATAACCTGGAACATGCATTCTCCAGAATTGCACAAGGCCTAGGAAAGCTTGTGTTTCCTTCTTGTTAGCTGGTGGAGACATAGTTGCTATCTTGTTGACCACATCCATAGGCACATGACAGCGTCCATCCTGCCATTTTATTCTCCAGAACTGAATCTCCTGTGCAGATCCCTTGACCTTGCTGCTTTTTATGGCAAAATCTGCTTTCAGAAGATTCTGAATCACTTTTTTTCCCCTCTCAAATACTCTTTCTGACTTTTTGCCCCACACAATGGGTACATAACCACGCTGCAGATCGATCCAAATAGATAGACCTGATCCAGAGCACATTTATCATAGCTTCAGTGGAGTTAACTTGTATTCCCATAGTAAAGTCCCGAACCAAACCCTGAGGGCATGACTTAGCTTTTGTTCAAGTACAGAGGTACCAGTGAAACCAACTGAGAATTATTATTTTTTTATTCATTATATAGACCTGTTCCAACATTTGACCTGTAGGTGATATTAAGCTAATAATAATAATATATGTGTAAATGATCACTGGATGAGCATAAATATGCTTTAAGGAGATTCTGCATTTGCAGGTTTTTTCTTGAAATGTTAGAAGGGAAGAATCTCTTTAAGTACAAACATATTTGTATTGTGTGAATTATCATAAATAATCCTTTGTCTATGTAGTTCAGTTTGTTGGGTTTTTTTTTAAATACACTATGTTCACACTTCTAAATTATTAGAGCTGTTTGACATTGCAGAGATTCTTCCTGGTTTGGGAAGGTTGTAATAAGAAATTTATTAGTGAAGCATATCTTTGTGCATAACGTGGACAATAAATATGGAACAGATTGTTTATCAATTTAACAATTTTTAATTTAATTGTCAGAAAGTGATAGGTAGGGTGATAGATTTCTTATAAAGTGAGGTGGTCATTCGAATGCTGTGACTATACAAGATTTACTCTCCTTTAACTACATCTGTCAGAATATCAGAAATGACTGGATTCTTTATGCTTTTTACTGCAGGATCTAAAAAGGATATTACAGTGTGAACATGTCGAGTTTTCTTTTTTTTTTTAATAATCTCATTTAATTTTTCCTATTATCTGCCCCTGTATAAAACATTACTCCTCCGGAAACCCTGTAGACCAAACAGAACTGCCGATCTGTCATCTTTCAAATAGATATGCGTGATACCCTGAAGTTGTTTTCACTTTATATGTCATTTGACATGGTTTACACAAAAGTAGTGCTTGGTTGTCCTGAAAAAAAAGTGTTTCCTTTTTTTTTTTAGTGTTTTTCTCACCTTCTTTTTTTTTCTGAGGCTAAACAAGGACATCATATCAGTTCTGAAATACCTCTTTATTCAAATATGTACTTAACTCTCATTGGCAGTGAGGGCCAGTGACAATAAGGCTGTGCAAGAGAACAGATCTAATACTGCAGCATATTGTAAAGAAACTAGATAAGACCTGTAAGAACTAATCACACAGATTAATTTTGTCAGCAAAGTTCCCTGTTGTGTTCTGCTTTCCCTACATGAGCCACAATGATTATAATAATGGCAGTCCTGTAGATGCAAGGAAATTTGAATTTTAGTCTGAAGTAATTGTTTATTTTTGCTTAAAATAATGACAAATTGTTAACTTACGCTGTTTTGATTTTTAATATTTGGCTCTTTGTTTTTATCCAAGGGGTTATACATAGTGCTTAATATTGTAGTATCAGAAATTCTCATGTAAATTACTTAATTAATTCCCACCTCACTGTAGCAGTGAAACATTTCACAGCTGAGGAGATGTGCCATGGAAAGAGTAACTAAAGAGTAACTAAATTTCTACAGCTAGAGATGAAAACCACTGTCTGAAGTCCTAGCGCATTATGTCCACCAGATGTTTGAACCACTTGATGATAAATACATATAGATAATGTTTTTTTCCCCTTTAGTGGTATGCCCTATTGCTACATAGGAAGATTTCATTTGGTGAATAATTTTGAAACTCTGGTGTCACTCTGAGAACGCTGAAAGTCTTAAAAAATGGTGAAGAAAAATGGTTTCAGGCTAATTGATGTGCGTTTTTATTTGAAAATGTATGTTCAATTTATATATACTGTAGCAGAAAAAGGAGAGAGAGAATTGAAAATAATTTTTAAAACTGAAACATAAAAATGTGTCCATCTGAAAATATAAAAACGGAACACTTTCCTGAACATTTTAATTTTTTTTTCTTTCCTTTCCAAAATTATCTAATTTAAGACCAATCTTTTTTGGATAGGTTAGTTTTAACCTAACTCCTCTGTCTGATTCATTGCATGGCAATGTGTTTACTGGCTATGCAAGGTTTGGGAAGAGAAGGATCCTTTTAGAAACAGTGCTGGTGATGTGCGGAAAACGGACTCCACAATCTGTAAGATTGTAAAGTAGGTATGTTTATTCAGTGCCGGGCAGCACGGGGGGGGTAGTCCCGCCAAAACCGTGCACGCCTGACACGGCAACTCACTTTGAATTTATACAACCAGGTGTTACATATACATGAAGTTTCAAAACACGCCTATACATGTGCATAATCTCCAGGTTGCATATCATGAACAGGTTCATCTAGACCTCTTCCCTGGGTACTAATTACATGCTTTCTAATTTTATTGAGTTGTTTGCTCAATGCCACCATGTAGGAAGTCATAATTTCGTCCCCAATTTGCATAGATATCCCTTTTTGTATTCCATAGGGTTGTCCATACAGAACTTCAAAGGGGTTCAGTCCTTCCTTCGCCCTTGGTCTTGTTCGTATATGCAAAAGGGCTAAACGGAGAAACTGAGGCCATGTCAGGTTTGCTTCTTGTCCCAATTTCACAATTTGCTGTTTGATTAAGTGGTTCATTTTCTCCACTTGGCCACTTGACTGAGGGCAATATGGGGTATGAAGTTGCCAATCTATACCTAAATGGTGGCTAATGTGTTGTACTATTTTTGAGACAAAATGCGGTCCTCTGTCAGAGGATATGGTTGCTGGAACCCCAAAACGTGGTATTATCTCTTGTACCAATACTTTAGTTACCTCCCGAGCCTTAGCTGTTCTGGTTGGGAATGCTTCTGGCCAACCGGAAAAGGTATCAGTTAATACCAGCAAATATCGATACCCCCCTTTTCTTGGAAGTTCTGTAAAATCAACCTGCCATTGTTGTCCAGGCCCATTGCCTTTTCCAATCTGGCCCATTTCTGGTTTGGGAGTATTTTTTGGATTAGTCTGGAGGCAAAGGTCACACTGTTGAGTCACCTGTCTCACCGTGGTATATAAATTTCTGGCCACAATTTCTCTTACTAAATGTTTATACAGAGCCTCTGTTCCTCAATGCCTTTTTCTATGTTCCTCCCGTATCAAGTGCCACAGTAAACAAGAGGGAATAATCATTCTTCCCTGTGGGGTATAAGCCCACCCCTCTTCATTATATGACCCTTCTAAGTCTGTAATAAGTTTCTGATCTTCCTTGGTATATTCTGGCTTACCTTCTAGGGAGATTTGCCTATCAGGAATTAGAGCCCCTTCTACTTTCACCATTGTTTTGGCCACTTGTTTTGCCTCTCTGTCCGCCAGCTCATTCCCTTTTTCCAAATCTGAGCTCACTTTCTGGTGTGCCTTAATATGCATGATTGCCACTTTCTCAGGGAGCTGGACAGCTTCTAGTAGTTTCAGAATTTCTTCTGCATGTTTGATATTTTCCCCTGGGAGTTCAATAGTCCTCTTTCTTTCCAAGTTGCTCCATGTGCGTGCACAACTCCAAAGGCATATTTTGAGTCCGTGTAAATGTTCACAACTTTGCCCTGGGCCAATTCCAGGGCTCGGGTTAGGGCAATTATTTCTGCCTTCTGTGCGGAGGTGTTCATGGGCAAAGGCCCTGATTCTGTTACCTCTTGACTGGTGGTAATGGCGTACCCCGCATGTCGATTGCCATTTAAGACATAACTGCTCCCGTCTGTGAACCAGTTTTCCCTGTTTTCCATGGGGCTGTCCCTCAAGTCTGGGCGGCTTGCGTATGTTGCATGATGGTTTCCAAACAGTCATGATGCACCGGTTCTCCTGTGTTTCCACCGAGAAAAGAAGTTGGGTTGACAATGTTAGTGACCACGATTTCCACATCATCCTGTTCTACTAATACAGCTTGATATCTCAGGAATCTTTGTGGAGAGAGCCAGTGCCCACCCTTTGCTTCCAGTACTGCTGATACTGCGTGAGACACTAAGACAGTCATTTTCTGGCCCAGAGTAAACTTTCGGGCTTCCTGTATGTTCAATATCACGGCTGCAACCGCCTGTAGGCATCCAGGCCAACCCTTTGCAGTGGCGTCTAACTGCTTAGGGAGGTAGGCAACTGCCCGTCGATATGGACCCAGATCTTGTGCTAATATTCCCAGGGCAATGCCCTGCTTCTCATGGGAGAAAAGAAGAAACGGCTTACTCACATCTGGGAGTCCTAAGGCCGGGGCCGACATCAAAGCCTTTTTCAGTAGCTCAAAGGTTCGTTCAGTCTCCTTGTTCCACTCAAGGTGCTTCTGCTCAGTGGCGTCCATGCCATACAATCTTCCTCTGTTTTCGTGGCAATCAGGATATCATCCACATACTGCAACAATTTTCCTTCCTCAGATGGGGTTTCCCAGGATTCTAGGTCTTTTGCAAGCTGATTGCCGAAAATGGTAGGACTATTCTTAAATCCTTGCGGCAACACCGTCCAAGTGAGCTGGGTCTTCCGACCACTTTTAGGGTTATCCCATTCGAACGCAAACAATTTTTGACTGGCTTCGTGGAGAGGGAGGCAAAAGAAAGCATCCTTCAAATCTAAAACAGTAAACCAACTTAGTTCAGGTGTTAACACAGTCAGCAGGGTATATGGGTTCGCCACTACTGGGTAGAGGTCTTCAGTTATCTTATTCACTGCCCATAAGTCTTGGACCACCCTATATGACCCATGGGGTTTCCGAACAGGTAATATAGGGGTATTGAATTCAGACTCACACTCCTTTAATAATCCTAACTGTAGAAATTTTTCTATCACCGGCTGGATTCCTTCCCTATCTTCCTTCTTTAGGGGATATTGTTTAATTCTTACCGGTCGTTGGCCTTCCTTAACTTTGACAGGTGGAGCACTTTTCGCTCTTCCAGGTACGTCAGTAGCCCATACTCCTGGATACACTTGGTTTAGGATTTCCTCATTAATTTTTCCTTCTGAGGGGAAACTAGTTAAGTTTAGACTCAATATCTGAACATATTGCTGATCTTTCACCTCCAGAGTAATTTCTCCTTTTTCAAATATAATCTTTGCTCCCACTTGTTCCAACAAATCTCTTCCCAAAAGTGCTTTCGGGGAGTTGGGCATATATAAAAATTTATGAATGCCCCATTGTTTTCCCAGTTTGTATTCTAGAGGCTTACAAAAATATGCCTTTTCACTTTGGCCAGTTGCCCCTTTTACCATAACATAATCATTCCCCAGGGGCATCAAAGCTTGATTCAAAACCGAGTATGCTGCCCCTGTATCTACTAAGAATTCTACTTGTTATTTTTCCCCTAGCTTAATTATAACCAGTGGATCCGCTAGGGTAGATTCCCCAGGTTCCCGTCAATCTTCTTCCACGTGGGCTATCGTTCTTCCTGTTTGAGCCCTCTGACCTTCTTTCTTGTTCTTTGGGCATTCCTTCTTCCAGTGACCGAACTTCTTACAGAAAGCACACTGATTTTTACCCACCTGGGGCAGGTCCCATTTAGTCCCTCTTTCCCCTTCTTCCCGGATAACAGCTATCAGCTTCTTTTGCCCTTGCCTGTATCCTTCCTCTCTGTTACTGAATACTCTCCATGCTTCATCTAACAGTACTTCTAAATTCCTGCTTTCTGTAGGGCGTAATTTCTGAAGTTTGCGCCTTATATCCCCTGTAGATTGACCCAAAAATAGGGAGACTAATTGTTGTACTCCTACCTCTGACCCAGCATCCAGCGGTGTGCTGCAGCGCATCACGTCCCTCAGTCGATCCAGGAACTCAGATGGGGACTCGGAAGGATTTTGCTTGACTGCATATAAAGCTGACCAATTTATAGTTTTGGGGATTGCCCTCTCCATTCCCTTTGAAATCCACTCCTGATACTCCTGCAATCTTTACAGATCTATTAACATCCCACTTTGGATCTTGGAGAGGGAAATATTCCTTAACGTTCCCTCCTGTAATCTTATAATGGTCTTCAGCCAGATTCCCTGCTGTTTTTAAAATTAGTTGTTTCTCTGTCTCAGTCATATATTCCAGTAATAGTTGTATATCCTTCCAATCAGGATTATGTTGTTTTACAATAAATTGGAAATGCTTAGTTACACTTACCGGGTCACTCCTATAATCTTTTGCAACCTTTTTCCATTCCCCTAGGTCAGCAGTAGAAAAGGGCACTTTGATTAATATCGTCCCACCATCCAGCCCCACCGCCTCCCGGAGAGGTGCTTGCAAAACTGTTGGAGCAGATTTCTTCCTGGTACGGGAAGATACGGGGCTGTCCGGGGGGGTCGAAGCTCTGTCCGAGTCCACATCCTGTTCCTGTGGTCAAGGGGGAGGCTTAAACAAATCAATTAAATCTTGTTCTGGTGCCTGGTGACTCTTACTTGCCTTAGTACATCTTTGTCCAATACTACATGCCGAACAACACCGCCTCAGTTTACCTCTAAGCTCCTTGTTGTTTTCTCGCTCAAGTGCGAGTACCATAGGGTTCTGTGGGGGTACCATCCCACAGTCCCTTTGCCACTCCGGATGGTTTCGGAGGGTGAAAAACATATCTGCATACGAAACCTCATCCCATTTCCCTTCTCTCCTTAAAACCAGCATTAGTTGTAAAAGGGTGTTATAATCTATTGACCCATTGAGTGGCCACTTAGCCTTGCCTTGTAGCTTATACAACGGCCACCACTGATTACAATATTTGATAAGGGTCTTTTTACTTTCCATACCTCCAGTCCCAACAATATCTTTCCAGTGAGTGAGTATGCAACCCAGAGGACTCTTCTTTAATATTCCTCCGCTCTGACCCCCTCCCATATTTATTGATTTATTATCTGATCCTGTCTTTGCTCCGTGTCCAGCAACTCAGTTGCTGTACTACCCCTTCCCCAGAGTCTGACGGGTGCTGCCACTCCCCCAGAGTCTGACTGGGCAACTACTTCCTCTTTCTCCTCAGTCTAAGATGACTCTGGAGCTGGAACTTCCTCTTTTCCACCGTACACAAACACAGCCCTCTCTTTCCTATTACAATCTCTGTCTAAATTTTGCACCTAGGACACTCAAAATTCCAGCCAAACTCTACCCACAACTTTCCACTACAACTTACACTCTGGAACAAATATAGGTTTACAAGAGTTATCGTGGTGTAAAGGACACCATTCAGGACCGTCGGGGTCCCACCACAAGGGAACAAAGGAATCTACAATGACAAAACACAATAAACTACTACCGCGGTTACAAACACACACACGCTTTGGATCCAATTCAATCTTTGCACACAAACAATACAATCCACACAGACAATCATCTCTCACACTTCTATATAAGCTCTCTTCGTGCCGACATACAAAGGTACTCACAGTGTCCACACTCTCATGGACATCCGCACACTCATAGTGGTCACACAATCATACAAGAAACTTCGTAAAAAGGAAAGTCCCCTTGCTTTCTAGCCCACCTCAGAAGAATCTGGGCGGCTGAGGGCGGCTGGACAGACCTCACGCCACACACACAGTCACAGCTTTGCTCAGATTCCCAGGACTCACTCACGCTTTCACAACTGTCGTAGTTCAGCCCCGATTGGACCAGACTACGCAGTCTCTCTCTCACTCCCCCCACCCTCCGAGAGAACAGGGAGAGAAAATATAAGGAAAAACGGCTCGAGGTTTGAGATAAGGACAGGGAGAAATCCTTAAAGTTACCGTCACAGGCAAAACAGACTCGACTTGGGGAAAACTATTCATTTATTTCTAAAATTAGCAGGATAATGAGACAGAGAACAAGATAACCTCCCCCCACCCCTCCCTCTTCCCGAGCTTAACATTATCTCTACTACCTTCCCCTCCCGAGCGGCACAGGGGGGAAGAGGGAATGGGGGTTGTGGTCAGTTCATCACATGTTGTTTCACGCCGCTGCTTCATGGTCGGGGGAAGAACTCCTCACATTCCTCCCCTGCTCCAGCGTGGGGTCCCACCCCTACGCCACAGTCCTTCGTGGAACTGCTCCGGCGTGGGTCATCTCTTCCACGAGGTGCAGTCCCTTCAGAACAGCTGTCCCAGCGGGCCCTCCACGGGCCACAGCTGCCTTCAGGCATCCACCTCCCCCGGTACGGGGTCCTTCACGGGCTCCAAGTGGATCTCTGCTCCTCCGTGGACCTCCATGGGCTGCAAGGGGACAACCTGCTCCACCATGGTTGTCACCACAGGCTGCAGGGGAATCTTGGCCAGGAGCCGCATTACTCCTCCCCCTCCTTCTTCACTGACCTTGGCATCTGCAGCCGTTCCTCACAACAGGCTGGTAGATGTCTCTCAGGATCTTTTTTTACATCATCTTATTCACTTCTCATCTCCTTTCTACTTCTTGCAGCTGGGCCAGGCTGAGTTGGGCCCAGTCGGCCGCCTGGCGAGAGGCCAGAGGGTGAGGCCTGCAAGGCCCATGAGGCCTGCGCCTCCCCCTCTGCGCCTCTGCCCCTGCTCAGCTTCTTCACATCTTCTCTTCTCTCTCTTTTTTTTTCTGTTTTCCCCTTCTTAAATACGTTATCGCAGAGGCGTTATCATGGGACATTCTGCTACCAATTGGCTGGGCCTTGGCCAGCAGCAGGTCCGCCCTAGGCCCGGCTGAGTCCACTGAACAAAGGGGAGCAACTTGTAGCAGTTTCCTACAGAAGCTACCACCTTAGGCCCCCCCTCACTAACAAAACCACAACAACACCACAGGCATTTACACCATAGAAGGTCCCGCACACAACACAGAATTTTTACCACACAGCATAGAAGATCACACACACAAAAATCCTTTATATAAACACTATGGTTCAACGAGTCCAAATCAGTAGCCAACACCAAATGCCTTATTACAACAGCCAAAAATCAATACCGGCAAAACACGGACTCACTCGATCTACTCCCAAGATCGCTAGCGGCCGCTCTATCGGTCAGCGAGTCCCCAGTTGGAGCCCCAAACCAAAGTTACAAGAGGCCCGCTTACCCTTCTCCTGCTTCTCATATACCGGTCATCAGCAGGTCCCTCGGATGCAGCGGTTACCTCGGACTCACTCGATCAGTGAGTCCCCAATTGGAGCCCCAAACCAACCTGGGTACCCAACCAACAGGGACTATGCTGCACGCCAGACGTCTCTGCGCGATTTACCAGCTGCCTCGGCCACGTGTACGATTTACAAGCCCTCCTCCGTTAAACATACCGTTTGGCCCGCGGCTTCAGGAGGTTGTTGTCTGCTCCCGTGGTGAGCGGCTGGCAGCGGAGGCTCCTCCGAGGAAAGTGCTCGGGGCGCGCCTAGGAGCGTCCGCTCCGCAGTTGATCCCGCAGCCAAGCAGAGAGCCTCCTGCCTGGCTCGCCAAACTGACGTGCGGAAAACGGACTCCACAATCTGTAAGATTGTAAAGTAGGTATGTTTATTCGGCTCCGGGCAGCACGGGGGGGAGGGGGGGGGGTAGTCCCGCCAAAACTGTGCCCGCCTGATGCGGCAACTCACTTTGAATTTATACAACCAGGTGTTACATATACATGAAGTTTCAAAACACGCCTATACATATGCATGAGCTATCCCCGCTTCGTATTAAAATTAGTTCCAAGGGGTCATTTCCATAAACTCCTCCTATCCGCGCCTGCGCAGTGCCTCGTGGTGGTGGTCGTCGGGGGTCGTGGGGATGAAGACAGGTGGCTCCTCTTCGTCACCGCTAGTAACCTTTTGTTTTTGTGCAGACGCAGTTATGTTTTGGCTCTTATCCAAGCTGTAGGGTCGGTTTAGCTGGTTCTTGGAGGGGGCCCCCTGGTTCTTATCAGGAACTGTCCTTGTGAGGAATGCAAGACTTCCCACCTCAGATAATTTACACAACAAATAGCACCATTTGTCTTAGTAATGCACAACTGTAACTAATCAATGCCATATCTATTAGAATTTCTTTAACCCCTTCTTTCACTGGCTTACATAAAATGAACATGTCCATGAAAGTAGGACTTAAAAAGAGGAAAAAAACAATTTTTATGGACTCCATTGCTCTGAATGGTTTTAGTTTAGTTAGAACCATTTTTATACAGGGCTTAGAAAGGGCTAGCACGAGTACAGGTCATCTTCTGTTGCTGATGGCTACGCTTAACTTTGTGTTCAGGTTATTAAATATGTCATTAAATTCCTAAAACCTACCTCTACTACAGTAAGATAGGGATGAAAACTAGATACACAGCTTGTACTTTGCCCTCTGTTTATTGCTTTTTCAGAATATCTGGAAGATTGTACATCGTCTTTCAATTTTAACTTCTCTATCAAATAGGGCTTAACATTTTTGCCCAGACAGCACCATTTCCTGGAAGACAAATCTGTAATATGAAACAGGAAATCTAGTTTAGATATAACATAGAAATCATTGTGATTTTAATTTCTTCATTAAAGATTATGTGGATGAAGTAATGTTGAACACAGCCTTGAGTACTTTTAAAAAATAGGCAATGTTGAGGGTTTGTGAAAAGCAAAATAAATCAACACAATTCTCTCAGTCTCATTGAGCTCGCCTTTTTTTGATGATCTTGTTTTTGATAGATCCTTCTTGCCTTGCTGTTAGAAAATCAGCAGTGTCTGAAGTTAACCCAATCCCAATCCATGCATCTTGTAAAAATTATATACTTCAGGGATATTATGGACTTGTGGAAATCTCTTTCTAGTCTGGTGAAGTGAGGGGCTATCCTTTTTCAACTGCATACTGTACTGATACTAAGAACAATACCTTCAAATTGTGAACATCTACCTTTCTTGAGAAAAAAAGTAATTTTAGGCACTTAAATGAATGGCCTAGTTTTGACAAGTGCCACACCACATAGTGGTCTCAGTATTACTGTGCATTGCTTAGCACTTTTAAAAAGCAACAGGTTCTTTATGCAGGAGTGTTTGTCATACAAATGTACGCACTGTTGTTTGAATGATTCACCAGCACAGAGCTGGGAAGTGTACTTGAATGTCTTTGCAGAAAATGTTTTCAGTAACAATTTCTTTCTCTGCTTTCATCACATATTTTAACATATTAAGTACTTAAAAATAGACCCGTAGGGTGTCATTGTTAATGTGATAAGACAAATACATTTGAAAGCAGAGTTCACTCTGACAAAATAAATTTAGATCACTTTTCTCTGTATTGGGACTTATGACATTTCTGGTTTTTCCCTGTTAGTCTCTAATAATTTCCCATGGTTTTAATGACTCATAAATAAAGAGCTGAAGATATCTGTTGGCATATTTTTTCCATGAATTACTTACAGTGCAGAATGTGAATTCTCATTTGAGTTAGAGTCTGATCACTCAGAGTCGAAATACCTACTTTGATAAGCTTCAGCACCTAGAGGGAAAGTAAATTTTAAATTTTAATTGCGCTTGTTCGGGATGTCCCTTCCTCCAGGCGGTTTGGCAAGGGGAGTTCTCTGGTCACCTCCAGGATGTGGAACCATTTTTGCTTCGGCTCACCTCAGGTTCCTAGAGTCTGTTTTATCAGCTAGAGGGTTAACAGGGCCATAATCGCGCCCGTATTTAATCAACTCCTGAGCTACCTCCCCCCAAGTCCACATCTTCCTATCCAGGGCTCGGCAATGCCGATCAAGTGTGAGCCCCTCTAAGGCAGCTGCAACTTTTTTGCCCTGGGGCATTGCTTGTATTTTCCCTCGACTGGTTTTAAAGAATCAGGGAGTCCCCTTATAAGGGGAGTCATTCTTTCAGGATCCACCGGCATCAGCACTGGGGACTCCTGCCTAGACTCCAATTTCCAGTTATACATCGTTTGCAAACAAGCCGCTTTCTGTACACTTTCCACTATTTGATCAACAGTCCCTATGATTGCAAGGGGATCACCTCATTCCAGGAGATTTAGCCCCCCAGCCCAATAGGCTGCCCGCTGCGTGAGAGACCACGGAGCACAGTGGTCTCTTGAAACAAAGAAGTTCACTCAACAGTCAGAATCCAATATGACTGTTAAGCAGGTATTCTTTATTAGCAGTGCTGGGCAGCACTGGGGATTGCTCCACCACGAGTGCTCCAACAAACAGGCGAAATCACAGAGAATACATGTTGCAAAACCATACATATTCAACAGATTTCTGAGAACTAATTTACATAAACATAATATTTCCTGGAACTCATTAATATATGTTCATCTTCGCATGTGCAGAGGTTCTTTCTGGTGGTCTTTGCGAGTCCTCTGGTGGTCCAGGGATGAAGTAAATACTCCTCACTGTATTCGCTAGTTGAACTCTGAGTCTCTCTTCTATACAGGGCCTTGTCTTGGCTCATTGCTCTGCTTGTAAATTCCTTAAGCCCCCCTTATCTTGGTTTCAGCTAGTGTCTGCTGAAAGTACTTTGTTACGTTAAATTTTACGACTCTGTTGTTCTTTCTCTCAAGGTTAGTTTACATTTTCACACAAGGATTACATTGCTATGCAGAACATAGTGGTTACAATTGGAACACATTATTCATTAGTTTGGAGCCAACTCAGTCTCAATAGTCAAGGATTCTGCTGCCCGCTTGAAATTCCTTGCCTCTACAGCAGCAATCAAACTGGCACCAGGAACAGCACAAACAATTGACTTTCCCTTACCAGTTTTCACTCTCGCATCCTTTTGCAGGACATTCATTCTATCCACTACACTGCAAAATTTGCCAGTTCTCCCGGACCCAATCCATCCCAGGCACAGAGGGTCATGCACCATAACTTTTCAAAAAATCTATCAAGGCATCTTTCCCCAGAGGGGCAACTGCTTCATTATTCATTTCTCACAGAGAGGGGGACGATTGTCTCAGGGAGGTAACACGTATAATTTTATCATAAACTCACAATATATATCATCCGCGCCCCTATGTCCCTGAGAGGTCTCACTTATCTCAATATCAAACATGGCACTTTCATCTCAAGGGATCCTGTCCGTGATGCCAATGTTACGATCCGATATTGGACGAGAGGAAGGCCCCCTTGCGTTCTAGCTGACCTCTGACGAGTCTGGGAGGCTAGGGGCGGCTGGATCAAGAGAATCCTGCAGATTCGATCACCTTGTTATAAATGAGTTGAGTCCCAAAACAGGATTCCAATTATAGTTTCCAATTTATTGAATAGAAACAAGCAAACAGCGCTGGGTGCGCCGGGAGTCTTCGCTCCACCAAGACGCACACCCCTTTGTTTACAGTTACAGTATTTATAACCTCTCCCGGTCCCCCCATCGTGCCTGCCTCCTTTTTGGGGAGCTCACAATCTACATTCCATTGGTTACTCACACCGTTCGCGGCAGGTACTGATTGGCCAAGAGCGAATCACTAGCCACTATACAGGTGTTAATTGGCTAAAAGTACAGAAGTGGCGGGTCCCATATTTGGGGTTGTTTACGTGCCTGTGGTCATCAGCCCCCAGCCCGCTTTTCCCGCCTTTTGCTCGCTCCATTGTCAAGTGTCCTTCTTATGCAAACAACGCTGTTAAGCAGGTAAAATCCTTAATTATGTCAAACTACTAAGGCAGGAGTGAATCCTGCCAAACACATTTTTAATAACTTAAATAAACCTCCCAAAGACGTTTATAACTTTAACCAAAACTTACAGAACTATGTACATATCTTCCTGTTTCCCCTAAGCCTGTGGTTATATAAGAACAAACAGGATAATCAAAGATTCCATATACAAAGAGGGTCACATTTCACCATGCAACCCTAGTATTGCTTCACATTAACACGAATCAGGTGAACATATCTCACAATCCCCCATCTTCTTTTTTGTTGGTATTGATTCGTGTTTTTTGTTTCCAATTGTGCTAACACTTGCTGAATTGATGTTAATTCTGGATCCTATTTTGTTTTTATTATCTTCAGGGAATGGTTTCTTTCTTTCCCTGGTTCTGGATCAATAGGTATCACTGAATGTATTAGCTTAGTACAGCAAGGTATTAAACATGGAATTATTAATAATCCTCCACATATCCCCAATATAACTATTCCAATTTTCGTAAGCCAATCACCGCCCATAAAGTCTCCCATACTTCCCCTAAATTGATTCCATTCCAAATCTGAACTGGAACATGCGCAATTTTCTTCATTTCCTTTACAAGCTCAGTTATAGCTTTTCCTTCATCATCAATTTCTAGACATCAATCACTAAGATTAAATTTTCCACAAACATTCCCTTCTTGTGCTAGCAAATAATCCAAAGCTAAGCGATTTTGATATAGGGCAGTTCTCATCTTGGTGTTCTGTTTTGCAATTAATCCAAGTGCATCTCCGTTTCTATTTACAACTATTTCTACTACAGCTTGTAACTTTATTATTCTATTAAGCATATATATTGGGGTTCTGTAGCCCCAGGATCCGTTTTCTGCCCATGTAGCTGGATCATAAGAGGCAATGATTCTTTCAGGAGGCCATTCGTTATCTTTCCAATTTCTAATCTGTACGCCTCGCTTATGGCGCCTTTTTCTTAACTCTTCGGCTTCAGTATACACCTGAACCCCTAGCCGTTCTCCCCTATTTATGGGTAACAGGAAAAAACTGGGTCTTATAGTTCCTAAAACACAGGATCCTGTCCAATTCTTTGGCAAATATGCATAAGCTGATTTGCCACAAATCCAATAATGTCCTTCAGGAGTTGGCCAACCATTTGGTATATTTGTTCCATTGGTCCAATTCTTAAATTGATTATTTATTTCCAGGGGGCTTCCCCACTTATCCCAATTATTCCGAGTTTCATTCCATAGGTAACCTCCTTCACACTCCAGGTTACCTACTTGACTCCCATTGTCCCTTAAATTTTGCCAACAACTTTTTCCAATTATACTTGTTTGGAGTACCCATCGTTGTTTCCTATCACCTTTTCCCATTGTTTTCCATATTTGGGGTTCACTTATGTTGCTTTCCATAGCCTCCCATGGCCATAGTTCACCTTGATTTGTTCCACCACAAACATAACAGTTAGTTACATTTAATGATTTAGCTATGTTTTCTGCAAGATTCACAAATATATTTTTAGCAACTTTGGGAATTTCATATTTCACTGCTGTTTCCATCTCGTGATAAAAAGAGTTAAACAATAACTGGTGCTGTATTGATTCTCTAGACTTTTCTTTAATTTGTAAATTCAAAACAATGCCTGGGTCTCCTCCTGTCCCATAGATTTTAAGCCCAAGGTAAGCTATTTGTTTCTGCTTCCATTTTTCTGGATTTTTAATGGTTATGTCGACAGGATTACAGTTACAGGTTCTACACTCTTGATTTACAGACCTCATGGTTATGGAGGCTTATATTTCCTTATAAAGGCTTTCATATCCCCAATTATGGGTTGCCCAGCACACACACCCCCACCCTCTCCTGCCACATAAGTAGGCAGATTGATATTTCGCTGTTACAGAACGTTGATAGCTCGCATCAATATAGCAATGTCTGGCTCCTGGACATAAATATTTTGGTTGGCTTGAATAACACTTTCTCCCCTCTACATTTCCACAATTTGTATCTGGGTCATCATCAATTGCATCACATGCATCAAAGGACACCCAGACGGGTATGGTAATTATCTCACTTGATCCCATTAATCTCCCATTTTGGTCATTTGTTCTAATTTCCACCCAATATTGATAAGGAAGTTCTTTTGGATCATAGCATACAGTTTTGTTTCACAAGGTATACTACATCCGGTTATTAATACAGTTTCCCAGCTTCTGACCCTTACAGTCATAAATAGTATGATAGACCAAAGTCAGGGAGGTTATTCTTCCCCTCCCTGTGGTCACTACACACTGACTACAGTTACTCGCTGTCGTCACCAGAGTCAGGAAGCTCACCCCTAACACGGTTAGAAGAGGTCCGGTTAGGGCCATAGTGCTCGGTAGTCACGGCCCGAAGGGGTTGCAGCCCTTGGCAGACTTCTTTAAACCGCAGCACCAGTTCCCACTCCGGTCTTGCCCTCTCCTTTACCTCTGGTGTTTCAAAGGGGGTGGTTCCTTTAAGGGTCAGGTAATTTTCTGTGCAGCTGTTAACCTGTATGTTATGTCCCAAAAGTTTATACTCCCCTTACACCAGCCTTTAATCTATTTTAAAAGAACCTTTGTTATTATAATGTTTGCTAAGAACCTTTTCAGATTGCTACAGGAGTTGCCACAATGAAATTTCCCAGTTACTTAGCTTATTGAGGTGTTGAATTCTGTTGTCAGCAGCCTCGATTCAGGTTCACTTTCGTTGTAACACTATTTTGGTCTCCCCTGGTGTCGAAGCCACGGTCCACTCAGAAATGGGTCCTTTAACTCGTGATATGTGAGTCCACCCCTTCTCTGCAGTCCGGATGGCAGTGTCTGTTGTTAACAAGACAAGAAAAGGTCCTTCCCATAGGGGAGATAAGGTTTCTCCTTTCCATGTTTTTATTAAAACTCTATCCCCAGGTCTAAATTGATGGATGGCAAATCCCAAGGGTGGCGTTTGAGCCATCATTCCCATTTCCCTTAGTTCCTTTAGTCTCTCCCCAATAGCAGTTATATATTTTTGCATATCATAATCTTCAATTATATTGTTTCCCAGGGGCATCCCCTGAGAATATGGCATTCCGTACAACATTTCGTATGGTGATAATCCAGTCTCACTATGAGGTTTTGTTCTTATGTTCACATAAGATACACAGCTGGTGTATCACATCCATGGTCTGCAAGTTGAAGATGTTGATCTCGAGGAAGTTGTTGGTCGCCAGTTCTGGTTCCATCACTGCTGCACGTCGCTCGGTTTCATTGAAGCTTGTTCTTCACTGATGAGGGTGATTCTTGCTGCAATACCTCTGATAGAACATGAAAGAACTACAGACATGATTATATACAGTTCAAATTATTGGCTGTTCTCACCTAGAATCAAATCTCCTTGAGGTACACATGGGACTTCCCCATCCTCCCGCATCACCCACCAAGTACATCCAGGTCCTTGAGCGAAAGCAGTCCCAGGGATGGGTTTGCCTTTGCCCAGAGGAGGAATAACCCAGACTGTCTTCCCCAACATATTCCTTAGATGCACCACAGGGACTTTATCACCATCTACAATATGTAAAAGTTCAGATTGGGCAGGGCCAGCTCGATTGATGGATCCCCGAGTGTTGACTAACCAAGTGGCTTTGGCTAAATGTTTGTCCCAGTTTTTGAAGGTTCCACCACCCATTGCTTTCAGTGTAGTTTTCAGAAGTCCATTGTACCGTTCAATCTTTCCAGAGGCTGGTGCATGATAGGGGATGTGATATACCCACTCAATGCCACGCTCTTTGGCCCAGGTGTCTATGAGGTTGTTCCGGAAATGAGTCCCATTGTCTGACTCTGTCTGGAGTGCCATGTCGCCAGAGAACCTGCTTCTCAAGGCCCAGGATAGTGTTTCGGCCGGTGGCAGGGGTACAGAATATGTCTCTAGCCACCCAGTGGTTGCTTCCACCATTGTAAGGACGTGGCACTTACCTTGACGAGTTTGTGGGAGTGTGATGTAATCAATCTGCCAGGCCTCTCCATATTTGTATTTTAGCCATCGTCCTCCATACCACAGAGGCTTTAGCTGCTTGGCTTGCTTACGTGCAGCACATATTTCACAGTCGTGAATAACCTGTGCAATAGTGTCCATGGTTAAATCCACCCCTCGATCACGAGCCCATTTATATGTTGCATCTCTTCCTTGATGGCCCGAGGTGTCATGGGCCCACCGAGCTAAAAATAGTTCACCCCTGTGTTGCCAGTCTAAGTCCACTTGGGAAACTTCAATCTTAGCAGCCTGATCCACTTGCTGGTTGTTTTGATGTTCTTCAGTGGCCCGACTCTTGGGTACGTGAGCATCTATGTGACGTACTTTTACAACCAGCTTTTCTAACCGGGCAGCAATATCTTGTCACAGTGCAGCAGCCCAGATGGGTTTGCCTCTGCGCTGCCAGTTGCTCTGCTTCCATTGCTTTAACCACCCCCACAGGGCATTTGCAACCATCCATGAGTCAGTGTAGAGATAAAGCTTTGGCCATTTTTCCCGTTCAGCGATGTCTAAAGCCAGCTGGATGGCTTTCACCTCTGCAAACTGAATTGATTCACCTTGGCCTTCAGTGGCTTCTGCCACTCATCGTGTAGGACTCCACACAGCAGCTTTCCACTTTCGATGTTTTCCTACAATACGACAGGATCCATCAGTGAACAGAGCATATAGCTTCTCATTTTCTGGGAGGTTGTTGTATGGTGGGGCTTCTTCAGCACGTGTCACCTCCTCCTCTGGTGGCATTCCAAAATCTTTGCCTTCTGGCCAATCTGTGATTACTTCCAAGATTCCTGGGCGACTGGGGTTTCCTATTCGGGCTCGCTGTGTGATCAGTGCGACCCATTTACTCCACGTGGCATCAGTTGCATGATGTGTAGAGGGGACCTTCCCTTTGAACATCCAGCCCAGCACTGGCAGTCGGGGTGCCAGGAGGAGCTGTGCTTCGGTACCAATCACTTCTGAAGCAGCTCAAACTCCTTCATATGCTGCCAGTATCTCTTTTTCAGTTGGAGTATAGCGGGCCTCAGATCCTCTATATCCCCGGCTCCAAAAGCCTAGGGGTCAACCTCGAGTCTCTCCTGATGTTCTCTGCCAGAGACTCCAGGTAGGGCCATTCTCCCCGGCCACAGTGTATCTTGGCCAGGAGCTGCGTTACTCCTCCCCCTCCTTCTTCACTGACCTTGGCGTCTGCAGTCGTTCCTCTCACAATAAATTCTTCACAACAGGCAGGCAGACGCCTCTCAGGTTCTCTTCACATCTCATCTCCTCTCCACTTCTTGCAGCCAGACTGGGCCAAAAATTGGGCCCAGAGAGCCGCCCAGCAGGAGGCCAGAGGGTGAGGCCTGCAAGGCCCACAAGGCTCGTGCCTCCCCCTCTCTGCCCCCGCTTCAGCTTCTTCACATCTTGTCTCATCTCCTTTTTTTTTTTTTTTTTTTTTTTTTTCCCCTTCTTAAATATGTTATTGCAGAGGCATTATCAGGGAACATTCTGCTACCAATTGGCTCGGCCTTGGCCAGCAGTGGATCCGCCCTAGGCCTGGCCGAGTCCACTGGACAAAGGGGAAACTTTTAGCAGCTTCTTGCAGAAGCTGCCACCGTAGCCCCTCCCTCACTAAACAAAACCAACACAGTGAGAAGGCTTAAAATAATTTTTAAAACCTTATAGTGGATTGGACAGATGATAGTTTAAGCTATCGTTTCTTATTGTAATCTAAGTCATTACTTCAGTTCTTATCACACAAAAATTTTTAAAGCTTTTATTAACTCTTAAGCAGTATTTTAACTCATGTTATTAATTCCATTTTAACTGGCATGGTTTTTTAAAAATGCTATGGCTTTTTATCAATGGACCAGTGCTAATCCACTCAAAAAAAATCAGTTAGGATGCTTTATTCACAGTGAAATTCACTCTTAAATCATGATAGGCTCACCATGCTAGTGTGTTTTTAACCCAAGTCATCACAGACTTACAGTGATGACCCAGAGAAGCCAATCTACTAATATTTATTAAAAAAATTTCATAACTTCACCATGATTTGAGTGGCTTTTATGGACTGCTTTGGCTGAGGATTGTGGCTACATAGAGTGGCAATGACTACTTTGAAGGACAACTAAGAGCAGTGGTATAGAAGGCAGTTGCCTTGAAATCTGTCTAAAAATTGAACAGCCTTAAAGAAAATTAACTATAAACTCAGAGTATTTACTTGAATATTATCTTACATCAGAATATTAGATTGTAGCTGCTAATAACAGAGTTCTGGTGAAAATTATACTAAAGTTTCAAGCCAAACATTTTTTTATGCTTTGTGTCACTTGTCTGTTGATGGGAACAACTAAGTATTGCTCCTACATCTCTCACAACTTAGTGCTTATGTTTTCAGACTTAAATGCCACAGAGTCATTTAGAAATTACTGTGTCATTTTAAGGAAGCTTACTGGAAGTGTAGCATTGTGCTTTATGCTGTAAGAGTGGAATGGTATTGATCCTTTAAATGTTCCACCTCTCAGAGCTCACTATCTACAGACATCAATGAGATTTGCTGTATTGGTGACTAGCAAATAGTGCTTGAAATTGGAGAAAAAGCAGAGTTTGTTTTGTACTAGAGTTTTGTCTGGGGCATGTAAAAGTGGAGACAGGGTCTCCTGATGTTCTCTGCCAGAGACTCCAGGTAGGGCCATTCTCCCCGGCTGCGGTGTAGAGGATGTTTTTCACATCTTGTCCTGTCTGGACTGGCCCAAGGGCTACTGCATGAACAATCTCCTGTTTAATTTGTTCAAAGGCTTGTTGTTGCTCAGGGCCCCATTTAAAATCAGTCCTCTTTCGAGTCACTTCATAGAGAGGGCTTACAATCATACTGTAATTTGGAATATGCATTCTCCAGAAACCCACAACGCCCAAGAAAGCTTGTGTTTCCTTTTTGTTAGTTGGTGGAGCTACAGTCGTTATTTTGTTGACCATATCCATTGGAATGTGACAACGTCCATCTTGCCATTTTACTCCTAAAAACTGGATCTCTTGTGCAGGCACCTTGACTTTGCTTCATTTTATGGCAAAACTGGCTTTCAGAATGATTTTCATTATTTTCTCCCCTTTCTCAAAAACTTCTTCTGCTGTGTTGCCCCATACGATGATGTCATCAATGTATTGCAGATGTTCTGGAGCTTCATCCTTTTCTAGTGCAGTCTGGATCAGTCCATGGCAGATGGTGGGGCTGTGTTTCCACCCCTGGGGCAGTCGATTCCAGGTGTACTGGACACCCCTCCAAGTGAAAGCAAACTGTGGCCTGCATTCTGGTGCCAAAGGAATGGAGAAGAACGCATTGGCAATATCGATGGTGGCGTACCACTTGGCTGCTTTTGACTCCAGTTCATACTGAAGTTCTAGCATGTCCGGCACGGCAGCACTCTGTGGTGTAACCTCATTTAGGCCACGATAGTCCACTGTTAGTCTCTACTCTCCATTAGATTTTCTCACTGGCCGTATGGGACTGTTAAAGGGTGAGCGGGACTTGCTGATCACTCCCTGGCTCTCCAGTCAACGAATCAGCTTGAGGATGGGGATTATGGAGTCTCGGTTGGTGCGATATTGCCGCCGGTGCACCGTGGTAGTAGCAATTGGTACCTTTTGTTCCTCAACCTTCAGCTTTCCCACAACAGAAGGGTCCTTTGAAAGTCTGGGCAAGATGGACAGCTGTTTATTTTCCTCCGTCTCCACAGTGGCTACACCAAAAGCCCATCGGTGCCCTTTTGGGTCTTTGAAATACCCACTCCTGAGGTAATCTATGCCAAGAATGCATGGAGCATCTGGGCCAGTCACTATGGGGTGCTTTTGCCACTCATTCCCAGTCAAACTTACTTCAGCCTCCAATACAGTCAGATCTTGGGATCCTCCTGTCACTCCAGAAATACAAATGGGTTGTGCCCCTTTATAGCTTGATGGTATTAGGGTACACTGTGCACCAGTGTCTACTAGAGCTTTATACTTCTGTGGGTCTGATGTGCCAGGCCATTTAATCCATACAGTCCAGTAAACTCTGTTGTCCCTCTCCTCCGCCTGGCTGGAGGCAGGGCCCCTCTAGTCCTGTTTATAATATTTTCTATTCACTTTCTGTGAATATGAATCAGAAGTTCCTTCCATAGGATCAGAGGTGAGATCAGCCCTTCTACGCTGTCTGGGGAACTGCCCACTGGAGACTGGAGCAGCAAATTGCCTGGAAGAACCTCCCTTTGTGATTGTTTTACCTCGCAACTCACGTACACGTGCCTCTAGGGCCGAGGTAGGCTTTCCATCCCACTTCCTCATATCCTCTCCTTGGTCACGCAAGGTAAACCATAGGTCATCTCATCGGGTGTACCGTCTCCCTTGAGCAGGAGGAGGATGAGGTCTTCTTCTAATAGCTGAGATATTAGTCCGTGCAGGTGGGGAGCAAGAATCTTCGAGTTTCTGACACACCTCAGATAGTTTTTCTAACAGTTTTTCAAACTGGCTTTCAGATTTCTCAGTCAGTCTTTCTATAGCTGAGACACAGGCCCACATTGGGGAAGAGAGATTGTCTTCATATTGTCGGACCTGGTTAGCCACTGCACGTACTGGTGGCATCTCATCATCTTTCCAACTCATTGCTGCCAATGAGTTGGCATACGATGATGGTGCACTCTTTACAAATTTCCGCCACATGGGTCGGGTACATTCAATTTCATCTGGATCTACAGATGTCCGTGGGTCATCCAGGTTATGATAAATCAGCTCCCGAACAGCTAATTCCCTCAGAAACTGGATACCTCTCTCCATGGTGGTCCACTTGCTTGGGTGGCATACAATATCTTCCTTAAAGAAATACCTGTCCCTCACACCTGACAGGAGTCTCCTCCAGAGGCTGCAGGCTGCTGACTCTCTTCCAATCGCCCTGTCAATGGCTGCTTCCCTAGACAGGGATCCCAGCTGCCTGGCTTCCCTGCCTTCTAATTCCAGGCTACTGGCCCCTCTGTCCCAGCATCGGAGCAACCAGGTGACAAGTTGCTCACCTTGATTACGGCTGAAATCTTTTCGCATATCTCGCAGCTCACTCAGGGATAGGGATAGGGTGACTACCTCCCCTTCTGCCTCTCCCTGATCATGTGATGGGCCTGGTTCATCATCATCTTTCACTATGCAAACTGATTTTTTGGTGTATTTCTTCTGTACAGGGGCAACTGATACTGGTGCAGATGATTGGTTTTTCGGTTTCTCTTTGGTACTGCTTGCTGAGGTTTGAGTAGCCACAGTGTCTGGCATGGGGGCCGAAGCAATCGCAGTGCCCGTAGCAGGGGCTGGGGTAGCTGCAGCGCCTGCTGTAGCGGCTGAAGTAGCTGCAGTATTTGTAGCAGCAGTTTGAGTAGCCACAGTGTCTGTTGCGGGGATTGGAGGAGCCATAATACTTTTAAAAAACTGTTTAAACTTCATCAATATCAAGATCTGAGATAGCTGCAAGAGACTTGTCACCATGAACACGGTGGTAGGGGTATCAAAAGGGTATTCAAAATTCTCAAAAGCTGTTGAAATTAGCTTGGTGAGGTGGGGAAAGCTGTAAACAGATGTTCCCCCCGCGGCCTGGCTTCCCGGAACAAAACAACAGGTATAGTTCCAAACAACACCCACAAGATGGCTCCCGAAATACCCGGGTGGAGCTGCCTCTGCCTCCTCGCTCTGCACACTGCCCGCCGCCATTGAGTACAAGTATGAAAATGGTCCTGTGTTGACGCGGAAGTCACGGACACTGCTGACGACCAATATGATCAAGCAAATGCCAATTTATTGTTGATACATCCCGGTTAATATAGCCCTTCTAATTCCGTATCATGCGCAAGCTCTCTACTAATTGGTTAACTATATCATGCACGCGCTCCTAGCTAAAATATGATTCGTTAAGTCTCTATGTTCACGCACATGGCTCTCTCCACCTGCACCCTGCTTCACATTCAGCCCCCAGTCATGTATGCCAGCTGTTTTCCTTCTTCTCAAGGTTGCTTCCTTTACTTTCTCACAGGAAGCTTCATTACTTTCTCACAGGCGGCCTCATTACTTTCTCACAGGTGGCTTCAGTACTTTCTTACAGGCAGCTTCAGTACTTTCTCACTACTGGCTTCAGTGATGTCCTTGAGGCCTGCTGCTCACAAACATAACAATTCCATTCGGTCTGGATTGTTCACTAAGTGCCCCTGGTACTCCAGGTATCCAACAGTCCTGTTACCAGCAATCTCACCAAACCAACCAGTGCCACACAGCACAGTAGAGTGATACCTTTAATCCCAGAATCGATAAGCCATGCATAAACACCGACAACCAGCATATACGGCAAGTAGGGTGCTATCCAATACAGCTCTAAAAACAACTGCGAGAACAAATAAAACAACATTGTGCCCAGCGATGACCAAAGCAGCTTAATGAACACTTGTAACAAATCTGGTTTCAACACACTGTGTTCAAACCTGTCCTTATCTCAACCCTTCAGAACTGATCGGGGGCTCGAACCTTGGATCCTCAGACTAAGGTCTGATGATCTCATGACTGATCTAGTGAGGTCCCTTCGAGCCCCACGTTGGGCACCAAAAAGACTGTGGTGGATTAGCCCGGATCACCACACAGTTTCTCACTCACCCTCCCCCTACCCAGCGGGATGGGGGAGAGAAATTGGGAAGAAAGGAAAACTCGTGGGTTGAGATAAAAACAGTTTACTAAAATACTAAAAACTACAAAGCTAACAGGATATAAGGTTATTAATATATACAAAATATACAAAATGAACAATGTATGATTTCTCACCACCCGATGTTCGAATGACCGACGCAGCCTGTCCTGAGCAGCAATCACAGGAACGACACCGAGCAGCAAGCAAAGCGGGGAGAGCAAGCTAGCAAGGTAGTGGGAACGATGCCAGCAAGCAAGAAAGAAGAAAAGGATGCCAAGGGTGCCCAAACGGATACCCAAAAGGAATGGATGCCCGAAAAGAATGCCCGAAAAGAATGCCCCCTCCCATGGGCAACCCCCCATTTATATACTGAGCATGATGTTTATGGCATGGAATACTCTCTTTGGCCAGTTTGGATCAATTATTCTGTCTGTCTTTTGCCCAGCTTCCCGCATCTGCACATTAATGAGACTTTAACGAGACTTGGAAAGCCAGACAGTGTCCTTGGTCTCATTAACAACATATCATCAGAGTGTTTTTATCAACATTTTTCACACACAAAATCCAAAACACACCAGCTACTGAGAAGAAAATTAACTCCATCCCTGCTAAAACCAGGACACCCTCTAAGAACAGATTGATTTAATATAAAATATAACCCATGTAACTACAGTTTTTATAGCTGACAAGAATCACCTCATATTGATATTTAATTTTCAAAAATCATATTGTAAAATTATACTGATTAGTTATTTTATCATAACATTTCCCCCCTTTGAGAATTATTTAATTTTCCTTCAATAAGTCTCATTAACTTATAACTAATCTCCATAATCAGTAAAACAAAACGTATTATTAACATTACTGCTGACGCGGAAGTCACAGACACTGCTGACGACCAATATGATCAAGCAAATGCCAATTTATTGTTGATACATCCCGGTTAATATAGCCCTTCTAATTCCGTATCATATGCAAGCTCTCTACTAATTGGTTAACTATATCATGCACACGCTCCTAGCTAAAATATGATTCGTTAAGTCTCTTTGTTCACGTGCACGGCTCTCTCCACCTGCACCCTGCTTCATGTTCAGCCCCCCCCATCACGTATGCCAGCTGTTTTCCTTCTCAAGGTTGCTTCGTTTACTTTCTCACAGGAAGCTTCATTACTTTCTCACAGGCAGCCTCATTATTTTCTCAAAGGTGGCTTCAGTACTTTCTTACAGGCAGCTTCAGTACTTTCTCACAAGCGGCTTCAGTGATGTCCTTGAGGCCTGCTGCTCACAAACATAACAATTCCATTCGGTCTGGATTGTTCACTAAGTGCCCCTGGTACTCCAGGTATCCAACAAATCCCCCTTTTTGTTTTGAACAATCCAGACCCACTTTCATCATACGTTCCATAGCTTTCACAAAGCATTTTAAAATATACCCCAAAATCATCAGTGTCAACAGCAAACCTGTCAATAATACCAACCCATAAACTATCAAATCTTTCAGCCAGCCTGTGACCCCCAAGGATTTCAACCAGTCTGTTAACCTGCTTTCCACTTGTATTGCATGCATGTTGCATCATAACTCTGCCAACTGATAGCGTATCGACTTAGAGTGATCAGAAACATCCATGCAACACATACCTTCAAAATCTTCACATCCATGTCCATGCGCTAATAACAAAAAATCCAATGGCTGCTAGATTCTGCAAAAATATCATGACGCATGCTATCCATGTCTTCTAATAATCCTGATAACATGCTAGAGGTTAAATTCATTTGCTTTTGTGCCCAACAAGCTAATTTATTTAAGTTAGCTAAAGTTTTTGCAGTTGCTGCCCAAGGAACAAATAAAGATCATGCTATCCGCTCAGCTGTACCCAACAGGGTTAAATTGCCATCACAATGGGGAGTCAATACTTCTAGCGATCTTCTTGCTCGAGTATGATTCCATAATGTTCTCATAGATGGAGCAAACATTATCAATTTTCCAAAATAACATGGTCCTCCTATAGCCCTTTTTGGTACTCCTGACCTTATTTTACTACAATATCAACTAGGTTCATGGTTGTTTGGGTTTTGTTTTGTTTTGTTTTGTTTTGTTTGTTTGTCTGTTTTTGTTTGTTTTTTTTTTCTGAGCCAGATTGTCTGTATTGAGTTGTTAATCATTTTTTGCAAGCATGGTATGTTAATGATTATGCCTAGTATGATGCCTAGTATCACAATTCCGATTTTAACCAAGGACAGCAACCACCCAATTATGCCACACACAAGCTTAGTTAATAAAATTACTGATCACACGTTATACATATTCATGATTACGAAACAAAGCTAAGTTTCACTACCTTCTAGTAATTTTCTACTATAACATTCTTCTACTATTATAGATATAACAACTCCAGTAACTTTCTTATCTACAAGAGCAATGACTAGTTTTCTGCAGGCCTCTGTTGAAACAAGCCATAAATTCTGCTAACAATGTTTTGTATCTTAAAGCTTCCCTTCTCATTCCATGGCTTTCTTCCTGAGAGCATGATTGCATTCCTCCCCCAAGGTCAGTGTGCTTCCACCGATACCATACTGACCCAGCGAAACACCACATGTCCCCCTTATTTGTTTATGAGAAGAGGCTTGTTTCAACGCTTTATCTATTAAAGTCTGTACCCATTTTAAGACACAGAATATAGATCAAAATACATATATAAAAGGAATGAATAAGCATCCTACAGCTAGTAGTAACAAGCTTATATCAAGTCACCAAAAGATTTCTGAATATATCAAAACCATCACTTTGTTGCTGTTTTTGTACTCCTTTTTGCAAGTTTTGAATACTTTTGTGAATAGATTCCGAATGATCAGACAGATTCATGCAGCAAAGCCCATCAAAATCCTGACAATCATGATTTTGTGCTAATAATAAAAAATCTATTGCTGATCTATTCTGTTACTAACCCAACTACGCCAAAGACACCGCTGAGCAAGAGGATGATTATCAGCGGGGTCAGAGCAGAGAAGGGAGGCAGGCGCAGCACCTTCAGGGCATCCCCTGTTGTAAATAAAGTGTGCTCTGGATCCGTCCTCTCCCATCCGCTCCGAGCCACCTCTGTTTATACCCTCAGCAGATTCAGTGAAAGAGTCCTGACTAGACGTTGCTGCATGCGTGGCCAGCGCATGCAACAAGGCCCGTCAAATATGTGCTCTGCAGGCTAACAGCGGTTCTGTTTTGTAAAGTAGCATAGTATATAGAATCTACATCAATTAACAGCGTTGATAGTGCCGATACAGTTGTATTTATTTGCTTAGCAAGCCAACAGTCCAATTTATTTAGCATAGTTAACGCCTAGGCACTTGCCACACCAGGTGTAAAGACTGAAGCAGCAATAATTTTACTTAGTTTCCAAAACTCTGTATTATCTTGGCAACCAGATTCAATGCTATGTATGCTTCCTTTAGGTCTTTTATGCTGTCTGGATTTTGATATGTGCTCACATGATTACGTCATGCTGTGTCGTTGCAATGTATAGATCTTAAAGCATTTACAATCATTACCCCTCTAGAAACATTAGCTCTTGAATAGTTAAAAAAAAATAGACAGAAGTCCATCTTTACTGATTCCAAAAAGTTCCATCTTTTGTAGTTTTAGCACTCAGCACTCGTGGCTGTAGCCTTTTCTTGTTCTAACATTCGCTCGGCAGCTTCCAGCAGTTGCCCTGTACTAGATCCTTTTGGCAGCACACTAAGGGCTCTCTTAGGTTTTTAATTAGCATTATTAAAGGCAAGCATATCTAAGAACTTTGCTTTCATGTCATCATCCAGATCAGGGTGAGCCATAATTGCAGTGTGCAACCGATCAATAAATTTCCCATATGGTTCTGTGGGACCTTGCCTAACTGACGTAAAGGCAGGTCCAGACTTTTCATCGTGCACCCTAGCAAGCGCTCTATAAGCCAAATCTTGGCCCAGTTGTAACACTTCAGTAGCAAATTGCGCTTGCCAATCAGATTGTGTGTAGGGTCCCGCTCCCATCAGCATTTGAGTTTGCACCCCGAATAATGGATCACCCTGTTGTCGAGGAGTTGCAGTTGCCTTATCACAAGCAGTCTGCCAGTACTGAAAAAACTGCAGCTGCTGTGACAGTAGCAAAAGCATCTGGACAATCATTCCAATATCATAAGGAGTTAACAACTGTGACAAAAAAATATGCTGCAACACAGATTGAGTATATGATGATTTTAGCACTGCACTGCACTTTTAGCTTCCTTCAATATTTTCCAGTCTAATGCTTGCCACACACCTCTCCCAGTATTATTGGTCACAACTGGAAATGCCATGGGCAAAGGCTCTCATTCTGTCAAAGCATCCCAAATCACCTCTTTCCTCTGCACTATCGGATTCAAATCCCCGGCCCCTCCCGCCGGCGTCCCTTGCAAAGGTGCAAAAAGACTGATCTCACCCGATGCTCCGTTTGGAAGGAATAGGTTGGACGCTGGCAGGTCTCGATGTGGCACAGGCGAAGGAATTGACAAGTTTCCCAGCGACGCTTCTAGGCGAACCTCTAGGGCTTCCAGCCTTTTTAGTGTCTCTTGCAGCTGTGCATCCTTCAAGCCGGATGAATGTTCATCCCCCTCTTCCTCATGCCGTGGTGGCAGGGAAGAAGGTGGTAATGGGGGATAAACCGGAGTTGTTGGCGCCGGCGAAAAGGCTCGTGACTCTGAGCCTGCGCTGACGCAGTGTGGCGGGGTGCCTGGTGGTGGTACATCTGATGGTGGTGAAAAGCCTTTGGCAGTTTTTTGCTGACGCGGAAGTCACGGACACTGCTGACGACCAATATGATCAAGCAAATGCCAATTTATTGTTGATACATCCCGGTTAATATAGCCCTTCTAATTCTGTATCATATGCAAGCTCTCTACTAATTGGTTAACTATATCATGCACGCGCTCCTAGCTAAAATATGATTCGTTAAGTCTCTATGTTCACGCGCATGGCTCTCTCCACCTGCACCCTGCTTCACATTCAGCCCCCAGTCATGTATGCCAGCTGTTTTCCTTCTTCTCAAGGTTGCTTCATTTACTTTCTCACAGGAAGCTTCATTACTTTCTCACAGGCGGCCTCATTATTTTCTCACAGGTGGCTTCAGTACTTTCTTACAGGCAGCTTCAGTACTTTCTCACAAGCAGCTTCAGTGATGTCCTTGAGGCCTGCTGCTCACAAACATAACAATTCCATTCGGTCTGGATTGTTCACTAAGTGCCCCTGGTACTCCAGGTATCCAACACATTACTACTAAAATTCCCATGATAGATTCCATATTTTGATATGATTTTCTATAATTTATTTAAAATGAGAGAGTGTTAACTTTAAAGGACATGTTTCTTTAGAAATTCATTGTTTCTGTTCTGGAGACGCTGCTTCCTTGACTCTCAAATAATGAATCCAAGAATCAATATCTTCAAATTTAAGGGCTGTATATGTTCTTAGAAGCACCTTATATGTTTTTTTCCATTTTTGTTGAAGAGGTTCTGATTCTCAAATTTTCAGGTACACATAATGTGGTTGAAAATGGTGAACTGGAGAATATAAAGATGTTCTGGTTTTGCTTAGTGAGGGGAGGCCTAAGGTGGTAGCTTCTGTAGGAAACTGCTAAAAGTTGCTCCCCTTTGTTCAGTGGACTTGGCCAGGCCTAGGGCGGACCCGCTGCTGGCCAAGGCTGAGCCAATTGGTAGCAGAATGTCCCATGATAACGCCTCTGCGATAATCTATTTAAGAAGGGGAAAACAGAAAAAAAAAGGGGAGAAGATGTGAAGCAGCTGAGTTGGGGCAGAGAGGGGGAGGCGCAGGCCTTGTGGGCCTTGCAGGCCTCACCCTCTGGCCTCCCACCAGGCGGCCGACTGGGCCCAACTCGGCCCGGCCTGGCTGCAAGAAGTGGAGAGGAGATGAGATGTGAATGAAATGTAAGAAGATCCTGAGAGGCATCTGCCAGCCTGTTGTGAAGAATTTTTCTTGTGAGAAGAATGGCTGCAGACGCCAAGGTCAGTGAAGAAGGAGGGGGAGGAGTAATGCTGCTCCTGGCCATGATTCCCCTGCAGCCCGTGGTGATGACCATGGTGGAGCAGGTTGTCCCCCTGCAGTCCATGGAGGTCCACAGAGGAGCAGAGATCCACCTGCAGCCCGTGGAGGACCCCACGCTGGGGCAGGTGGAGGCCTGAAGGAGGCTGTGGCCCGTGGAGGGCCTGCTGGGGCAGCTGTTCTGGAGGGACTGCACCCCATGGAAGAGATGACGACCCACACCGGAGCAGTCTCACGAAGGACTGTGGCCCATGGGAGGGACTCCACAATGGAGCAGAGGAGGAGTGCGAGGAGTTCTTCCCCCGACAACGAAGTAGCGGCGTAAAACAACACGTGATGAACTGACCGCGACCCCCATTCCCTCTTCCCCACTGTGCCGGTCAGGGAGGGGGAAGGTAGTAGAGATAATGTTAAGCCCAGGAAGAGGGAGGGGTTGAGGAGAGGTTATCTTGTTCCCTGTCTCATTCTCCTGCTAGTTTTAGAAATAAAAGAGTATTTTTCCCCAAGTCGAGTCTGTTTTGCCCGTAACTGTAACTTTAAGGATTTCTCCCCGTCCTTATCTCAAACCTCAAGCTGTTTTTCTTATATCATCTCCTCCTATTCTCTCGGAGGGTGAGGGGAGTGAGAGAGAGTCTGTGTAGTCTGGTCGCGATCTACGAAACTACGAAAAAGGCTCTGTGACAGTTACATATCCTTTTAAAGCATTCAGAGTTCTTCCAAGGGATATCAAATACAATTTCATTTCATTATCCCCAGTAACAGTCAAATTTTGAACAAGGGTTGGAGTCTGATAAGATTTTCCATACATTAACATATGGACTAATTTTAGTCTTAGATCTGGGTTGAATCTTGATTCTCAAAAGTGCTTAAGGAAGAGCATGAGGCCATTTTAAAGTTGTTTCCTGACAAATTTTACTTATCTATTAGATTGTGGCCTTCAAGGAGTGTGTAAATCCAATTTAATTCCCAGAATTTTGCTCAATATTTGAATAATTTCAGTTACAAAATGAGGACCTCTATTTGATGACATTCTTTTGGGGATTCCAAACCGTGGTATTATTTCTTTTAACAGATTTTTAGCCACCTCTCTTGCCTATTGGTGCGACAGGGAAAAACTTTTGGCCGTATCTACTAATAATAATAGATATCTATATCCATTTTGTCATGGCAATTCTGAAAAATCAATCTGCCAATAGTTTCCAGGCGAGTTTCCTTTATATGTGGTTCCTGGGGGTGGTCGTTTAGTGTTTGTAGGGTTATTCCTTAAACAAATTTCACACTTTTCTACTACTGATTTCACTAATTTTATCATCCTAACACTAATAACCTTTATTCTTAAATCACTAATCATTGCCTCTATTTCCCAATTAATTTCTCTATGTTTTTAGCATCGATTGTGGTAAGTCCACAACTTGATTTTTAGGAGTAATCATCCATCATTTTTCATTTTTATTTGAATTAAGTGATTTAGCTAATTCCAAATCAACCTTACTGTAATTTGGGGTTTGTTGTTCAAATCTCATTTTTTTTTTAACTGGTATAATTGCCATGATGCCTTTTTCTGCTGCCTCCTTTGCCGTTTGATCTATTTCCAATATTCACTGGGGAATTCCCAAATTGGTGGGCTTTGCAATGCATAATTGCGAGTTCTTTGGGTTTCTGCACCACTTGGAGCAATTGCAGAATTTCTTCTCGGTGTTTAATGGATGTTCCTTGTGCTGTCAGCATTCCTCTTTCTTTCCATATGGCTCCATGGGCATGTACTACTCCAAAAGCATACTTTGAATCAGTCCATATATTCACTCTTTTACCTTCTGTCCATTTTAGGGCTTTTATGAGGGCTATCAATTCAGCCTTTTGTGCCAAGGTATTCAATGGAAGTGGCTTTGCATCAGTAACAGAATTTGTTATTGTTATTACATGTCCAGCCAATCTTCCATTTCTCACAAAGCTGCTTCCATCAGTAAATATATCGAATTCTGGGTCAGGTATAGGTTCACTCTTAAGGTCACTTCTGCTGGAATAAACTTGTTTGATGGTCTGTAGACAGTCATGACTTAGAACTTCTTCTTCTATTGAACTTAAAAAGATGGCAGGATTTATTGTTGTAGTTGTTTTCGATTTGACATCATCTTGTTCCAACAGGACAATTTGATGTTTGAGCATCCTGCTTGGGGATAACCAGTGTCCTCCTTTCTGTTCCAGACCAGAAAGTACCATATGCGGTACATAAACTGTTCTTGGCTGTCCCGTTGTCAGCTTACGAGCTTCTTAAGTCAGGAGGAGAGTTGCTGCTACAGCTCATAGACAACCTGGTCATCCTTGGCTAACATTGTCCAATTGTTTGGAGAAATAACCAACCGGTCTTCTTCATTCTCCAGTCCTCTGAGAAATGATCCCAAGAGCCAAGTGTTGTCTTTCATGCACAAACAGTTCAAAGGGTTTGGTTAAATCAGGCAACCCTGGAGCAGGAGTGGACATCAGAGCTACCTTTACATTCTGGAATACCTTTCGAGCTTCAGGTTCCCACAGGAGGGGTCCCTCCTTCGATTCCTTTAATCCACAGGTGACACCAGCCAGCCATTCCCAGAAATGTTTGCAGCTCCTTAGCTCCTTCTGGCTCCAGCATTTGACAAATTGCCTCCTTTCTCTCATTTCCAAGTCATCTTTGTCCTTGTGTAATCTCAAATCTCAAATACATGACAGTCTCTTTTCCAATCTGTGCTTTCTTCTTGGAAACTCTGTAACCACTTTGGCCCAAGAAATTTAACAGGTTAGCAGTCAAGTTGAAACATTCTTCTCTGGTTTCTGTGGCTATTAAAATATCATCTACATATTGCAACACCAGTCTTTCAGGATAAATTCTTTTCCATGTTTCTAGTTCCTTAGCCAATTGATTTCCAAAGATTGTTGTGTTATTTTTAAATCCTGGAGGTAACACTGTCCAGGTGAGCTGAGTCTTCTGACCCATTGTGGGATTTTCCCATTCAAAGGCAAAATATGCCTGACTATTTTTGTCAAGGGGAATGCAGAAAAAGGTATCCTTCAAGTCCAATACAGTGAACCACTTGTGATTTTCTTTTAAAGCTGTCAACAAGGTATACGGGTTTGCCACTACAGGGTGAATATCTCAAACTATTAAATTTATTACTATTAAATCTTTTACTAACCTATATTCCTCACCTCCTGGCTTTTTCACAGCTAAAATGGGAGTATTGAATTCTGATTCACATTCGACTAATAGTCAATATTTTTAAAAAAAAATTCAATTATTTTCTCAAGGCCTCTTCTAGCTTCTAATTTTAAAGGGTACTGTTTTTGTCTTACCAGTTTGGTGCTTTCCTTTAGAAAAATCTTTACCGGTTCTGCTGCTTTTGAATGTCCAGGAACTTCACCAGCTCACACCAAAGGAGTTACTGCATTGTCCACTTCTTGAGGGATTTCATATGGCTCTGAAGTTGTCTGTAACATAAAAATCTTGCCTCTCTGGCTTTTGGTTCAGGAATATTTAATTGAATTTCACAGTTTTAAAACCTAATTTGTGCTTCCAATTTGCTCAATAAATTTCTCCCCAATAAGGAAACAGGACACTCTGGTATATATAAAAATTGGCCAATTCCCCATTGTTTACCCACCTTAAAAGTTAAAGATTGAAAGAAAAAATTATTTTCAGCTTTCCCTGTGGCACTAATTATGTCTACATGCTTTTTACTCAATTTTCTTCTACAAGTATTTAAAACTGAACAGGTAGCTCCAGTATCAACTAGAAAATCCATGGTTTGGGTCCCCAGCTGGATTGTAACCAGGGGTTCTGCTGGGGAAATTCTCCCCCAATCCTCTTCATACTTCTGATAAAGGCATCTGCTGTGCTGCCAGTTTTGTTTCTTTTTCAGAATAAGGACATTTGTTTCTCCAATGCCACCCTTCTTTACACTTTGCACACTGATTTTTCCCAATCTCTTTCCTAATGCAGTTATTTTATCCATTCCTCTACCACACCCCCGACCTCATCCCCGGTTTGTTCCCCTACTGCTTGTCAAAGTGGGGGGGCAGGGGGGAGGGCCTTGAACCACTTCTTGTTCTGCCTGGCTTTGTTGGCTTCCAGTTCTCCCTGCAATAGGACTGAATCCCTCATAATTCAACTGTCCCACTCTATAGCTTCCACCAGGGGTTCGGTGTTCTGCCCCCTTTTCTATTGCTTCATTTGTTAAACCTGCATCAACACTTAAAGACAACACATAAATTTAACACATAAATTCTAACACATAAATTCTATGTCCTTCTCTTCACCACTTCACCACTTCCTATGCTACAAGGAGAACAAGATCTTTTCAACCTTTTTCCTTTTTTTCTTTCTCTAATGCCAAAACCATCGGATCCTTGGGGACATATCCACAAGCTTTCTGCCACTCGGGATGATTTCCCAAAGTAAAGAACAAATCAACATAGGGGACCACATCTCACTTTCCTTCCCTTCTACAAGATAACATCAACTGTAAAATATTCTATCAATTTTTTCCTAGTCATTTGGTCTCCCCTTATATCCTCTCAATGTTTAAGAACACATCCCAGTGGAGACTTCATTAATATTTCCCCTACCATCGAGGTAGACATAGAAGGTATGTGTTTTCCCATATTTTACAAAAGAGTTTCTGGTACCAAAAAGACAATAATACTGTTCTACAGACAAAGTCAATCCCATCACCAAGGAAAGTTTAAAACCCCAAATGCAATGCTGTATAACATTCAAGTCCCGCAACACATGCATACAGACTTCAAAAACCAGCATTGAAGCAACAATTACCAGCTTGTAAATCACTTCTAAAACACCCTGGGGCCCCTTTCCAAGCTATGTACAAACCTTACCAATACCCGGGTCAACCCTACCCCACGAAGCTTTTGCCGCGATTTACGGGTAGGCAACTTTTACCCTTTTAGCCCAATCCTGCGAAGCTCTTGCCGCGACTTATGGGCAGGCACCCCTTTACCTTCCCTTACCAAGGTACCTTTTCATCCCAACCCTGCGAAGCTCTCGCCACGACTTACGGGTGGGTACCCCTTCAAATTAAAAATAAGAATGCCTTTACCTTTTCCCAGGGATCTTGCTTCGAGCTCTTCGGTCCAGGGATCGGAGGTTCTCCTCGAGAATCCTTCGGTGCTGGCTGGAGATCTTGTGATCCCTCGGATCCGTCAAGGTTCAGAAGCAGAGTCCCACCTGGGTCGCCAGAAACTGTCACCGAAATTGGGAATCAAACTCCTTAACACCAGTGTAGCATTAAGAAGCAGGCATTCTTTATTGCGGCACCGGATGCACGGGGGATCCTTCCACCTAGCGTGCATGCCAGTCTGGAAATCTGGACAGAATATATTTAGTGATTTCATGCATAATCATTAATAATTCCTGGAATACTAATACATAATCATTAGTTTTCCTAGAAATCATTATAATATTCCCCACCCACTTGCGCATGCTCAGTCTTTTGAGTTGAGAGTCTTTTGGTGGTCTTGAGGGTCATCGGAGCGCCCCCTCCTCAAATTCGCTGGTCGAATCCCTCCTTAAAATCTCCATATATGGTCTTGGGAACAGGTCGCGTTGCTCCTTGATTTTCTGGCTCCAAAGTGATGGCTCAGGGCCTATCTTCACAGCTGGTGTTTGAGGCCTACCTTTGTTCTGCCACTCTTCTTAATTACCCCAGACATGCTAGGCTAACTTCTAACAAATGAGATGTTGTAACAGTTCTAAGACCCCCTGTTCCCTCTAAGAACAGATTGATTTAATATAAAATCTAACCCATGTAACTACAGTTTTTATAGCTAGCAAGAATCACCTTATATTGATATTTAATTTTCAAAAATCATATTCTAAAATTATACTGATTAGTCATTTTATCATAACAGTTCAGCAACGGGCAATCGTACCAGGGTTTGTCGTCATCAGTGGGTGATCGCATCAGGGTTTGTCTTCGGCAGTGGCAATTGCGTTGGTGTTTGGCTTCAGCGGTGGGTGATTGCAGTGAGGGCTTGTCTCAACAGTCCTTTTATCCCTGCTCAAGGGCTGCGGCTTCTGACCAGCTGCATGTCTTCATATTTCTGTACCTGTGCACACACTTCACCACCCTGGCCTCGCTCTTCACACAATTGTTACATAAATCACAAACAAGACGTCTCTGTGGCCTTGCAGTGGTCCTTTTCTTGTCTAGCAGTCAGAGGAATCTCCCACTTAGATAAACAATTCCAAAACAGAGGTCTCTGTGGTCCTTTATCTTATCTGGTAGTTGGAGGAATTTCTTGCTTGACTAAGCAATCCTTTCAGACAAAAACTCTACAGTTCAGTCTCTCATAGGAGTAATTCCTGAGTTCTAGAAAGATTTTCCTTTTCTTAGAATAAAAGTCCACACTTGAAGATAATCCTGTATAACAATAGTCAAACAAACCTATACACAGCAATTTTGGAGGCAGCAAAGAGATGTTGCAAGCAGTCACTCTAAAAGAATAAGACTGAAGTACTTATTTTGGTAGTAGAAGGAAGAAGTCATGGTTACAAACACAATGTCTCGAAGATAATTTTTGGTAGGAATAGGCCCTTAGTTAACTTCTTAGGGGCTTTTTTGGTGGATTTTTTTTTTGCACCACAGGACAAAATTCTCCACACATGACTGCATTGAGATATAACATTTCCTTATTTTGGAATATTTAATTCTGACTTGACTGAGGCTATCAAGAGTTGCGTGGCTAAATCTGTTGTCAGCTGTAATAAACACTCTGCTTCAATTTATGTGAACATTTGCAGCTGTTGAAGAAACAGGCATCTTTGCTTCTTAGTCAAACAATACATAAAATGAATTATGCTAGAATAGATTATATGCAAAAACAGGTGACAGAGCTGTGTGCAGTAATAGATTGACTTATGGAAGAAAGTATGAGACCTACTTTTTTGTATTGATTGCCTCTTCCAGTCATTGGATAGTGAAAGTAGACCTCATTTAACAGAAGTCCTTGAGAGAGAAAAAAAAAAGAAAAATCCATAGTTTTATTTTATAATCTACATGGAAGTTATATGAATGTAATTTAGAAAGATCCACTGAATCAATTTTCAGCAATGTACAATAAATACCAAAATTTATTGAAGACTGTGCCATCTTGCCATTGTCTATCTGCTTAACTCACTACAGACATGAACACACATCATGTGTTATTTAAATGTGTGGGTTGACACATACAATTTATAGGATTTAGAAGTGGAAAGAACATGAATTATACAACAGAAAGCTTTCAGTGTGCTACAGAGTTTAATGTTTTTAATGCAAAATTAAGACACACATTAACCTTAAAAAAAAAAACAAAGGGACTTGGTGGGTACTTAGATAACTGAGCAGACCTTCATGCCCATTTGTCTTGCTCTTAGCAGTGAGTTTTGTGAACATCTCATTGGGTGGTAGGGAAAGCACATGTGGGCTGAGCTGGACATCACTGGAACAGTATGTTTGTATGTCCGTTTTCTGATGAAACAGATTCAGGTAATCCATGTAGTGAAGCTACCCTTTAGTGTGACCATGGCTCGCTCAAATTTGATTTGAACTCAGCATGATGAAGAGGTAGAGGTGTCAAATAAGATTGTCACAGCTGTTATAGATATGGGGGTTTGATGAGAGGAAGGAGTCCAAACCATACAGAGCCTTTGCTGAGACTAACAGGAATGTACAGAAGTACTACTGAGCCTTGAGTGAACCCCAGAAACAGATGCAGAGAAAACTGGGCTTTTCTAGTTCTTATGTTCAAAGAGAAACTTTTTATTTTTTTTTAAGCATAAGTACAGACATTGTGAAATATTACTCTAAAGTGAATATAATGTAGTCTTGATATTCTTTTTACGAAGGTTGAAATAGGGATGTGCCAGTTTAGCAAAGTAGGCTTTCAAAATGGGCATGACATTTTTTTTTAGCTGCACACTTCAAAGTTACCTTCTGTCCTGGAAACTGTCATACATACATAATACAGGATCAAGAAATGAATCTTATGCCAGCAGTTAATGTTGTTGTTATTAATTCTGTTGTTTCTTTTTACAGTGTATCCTATTCAGTGCATGTCTCTGAGGATTACCCAGGTACAGTGCAATGTTCTTGTTCATAACACTTGTATGCATGTTACTGCAATTTGCAATATTCAGATGAGAATTTCTGAAAGGGTGTTAATGTCTTCTAGGTACATCCTTGTGCTAATCATTTTCCATTAGTTAGATTATTTTCATAGTAATTTCTCCTTTTCAGGCATCATTTATCAACTGGGTCAGGGTGAGAAAACCTAGTTCACGAGTTTACAGAGACCGGAGCTTGTGATGCTTTCCATGTATGGAGCCAACATTGATAGGAGTGAGAAAGTGCTCAACTCCTCTTTGGCATGGTAGATAAAGCTTGATCTTTCAAGAAGCTGCACAGTCTGGCATGGGGCCAGCAAAGCACTTCTATGTTAGATCTTAATGAGACTACTCATATTCTTAAAGTTAAGCCTGTGGACTGTACATTGAAGCTTCTCAGGGTCTGTTGCAGACAACGGTTTGTGTATGGGTATGCCTTTGGTAACATAAGCTTGCAAAGCTGTTCCCAGCTGTTCAGTCCTGCCTCCCTGTCATACCCTGAGCTGGGTTGGCAAAAGCATTTGTATTACCATATGGCCAATCCAGACAAGGAGAATTATCCATATGAAAGACAATCAGGAAAGAGCAAAAGTTAGTTTTCAGCTAGCTTGTTTCCCTGATTCCCTTCACAAAGAGACTGCACAGATAATTCAGGTGGCACAGAGGTTAGCAGAAGCAGAAGAGGGAAGCAAGGGTGAGGGCAGACAGGCACTGTGCAAGTAAAAGTACATGGTAGTACTGTTGAATTATACCACATTGTGTATTTTGCACCTGGGAGTATTTAATAGTGTAAGTACCACAAATTATATGAAACCCTCTGGCCTTTTTTTATCATTATCCATAACATAACATCTCTGTAATATTTCTAAAATAAATATTTCTTGTTTCTTTTAGAATTTCTAAAGAAGTGAAGCTTTGATCTTCTTCACTGATAAGCAGGAGTAGACTATGTCTGTTCAAAACACCAGTGTTTGAAGCAGATGCAGAGAGAAATCAGCATCAGCAGTGATGCTAAATACAATGGATTATGTGAAAGAATGCTCACAACCTTTGTGAGAGATATTTTTTTTTCACCAGTAAAAACTGGAGGAAAACCTGCTCCTAATAATAGTCTATTCAACATGTAGTAAGCAGAGAAATTGAGATTCATAAAATACAGTCATACCAGTGATAAATTGATTCGTTGATTACTCCATTGACCTGACAATGAAAGGAGGGACAAATAGTTGAAAAAAATCTGCATCATATTTTATTAACAGTTTGTTTTGTTAGATGTCAGTAATGGATTTATTCATTTCAGGAATTAAGCTATTATGAAGGCACTGAACTTGATCTCTATGAAACCCTAAACTAAATGGCAAGCTGGAGCACTGAACCAGCAGTTACTCCCATAGCACATAAGATCTCATCTGGCAAACTCTTCTGTCTGTCAGACCTCAAACTTCCCTTGCAGATGCTGTTTGCAGCATGCCCTGATGGCCTACAAGCCTGAGTGACTTTGGTGGCTCTAAAACCTAATGAATATTCTCTTCCATCACCCACTATATTTTAAAACCAGATAGAATTTGAACGTTTTACACTATAGCTAACTTGGCGAGGGAGGGTAAACCAGCTGTGCATGTTTACTGATTAAAAATCTAACCCTTCAAGCCTTTGGAAGAGCTGATTTCATTCATATCTCAAGCTTTTGCAGTATGTATGTTTGCTTTGTGATGAAGAGATGTTTAGTGTGTTAGGAAAGATAATGACTCTGCCATTTTACAGCTTTGATCCTAAAAATACTCGCTTTGACGTGGTGAGCCAGATTCTTTGTCTCCTCTTTTTGTGCTAAATTTCTAACTTAACATTACTGCTGACTGTGGCTATCTCTTCTCTGGTATGTATTTTAAGGGATGTTTCAGGAACATGTCAGAGTGTGATGGTGTCAAACCTGGGAAGCTCTGTGCTGGTATCCTCAACTGGAAGATGATCTTCAAATATTGCTGCTAGTTGCTAGAGTTCAGAGCAGCATATGCTCATCAAATTAAATTTCTCACAGGATAAGTCTTTACAGATCAAGGTTGAAGTCCATTAGTGTGTAGCTATATCAAAGTTGTATCCTTTGGAGATTAAGAGTGTGTAATACACATTGGATCAAATTTGGAAATCTGTGAGAAGGCTGTCAGAGTTGATCATCAGATAAATTGCTAATGTATGCAATAAATATATGAAAATAGAAAAGATTAAGTTACCATAGAAATTATGTTCATTCAGTCGAAAGTGATACCACCACAAGTAAATTTTAGATATTATAAGAATAGCTTTGGGTACTGTGTATACTCTAGCTTCAGTTGTACCCGCCATTTCAGCGAAGTCACTGAGGCGAAGGGCTCCGAAGCAGAGGATCGCGCCGGGGGAACCCTTCCTAAAGCGGCCAAACCGCGAAGGCAAAACCGCAGGGAGAGAGAGGCTAACCCAGCCCTCTCCCCGCCTCCCCCCCTCCCACCCCGAGCGGGCCAGAGTGAGCCCCTGACGAGCGGCAGCTCTGACTCAGCGTGGGCGGGGACTACAGTGATGCCGGCCAAACCCCCCACGCACACAAGAGCAGCCCCCAGGGAACGGGAGCGACCAGGAGCGTGGCGCGTCAGTTTGCGCGGGCAGGGCGTAGTCCCCTCTTCTGGCTCCAGAGGATACTTAACTGGTAGTCACTGCCCTCCCATTAGAGGACCCAGCTATGGTTTCCACTTGCCCGAGAGCCATCGCCAGAATGGATGTGGCGACCCAGACGGCGCTCCCACACAAAGACGTAGCCGTCCAGGTCTCTGGCTGCAGGGAGTGCCTGAGCCTGTCACTTGTGCCGGAGGGCAGCAGAGACAACAGCTGTTTTCCGTGTTACCAGGTGGATGATCTGCTCAGCCTGGTGGCAGAGCTGAAAGAGGAAGTGGAAAGGCTGAGTATCAGGGAGCTTGAGAGGGAGATAGATTAGTGGAGCCACACCCTACTATCCCTGAGGCCAAGGCAGCAGATGGAGGCTCCACAAGAAGCAGAGGATCCCCTATCCTCTTGCCACCATGCAGAAGGAGGAGACCTAAGAGACGGAGGGGAATGGAAAGAGATCCCTGCCCAGGGCAGCAGGGGAGCGCCCTCCTGGCTTCCCTCACCTCCCCAGTTGCCTTACACAACAGTTATGGGGCTCTGGAACTTGAGGGCCAGGCAAATGAGGATGTGGGGAGGTCCATCCAGGGGGTTGCCTAGGGTGAGTCAGTCAGTCCCACGCATTATGACTGCTGCTGTTAAGAAAAAAAGGAGGGTAATTGTCGTAGGTGATTCCCTTCAGAGGGGAACAGAGGGGCCCCTATGCCAATCAGACCCATCCCACAGGGAAGTCTGCTACCTCCCTGGGGCCCGGGTCAGAGACATTATTAGGAAACTTCCTGGCCTGGTACAACCCTCTGATTATTACCCGCTATTGGTTATGCAGGTTGGCAGCAATGAGGTTGCAGAGAGAAGCCCAAGAGTGATCAAAAGGGACTTCAAGGGCACTGGGGCGATTGGTTGAAGGATCAGGAGCACAGGTTGTGTTTTCCTCAGTCCTGTCAGTGTAAGGGAAGAATACTGAGAGGAACAGGAAAACTCAACTGACTAATGTGTGGTTCAGGGGCTGGTGCAATTGGTGGAAATTTGGGTTTTTTGATCATGGGGAGGTTTACAAGGCACCGGGCCTGCTGGCAGCAGCAGGAGTTCGACTGTCTCCAAGGGGGAAAAGGAGAAATGTTTTTACAAATACATGAACAACAAAAAGAGAGCCAAAGAGAAACTCCATCCTTTATTGGATGCGGAGGGTGACGCGTGGATCAAACTCTACAACTCGGAGAGAGTTATAAAGCAGGCATGTTTATTCGGCGCCGGGTGCGTGGGGGATCGCTCCTCCGAAAGCACGCACACCGACAGCACATTTTTCAAAAAATTTATATGGTACAGGTATACATATTCATAGAATTGCACTATACAGACATACATATGCATAAGTGAGGCGGGGTTATTAAAAAAAACACTTGCGTTAGCATTTCAGATCTGTCTCTGGTGGTCGTTTACTTCTTCAGGGGTCTTATCTTCCTCTAGATGAACTTTAGTCATTCACCCATGCTCTCCTTTCACTTGGTGATTTCAGCAGTTTCCCGACTTCTGACCGAATTTGTGGTGGAACTAACATTCCATCCTTTGCTAGACATATTAATCCTTGACAAATACCAGTCCCTGATAAGCTTAAGTGAGTTTCAAGGCAAACAGGATTGTTAGGCATTGTCTAGCAGACAGTCTCTTAAATCAAGCAATATTTTAACCGTTAACTCCCTGTATCAATTCCCCCCTTTTCTTTCCCCTAAGCAAATTCTTTTGCTGTTAAAAGTGCTTCATTATATTTCATTACTGTTTTTAAGGCCCATATTTGTTCAGCAAGCTTCTTCAGTTTGTACCAAAAGATAAGATTTACTACTGTTAACATTGCCATGACTATCAGTAATATCAGTATTGGGTGGGTCAGTATGTTTAAGATCTTGGTAGCAGATGGGGAATAACCCATGAACTCATCCCACCAATAGTGCTCTCCGTCTGACTTCACTCGTTCCATTATTTGGTGTATTCTTTCTGCATCATGTCGGATAGTAATTAAAGTATTTCGGCCACTTTCCTGGACTTGCTTTATCAATCTCTCTAAATTTTCATGATGCAGTAGTTCCCTTACCAGAGCAAGATTCATTCCAATAGGGGTGGGCTGCAAATCTTGAATCAATTCATGACTAGATCGTATCAATTGATAGGTAATGACAGGAGCAGTATAATTAAAATCACATCCTGTGAGACTAATAAATTACAGATGCAAATATTTGAATGGTTACTCATGTCCACTATTAGGTCATCAACTTGTACAAAATCACATAGAGTCCTTAAACAAACACATCCCATACCCCTGTAAATTACAATGGTTTCTAGGGTTTCATTGGGGTGTATCTCAAAGTGACAAACATTTTGTTCCGTATCCAGACAAATATCCTGCGCTTTTATGGTATTACCTTCACAAATAAATCCCTGTTGGTCTCGCACAGCACAGGCCTCGACATCAATGGTTTGCCATTTCTTTCCATTTTTCATAGCCCATACTCTATGTTCTAAGGGATACAGTACAGCTCCATGGTGATTTAATCCTAGTGCAACAATCGGATATATATTGTACACCAAGGCTTTATATACAGTTAGTACAAAGGCTGTGGCTGTGTTGCTAGTAGGGTCAAAGGTAAAATTAATTAAGTGCCACCATGACTGGAATTTCTTTTCAAATTCAGTTGCATTATCCCAAATTACCTTTTGGATTTCTCTTGGCAGAATTCCGTCCTCTCCTTCCCTGATGATTGCAGCTGCTATTGATTGTATCCATAACTGAGCTTGGATACAACTGAGTGCTTTAGAAATATTAGTTTGAACTATGTCTAACGCATCTACAATTAATTCATTATCCTTTTCATTAAGCTTTTCCCATTGTGGTAATGCATTTGCCATAAGCCATTGACTGTTTCCTAAAGTGAGGAGAGAAGATCTTAAAGGGTATTGTATTTTGTTCAAATCACTGATTGCCGTGGTGAGTTTGTTCTTTATTATCTCAGTATCTATACTATTCAGAACTTCCAGTCTTGTTCCTAATGCACCAGTCAAATCTCTCTTTGTTCTCATCTGGGTTCTATTATATACCCCTGTCATCCATCTCGCATATGAGGGTTTTAGAAATGGTGTGCAGGCCGGTTGAATGGTGGAGATATTGTTCTGCATCGACAGTTCAACTTGTTTAAGAGACCACGTTGGATTAAATATTACCTGTTGTTGGCCGATATATTTAATTACATATGGCCCTGTTGGATACACATATGGTTCCAACTGCTTGGGCTCTGCAAAACTTGATTCAGTAGCCTGAGTCAGAGTAGTGTAAGTAGGAGGAGTAGTGATCCTTTTCGGTATCTGTAACCAAAATCTGAAAGATAAAGCTTGATTCTCCTTTTGAGTTGCCCCCAAACATACAATAGACACTGTTTGAGTTACATTGAAGGGATACCAACAAATCTCCTTTCCTCTGCATGCCATTTCACCTATCTCGAATCCCAGTTCCCAATTGTGGGGGTTCCTGACCGTAATTTGAGTTAAGAGAGGAGGTGGATTATTTACATTAAGGAGTCTACAACCTATCTAAACCTCCTTTCCTTCTTCAACCATCCAGGTATAGATTGAATTTATTCTTTCTTCTCCAGCTGGTTCCAGTGTCATGTTGTTATTATATACTACAACAGTTGCCAAATTCATCCCTTTCAGATCTTTTCCCTCACTTCCCATATACTCAAAATGAGCATTTGTCCAAGGCCATTCCCAAGCACTCACTAAGTTACAGTTCAGCAGAGTCATGAGAATGCGCATCATCGTTTTTGGATGTGAAGCTTTAATGGTCCCATAGGGGTCGATTCCCATCGTGGCTTAGGAGCTTTCTTCACTCTGGTGTGATGCACCCATGAGGTCTGTTCTTTAATCTTGATTGCTGTATGGGATGTCAGCAGCACCTGGAATGGGCCTTCCCACTTTGGTTCCAAAGGTGAATCTGTAAAGGACTTAACATACACATAATCGCCAGGTTTAACATCATGCCCCGGCCCATCAAGACCTCGGGCTCTGGTTCCTAAGACCAGTTTCTCTACCTCTTGAAGTTGTTTCTGCAAACTTATCACATAATCAGATAATGTTTCATCTCCAATCTGAGTTGATATTCCTGCCTGTATGATATAGGGCCTCCCGTACAATATTTCAAAAGGACTCAATCCTTCTTTAGTTCTGGGCTTTGTTCTGATCCTCAGGAGTGCCAAAGTTAAAGATTGTGGCCAAGATAACCCGACCTCTTGCCCTAGTCTTACAATCTGTAACTTAATTAAGTGATTCATCTTTTCCACTTGACCACTTGCTTGTGGTCTATATGAAGTATGTAACTGCCAATCTGCCTAAGAACTTACTAACTTGTTGAACAAATTTTGCAATAAAATGTGGTCCCCTATCTGAGGAGATTGTTGCAGGAATCCCGAATCTCAGTACAATTTCTTGTAATAATGCTTTAGTTACCTCTCTAGCTTTATTGGTTCGGCAAGGGAATGCTTCTGGCCAGCCTGAAAAGGTGTCTGTCAGGACTAACAGATAGCAGAACCTCCCTTTTCTTGGGAGTTCTGAGAAATCAATTTGCCATTGCTGCCCTGGATAGTTTCCTTTCCCTATTTGTCCGAGTTGGACTTTAGGGCTTGTCTTAAGATTATTCTGCAAACATATTTCACACTGCTGTGTCACTTGTTTAACAGTAGTGCAGAGGTTCCGGGCAGCTATACGCTGACTCAGGTATTTATACAATGCTTCAGCTCCCCAATGGGATTTTCTGTGTTCTGCCATAACTATGGCCCACAATAATGCAAATGGAATTATAATTCTGCCTCGTGGAGTCTTTGCCCACCTACCCTTCTCTATTTTTCCACCTAAATCTTCAACTAATTTTTGATCCTCTTTGGAATACTTGGGTTCACAATCAATTTGTGCTGACGCGGAAGTCACGGACACTGCTGACGACCAATATGATCAAGCAAATGCCAATTTATTGTTGATACATCCCGGTTAATATAGCCCTTCTAGTTCCGTATCATGCGCAAGCTCTCTACTAATTGGCTAACTATATCATGCACGCGCTCTTAGCTAAAATATGATTCATTAAGTCTCTATGTTCACGCGCACGGCTCTCTCCACCTGCACCCCGCTTCATGTTCAGCCCCCAGTCACGTATGCCAGCTGTTTTCCTTCTTCTCAAGGTTGCTTCATTTACTTTCTCACAGGAAGCTTCATTACTTTCTCACAGGCAGCCTCATTATTTTCTCACAGGTGGCTTCAGTACTTTCTCACAGGCAGGTTCAGCGATGTCCTTGAGGCCTGCTGCTCACAAACATAACAATTCCATTCGGTCTGGATTGTTCACTAAGTGCCCCTGATACTCCAGGTATCCAACAAATTTGTATTTTACCGTCTGGGACCAAAGACTGCACCTCTAATTCACCCCTTTCAGCCGCTCTTTTGGCTTCCCGATCCGCCATAGCATTGCCCAGTTCCTGAGCGGTATTTCCTTTCTGATGAGCCTTGCAATGCATGATGGCTACTTTTTTGGGTAGCTGCACTGCTTCCAGAAGCCTAAGAATTTCTTCAGCATATTTTATATGTTTCCCTTGGGTGGATAGGAGTCCCCTTTCTTTCCATATCGCCCCATGGGCATGGACTACCCCAAAAGCATATTTGGAGTCTGTCCAGATATTAATCTTCTTGCCTTTAGCTAGTTCCAACACTCGGGTTAAAGCTATTATTTCTGCCTTTTGTGCCGAGGTATTTGGGGCAAGGGCTGCAGATTCTATTACCTGATCCATAGTGGTTACCGCATACCCTGCTTTGCGGACGCCCTGTCGAACAAAGCTGCTTCCATCTGTGTACCAAGAGTCTTCAGCATCCTCCAGTGGCTCCTCTTTCAGGTCCGGTCAGCTGGAATAGACTGCTTCAATCGTTTCCAGGCAGTCATGTGATAGTGGTTCTCCTGTGGTTCCGCTGAGGAAAGATGCTGGGTTGACAACGTTAGTAACCACTATTTCCACATCATTCTGTTCCACCAGAACGGCCTGGTATTTAAGGAACCTTTGTGGTGAAAGCCAGTGCCCCCCTTTTATCTCTAATACTGTGGATACAGTATGAGATATCAACACTGTAATCTTTTGGCCTAATGCCAATTTACGTGTTTCTTGGATATTTAGCACCAATGCTGCTATCGCCCTTAGGAAGCTAGGCCAACCTTTACTTACTTCATCAAGTTGTTTGGAGAAGTATGCCACTGCCCTTCCATATGGTCCCAAGTTTTGGGCTAGGATTCCCAGGGCTATTCCCTGCTTCTCGTGAGAGAACAGCCAGAATGGCTTAGTAGTATCTGGTAACCCCAAGGCAGGGGCATCCATTAGCTTCCTCTTCAGTTGCTGGAATGCTTTTTCTGCCTCTCCTCATTCCAGGTGAGGTCTTTTGGATTACATTTCAACAGTTCATAAAGTGGCCTTACCAAGAGTCCATAGTTATATATGCATAGGCGACACCATCCCGTCATTCCTAAGAACATGCGGAGTTCTTTAGCTGTCTGTGGTGTCGTAGTTCAGCCCCGATCGGGACCAGACTACGCAGTCTCTCTCTCACTCCCCCCACCCTCCGAGAGAATAGGGAGAGATAATATAAGGAAAAACGGCTCGAGGTTTGAGATAAGGACAGGGAGAAATCCTTAAAGTTACCGTTACAGGCAAAACAGACTCGACTTGGGGAAAACTATTCATTTATTACTACAAACAGCAGAATAATGAGACAGAGAACAAGATAACCTCCCTCTACCCCTCCCTCTTCCCAAGCTTAACATTATGTCTACTACCTTCCCCTCCTGAGCATCACACAGGGGGGAAGAGGGAATGGGGGTTGCGGTCAGTTCATCATATGTTGTTTCACGCCGCTGCTTCATGGTTGGGGGAAGAACTCCTCACATTCCTCCCCTGCTCCGTTGTGGGGTCCCACCCCTACGCCACAGTCCTTCGTGGAACTGCTCCGGCGTGGGTCATCTCTTCCACGGGTGCAGTCCCTTCAGAACAGCTGTCCCAGTGGGCCCTCCACAGGCCACAGACACCTTCAGGCATCCACCTCCCCCGGTGTGGGGTCCTTCATGGCCTCCAAGTGGATCTCTGCTCCTCCGTGGACCTCCATGGGCTGCAGGGGGACAACCTGCTCCACCATGGTCGTCACCACAGGCTGCAGGGGAATCTTGGCCAGGAGCCGCATTACTCCTCCCCCTCCTTCTTGGTGTCTGCAGCCGTTCCTCACAACAGGCTGGTAGATGTCTCTCAGGATCTTTTTACATCTTATTCACTTCTCATCTCCTCTCCACTTCTTGCAGCCGGGCCGGATCAAGTCGGGCCCAGTCGGCTGCCTGGCGGGAGGCCAGAGGGTGAGGCCTGCAAGGCCCATGAGGCCTGCGCCTCCCCCTCTGCGCCTCTGCCCCTGCTCAGCTTCTTCACATCTTCTCTTCTCTCTCTTTTTTTTTTCTGTTTTCCCCTCCTTAAATAGATTATCGCAGAGGCATTATCACGGAACATTCTGCTACCAATCGGCTCGGCCTTGGCCAGCAGTGGGTCCGCCCTAGGCCTGGCCAAGTCCCCTGAACAAAGGGGAGCAACTTCTAGCAGTTTCCTACAGAAGCTACCACCTTAGGCCCCCCCTCACTAAACAAAACCACGACAGTGGTCAAGGAGTCTGACAGATGGCCTCCTTTCTTGCTGTTCCTAGGGTCCTTTGGCCAGCAGTTATCTCGTATCCGAGGTAAGTCACCTGCCGTTGAGCCACCTGCGCTTTCTGTGGAGAGACTCGATAGCCATTAAGTCCAAGGAAACTTAGCAGACTGACTGTCCATATTATACGTAGTTCTTTCGTTTCAGTGGCTATCAATAGATCATCTACATACTGTAATATTATTCCATTTCCATGTGGTCACTCCCACCGCTCTAAGTCTTTAGCTAATTGGTTTCTGAGAAGAGTGGGGCTATTCTTAAACCCCTGTGGTAACACAGTCCATGTCAGTTGTGTCTTTCTTTCAGAATCGGGGTTTTCTCATTCATATGCAAACAGCAGCTGGCTTTCTGGGCTCAAGGGTAGGCAAAAGAAGGCGTCCTTCAGGTCCAGTATGGTAAACCAGGCCAATTCAAGTGCCAATTTAGTTAATAATGTGTATGGGTTTGCTACGACAGGGTACAGATCTTCAACAATTTTATTAATAGCTCTGAGATCTTGTACTATTCTGTAACTACCATCTGACTTTTTGACTGGTAGAATGGAAGTGTTATACTCTGACTCACACTCTGTTAACAGCCTGTGTTTGATAAACCGGCTGATTATTGGTTGGATTCCTTCCCTATCCTCCGTCCTGAGGGGGTATTGCCTGATTCTTACAGGCTGTGCCCCTGGTTTGAGTCTGACTACTATTGGGGAGGCATTTTTCACTTTTCCTGGTATTTCTGAGGCCCATAACCCTGGATATACTTGGTTCTGGACTTCCTCAGGTATTCCTGAGTTAACAGGAATATCCGTATCTATGAGGGCCAAACTCAGAAGTTCAATTAGCTGGTCATTTCCCACTCAGAGTTCCACTTTTCCTTTTTCAAATTTTATTTCTGCCTTTAGTTGTTCCAATAGGTCTTGCCCTAATAGGGGTTTTGGCGAGTTAGGCATATATAAGAATTAGCGTATTCCCAATTGTTTTCCCGATTTAAATTTAAGAGGTTTCAAAAAGTACGCCTTCTCACTTTGGCCAGTAGCTTCCCTTACCATTACAAAGTCATCATCCATAGGTGTTAAAGCTTGGTTTAAAACCAAAAATGTTGCCCCAGTATCAACTAGAAATTCTATATTCTGTTGTTGTTTCCCTAGCTTTAATATAACCAGTGAATCTGCTAGGGTAGATTCCCCAGGTCCCCGTCAATCTTCTTTGGTGTGGGCCTGTATCCTTCCTTTCCCTTTTCTCTTTGGACATTCACTTTTCCAATGTCCCCTTTGTTTACACCACACACATTGGTCTCTTTCCAAAGGTCTCCCAGGTCCCACACCTCTAGATCCCTGACTCTCTTGTAGTGCCGCTACCAGCATCTGTTTATCCTTCCTCTGATCCTCCTCTTCTCTATTGCTAAACACTCTCCAAGCTTCATCTAACAGAGTCTCCAAATTTCTGCTCTCTGTCAGTCTTAATTTCTGCAGCTTCCTCCGAATATCTCTTGCTGACTGTCCTATAAATAGAGACACTAGCTGTTGTATTCCTATTTCCGACCCTGGGTCCAGAGGAGTGTGTCGCCTCATAGTGTTCTCGTAACTTGTCCAAGAATTCTGAGGGGGTTTCCTTCGGACCCTGTCGAACAGCATATAAGGCTGACTAGTTAATTGTTTTTGGGATGGCCCATTCCATTCCTCTTGCGACCCAATCCCTGTATTTATTCAGTAATTCCATATGGGCACTTCTATTAGGGTCCCAATGTGGGTCTTTTAAGGGGAAGTGATCTTTTATGTCCTCCCCTGTGTTCTTAATTTGGTCACTAGCTAAATCCTGGGCCGTCTTTAATATCAGTTGTTTTTCAGTTTCTGTCATGTGTTCCAGTAGCAATTGGATATCATTCCAGTTGGGATTATGTTGTTTTATTAGAAACTGGAAATGTTTAGTGACCCCTACAGAATCACTACTGTAGGTTTTTGCTACTGCTTTCCATGTTTCAAGATCAAATGAGGAAAAGGGGACCTTTATTAAAACAGGGCCTCCGTCTGGCCCCACCGCCTCCCTGAGGGGTGCCTGCACCACTATCTGTTCTTTCTTACTTCGGGTGCGAGAGGATACTGGACTATCTGGAGGGGCTTCCAAATTGGAACCTTCATTTCCTCCTTGTTGTGCTCCTACCGGTGGTTTATAATGCTCCGGCAGGTCTCCCATCCCAGGACCTCTTATTTTCCCCAACTTTGTACCTCGCTTTCCTTCTCCCTCTTTTTTATTTTCCTTTTCCAAAGCCATCACCATTGGGTCCTGTGGGGGTGTTAATCCACAGTCCGTTTGATATTCGGGATGATTTCGGAGGGTGAAAAACATGTCCACATACGAGACCTCATCCCATTTCCCTTCTCTCCTCAAAAAAATGACATCAATTGCAACAAGGTATTATAATTCAATGTTCCGTTAATGGGCCATTTCTTGTCATCATCTAATTTATACAAAGGCCACCATTGATTGCAATATTTTATTAAAGTCTTTTTGTTCACACTTCCCCCTGGCAGCTCTCCTATCTCCTTCCAGTGAGCTAAAATGCAGCCCAGAGGGCTCCTTTTCACTATTCCGCTGCTTTGTTTGCCTCCCATAACAGACACTCTGCTTATTCTTCAGCCAAAGAATACAACCTGATTAAATTGACAACAATAATACCTTATCCAAGGCCAAAAATACAAGGGCGTACTCGCCCCACAGCAAATGCACCTCAATTCAAGACAATTACCAAAATTCTCGCCAAGACAATTACTGAGATTCCTGTTTCCCGTTAAAAAATAATGTACTTATGACACTTCAAACACTTAGCATGAACAATCAAGCAACACTGATGGCACACCGGTGGCACTCGTCCGTGCTCCACACCAAATAAACCCGACACTACTCTGCTCTACACCAGTGCCATTCTTACTGATTCCTTACACCCTTTTAAGTTTCCACCAAGCTCGTCTGAACGCCTGATTCTATCCCAGTCAGGCCAGTTCCCTTGACATTTACCACACAAAAATCATCCCCAAACAGTACCTCAATGTTCTGTTTACAACCAAAGCATTCAAAAACATATATTGGATTGCATGAAAAATCCTTATGCACATTTACAGGACAATAAAGGGTTAACAATCGGTTCGACTAACATGGTCTCAAAGTCTGTCATACCCTTTGTCCCTCTCTGGCTGCTCTCCTCACGGAGAGCACGGAACCGCGGATCAGGACTCCACACTCGCTCTGCAGTCAGACTGCGTCTCACTCACTCAAACACTCACCCAGCTTACTTCAGACAGCAACATGAAACATTAACAATACAATAAAACACTCATCCCACAACCCGCGGTACCGGACACACAAAACTTCTTAAGTAGACACCCTATAACGACTATCATAAATCAATTACAGCTGCAATGATATAAATTCCAATTCCCATGGGTTACAACAGACTAACGACAGCTATCCTGACGTGCGGAAAACGGACTCCACAATCTGTAAGATTGTAAAGTAGGTATGTTTATTCAGCGCTGGGCAGCACAGGGGGGTAGTCCCACCAAAACCGTGCGCGCCTTACGTGGCAACTCACTTTAAATTTATACAACCAAGTGTTACATATACATAAAGTTTCACAATATGCCTATACATATGCATGACCTATCCCCGCTTCGTATTAAAATTAGTCCCAAGGGGTCATTTTCATAAACTCCTCCTGTCTGGGCTTGCGCAGTGCCTCCTGGTGGTGGTCGTCGGGGGTCGTGAGGATGAAGGCAGGTGACTCCTCTTCGTCACCGCTAGTAACCTTTTGTTCTTGCGCAAACTCAGTTATCCCTTGGCTTTCATTCAAGCTGCAGGGTCGGTTTTAGCTGGTTCTTGAAGCGACCCCCCTAGTCCTTACCAGGAACTGTCTTTCGTGAAGAATTGCAAGACTTTCTGCTTCAAATAGTTTGCACAATGGTTAGCAAATTATTAAGCAAGTAGTTAGCAAAACATTAAGCACTATTTATCAACTTGATTCCTTAGGATGCACAGCAATAATTAATCAATGCCATATCTATTAAGATTTCTTTAACTCCTTCTCTCAGTCCCCCCTTTTCTAGAAAATTAGTAAATTCTTTTACTGTATTTAATTTAATTCTAGTATAGTGTTTCTCTATCTAACATTTTTTCAAAATATTTGTTAGACTCAAGCCTTTGTCGTAATCGGTTTCTTTTCCATTCACTGTAGGAATCCCCTGTATTCTTAAAACACCACAAGCCGCATCAAATTGCTATACAAAGGATTATGGATAAAAGGATGATTGCTATTATTGTAACAAACAATTGGTTTAACCATGTTAAATTTGGCAGCCAGGAGGTTAACTTCTCCCAGAGTTCGGAAAAACTCCAAGAGGTGTCATCTTGTGTTATCTCATGTAGGATCTTTGCTTGCCTCCTGATCTCCTGGAGGTCATCAGTAATCCGCCCACTCTGGTCTACATACATACAGCAGTCAACGTTGATTGCTGTGCATACTCCTCCTTGTGAGGCCAATAATAAATCTAAGGCCATGCGATTCTGTGATATTATCTTTGATAACCCAGTCACTTCTTCTTGGAGTGCAAGAATAGCATCTATTGTTCTGTTCTCTATTATTTCTATTACAGCTGAAATATTTACTATGGCCTTTTCCAATTCGCTTACCCCTAGAGAAGGGATCAGCCACCGCACAAAGCTATGAAAACCCGTTGGCCTTTCTATTAGGGGATTGTTTGTCCTCCGGCTCCTAATTGAATTGATTCTCCGTTTTCTCCTTACGGGACTCCGTGTTGTTTTGTCAATAATAGTGATGTTGGGGACCAGACCGCCTAAAGTACAGGCTCCTCGCCATCCTAGAGGCAGAGTCTTATGGGCCACTGTGCCACACAACCAGTACCATCCTGTTCCCAGTGGAACCGGAAGACCAGTATAATTAAACTATTGAAATACTGGGTCAATATTCGTCATGTTCAATGAGATAGTTTTGTTACAATTTAGATACTCCCCAACAAACGTACCGTTTCCCGAGCTTACCAGGCAGCGGTCTCCTGAGGTATTGGTTACTATTGTGTTTATTTCCAACTCCCGGCCCCACGTGGCTTGAGTATCTTTACTAAGAGTGGTACTTTCCCAAAAGATCCTATTTGTCCAGGAGACATTCAACGACAATGGGATACCTATTAAAGGCACTCCATGACCAGAATGCCTTGGCATTTGGGTACAAACCCAACAATCGGTCTTGTTTAAGATTTTAGTGATGTTTTGAGTCAGCTGAACATACAAATTCCCTTGCCAAGCAGCTATGTTCATCATTTGTAGATTTACCAGGATTACACAAACCTTAATCCACATTCTACCTTCTCAGTTTAAGCTTTAGGGGTCCCTGAACTTCAGAAGTCCAGAGTTTTTGTGGTGCCTTTTTTACCCTAGTGTGGTGTATCCAGGCATTCTGCTCTCTGATCTTGATTGCTGTAAAGGAGGTGAGGAGTACCTAGTATGGTCCTTCCCACTGTGGTTCCAAGGTTTTTTCTGCAAGAGACTTTACATATACATAATCTCCAGGTTGTATATCATGCACAGGTTCATCTAGACCTCTTCCCCGGGTACCAATTACATGCTTTCCAATTCTATTGAGCTGTTTGCTCAATGCCACCATGTAGGAAGTCATAATTTCATCCCCAGCTTGCATAGACATCCCCCTCTGTATCCCATAGGGTCATCCATACAGAATTTCAAAGGGACTCAGTCCTTCCTTTGCCCTTGGTCTCGTTCTTATACGCAAAAGGGCTAAAGGGAGAGACTGAGGCCACGTCAAGTTTGCTTCTTGTCCCAATTTCACAATTTGCTGTTTGATTAAGTGGTTCATTTTCTCCACTTGGCCACTCGACTGAGGGCGGTATGGGGTATGAAGTTGCCAATCTATTCCCAAATGGTGGCTAATTTGTTGTACTATTTTTGAGACAAAATGTGGTCCTCTATCAGAGGATATGGTTGCTGGAACCCCAAAACGTGGTATTATCTCTTGTACCAATACTTTAGTTACCTCCCGAGCCTTAGCTGTTCTAGTTGGGAATGCTTCTGGCCAACCGGAAAAGGTATCGGTTAATACCAGCAAATATCGATACCCCCCTTTTCTTGGAAGTTCTGTAAAATCAACCTGCCATTGTTGTCCAGGCCCATTGCCTTTTCCAATCTGGCCCATTTCTGGTTTGGGGGTATTTTTAGGGTTAGTTTGGAGGCAAAGGTCACACTGTTGAGTCACCTGTCTCACCGTGGTATATAAATTTCTGGCCACAATTTCTCTTACTAAAAGTTTATACAGAGCCTCTGTTCCTCAATGCCTTTTCCTATGTTCCTCCCGTATCAAGTGCCACAGTAAACAAGAGGGAATAATTAGTCTTCCCTGTGGGGTATAAGCCCACCCCTCTTCATTATATGACCCTTCTAAGTCTGTGATAAGTTTCTGATCTTCCTTGGTATATTCTGGCTTACCTTCTAGAGAGATTTGCCTATCAGGAATTAGAGCCCCTTCTACTTTCACCTTTGTTTTGGCCACTTGTTTTGCCTCTCTGTCCGCCAGCTCATTCCCTTTTTCCAAATCTGAGCTCACTTTCTGGTGTGCCTTAATATGCATAATTGCCACTTTCTCAGGGAGCTGGACAGCTTCTAGTAGTTTCAGAATTTCTTCTGCATGTTTGATAATTTTCCCCTGGGAGTTCAATAGTCCTCTTTCTTTCCAAATTGCTCCATGTGCGTGCACAACTCCGAAGGCATATTTTGAGTCCGTGTAAATGTTCACAGTTTTGCCCTGGGCCAACTCCAGGGCTCGGGTTAGGGCAATTATTTCTGCCTTCTGTGCGGAGGTGTTCATGGGCAAAGGCCCTGACTCTATTACCTGCTGACTGGTAGTGATGGCATATCCCGCATGTCAATTGCCATTTAAGACATAACTGCTCCCGTCTGTGAACCAGTTTTCCCCGTTTTCCATGGGGCTATCCTTCAGGTCTGGGCGGCTTGCATATGTTGCATGATGCACCAGTTCTCCTGTGTTCCCGCTGAGAAAAGAAGCTGGGTTGACAATGTTAGTGACCACGCATCCTGTTCTACTAATACAGCTTGATATCTCAGAAATCTTTGTGGAGAGAGCCAGTGCCCACCCTTTGCTTCCAGTACTGCTGATACTGTATGAGACACCAAAACAGTCATTTTCTGGCCCAGGGTAAACTTTCGGGCTTCCTGTATGTTCAGTATCACAGCTGCAACCGCCCGTAGGCATCCAGGCCAACCCTTTGCAGTGGCGTCTAACTGCTTAGAGAGATAGGCAACTGCCCGTCGATATGGACCCAGATCTTGTGCTAATATTCCCAGGGCAATACCCTGTTTCTCATGGGAGAAAAGAAGAAACGGCTTACTCACATCTGGGAGTCCTAAGGCCGGGGCCGACATCAACGCCTTTTTCAGTAGCTCAAAGGCTCGTTCGGTCTCTTTGTTCCACTCAAGGTGCTTCTGCTCAGTAGCTGTCAGAGCATACAGTGGTTTAACAAGCAGTCCATAATTATAGATCCACAATCGGCACCACCCGGTCATTCCCAGAAAAGTCCGTAACTCCTTTACTGTCTGAGGTCTCTGAGTTTGGCATATTGCCTCTTTGCGGGCCTGTCCCAAAGTTCTCTGCCCCGCGCTAATTTCATAGCCCAAATAATTCACTTTACGTTGCATTACCTGGGCTTTCTTCTTGGAGACACGGTATCCCTGGAGTCCCAAGAAATTCAACAGACTCACCGTCCATGCCATACAGTCTTCCTCTGTTTTCGTGGCAATCAGGATATCATCTACATACTGCAACAATTTTCCTTCCTCAGATGGGGTTTCCCAGGATTCTAAGTCTTTTGCAAGCTGATTCCCAAAAATGGTAGGACTATTTTTAAATCCTTGTGGCAACACCGTCCAAGTGAGCTGGGTCTTCCGACCACTTTTAGGGTTTTCCCATTCGAACGCAAACAATTTTTGACTGGCTTCATGGAGAGGGAGGCAAAAGAAAGCATTCTTCAAATCTAAAACAGTATATGGATTGGCCACTACTGGGTAGAGGTCTTCAGTTATCTTATTCACTGCCCGTAAGTCTTGGACCACCCTATATGACCCATCGGGTTTCCGAACAGGTAATATAGGGGTATTGAATTCTGACTCACACTCCTTTAATAGTCCTAACTGTAGAAATTTTTCTATCACTGGCCGGATTCCTTCTCTGTCTTCCTTCTTTAGGGGATATTGTTTAATTCTTACCAGTCGTCGGCCTTCCTTAACCTTAACTTCAACAGGTGGAGCACTTTTCGCCCTTCCAGGTACATCGGTAGCCCATACCCCCGGGTACACTTGGTTTAGGATTTCCTCATTAATTTTTCCTTCTGAGGGGAGACTGGTTAAGGTTAGACTCAATATCTGAATATATTGCTGATCTTTTACCTCCAGAGTAATTTCTCCTTTTTCAAATATAATCTTTGCTCCCAATTGTTCCAATAGATCTCTTCCCAAAAGTGCTTTTGGGGAGTTGGGCATATATAAAAATTTGTGGATACCCCATTGTTTTCCCAATTTGTATTTTAGAGGCTTACAAAAATATGCCTTTTCACTTTGGCCAGTCGCTCCTTTTACCATGACATAATCATTTCCCAGGGGCATCAAAGCTTGATTCAGAACCGAATATGTTGCCCCTGTATCTACTAAGAATTCTACTTGTTGTTATTTTTCCCCTAGCTTAATTATAACCAGTGGATCCGCTAGGGTAGATTCCCCAGGTTCCCGTCAGTCTTTCTTCACATGGGCTATCGTTCTTCCTGTTTGAGCCCTTTGACCTTCTTTCTTGTTCCTTGGGCATTCCTTTTTCCAGTGACCAGAATTTTTACACAAAGCACATTGATCCTTGCCCAGTCGGGGCAGGTCTCGTCTAATCCTTCTTCCTCCCTCTTCCTGGATAACAGCTATCAGCTTCTTTTGCTCTTGTCTATATCCTTCCTCTCTGTTACTGAATACTCTCCATGCTTCATCTAACAGTACTTCTAAATTCCTACTTTCTGTGGGGCGTAATTTCTGAAGTTTGCGCCTTATATCCCCTGTAGATTGACCCAAAAATAGGGAGACTAATTGTTGTACTCCTACCTTTGATCCAGGATCCAGCGGTGTGCTGCGGCGCATCACGTCCCTCAGTCGATCCAGGAATTCAGATGGGGACTTGGAAGGACTTTGTTTGACTGCATATAAAGCTGACCAATTTATAGTTTTGGGGATTGCCCTCTCCATTCCCTTTGAAATCCACTCCTGATACTCCTGCAATCTTTCCATATGTACAGATCTATTAACATCCCACTTTGGATCTTGGAGAGGGAAATATTCCTTAACGTCCCCTCCTGTAATCTTATAATGGTCTTCGGCCAGATTCCCTGCTGTCTTTAAAATCAGCTGTTTCTCTGTCTCGGTCATATACTCCAATAATAGTTGTATATCCTTCCAATCAGGATTATGCTGTTTTACAATAAATTGAAAATGCTTAGTTACACTTACCGGGTCACTCCTATAATCTTTTGCAACCTTTTTCCATTCCCCTAGGTCAGCAGTAGAAAAGGGTACTTTAATTAACATCGTCCCACCATCCGGCCCCACCGCCTCCCGGAGAGGTGCTTGCAAAACTGTTGGAGCAGATTTCTTCCTGGTACGGGAAGATATGGGACTGTCCGGGAGGGTTGAAGCTCTGTCCGAGTCCGCATCCTGTTCCTGTGGTCGAGGGGGAGGCTTAAACAAATCAGTTAAATCTTGTTCTGGTGCCTGGTGAATCTTATTTGCCTTAGTACATCTTTGTCCAATACGACATGCCGAACAACACCGCCTCAGTTTACCTCTAAGTTCCTTGTTGTTTTCTCGCTCGAGTGCGAGTACCATAGGGTCCTGTGGGGGTACCATTCCACAGTCCCTTTGCCACTCTGGGTGGTTTCAGAGGGTGAAAAACATATCTGCATATGAAACCTCATCCCATTTTCCTTCTCTTCTTAGAAAGAGCATTAGTTGTAACAGAGTATTATAATGTATTGACCCATTGAGTGGCCACTTAGCCTCGCCTCCTAGCTTATACAACGGCCACCACTGATTACAGTATTTGATAAGGGTCTTTTTACTTTCCGTACCTCCAGTCCCAACAATATCTTTCCAGTGGGCAAGTACACACCCCAGAGGGCTTTTCTTTGATATATCTCCTTGTGTATTACCCATCTTGTAAGGTCTCCACGCAAATCACTTCCTGCAAACCCCTACAGTTTTCTCCTAATTTTCCTCTCCACACATCCTAAATTTCCGGACAAAACAGGGGATATTCCCCAGATATCCCCTACTCCAAGGAATTTGGGGAAATCCAGTAATGTACACGTATTCCTACGGTTCAAGTCCAAACCAACTCAGGAATGTTTCTCTCCATCCTGACATACAAGGACATTTACTAAATTTGGATGAGAGGATGGCCCCCTTGCGTTCTAACCAACCTCAGACAAGCTGGGCGGCTAGGGGCGGCTAGACCAGCCTCTCACACCACACACACACAGTTGCAGTCTCGCTTGAATTCTCATGACTCAATCACTCTCTCACAACACAGGCACTCCCACAGCAGAACATTCTTCGCACACACATGAATTTGTCCGGACACTTAATTAACACTCCAATTGACATCCCTTTTAGCAGCTGCAAAATATAGCCTTCAAAATTGCAAGAGGCCCGCTTACCCTTCTCCTGCTTCTCATATGCCGATCATCAGCAGGTCCGTCCTGGCTCCCGACAATGGGATGCAGCGGTTACCTCGGACTCGCTCGATCTACTCCCAAGATCGCTAGCGGCCGCTCTATCGGTCAGCGAGTCCCCCTTTGATGCCCCAAACTAACCTGGGTACCCACCCAACAGGGACTATGCTGCACGCCAGACGTCTCTGCGCGATTTACCAGCTGCCCTGGCCACGCGTGACAGGCCCTTCAGTAAAACATACTGTTTGGTCCGCGGCTTCAGGAGGTTGTTGTCTGCTCCTGCGGTGAGCGGCTGGCAGTGGAGGCTCCTCCGAGGAAAGTGCTCGGGGCGCGCCTAGGGGCGTCCGCTCCGCAGGCGATCCCACAGCCAAGCAGAGTGCCTCCTGCCTGGCTCGCCAAACTGACGTGCAGAAAACGGACTCCACAATCTGTAAGATTGTAAAGTAGGTATGTTTATTCAGCGCTGGGCAGCACAGGGGGGTAGTCCCACCAAAACCGTGCACGCCTTACGTGGCAACTCACTTTAAATTTATACAACCAAGTGTTACATATACATAAAGTTTCACAATATGCCTATACATATGCATGACCTATCCCCGCTTCGTATTAAAATTAGTCCCAAGGGGTCATTTTCATAAACTCCTCCTGTCTGGGCTTGCGCAGTGCCTCCTGGTGGTGGTCGTCGGGGGTCGTGAGGATGAAGGCAGGTGACTCCTCTTCGTCACCGCTAGTAAACTTTTGTTCTTGCGCAAACTCAGTTATCCCTTGGCTTTCATTCAAGCTGCAGGGTCGGTTTTAGCTGGTTCTTGAAGCGACCCCCCTAGTCCTTACCGGGAACTGTCTCTCGTGAAGAATTGCAAGACTTTCTGCTTCAAATAGTTTGCACAATGGTTAGCAAATTATTAAGCAAGTAGTTAACAAAACATTAAGCACTATTTATCAACTTGATTCCTTAGGATGCACAGCAATAATTAATCAATGCCATATCTATTAAGATTTCTTTAACTCCTTCTCTCAATCCCACACAGGGCTCCCACACTCCAGTGAGAAGCACCCAGTTCACCGTGGGGACCCACGTACTGCCCTGAGGGATTCCCTCAAAGTCCCCACAATGACTTGCATACTGCCCTCAGGGATTCCCGCAAAGTTCCCCCCCACCTCCCCGGGTCCGAACTACCCAGGGGTGAGCAACAGCTCCTTTCCCTCACGTAGGACGTCTCCTCATGACTTACAGGTACCCCCTCTCTGACATACCTGGTCCGCTGATGATGGTCCTTGTCTACTCCTGCAGTGATCGGACGAGGGAGGGAGCTCTTCCAAGGAAGGCTCGGGGCGCGCCAAAGACATCTCCCTCTCAGCTGGTCCTACGATCGAGCAGAGAGGGTCCCATCTGGGTCGCCAAATTGACACGCAGATCAAACTCTACAACTCGGAGAGAGTTATAAAGCAGGCATGTTTATTCGGCGCCGGGTGCATGGGGGATCGCTCCTCCGAAAGCACGCACACCGACAGCACGTTTTTCCAAAAATGTATATGGTGCAGGTATACATATTCATAGGATTGCACAATACAGACATGCATATGCATAAGTGAGGTGGGGTTATTAAAAAAACACTTGCATTAGCATTTCAGATCTGTCTCTGGTGGTCGTTTACTTCTTCAGGGGTCTTATCTTCCTCTAGATAAACTTTAGTCATTCACCCATGCTCTCCTTTCACTTGGTGATTTCAGCAGTGTCGTAGTTCAGCCCTGATCAGGACCAGACTACGCAGTCTGTCTCTCGCTCCCCCCACCCTCCGAGAGAATAGGAGGAGATGATATAAGAAAAAACAGCTCAAGGTTTGAGATAAGGACGGGGAGAAATCCTTAAAGTTACCGTCACGGGCAAAACAGACTCGACTTGGGGAAAACTATTCATTTATTTCTAAAATTAGCAGGAGAATGAGACAGAGAACAAGATAACCTCCCCCCACCCCTCCCTCTTCCCGGGCTTAACATCATCTCTACTACCTTCCCCTCCCGAGTGGCACGGGGGGGGAAAAGGGAATGGGGGTCGCGGTCAGTTCATCACATGTTGTTTTACGCCGCTTATCATCGTCGGGGGAAGAACTCCTCGCATTCCTCCTCTGCTCCAGCGTGGGGTCCCTCCCACGGGCCACAGTCCTTCATGGAACTGCTCCAGCGTGGGTCATCTCTTCCACGGGGTGCAGTCCCTCTAGAACAGCTGTCCCAGCGGGCCCTCCACGGGCCACAGCCTCCTTCAGGCCTCCACCTGCCCTGATGCGGGGTCCTTCACAGGCTCCAAGTGGATCTCTGCCCCTCCGTGGACCTCCATGGGCTGCAGGGGGACAACATGCTCCACCATGGTCGTCACCACAGGCTGCAGGGGAATCTTGGACTTGGCCAGGAGCCGCATTACTCCTCCCCCTCCTTCTTCACTGACCTTGGCATCTGCAGCCGTTCCTCACAACAGGCTGGTAGATGTCTCTCAGGATCTTTTTACATCTTATTCACTTCTCATCTCCTCTCCACTTCTTGCAGCTGGGCCAGACCTAGTTGGGCCCAGTCGGCTGCCTGGCAAGAGGCCAGAGGGTGAGGCCTGCAAGGCCCATGAGGCCTGCACCTCCCCCTCTGCGCCTCTGCCCCCGCTCAGCTTCTTCACATCTTCTCTTCTCTCTTTTTTTTTCTGTTTTCCCCTTCTTAAATACGTTATCGCAGAGGCGTTATCACGAGACATTCTGCTACCAATTGGCTCGGCCTTGGCCAGCAGCAGGTCCACCCTAGGCCTGGCCGAGTCCACTGAACAAAGGGAAGCGACTTCTAGCAGTTTCCTACAGAAGCTACCACCTTAGGCCCCCCCTCACTAACAAAACCACGACAAGCTGTAACAACAACAGTCCACAACAATAAGTGTTTTAACCAACCCCACCCCCATGTCCATCCAGCGAACAGGTTCCATCCAGTTGCTTCCACTAATTGCTGGTCCAATCGGTGTATCTCTTGCAATTGTGCATGGATGGACTCCAAGTGGTCACTTAAATTCATGCAACACAAACCATCCAAGTCCTCACATCCACATCCACGAGCTAGGAGTAAAAAGTCAATAGCAGCACGTTTTTGAAGCGTAGTGTGGCATATACTATCTACATCAAGTAACAAATCAGAAAAAGCTATACTAGTAGCGTTACTAGTACATTTGAAATAGGTACAATTGTCTGCGTCCAATGTTCCCAGGATTCGAAGTTCTTGTGGGGGTAATGCAGGTGATTTACCCAGACACGGCAGCCAGCTGTCCCACTGGTTTATAAGTTCAGGCAACCCCTGGTGTTTTTATGAGTTCGGGCAACTGTGTAACTGTTTCGGTGAACTCGCTTGCGGTGAGGGGTGCTCCTACCAAGCACGTCATAAACGGGTTCCGGGGAGTTGCTGTGGGTATCTTGTCCGGTCACCTCTGCCAGTGTCACCCATACGTTTTACTCACGGGGGGAAACATGTATGCATAAACCTGTCAAAACAAAAAACAGACAAAACCAAGATTAACACCCCCCCACCCCACCTTTTGTCTTTTTTTTTTTTTTTCCTTCATTCCCTGCATCGTAATTGCTGCACAGGTACATGCAACCAGTTTGATTCACCCATAAGGGCGATGGTGACAGCCTGTGAATCATCAGAAGCCACCACTTCAGCTGTAACTGGTCCTGGCTGCCCAGGGGGGTGATATCAAACACTTGCACCCGCAAACATTTGTGATACATGGTGGGTTCAATGTGGAGTGGAGGCATCATCCAAAAATACACAGATGCCAAAAGGCCTGCAGGGATCAGAATAAAGAAATAATCCCTGCTCGGTGGTCAATGCAAATTGAGTGCCACTCAGAGTATTGCACCAGAGTGAGTGGTACTTTTATTGGCCTGGCTTGGTAATTTTTCATCAATAGGAGGGGCGTTTTATCTCCTGCCACTGTGCGGTTGTTCAACACACGCACAGCGGTGGGCAGATGATCTACCCATCACATGCATTTTGTTTCTCCTAATCTATGCCATTGCTGTTTCAATAGGCCATTAAGGCGTCCCACCAATCCTGCACCCTGTGGGTGGTAAGGTCAATGCCACACCCACTGTATCTCTCTGTCTTGGTGGCCCAATTTGCTACTGTATGATTTCTAAAATGAGAACCGTTGTCTGATTGTATTTCGATTGGTGTTCCATAGTATGTTTCAATCATATCCAGGCAGCGAATAGTGGTATAAGCATTTACATATCTACTAGCCAATTTTGCAGCCGCTCCCCGGGCACATAAGAAAAAAAAAAAGGCCTGAGTTTTGAGACAAGAACAGGGAGAGATTTTTAAAGCTACTGTGTCGTAGTTCAGCCCTGATCGGGACCAGACTACGCAGTCTCTCTCTCACTCCCCCCACCTTCCGAGAGAACAGGGAGAGAAAATATAAGGAAAAACGGCTCAAGGTTTGAGATAAGGACAGGGAGAAATCCTTAAAGTTACCGTCACGGGCAAAACAGACTCGACTTAGGGAAAACTATTCATTTATTACTACAAACAGCAGGATAATGAGACAAAGAACAAGATAACCTCCCCCCACCCCTCCCTCTTCCCAAGCTTAACATTATCTCTACTACCTTCCCCTCCCTGAGCGGCACAGGGGGGAAGAGGGAATGGGGGTTGCGGTCAGTTCATCATATGTTGTTTCACGCCGCTGCTTCATGGTTGGGGGAAGAACTCCTCACATTCCTCCCCTGCTCCGTTGTGGGGTCCCACCCCTACGCCACAGTCCTTCGTGGAACTGCTCCGGCGTGGGTCATCTCTTCCACGGGTGCAGTCCCTCTAGAACAGCTGTCCCAGCAGGCCCTCCATGGGCCACAGCTGCCTTCAGGCATCCACCTCCCCTGGTATGGGGTCCTTCACGGGCTCCAAGTGGATCTCTGCTCCTCCGTGGACCTCCATGGGCTGCAGGGGGACAACATGCTCCACCATGGTCGTCACCACAGGCTGCAGGGGAATCTTGGCCAGGAGCCACATTACTCCTCCCCCTCCTTCTTCACTGACCTTGGCATCTGCAGCCGTTCCTCACAACGGGCTGGTAGATGTCTCTCAGGATCCTTTTTACATCTTATTCACTTCTCATCTCCTCTCCACTTCTTGCAGCCAGGCTGGACCGAGTCAGGCCCAGTCGGCTGCCTGGCGATAGGCCAGAGGGTGAGGCCTGCAAGGCCCATGAGGCCTGCGCCTCCCCCTCTGCACCTCTTAGGAACAGGAAAGGTTATCCACTGATTAGAAGATATTTGAAACATCCTTTATGTGACTAGGCAAAATGAGGCACAGGTATTTTGCATAATGAGCTGTTAACACCCAGCTCTGAATGCAGCCTTCACTCTGCACAGTAGACCTAGCTTGAGTTTTAGTGTCAGGCATGACAAAAAGCATAGAACGTCTTCATTTTGGAAAAGGTTGGCTCAAACTTCCATAAACCTTGTGGGACAGTTCAGAGCAGCGCTTGGTGTGATTCCTGAAAGCCATGACATTGGACTCCGAGGGTTTACTTTTATAAAATTTGAGTCCGAATCTTTCTTTTCATTGGCAAGCTCAGCAGAAGAAAACACACCTAGATGATAATGCTGGGCTTCCCTAACCACATGTGAAGTGGTTCCTTATGGTACAAGAGTGGGATGGGTAACATCAGAAGGGGTTGTCAGAGCACAATTGGACTTCACCATGCAAAGTGTTTTTCTTTTATAGATAACACTTATGTTTCCAGTTCTGATAACGATGAAGATGTGTTAGTTACAACAGAGCCAATTCCAGTAATTTTCCACCAAATTGCTACAGGTAATCTTATGTTCTGAGTGTTTTATCAAGTTCATATTTTGTGAGGAAAGACAAGATGTTGCCTGTACTTAAAGGGAGATATGTTAATGTGTATACAGTTTGCTATTTTCTCACAGTCTTGCTGTAGTAAATTGTCCTACATTTCAGAATATAATAAATGAAAATATTTATTTTGGAGATCAACACAATTGTGTAGTCAGAATGTATTTTATTATTTTAATGTCTTGCAGTCTATGCTAAAGCAATTCTCCTGGAATGCAGTTAGAGGTGCTTAATACTTCCCAATTATAACTTTTTGTGCTCACTTGCTTAAAACTTAACTAAATCTTCACCATTGGGGATGAAACAGTCTACAACTACCATTGCCTCTGGTGAATTATTTCAGGAAATTTCAAACAAAATGGTTCAGCTGTTTCACTAAATTAGACTACAGAAAAAAATAATTTTTTTCCCACTGATTTTGGGAACCTCTTCATTTGAAATTAGCAACCTGATCTAGTTGGGGATGTCCCTGCTCCTTGCAGGGGGGTTGGACTAGATGACCTTTGAAGGTCCCTTCCAACCCTAACCATTCTATGATTCTATGAAATTATTTCCATACTTTTAAAAACTATTTGATACATGAAAGGGCATGCTTTTCAGACATCTAGGCACATTTATACAATATATAATCAAGATTTGTGCATACTCCATAGAGATTTTTTAGATTTTAGCAGCCAAATTCCCTGATGATTTCAGGCTACAGGAGAAACTGCATAGAGCACTCTTAATTCTGGCAATTCTTCAGATAGGAACACTTGACTTTGCAGACTTTTTATTATTATTACAATACTTTAGGGATTTTTTTGTGTAACACAATTACTTTGAATTCCACTGGGAAACCAATATGATCTTCAGTCTCTGATCTCATTTATACTAATGTAAATAAAAAATCATTTTATTGAAGTCAGTAGAGTGGCACCCAAACAAAAACTGGCCATTATAGTCAGAAGTTTAAGATATAAGTTTTACTTGCAAATATTTCTGTAATTTAAAAAGAAACAAAGCCTATCATTTAAAATAGGATTAAAATCTATATTTTGTATAGAGGATGATCTGATTTAATTTTGCTGAGGGATTTTGATTTTTTTTGTTCTTTTATAAAGTATACAAAATTAGTGAACAACACTGAAGTGCAAATTACAGATTGGGAAAAACAAATCTCCTAGATGGACCATCTGAGTTTCATTTCACAGTTAAAAATATGAGTCTTCTGAGATGTTGGGGCTTCTTAATTTTAGACTGTTGTATTGTAAACTCTGGTGCTTTTCATATCTGTATCTTTTTGTTCCTTATTTACTCTACTACTCCAAGTATTTCAAGTCTTCATATGCAAAATTATTTTACATTTTTCACGTTTCCTATTTTCCCATTTCTTTTAAGAATTAAGAAAAACCAGTGATGTCAACTATTGCTTATCAATTAAATCAAAATTACAGAGGGAGAATGGAGAGGTATGTATTTCTTGTATGTATATTTTAACAAGTTATTTTAAGAAACAACAGAAAATAATAAAATATGAATATTTACTCTAGACTTCCTGTCAAATCTATGCTTATCCAAACTGTAGGTTTACACATTTTATAAAGTGAACATAGTTCTCTGGGTTTCATATGTGGATTAACCAGTGAATCACTTAGTTGGGATAGGGATGCTCCCATCCTAGGAGATAATTAGAACTACAAATGCAAGATAAACATATCATCACTTGTATCATTGTTAACTTTCCTTTTCCATTAAGGAGTCACAGCACAACAGCACAGTTGAAGATGACTCTGAAGGGGATAATGATTCTGAGGAATTTTATTATGGAGGACAGGTAATGGAGGATATTTTTGCACAAGTTTCAAGAAATTAATATTTGAAAGCTTCTGTGGTTCATTCCATTATAAATTTGTGATAATAATTAATTTCTTATGGTTATTCAACATAGAATATAATGTAATGTGTATATATACATAGTATTTTATGGTAGAAGATTGAATATGTTATACTGTATAATTATATAAGATTTAAAATAAGATGTGTTTGTTTACATTTGTAAAGCTGTAAGAATAGAAAAACCAAGTGCTCTTCAGGACGTTTGAAAATAGAAGCCAGTTGCTTACTTCCAGGAAATAGATATTCAGTCTTTAAAGCATATCCCATTACTGATACAAATGGGAAGTCAGACTGGATCCAAATCTGTTTCCTTCTGGAGGATTGCATTTTGTAGTCAAGAGCACTGGAATTTAATAGTAAAAAGGCTATTACAATCTAGGCAATAGCACATTAATTTTCTGAGATCTACAGTTAAATTCACCTTGAAAAATGTTGCATATTTTTAGATGAATGTACTGCTCTGTGTCTTTACTTCTTGTTCCCTCAGCAGAATTAGTTATGACATTATCTTATTGTCGTAGTTCAGCCCCAACGGGGACCAGACTACGCAGTCTCTCTCTCACTCCCCCCACTCTCCAAGAGAATAGGAGGAGATTTGACAAACAAAAGAAAACCAGGAAAAAAAAAAACAAACACGCGGGTTGAGATTGAACAAAAAGTAAATTTAACAGTAATGACAGAAGAAAACAATAGAGTGATGGAACACAAATACAGTATAATAGCTCACAACAGATCTCCACATCCAGTCTCTTCCAACTAGGAGGGCCTCCCTTCAGCACCCTCCTCACTTATATACTGAGCATGATGTCAGATGGGATGGAATAGCCCTTTGGCTAATTTGGGTAAATTAACCCCAGCTGTTAGCTAATTAGTTAACTATCCCAGCCATAGGGGCTACCAGCTTCAGTTCTCCACCCAGCTCAGGTAAATATTAACTCTATCCTGGCCAGAACCAGGACATTATCCACCCCTTATTCCATACCATCTACATCATGCCCAGATCCTACACTTTCCAATTAATCATCAACTTTTTCTTCCTTTTATCTACTTGTATGCAGACACACAGATGTAACTCTCTTAGTCCATGGTCCATCCTTTCAAAAGGTCTGTTGAGTTTATCCAGTCCATAACTTTGGGCTCCATCTGTCATAACAGGCTCTCAGCATAGGACAGATGACACAGTGTTTCCTCAGGTAGTCTGTCTGGTGCAAGTGACTTAGCAAGTTCATAGTCCGGAGACTGAAGATCTGTTGGCAGGTGCTAGTAGCAAGAGCCAGTTCTGGTTGCATCACTGCTGCAATTTTTCCTATTTTATTAAAGTTCATTCTTTGTTGGTATAAACGATTTTACTATAATACTTTTGACACAACATAAGTATCTCAGGGCGTGGAGCAGGAAGAAGCAAGGAGGGACACATAATAGCTAGATAATGACATACAGTACTGTATAGTAACCAACATCAAGCACTTCAAATTATTGGCTCTTTTCACCTAAAATTAGATCTCCTTGAGGTACACATCGGACTTTCCCATCCTCCTGCATTACCCACCAAGTACACCCAGGTCCTTGAGCAAAAGCAATCCCATGCATGGGTTTGCCTTTGCCCAAGGGAGAAATGACCCAGACTGTCTTCCCCAGTATATTCCTTACATGCACCACAGGGACTTTATCCCCTTCTACAGTATGTAGAAGTTCAGATTGGGCAGGGCCAGCTCGGTTGGTGGACCCCCGAGTGTTGACTAGCCAAGTGGCTTTTGCTAAATGTTTATCCCAATGTTGGAAGGTTCCACCACCCATTGCTTTCAGAGTTGTTTTCAGCAGCCCATTATACCTTTCAATTTTTCCAGAGGCTGGTGCGTGATAGGGGATGTGGTATACCCACTCGATGCCATGCTCTCTGGCCCAGGTATCTATGAGATTGTTTCGGAAGTGGGTACCATTGTCTGATTCAATTCTTTCTGGAGTGCCATGTCGCCATAAGACTTGTTTCTCAAGGCCCAGGATGGTGTTTCGGGCAGTGGCATGGGGTACAGGATATGTTTCCAGCCATCCAGTGGTTGCTTCCACCATTGTAAGTACATAGCGCTTGCCTTGGCGAGTTTGTGGGAGTGTAATGTAATCAATTTGCCAGGCCTCTCCATATTTATACTTCAGCCATCGTCCTCCATACCACAGAGGCTTTAACCGCTTGGCTTGTTTGATTGCAGCACATATTTCACATTCAAGGATAACCTGTGCAATAGTGTCCATGGTTAAATCCACCCCTCGATCACGAGCCCATTTGTATGTTGCATCTCTCCCCTGATGGCCTGAGGTATCATGGGCCCACCGAGCTAAAAATAGTTCACCCTTATGCTGCCAGTCCAGATCCACCTGAGCCACTTCAATTTTAGCAGCTTGATCCACTTGCTGGTTGTTTTGATGTTCTTCAGTGGCCCGACTCTTGGGTACGTGGGCATCTACGTGACGTACTTTTACAACCAGATGCTCTAACCGGGCAGCAATATCTTGCCACAGAGTGGCAGCCCAGATAGGTTTGCCCCGACGCTGCCAGTTGCTCTGCTTCCATTGCTTTAACCATCCCCACAGAGCGTTTGCCACCATCCATGAGTCAGTGTAGAGATAGAGCACAGGCCATTTTTCCCGTTCAGCAATGTTTAAAGCCAGCTGGATGGCCTTCACCTCCGCAAACTGGCTCGATTCACCTTGGCCTTCAGCAGCTTCTGCAACTCGTCGTGTAGGACTCCACACAGCAGCTTTCCACTTTCGATGTTTTCCTACAATACGACAGGACCCATCAGTAAATAGGGCATACTGCTTCTCATTTTCTGGGAGGTTGTTATATGGTGGGGCCTCTTCAGCACGCGTTACCTCTTCCTCTGGTGGCTTTCCAAAATCTTTGCCTTCTGGCCAGTCTGTAATTACTTCTAATATGCCTGGGCGATTGGGGTTTCCTATTCGGGCCCGCTGTGTAAGTAGTGCAACCCACTTGCTCCATGTAGCATCCGTTGCATGATGCGCAGAGGGGACCCTTCCTTTGAACATCCAGCCCAGCACTGGCAGTCGGGGTGCCAGGAGGAGCTGTGCTTCAGTACCAATCACTTCTGAAGCAGCTCGAACTCCTTCGTATGCCGACAGGATTTCTTTTTCGGTTGGAGTATAGCAGGCCTCAGATCCTTTATATCCCCGGCTCCAAAACCCAAGGGGTCGACCACGAGTTTCCCCTGGTGCTTTCTGCCAGAGACTCCAGGTAGGGCCATTCTCCCCAGCTGCGGTGTAGAGCACATTTCTTACCTCTTGCCCTGTCCGGACTGGCCCGAGAGCCACCGCGTGAACAATTTCTTGTTTAATTTGTTCAAAAGCCTGCTGTTGTTCAGGGCCCCATTTAAAATCATTCTTCTTTCGGGTGACTTTATACAGAGGGCTTACAATCATACTATAATTTGGAATATGCATCCTCCAGAAACCCACAACGCCCAGGAAAGCTTGCGTTTCCTTTTTGTCAGTCGGTGCAGCCATAGCTGTTATTTTGTTGACTATATCTATTGGAATCTGACGACGCCCATCTTGCCATTTTATCCCCAAAAACTGTATCTCTCTTGCAGGTCCTTTCACCTTACATCGTTTTATGGCAAGCCCAGCTTTCAGGAGAATTTTAATTATTTTCTCCCCTTTTTCAAAAGCTTCTGCTGCTGTGTTGCCCCATACGATGATGTCATCAATGTACTGCAGGTGCTCTGGAGCGCCACCCTTTTCCAGTGCAGTCTGGATCAGCCCATGGCAGATGGTGGGGCTGTGTTTCCACCCCTGGGGCAGTCGATTCCAAGTGTACTGGACGCCCCTCCAAGTGAAAGCAAACTGCGGCCTGCATTCTGGTGCCAATGGGATTGAAAAGAATGCGTTGGCAATATCAATGGTGGCATACCACTTGGCTGCCTTGGATTCCAGTTCATACTGAAGTTCTAACATGTCTGGCACAGCAGCACTGAGTGGTGGTGTTACCTCATTCAGGCCACGATAGTCCACTGTTAACCTCCACTCTCCACTTGATTTTCTCACTGGCCATATGGGACTGTTAAAAGGTGAGTGGGACTTGCTGATCACTCCCTGGCTCTCCAGCTGATGAATCAGCTTATGGATGGGCATCAGGGAGTCTCGGTTGGTGCGATACTGCCGCCGGTGCACAGTTGTGGTAGCAATTGGCACCTGTTGTTCTTCAACCTTCAGCAACCCCACAACAGAAGGATCCTCTGACAGACCAGGCAAGGTGGACAACTGTATAATTTCCTCCATCTCTAAAGCACCTACACCAAAAGCCCACCGATACCCTTTTGGGTCCTTGAAATATCCCCTTCTGAGGTAATCTATACCAAGAATGCATGGAGCATCTGGGCCAGTCACTATGGGGTGCTTTTGCCACTCATTCCCTGTCAGGCTCACTTCAGCCTCCAATACGGATAGCTGTTGGGATCCTCCTGTCACTCCAGAAATACAAATGGGTTCTGCCCCATTATATCTTGATGGCATCAAGGTACATTGTGCACCAGTATCCACTAGAGCTTTGTACTCTTGTGGGTCTGACGTGCCAGGCCATCGGATCCACACAGTCCAATAAACTCTGTTATCCCTCTCCTCCACCTGGCTGGAGGCAGGGCCTCTCTAATCCTGGCCACAGTATTCATTATTCATTTCTTTTAAATATGCACGAGAGGTCCCTTCAAGAGGGTCAGAACTAAAGCTATTCCTTCTACGCTCCCTATTGGAGACTGGTGCAACAATTTTCCGGGGAGAACTTCTATTTGCAATGGTTTTTCCACGCAACTCACGTACCCGCGCCTCTAGGGCAGAGGTAGGCTTCCCATCCCACTCCCTCATGTCCTCTCCTTGGTCACGCAAGGTAAACCACAGGGTACCTCGCCGCATAAACCATCTCTCTTGAGCAGGGAAACGTTTACTCCTAATAGCTGAAATATTGGCCCGTACCGGTGGGGAATGGGACATATCTGCTTTGAATTGCTGGAACTCCTGGGATAGTTTCTCCACAGCCGAGACACAGGCCCTTAGAGAGGAAGACAGGCTTTCCTCGTACTGCCGGAGTCGGCCAGCCAGTTCATCCACTGTTTCTTCCTCTCCATCTTTCCAGGTCATAACTGCCAATGAGTTGGCATATGATGATGGTGCACTTCGAACAAACTTCCGCCACATTTGTCGTGTGCACCTGACTTCATCTGGATCCTTAGGTAACTGATCATTGTCCAGGTCATCATAAATAATCTCCAGCACAGCTAATTCCCTCAGGTACTGGATACCCTTCTCCATGGTAGCCCACTTGCCTGGATGACACATTATATCCTCCTTGAAAGGATACCTCTCCTTCACACCTGACAGGAGTCGCCTCCAGAGGCTGAGGGCTTGTGTCCCTTTTCCAACTGCTTTGTCAATGCTTGCTTCTCTAGAAATGGATCCCAGTTGCCTAGCTTCTCTGCCTTCTAATTCCAAGCTATTGGCCCCATTATCCCAGCACCGCAGCAGCCAGCTGATAATGTGCTCCCCAGGATGACGGCTAAAATCTTTTCGCATGTCTCGCAGCTCGCTCAGGGATAGAAATCTGGTGCTCACTGTCTCCTTTAGGAGTTCTTCCCCTGAGGAAGAGCCTGCCTGCCGAGTTCTTCCTAGGCATGTAGCAAATAAACCTTCCTCTTCTTCCTCCTGCTCCGTCCTAAAAGGGGCTTCTTCTTCCCTCACTAAACGAGCTGACTTCCGCTTCCAAGTCTTCTTGGATACAGGGGCAACTGAAACTAGCACAGGTTCACCCTCTGATTCAGCTGCAATGCCTGTTGCTGGGGTTTGAGTCCCTACATTGCAGGTCAGTTTGTTCTCCCTCACACCATGCCACGTATTAGTATCTTGCCTTAAGGTAAATCTCAGGAGGAGATTCCCAAAAAGTGGGTTTGCAGCTCTAGACAAGACTTGGCACACATTCAAAATACATAACAACAACATCATAGTGGCTTGAATATCCCCCAGATCTTTAAAGTTCTCAAAAAGTGGCTTAACTACCCTGGAAGTGAAAGAATTCGGGAAGCTGTCCACATAGGAATACCAATTTATCTCTAAGGCCATTGATGTCACCATGTCATAGATGTATATGGCATAGTATAACAGAAGGATAATTCTCATCATTTTCCCTGAGGTGATAAACACCACCACTGGGAACACATAGTACATATAGGAGCGTAGACAATACAACAACATAATCAACCACTGCAACATCATGACCAATAACTGACAACCAATACAACAAGCACGTATAAACAAATTTGTTTCAAGCAAAAAAAAAGAAAAAAAAAGTCAGATCTGTTATTATCTCAACCCTTCGAGCCCCACGTTGGGCGCCAAAATAACTGTCGTAGTTCAGCCCCAACAGGGACCAGACTACGCAGTCTCTCTCTCACTCCCCCCACTCTCCAAGAGAATAGGAGGAGATTTGACAAACAAAAGAAAACCAGGAAAAAAAAACCCAAACACGCAGGTTGAGATTGAACAAAAAGTAAATTTAACAGTAATGACAGAAGAAAACAATAGAGTGATGGAACACAAATACAGTATAATAGCTCACAACAGATCTCCACAGCCAGTCTCTTCCAACTAGGAGGGCCTCCCTTCAGCACCCTCCTCACTTATATACTGAGCATGATGTCAGATGGGATGGAATAGCCCTTTGGCTAATTTGGGTAAATTAACCCCAGCTGTTAGCTAATTAGTTAACTATCCCAGCCATAGGGGCTACCAGCTTCAGTTCTCCACCCAGCTCAGGTAAATATTAACTCTATCCTGGCCAGAACCAGGACACTTATGTATTGGGAAATAAAATCTCTTCATATTTTTTCCTTTTGAAACATCAATAGAGCACTTCACACTGCTAGTCACTTTATTCAGATTTTTCTAATCTTTTTAGTCTATAGCCCCAAAGGAATCATTCCTCACTTATGTTATTAGAACTGTTTATTTCGTAAAAGGAAGGGACCTTTAAAGGTCATCTAGTCCAACTCCCCCCTGCAATGAACGGGGACATCTCCAACTAGATCAGGTTGCTCAGAGCCCTGTCCAACCTGACTTTTAATGTTTCCAGGGATGGGGCATCCACCACCTCTCTGGGCAACTTGTTCTACCATCCTCATTGTAAGAAATTTTTTCCTTACGTCCAGTCTGAATCTATCCTCTTTTAGTTTAAAACCATTACCCCTTGCCCTATCACAACAGACTCTGCTATAAAGTTTCTCCCCATCTTTCCTATAAGCCCCCTTGAGGTACTGAAAGACCGCTATAAGGTCTCCCTGGAGCCTCCTCTTCTCCAGGTTGAACCACTCCAACTCTCAGCCTGTCCTCATAGGAGAGGTGCTCCAGCCCTCTGATCATCTTCATGGCTTTTAACAAATCATGGTCGCTATTTATGAAAGTTGTCACTGCTTCAGCCTTGAGGCTGAAGCTGTCCATGACCTGAGTGTGCAGAGCTGAGGCTGCAGGAGTGTGCCAGCAGTATCAAGCAGTTGGGTCAGTGCAGAGAGCACGGGATGCTGATGAGCAAGATATCGCTGAGCCTCTCCTCTTGCAGAGCCAATAGTGTGGTGGGATTTGAACACAAAATACATGTTGAGGTGCTTTATTCTAAAAGAAAAAAAAAAGCATGCCCCTAAAAAGCTATTAAAAGTTATATTGAAACTGGAATCAAAAGAATGTATTTTCAGTGTCAGAAAATAACTGACATGGGATATTGACTCATGTTCACTTCAGAAATGACTGCAGGAAATGCCTCCCTTCAACTACTGACTCCTATGGCCCCACAGAGAGATGAAAAGGACTGTGAACACATACTTCAGTGCAAAGACTGGTGTCTTATTTTAATCTGCCTGAAAGGAAAAATCTTCTCATTTTGCCCTGTAGTGATGAGTTATATGTACTGGTTTCATTTTTCAACTTTACAGAAAGGACAATAATCTTAAGGTGAAGGAAAAGGCAACAAATGACTGGGAGTGTTTACTTCTTGAACCAGCACAAATACATTTAGTAAAGGATGCCTGCCAGTGCCCAAATGAATGAATAAATATTAACTCTGCCTATGCAATATGAACACAGAGAACAGTGCAAAGTGTAAAAGAGCTGTGTAATAGGAAATACTGGTTAGAATTTAGTTGCCTTACATTTGAAGTGGAAAATACACTATAGTGCATTTAATTGAAGGAATGGTAACTGGCAAAAAAGCAGTAAAATTACAAATAAATCAACAATAAATATAAAATATCAGATGAGTGTGAATGTCTTGAATATAGAATACTCAAAAAGCAAAATGAGAACAAACAAAAAATCCAAAGATATCACAAAGTATATTTAAATTTTTAATTTGAAATATCATGGTCAAAAAGATAAAATTCTAAAGAAGAATTTTTTAAAAAAGAAATTGATTGTAAGAGTTGTTAAGTGAGCACCAGGTGTATTGGAAAACACAGTAGTTGACTGTTGAATACTACTATATGGGGAATCAGTAAGGTAAGCTGCTTCATTTGAGACAAGTGTGTGCTGTGCCACAGAGAAAAGGGACAAGAATGCTGACTTCAGCAACTGGAGGGAATAAATGCTAGTATAATTATGTGCAATACACTTGGAAAAGGTGAAGGTCAGGGATAATTCTAACAAGGACCATGGAAAAAGGCATTTGATGGGCACTGAAAACAAGATACGACCTTTTGTTCATAAATTAAAAGTTTGTATCTGCTTCCTAGGCACTTGCTTGTAATCCTCCCTAAGGATTTAATGGATAAATACTTTAAAGTAGCTAAGTGATTCAATATCCTGTTGATTTTCCATGGGTCATTATGTGGGACAAACTGAATTAAGTCTCAGATTAAAAACTGAGACTTTCTAGACACAGATCCTTCAGACAGCAAAGTTATAACATTTTTTTTAGTTTTATATTCACTTTATCTAAGACTCTGTTAATTCTTTCTTTGAATCTTTGTCTTATATATTTGCAAAAGAGAACAGGATATCAAAACAGTAATACTACTACTGCCTCTGGCACTCTCTATCTCTCGTGTTCAGTTACAGGACATAATTGCAAATGCAGATATATAAAACTCTGTCAATCTCCTCTACGTACATCAGCATGGCTGTGGCACTAGTTCAGGGGTAGAAAATATCATGCTGTGATCTTAAAATTTGCTAGAATACTGCTTTGTTTCTTTGAGTTAATAACCTCTTACCATCAGGAAATAGATTGGAGAAAGCATTATTCTGGAGCAGTTCTGTGTTCTGCATAGTGTTCCTTTTGGATTTTACTACTGTTGATACAAAAGATTGCTTAAAAAATGTGGTTTGATGGGTGAGCCACAGCTACAATTTGTGAAATGAGTGCTGTTCTCTTTGGAAGCAGGACAGCAATTATTGATGCATCTTTAAAGAATTTATCTTTGAGCAATGAGCACGTAAAAAGGATTGATTTGCTCCTACCGTAAGTGGAAAAAAAATCATAATAAAAGTTTTGTTCCTGTGCTCTTCTACTTGGGAAATTATTCTGACATACCTGCCCAAACAAGGCAAGGATACTTGGCTTATACCCTTCTGGTCATAAATATCATTGATATCTCTGATAAATACAAGCCCATGTGTCATGGTTTAACCGTATTCAGCAGCTAAAATACTGCACAGTTGCTCACTCCCCCCTCACCACCCCCACACTGCAGTGTGACTGGGAGGAGAATTACTAAAGAAAAGAAGGCAAAACTCTGGGTTCAGATTTTAAAAAAGTTTAAGAGAACAACAGAAGAAAAGAAAACAAATAAATAAAAAAACCCATAACAGAAAATACTTAAGCATGTAATTTACAGTACAACAGCTCACAGCAGATCCTGATCCTGATTTCCTCCTGAATAGCAAGAACCTCCCCTCACTACAGTCCTCACTTTATATACTGAGCATGATGTCACATGGTATGAAATAGCTCTTTGGCCAATTTGGGTAAAATATCCCAGCTGTGTCCCCAAGCTACAGGTGCCACCAGCTCCAGTTCCTCTCCCAGCTCAGGTGAAAATTAACTCTACTCTAGCCAGAACCAGGAGAGTATCCACCCCTTATTCCATACCATCTACATCATGCCCAGATCCTACACCTTCCAATTAATCATCACCAATGTTTTCCTTTGATATACATATATACATAGAGATATCACTCCCTTAGTCTATGGGCCATCCTTCTGAAGTATCTGTTGAGTTCACTTAGTCCTTGACTTTGAGCTCCATCTGTCATAACAGTCTCTCAGGGCAGGAGGGATGACACAGTGCTTGCTCAGTTGGTGTACCTGGTGCAACTGGTTTATCATGTTCATGGTTTGTAGGCTGAAGATGTCAATCCCAAGTTGCTGGGTGCTAGTTGCTAAAGCCAGTTCTGGTTCCATCACCACTGCATTTTGCTCAGTTATATCAAAGTTCATTCTTTGTTGATCTAGGTGATTTTTACAATAATACTTTTGATATGACATATAACAGCTAGAGAAGTAATGATATACAATATTATACAGTAATTAACACCACATAGTTCAAGTTATTGGCTTTTTTCACCTAAAATCAGATCTCCTTAAAGTAGACCTTGAACTTCCTCCATCCTCCCTGCATCACCCACCAAGTACACCCAGGTCCTTGAGCAAAAGCAATCCCATGCATGGGTTTGCCTTTGCCCAAGGGAGGAATAACCTAGACTGCCTTCCCCAACATATTCCTCACATGCACCACAGAGAATTTATCCCCTTCTACAGTATGTAGAAGTTCTGATGGGGCAGGGCCAACTCAACTGGTGGATCCCTGAGTGTTGACTAACCAGGTGGCTTTTGCTAAACATGTATTCCAGTGTTGGAAGATCCCACCACCCATTGCTCTCAGTGTAGTTTGCAGCAGTCCATTGTACTCTTCAAATCTCCTAGAGGCTGGTGTGTGATAGGGGATGTGATGTACCCACTCAATGCCATGCTCTTTGGCCCAGGTGTCTATGAGGTTGTTTTGGAAATAAGTCCCATTCTATTCTTTCTGGAGTGCCATGTCAACCAAGAACTTGCTTCTCCAGGCCCAGAATGGTGTACGGGATATGTCTCTAGCCACCCAGTGGTTGCTTCCACCCTCGTAAGCACATGGCACCTGCCTCGGCAGGTTTGTGGGAGCATGATGTAATGAATGTGCCAAGCCTCTCCATATTTATATTTCAGCCATCGTCCTCCATACCACAGAGGCTTTAACCACTTGGCTTGCTTAATTGCAGCACATTTCACATTCATTGGATAACCATGGACACTATTGCACAGGTTAAGTCCACCCCTCAATCACGAGCCCATTTGTACGTTGCATCTCTTCCCTGATGGCCTGAGGTATCATGGGCCCACTGAGCTAAAAATAATTCACCCTTATGCTGCCAGTCCAAATGCACCTGAGCCACTTCAATGTTAGCAGCCTGATGCACCTGTTGGTTGTTTTGATGTTCTTCTGTGGCTCAACTCTTGGGCACATGGGCACCTACATGACATACTTTTACAACCAGCTTCTCTAGCTGGACAGCAAGATCTTGCCACACTGCAGCAGCCCAGATGGGTTTGCCTCTGCGCTGTCAGTTGCTCTGCTTCCATTGCTTTAACCACCCCCACAGAGCATTTGCCACCATCCATGAATCAGTATAAAGTATTGGCCACTTTTCCCTTTCAGCAATATCTAAAGCCAGCTGGATGGCTTCCACCTCTGCAAACTGACTTGATTCTCCTTGGCCTTCAGGGGCTTCTGTGACTCCTCATGTAGGATCCTCCCTTGGAACATCCAGCCCTGAACTGGCAGTCAGGGTGCCAGGAGGAGCTGTGCTTCAGTACCAACCACTTCTGAAGCAGCTCAAACTCCTGCATATGTAGCTAATACCTCTTGTCCAGTTTTTCCTCCTGTTTAATTTGTCCAAAGGCTTGTCGTTGCTCAGGGCCCCATTTAAAAACATTCCTCTTTCAGGTCACTTCATAAAGAGGGCTTACAACCCTACTGTAATTTGGAATATGCATCCTCCAGAAACCCACAACACCTAAGAAAGCTTCTGTTTCCTTTTTGTTAGTTGGTGGAGCCATAGCTGTTATTTTGTTGACCACATCCATTGGAATGTGACAATGTCCATCTTGCCATTTTACTCCTAAAAACTGGGTCTCTCGTGCAGGTCCTTTGATCTTGCTTTATTTTATGGCAAACCCGGCTTTCAAGAGAATTTTAATTATTTTCTCCCCTTTTTCAAAAGCTTCTGATGCTGTGTTGCCCCATACGATTATGTCATCAATGTATTGCAGGTGCTCTGGAGCTCCACCCTTTTCCAGTGCAGTCTGGATCAGCCCATGGCAAATGGCGGGGCTGTGTTTCCACCCCTGGGGCAATTGATTCCACGTCTACTGGACACCCCTCCAAGTGAAAGCAAACTGTGGCCTGCATTCTGCTGCCAAAGGGATGGAGAAGAACGCATTGGCAATATCAGTGGTAGCATACCACTTGGCTGCCTTGGACTCCAGTTCATACTGAAGTTCTAGCATGTCTGGCACAGCACCACTCAGTGGTGGTGTAACCTCATTCAGGCCACAATAGTCCACTGTTAACCTCCACTCTCCACTAGATTTTTGCATTGGCCGTGTGGGACTGTTGAAGCATGAGCAATTCTTGCTGATCACTCCCTGGCTCTCCAGTTGATGAATCAGCTTATGGATGGGGATCAGAGAGTCTCAGTTGTTGCAATATTGCCACCAGTGCACAATTGTGGTAGCAATTAGTACCTGTTATTCTTCAACCCTCAGCAACCCCACAACAGAAGGATCCTCCAAGAGGCCAGGCAAGGTGGACAACTGTTTAATTTCCTCCATCTCCAAAGCACCTATATCAAAAGCCCACTGGTTCCCTTTTGGGTCCTTGAAATATTCCTTTATGAGATCCCCCTGTCACTCCAGAAATACAGATGAGTTCTACCCCATTATACCTTGATGGCATTAAGGTACATTGTGCACCAGTATCCACTACAGCTTTATACTCTTGTGGGTCTGATGTGCCAGGCCATCAGATCCACACAGTCCAACAAACTCTGTTGTCCCTCTCCTCCACCTGGCTGGAGGCAGGGCCCCTCTAATCCTGGCCACACTATTCACTGTTCATTTCTGGTAAATATGCATCAGAAGTCCCTTTGAAAGGGTCAGAAGTAATGCCATCCCTTCTACTCTGCCTATTGGAGACTGGTGCAGCAATTTTTCAGGGAGAACCTCAGTTTGCAGTTGTTTTTCCCTGTAACTCACGTACCCATGCCTCTAGGGCCAAGGTAGGTTTCCCATCCCACTTCCTCATATCCTCTCTCCTTTGTCACACAAGGTAAACCACAGGGTACCTCACCATATGTACCATCTCTCTTGAACAGAGGGAACGTTTACTCCTCATAGCTGAAATCCACAGGGGAATAGGACATATCCTATTTGAATTGCTGGAACTCCCAGGACAGTTTCTCCACATCTGAGACGCAGGCCCATAGGGAGGAAGACAGGCTTCCTTCATACAGCTGGAGTTGACTCACCAGTTCATCCACTGTTTCTTCCTCTCCATCTTTCCAGCTCATAACTGCCAATAAGTTGGCATAGGACGATGGTGCACTTTGAACAAGCTTCTACCACATTGGTCATGTGCACCTGACTTCATCTGGATCCTTAGATAACTGCTCATTGCTCAGGTCATCATAAATGACCTCCAGCACAGCTAATTCCCTCAGGTACTACATGCCCCTCTCCAGGGTGGCCCACTTGCCTGGGTGACATATTACAGCCTCCTTGAAAGGACACCTGACAGGAGTCCCCTCCAGAGGCTGAGAGCTGGTGTCCCTTTTCCCATTGCTTTGTCAATGCTCCCTTCTCTAGAAAGGGATCCCAGCTGCCTGGCTTCTCTGCCCTCTAATTCCAGGCTACTGGCCCTATTATCCCAGCACCAGAGCAGCCAGCTGACAGTGTGCTCACCCAGACAACAGCTGAAATCCTTTCACATACCTCACAGCTCACTCAGGGATAGAGATCGGGTGGTTACCATCTCATTTATGAGTTCTTCCTCTGAGGAAGAGGAGTCCTCCTCCTGCCAAGTTCTTCCTTGGGGTGAAGCAGGTAATTCTTCCTCTTCTGCCTCTTGTTTTTGTGATGGCCCTGCTTCAGAGTAGTTTGCCTCCTCCCTAAAGGAGCAGTATGTTTCTTCCTCCTGCTCTCTCTCTTAGGAGAAGCTTCTTCATCCCTTACTTAACAAGATGACTTTCACTTCCAAGTTTTTTTCTTGCATACAGGGGCAACTGATACCAGCACAGGTTCATTCTGATTCAGCTGCAGTGCCTGTTGCTGGGGTTTGAGTAGCCACAGTGCAGGTCAGTGTTTTCCCTCTCTTTCCCTTGAGGGATGCTGCATAACATTGAGCAGTGTTTGGTAGATACTGCACTGTGCTGGGCCCTGGCCAGTAAGTTGTGCCTCTTGAGAATAGCCACAACATTTTTTTTCTTCAAGTATTCTGTCACTTCATCAGGGTACTTCAGTTGTTCAGGACTAACATTCCAAACCACAGGAGGTGCAAAGTTCTCCAGATACCTGCCCATGTTCTCCCACATGCCATGCCACACATGACTATCTCGCCTCAGGACAGATCTCTGGAGAATATTCCTAAAAAGTGGTTTTGTAACCTTAAACAAGACTTGGCACACATTAAAGAGACATAGCAATAACATCATGCTGGCTTGAATATCCCCCAGATATTCAAAGTTCTCAGAAACTGTTGTAACTACCCTGGAGGTAAAAGAGTGGGGGAAATCATCCACGTAAGGACACCAACTTCTCTTCAAGGCCGCTGATGTTACCATGCCATAAATCGATATTGCATAGTACAACAAAATGATAGTTCTCATCATTTTCCCCGAGATGATAAACAGCACCCCTGGGAACACATAGTACATATAAGAGTGCAGGCAATACAACATCATGACCAGCAACTAATAACCAAAACAGTAAGCGTGTATAACAAATTTTGTTTCAAGCCACTCTGGTCAGATATGTAGTTATCTCAACCCTTCATTGCCCCACATCAGGCACTAAAATAACTGTCACGGTTTAGCCCCACTCAGCAGCTGAAATACCACACAGTCACTTACTCCCCCCTCACTGCCCCCCACAATGGGATAGAGAGGAGAATTGGTAAAAAAAAAAGAAGGCAAAACTCTTGAGCTGAGAAAAAAAAAAAAAACAACAAACAAACAAAAAACCAAAACCACAACAGTTTAAGAGAACAATAGAGGAAAAGAAAACAGATGGAAAGCAAACAAAAAAACACCCACCAACAGACCAACAATAACAAATACATAAGCATGTAATTTACAGTACAATAGCTCACAATGGATCCTGATGCCCAATTTCCTCCTGAATAGCAAAAACCTCCCCTCTTCACAGTTCTCACTTATATACTGAGCATGATGTCACATGGGATGGAATAGCCCTTTGGCCAATTTGGGTAAACTTACTCCAGCTGTTGGCTAATGAGTAAACTATCCTAGCTGTGTCCCCCAGCCACAGGTGCAACCAGCTTTAGTTCCTCTCCCATCTCAGGTGAAAATTAACTCTATCCTAGCTGGAACCAGGACACCCTGTCTCACAGGAGTGTAGATTAAGCAAGTGGCTGTGTGAGTATTTGGCTGTTGGCCAGGATCAACCCACCACAGGTGGCTACCTACGAACACAAAAAGTGTAGACTTCTGAGGCACGTACCCCAAATATAGACCTCCTAAAATAACAAAGAAAACTGAAGAAGAGAAAAGCAGTAGTATTTTAAGGATCTGTTTGGAAATATTTAGTGTACCACCTACCTTCACATAAAAGAACACTAAAAGTATGAAATGAATATAGGTCATATTTACATTAGCAAAACCACTAGTGGCTTGATAAGGTATATAAATTATTGCTAAATGGTATTTTTCATTGGGAAAAATTAAAAAAATGGGCAAATTGTACCTTAGTTTTTTTTATCTTAAGAGCATTTTAGTCCTATGTAGTGACAAACAAGATCTTGAAACAAACAAAACAGTATTATGTAGTTATACTAGAATTATTGCAGTATTAACTCATAAGAAAAAGAATAACCAAAGATTTAGCATGTTTCTGCTTGTAGCCCTTAACAGATCATGTCACACATGACTCAGGGCAGATCTCTGGAGGTTATTCCTAAAAAGGGGTTTTGTAGCCTTAAACAAAACTTAACACACATTCAAGAGACATAGTAATAACATCATGCTGGCTTGAATATCCTCCAGATATTCAAAGTTCTCAGAAACTGTTGTAATTACTCTGGAGGTGAAAGAGTGGGGAAAGTCATCCACATAGAAATACAAATACCGACTTATCTTCAAGGCCATTGATGTTACCATATCATAAATTGATATTGCATAGTACAACAAAGTGATAGTTCTTATCATTTTCCCCAAGATTATAAACAGCATCACCAGGAACACAGAGTACATATAAGAGTGTAGATAACACAACATGACCAGCAATTAATAACTAATACAAGAAGTGGGTATAACAAGTTTTGTTTCAAGTTACTCAAATCAGATCTGTAATTATCTCAACCCTTCATTGCCCCACATTGAGCTCCAAAATAACTGTTGTCATTTAGCCCTACCCAGCAGTTAAAACACTACACAGTCAATCAGTCAGTCCCTCATCCCCATCCCCTATAGTGAGACAGGTACAAGAAATGGTAAAGAAGAGAAGAGAAGAGAAAATTCATGAGTCTCAATTAAAAAATGTTTAAGAGAACAACATAAGAAAAGAAAACACAGTTGGAAAACTAACCAACAAAAAAACCCCAATAACAGCAAACACTTAAACATGCAATTTATTGTACAATACACACTGGATCCTGATACCCATGTTCCTCCTAAGTAACTGTCCTCACTTTATATACTGAGCATGATGTCACATGGTATGAAATAGCCCTTTGGCCAATTTGGGTAAACTATCCCAGCTGTTGGCTAGTTAGTAAACTATCCCAGCTGTGTCCCCCCAGCCACAGGGGCCACCAGCTCCAGTTCCCCTCCCAGCTCAGGTGAAAATTAACTCTATCCTAGCTGGAACCAGGACATCATGCTGTGATGATGAATTCTGTGCCTTATATTTTGAAAAATTCAAAGTCTAAACAAATTTCTCTTTGCTAATTTTCACATGAAAAAAAAAGTGATCAGCTGATTGTTATTCTAATTATTTTGAAATGTATTTAATTAGATTGAAAAGTACATCTCTAGGTATCGGAGCTGAAAGTGTTACAGCACTGGTCTCCTACAGATTTGGATGTACACATGGAAAAAACAGTACTGCAGTTTGATATGATTCTGCAATAGCAAGAATTCTCAGCAGGAATTCATGTATAAGGATGTATATATGTCTAAAGGGATAAATTACACACTTGTATTTTGCTCTCTGAATTTGTCAAAGGTACAAGCCAAATCTTACTCTCATTTCTGAATCTGTCCAAATCTAGGGAGTTCATTGACTTTTGTGGAATTATTGTCATTCTAATTGATGTAAAGAAGTAGAATTAGGCTTACACAATGAGTAGCATATTGCTTAAAGAGAAAGTAGTAATGGGCTTTTAATATGCCTAAAAAAGTATTAGGCTTTTAAAGCCTAAAAAGGTATTTTGGTCCTTGTAGAAGACAGGAGGATATTAATTATTTTGACTTCATACAGCCCAACCAAACCAACTCACAATTTTTCTTTATAGTATGAACACTAACATAACTGTTTCCACTTTCCATGCAGAGTTTTAAAAAATGTTTAAGAAACACATGATTGTTTACACCTTCTCTGGTAAAATACTTAAAATGGGCAAGTGTTCTTTAATTATTTTTCTTTTTGATCTGATATAATTACATTGGTAGATAGAATAATCAAATACAGCCAATGAGTAGATTGAAAATGTAACTTAGAGGCTGAGACACTTAGTATATAGTATAGGCTTGTGCTTCTCTTGTTGAGCCCAAGCCATTCTGTGTCTAAAATATATGAGAGTGTGACAACAAGCAAGAGGGAGCAAACCTTTGTCCTGTAGTGGTTGGACTGGGATGCTATGACTCAAGAGATCTGATTCTTATCCTATTTGCCAGTTTTAAAATGCACAAGTGGTCCAGAACAGACCCCAGGACAAGACAGGACAGGGATGAGTCCTTTGCAGCTTCTCTTCCCACAAATAGGAGCGGGACCCTCTGGAATTTTGATGCATAAATGCCTGCTTTGCAAATCACATTGCTTAGGAGAGTTAGACCACCTCAGTGCTTCAACTTATCAACACAGGGTCCTTTCTGAGCATGGTATTAAGGAATCTTTTTGCAGCATATTTTGCAGGGGGAACTTTCAAGAGCCTAGATTAGGTGCCAGTAATTAAATAAATAAGAACTCCTAGAATATTTTTTTTTCGGTAGGTTAGCTATGATGGAGAACTTCACAAGCACCCACAGCTGGAAGCTGATTTGACAGCAGTGAGAGAGATCTATGGACCTAATGCAGTATCTCTCAGGTATGTCTTTGACCCTTCTGTATTGTGGAACCTTTAACATTTTGGAGATTGACTTCCATGTGGACCTTCCCTCACTACCAAAACCCAAGTGTCTGATTATTTCTGTATATTGTAGCAAAGGGAAGGAGCACTGCTGGCTAGCAATAATGCTGGTTTTGTTTCTTCTTTTTGTGACTGAGTACTGATACAACTGGCTATGCTGAGAAAAAGCCCTGGAAGCCTGTTCTAAAACATCATTGCCTTTTGTAGTTCAGTCAGTATTTGATCAGGTTGTTGTATTTTGTTGAAAATTACTATTCAGCATTACTCTAAACCCCTGTTAAACTTCTTTTCTGTCATATTCTGTCTTTTACCCTGGAGGAGAACAAGAGAAATAATAGGAGATTTAGTAAATGTTTTCCCTAGGGAAAGACTGAAGGAATTGGATTTATCTAGTCTGGAAAAAAGACAGATGGAGAGGACATAATAACAGTTCTTCAAAACATAAAGTTATTTGTAGGTAGATAGGAGGAGTGGTCAATTTTCTCTATTGTCATGAGAGAGACAATAAGAAACTAACTTTCTTAACAACAAACAAGAATTTAATTAGATTTTAGGAAAGCTTTCTAATTGTGGGAAACTAAAGTATCCTACAAAGGAAAGTGGTGACAACTCAGTCTAGGGTGGAATGCAAAGAGTAATTACACCAAAATTTTGTTTGGCATATATGAGGGTGCATGATTCTGCCATAGGGCATAGCTATATGATATTTCCAATATGCTTCAGGTCTTTTATAACTTCATTTTCCATCTATGTAATCTTAATAATTTCATAAAAATAACAGGTAGGCAACATGGAACACACCTGTCAGATGTATTGCAAAGAAAATATCAAAGTTGTCATACAAACCAAGTAATAAAATACAGAGAAGATAATAATCTTAGGCATACATATATTGCAAGTAACAATTCCCATTAAGCTCTTTTATTTTGGTCTAAGAAGAGAGAGCATGTCTGCAACTATTCTGCACTATATAATTTCAAATTAAGTGGAAATTCATTACATTTTGAGGACCTGGGGAATTAAAATTCAAATAGTTAAATATGGGTTTAGGAAATCATAGAATCATAGAATAGTTTGGGTTGGAAGGGATCTTTAAAGGTCATCTAGTCCAGTCCCCTGCAAGGAGCAGGGACATCTCCAACTAGATCAGGTTGATCAGAGCCCGGTCCAGCCTGACCTTGAACGTCTCCAGGGATGGTACATTCACTACCTCTCTGGGCAACCTGTTCCAGTGTTTCACCACTCTTATCGTAAAAAATTTCTTCCTTATGTCCAGTCTGACTCTACCTCCCTCTATTTTAAAACCATTACCCCTCGTCCTATCACAACAGGCCCTGCTAAACAGCCTGTCTCCATCTTTCTTATAAGCCCCCTTTAAGTACTGGAAGGCCACTATAAGGTCTTCCCAGAGCCTCCTCTTCTCCAGGCTGAACACCACCAACTCTCTCAGCCTATCTTCATAGGAGAGGTGCTCCAGCCCTCTGATCATCTTCGTGACCCTCCTCTGGACCCTCTCCAACTGGTCCATGTCCTTCTTATGTTGGGGGCTCCAGAACTGGACACAGTACTCCAGGTGGGTTCTCACCAGGGCAGAGTAGAGGGGGAGAATCACCTCCCTCGACCTGCTGGCCATGCTTCTTTTGATGCAGCCCAGGATGCGGTTGGCTTTCTGGGCTGCAAGGGCGCATTGCCTGCTCATGTTGAGCTTCTCATTAACCAATATCCCCAAGTCCTTTTCCTCAGGACTGCTCACAATCCATTCTCCGCCCAGCCTGTATTTGTGCTTGAGATTGCCCTGACCTATGTGCAGGACCTTGGCCTGGTTGAACTTCATGAGGTTGGCACGGGCCCACCTCTCCAGCCTGTCAGGGTCCCTCTGAATGGCATCCCTTCCCACCAGCATGTCGACCACACCACACAGCTTGGCGTTGTCGACAAACTTGCTGAGGTGCACTCAATCCCACTGTCCATGTCACCGACAAAGATGATGAACAGCGACGGTCTCAATATGGCAGTCCCTGAGGAATGCCACTTGTCATCGGTCTCCACTTGGACACTGAGTCATTGACCACGACTCTGAGTGTGACCATCCAGCCAATTCAAGGCCAGGTTGGATGGGGCTTTGAGCGACCTGGTCTAGTGGAAGGTGTCCCTGCCCATGGCAGGGGGATTGGAACTAGATGATCTTTAAGATCCCTTCCAACCCAAACCATTTTATGATTCTATGATTCTAAGTCATTGCAAGTGCATATGATGTCAGTGAAGCATCAAGAAAGGAGGAGTTATTCTTTGGTGTTTGATCCTTTTTCTATTTCATTCTATAGGTTAATTGTTTTTGTTCTCTTTATACTATCTCATTTTTTACAGTATTCTTCGTATCTCTGTCTTTATTAAAGGCTCTGAGGAGATCTTCAGATTAAGAGCTCTGTATTAGTGAAAGACTTACTGATTTTAATCTCACATGAGCAGAAGACTGAAGTTTTCTGTTCATGTTTACTCTCATTCTCTAGATTTACCAGAAATATTTCATAACAGAATGTCTTATCACTTAGAGGTCATTTCCTGTCTTCAGGATGCTTTCCAAATTTTGGTGATCATTTTGGTGGCTGAGTGTGCTAAACTGTACAGATAGAGCAAGGGGTAAGGAAGGGATGAAGGAATCTGAATTTTTTTAATTGCAGATTTACTGTTGAAGAAGCTGAGATAAAGCTAAACTTTCACTTTTTTTAAGTTTTGCCAATTGAATTTCATAGGGCCAGGATTTCATTGTGTGTTTTGAAAACTATGTACCAATTTTTGAGTGCCTTAGCGTGAATCTTATTTTACTGTTTTCTTCAAGGTATTTACATGCTGGCCTCATAAAAGGTGCTTAGGTAGCCAAATTCCTTTTGCACAAATTTTGTTGCCTAATTGTGTTGATTTTGTTTAGTAGGGGGGGCTATGGTGGCAGCTTCTGCAGGAAGCTGCTAGAAGTTTCCCCTTTCTCCAGTGGACTTCGCCGGGTCTACATTGGACCCGCCACTGGCCAGGACCGAACCAATTGGCGACAGAATGTTCAGTGATAATGCCTCTGCGATAATGTATTTAAGAAGGGGAAAAACAAAAAAAAATAATAAAAAGAAAAGAAATGAAGAAGCTGAAGCATGGGCAGAGAGGGGGGACGCGCGAGTCTTGTGGGCCTTGGGGCCCTCACCCTCTGGCCTCCAGCCGGACGGCCGTCTGGGCCCAACTTGGCCCAGCTTGGCTGCAAGAAGTGGAGAGATGTGAAGAGAACCTGAGAGGCATCTGCCTGAGCTGATTGTGAAAAATTTCTGGCGAGAGGAACAGCTGCAGACGCCAAGGTCAGTGAAGAAGGAGGGGGAGGAGTAATGTTGCACCTGCCAGAGATTCCCCTGCATCTTGTGGTGAAGACCATGGTGAAGCAGGTTGTCCCCCTGCAGCCCATGGAGGAGCAGAGAACCACCTGCAGCCTGTGGAGGACCCCACACTGGGAAAGGCAGATTCCTGAAGGAGGCTGTGGCCCTTGGAGGACCCGCTGGGGCAGCCTGTTCCTGAGGAACTGCACCCAGTGGAAAACCAACCCATGCTGGAGCAGTTCGTGAAGGACTGTAGCCCGTGGGAGGGACCGAACAATGGAGCAGGGGAGGAATGTGAGGAGTTCTTCCCCCAAGGAGGAAGGAGTGATGGAAAGGGACGTGATGAACTGACCATAACCCCCATTCCCTCTTCCCCCCTGTGCCGCTCGTGGGGGGGAAGGAGGTAGAGATAATTGAGATTAAGTTAAGTCTGGAAAGAGGGAGGGGTGAGGGGAAGTTGGGTTTTTGTTCTCTTCCTCATTATCCTGCTTTGGTTTTAATAACAAATAAATAGTTTTTCCCCAAGTTGAGTCTGTTTTGCCTGTAATGGTAACTTCAAGAATCTCTCCCTGTCCTTATCTCAAACCTCGAGCCTTTTTTTCTTATATTATCTCTCCCTATTCCCTCGAAGGGTGGGGGGAGTGAGCGAGAGACTGCGTAGCTAGGTCCCGAGCGGGGCTAAACTACGACACTAATTATTTTTTAAATCTGGACTATAAAGCCTTATTTTTCAAAACTACTGATGGTTCCCTCTGATTTCTGTTGGAGATGTAGAGGTTCAGCACACATGAAAGTAAATCAGTGTCTAGAACACTTTGTAGTTACTGATTGCCTTTTGAAAATATGTGCATTTTTTCTTCCTGGGAGGCATATAGCAAGTCACTGTAACAGAGCTGGGAATAGAACTATCTCTGCCTTTGCAAGAATATAGGGGCTTCCTAAGCCGGTGTTTCATCTGACATGTAGTTTGTTTTATGGGAAGACAGGGATCTAATTAAGACTAGTGGAGGGATTTTTTAATTGTATCGTTACAAATTAAAACGGTATTCAAAATCTAACTATGTGTTGGGGTAGAGTACTAACATTATTTTTTGTTATTTGTTCTGTAGTTTGCTTAGCATTTTCTGTAGGAATGTCTGACAGACTATATTCAGGTATGATTGTCTGTGTATAGTATGAAATTAATATTCTGTGAGCAGTGATGGATCTAGAAGCATTATTTGGCCCAAGAACAGCCCATATATTTAAGAATTGTTCCTTATTAGATGAGCTGTTAATAAATATGCCTAAATGCAAATAAATTAGAGTAGTATGCTTTCTGTTGCATTCTGTCATGAAGAAGAAATCAGAGAGTGTGATATTCAAGAGCATCTAAAATTCATGAGAAGTTAGTGCAAGAACTGTTTCAGATCTTAGCCAAAGCTGCCACTTCAAATGCATAAAGAGCTCTTGAACTGAAATTCCCTGCTGCTATTATTTTGTTCACTATTGAAATATAGTACAGGGGTATGCTTTGAATTTTTTCCCACGAGTAACATTTAGAGTCATCAATGACATATTCAGCCTACAACTTTGTTCTCTGAGCTACTACTTAGAAAGGCAAGTAATATTTTACTCATTCATAACTCATTAAAACTAGCAATGGGAAACATATTAGTAACTTTGCCAATGCAAATTTTTTCCATAAATTTTATTTAAGCTCCTTTTCCAACCTGACTTTAAATGGCTATATGATTAGCCCTCTACCCCTTCCCTGAGAGACTAATTCACTGTTTAATGGAGTTCTCCATATCTGATTTTCAGATAAGTTATATTTTTTCCTCTAACTTCACCTGAATATGGCTTGCCATTTTCCCTTGGGCCGTCATGTAAATATGATATCCATCTTCATGTTTGCACTCTGGAAAACGTCTCAGCAGTCATCACATTTCCTACCACACTTGCTCATTGATTTACCACACTCTGTATACCTAGCTGTCTGAATCCATTTAATTTTTTTTCCTTGCCAGCATTTTTTGCCAGATTGGCAATTGTTTCTTGATGATTCCTGAACTCCTCCCAATTTATTGACATCTGTCCTAGTTTCAGCAGGGATGGAGTTAATTTTCTTCTCAGTAGCCGGTGTGTTTTAGATTTTGTGTGTGAAGAATGTTGATAAAAACACTCTGATGATACGAGTTGTTGTTAATGAGACCAAGGACACTGTGTGGCTTTCCAAGTCTCGTTAAAGTCTCATTAACGTGCAGATGTGGGAAGCTGGGCAAAAGACAGACAGAATAATTGATCCAAACTGGCCAAAGAGAGTATTCCATGCCATAAACATCATGCTCAGTATATAAGTGGGGGTTGCCCATGGGAGGGGGCATTCTTTTTGGGCATCCATTCCATTTTGGGTATCCGTTCGGGCACCCTTGGCATCCTTTTCTTCTTTCTTGCTTGCTGGCATCATTCCCTCTACCTTGCTAGCTTGCTCTCCCTGCTTTGCTTGCTGCTCGGTGTTGTTCCTGTGATCACTGCTCAGGACGGGCTGCGTCGGTCATTTGGACATCGGGTGGTGAGAAATTGTACATTGTTCATTTTGTATATTTTGTAGATATTAATATCCTTATATCCTGTTAGCTTTGTAGTTTTTATCTCAACCCACGAGTTTTCCTTTCTTCCCAATTTCTCTCCCCCGTCCTGCTGGGTAGGGGGAGGGTGAGTGAGAAACTGTGTGGTGATCCGGGCTAAACCACCACAACATCTTTCTAATGCTAAGGACACCCAGGACTGAATGTTGTATTTGAAGTGTTACTTCAACTGTGCCATCAAACTGAAACTGTTAAAGCTGAAAAGAAAAAATATTGTTGTTTTTTAGTTGTCATTTCATACTGAATTTTACATTTTATTTGCTGTTCATGACTGTGGTATAGTGGTAGAGATGTTACAGATATCCCAGTATGGCTCCAGGGATGACAGTTTGACCCGCTCTCATGCTTCACATTGTCCCTTGCACCACTGTAGTTCTTGGGTCTATTGGACTGAGGAGGCAAAGCCTGATGTACTTGTAGATAGCCATAGTGCCTCCTTTTGTGTCTCTAACCATAGAAAATGGTGTGGTTTTGACCATGTGTAATGGAACAGCAGGATGAGCCAACCTCTCAGGTTTGCAAGCAATCCTTGCAACTGTGTAGCATAGTAGTCTGGAACAGTGATTATTTTATATATCCCAACATGCCTGAGAAGACAGTTTGGATCTTGGTAAAACTGGACCAAATTTTAAGATGTAGATGTCTGTATTAGATTTTTGAATCTCTATATTTAGGTTTCTCAGTACAATGGCCTCAGCAAATAGGATGACAAGCACTTGCAGCTGCATTACTGCTTCCATTGATGCTTTCTCTGCAGTCTGGGGCACTGCTGGCTGAACAGTTCTTCTTCATGAGGTTCAACCAGGCCAAGAGCAAGGTCCTGCACATAGGTCAGAACAATCCCAAGCATAAATATAGGCTGGGCAGAGAATGGATTGTGAGCAGCCCTGAGGATAAGGACTTGGGGGTGTCGGTTGATGAGAAGCTCAACATGAGCTGGCAATGTGCACTTGCAGCCCAGAAAGCCAACCACATCCTGGGCTGCATCAAAAGAAGCATGGCCAGCAGGTCAAGGGAGGTGATTCTGCCCCTCTACTCCTCTCTCGTGAGACCCCCCACCTGGAGTACTGTGTCCAGTTCTGGAGCCCCCAACATAAGAAGGATGTGGACCTGTTGGAATTTCCCTTTTATATGCACAGTTGATTCTGACAGCAGGAGACTACTAAAAGAGTGTCAACTGTCTAGGAAATATGCATCTTAGTGGGTGTCTGCGAGCGACGGAGGAACGTACGACAAAGACTCAATATGAGTAATAAGCGTAGTTCGATTTATTAGTCCCGGGTGCGCATATTTATATTGCTAAGATAAAATATGCCTACTAGTCATTGCGTGATTGGCTTAAGCTCTAATGGTTACATTTGCATATCCTTCTTACTTGCAGTTAGCTAACCTGAAAAGTCCCGTACTTTTCATGTTTTCACTTTCTCAAAGTTGTTTGCGATCTTCTTCAAGGTTGCTTCGTTTACTTTCTCACAGGAAGCTTCATTACTTTCTCACAGGCGGCCTCATTATTTTCTCACAGGTGGCTTCAGTACTTTCTTACAGGCGGCTTCATTACTTTCTCACAAGCGGCTTCAGTGATGTCCTTGAGGCCTGCTGCTCACAAACATAACAATTCCATTCGGTCTGGATTGTTCACTAAGTGTCCCTGATACTCCAGGTATCCAACAGGTGTCACTCAGACAGACTTGCTACAGTAACAGAAGTGGGACTGCAGGAGAGGGATGAAACTGAATGCTTAATGCTGTGTTTGTCATTTTGAAGAATTTATGAATATTTTCAACTGCAGCAGAGTGGAAGAAGCATTAAAGTTTTCCACATGCCAAAAGCAGCCAAGATGCCATTTTCTACTACAGTGAGCCCAAGGAGATCACAATGCTTCCAATGAAACAGCTGATTCAATAAATTAGATGCATTAAAGTTTTTGAAAGGTTTCATATAATGTTTCAATTTTAGGAGCCTGAGAGAGCCTATTATCAAGGTATTCTCAATTTCATAGTTATCAGTTTGACAACTAAACACTTACCTCATTCATTTGCTTGAATATCTCATTCTTTGTTCAGGAGCTAGCGGGGCTCATTGACAGAGCTTTAAACTAGACTTGAAGGGGGAGTGGGATAATATCAGGCTCGCCTGTGATATTATGGGACCTGACAAGATGCATCTCAGAGTCCTGAGGGAATTGGCTAATGTAGTTGCCAAGCCACTCTCCATGATATTTGAAAAGTCACGGCAGTCAGGTGAAGTCCCCGCTGACTGGTAAAAGGGAAACATTGCACTCATTCTTTAAAAAGGGTAGAAAGGAGGACCCTGGAAACTACTGACCTGTCAAGTCTTACCTCTGTGCCTGGGAAGATCATGGAACAGATCCTCCTAGAAGCTATGCTGAGGCCCACGGAGGACAGGGAGGTGATTTGAAACAGCCAGCATGGCTTCACTAAGGGCATGTCTTGCCCGACCAACCTAGTGGCCTTCTATGATGGAATGACTACATCAGTGGAGAAGGGAAGAGCTATGGATGTTATCTATCCGGACTTCTTTAAGGCCTTTGACACGATCCCCCACAACATCCTTCTCTCTAAATTGGAGAGAGATAGATTTGATGGGTGGACTGTTCAGTGGATGAGGAATTGGTTGGATGGTCTCATCCAGAGAGCAGTGGTCAATGGCTCAATGCCCAGATGGAGACTGGTGATGAGTGGTATCCCCTGCTCCCACTGTTACAAGTATTACGCCACTGTGTCATCGTCGGGGGAAGAGCTCCTCACATTCCTCCTCTGCTCCAGCATGGGGTCCCTCCCACGGGCCACAGTCCTTCGTGAAACTGCTCCGGCATGGGTCATCTCTTCCACGGGGTGCAGTCCCTCTAGAACAGCTGTCCCAGCGGGCCCTCCATGGGCCACAGACACCTTCAGGCCTCCACCTGCTCTGGCGTGGGGTCCTCCATGGGCTGCAGGTGAACCTCTGCCCCTCCATGGACCTCCATGGGCTGCAGGGGGACAACATGCTCCACCATGGTCTTCACCACGAGCTGCAGGGGAATCTTGGCCAGGAGCTGCATTACTCCTCCCCCTCCTTCTTCACTGACCTTGGCGTCTGCAGCCGTTCCTCACAACAGGCTGGCAGACGCCTCTCAGGATCCTTTTTACATCTCATTCACTTCTCATCTCCTCTCCACTTCTTGCAGCCAGGCCAGACCGAGTTGGGCCCAGTCGGCTGCCCAACGGGAGGCCAGAGGGTGAGTCCTGCAAGGCCCACAAGGCGCGCGCCTCCCCCTCTCTGCCCCCCGCTCAGCTGCTTCACATCTTCTCTCCTTCTCTTTTTTTTTCTGTTTTCCCCTACTTAAATACGTTATCGCAGAGGCGTTATCACGGAACATTCTGCTACCAATTGTCTCAGCCTTGGTCAGCAGCGGGTCCGCCCTAGGCCCGGCCGAGTCCACTAAACAAAGGGGAGCAACTTCTAGCAGTTTCCTACAGAAGCTACCACCTTAGGGCCCCCCTCACTAACAAAACCAGAACACCTTCTCTCCTACAGAACGACATTAACTGTAAAATAGTATTATAGCTCAGAGTCCCATTAGCTGGCCACTTCTCCTGGTCTTCCAAGACATATAAAGACCACCAGTGATTGCAATATTCAATCATTTGACTCTTACGTAAATCATCATGTAGTTCACCCCAATGTGCCAACAAACATCTCAGCGGTGATGTTTTTGGTATATTTTCATCGATATTAATACATTAAACATGATTTCTTCCTCCCTTTCAGCTTGGAGAAGTAAAACTAGAGTCAGTATCATGTGTCTAAAATTTATGGAGTGGGGGCAAAAGGGATTTCAGTGAGTATGGAAATTCCACAGTTGTAACTTATTTTTATCTTATCCTTTCTTCCACTAATATTTCTTTGTTTAGTTAATTCAACTATGTTTCTGTTTAATTTATAAAATTATGCCTGCTCACAACCTTTTGAATCTCAGTCATGTGAATAACAGCAGCCTGCATTAATAAATATTACTTAGGAGTTCATAGCAATCTGTTCTTTGGATCTTCTGGAAAATTTTTTAAAAAATCTGAGGCTACTGTTGTGTAGCATAGTGGCTAAGCCATTCAGTAGGTGGAGAATTTCTCTGTTTCAAACTCAGGTCTTCAGTGAGCTGTAGGAGGTCAGCAAGCGCCTGTACGGCTCTGAGTGAGCAGACTCTGGAGGAGCCATAAGGGTGGCTGGGAAGCCTCCAGGTAATGCAGCCCTGGTCAGCCATTCACCTGCCCCGTGTGTGCCATGTGTGGACGTGTCTGATCTAGAGAGAGACTTTGGGGTTAACCAAAGACAGCCACTGGGATGCTGAGGTTTGGTGGAAGGAGTTCCCTCCACAAAATTTCACAAGAGGTCAAGGCATTTCCAGTGCAAGCTAGGTCCTACCTACCATGGACTGAGAGGCCACTTTGTTAGGAGATAATTCTATTCACAAAAATATTTTTGTATTTCAAAATTACCTTATCAACTTATTTATGCACAACTGCTACTGTGCACTGTCTTAGTCTAGTTTAATAGAAAAACGTGGAAGTCATTGTGAGAACAAGCATATAAAGCAAAAACCTTAGGCCCCCCCTCACTAAACAAAACCACAACAATGAGGCAGAAAAGTAACACTTTAATGTAAGATTTCAGACAGCAATGAAACACCTATGAGCATAAGTTAAATCTACACCTTGGGGATTCCAGCAATACTACACGTAACAGATAAAATAAGGTAACTATTGCCTTGAGTGCATTATAGGGTAATCTTTATGTTTTGACAAAGAAGTACCTCAAGGGGGCCTAAAAGAAAGATGGGGAGAGACTGTTCAGTAGGGCCTGTTGTGATAGGACGAGGGGTAATGGTTTTAAAATAGAGGGGGGTAGATTTAGATTATATATTAGGAAAAAATTTTTTACAATGAGGGTTGTAGAACACTGGAACAGGTTGCCCAGAGAGGTGGTGGATGCCCCATCCCTGGAAACGTTCAAGGCCAGGCTGGATGAGGCTCTGAGCAACCTGGTCTAGTTGGGGATGTCCCTGCTCCTTGCAGGGGGGTTGGACTAGATGACCTTTGAAGGTCTCTTCCAACCCTAACCATTCTATGATTCTATGATTCTATTAAATTCTTGGATGTATGAAGCAATACCACAGGTATAATATGCCACCCTCTAGGCTATATTGTATTTGTCTTCAATGATTTATCTCAAGTCTCTCCTTAGATTGCTGGCTGTTAACCTAAAATACTTTTGAAAATTAACTAGGGTTTTCTTTTGTCATAAATAGGAGCAACATGTGACCATTATGGTTTTCTTGGATTTTTTTTTGTGCAATATGTGAGAAAAAAATATATAGCAGCAATGGAGAGACAATTTGGGGGAATTAGTAGAAAAAAGATTTAGCCTATTTAAGCAAAATCTACTGAAAGAAGGTTTCAGTGCAGCAGACAGTCACCCACTGGGAATATTGATCCAATCTATGTAGATGTGTATTTTATCATCATTCTGATTTTACAGATAAGATTATCCTTTATAAAATCTTCTCTAAGTACTTCTGGGCTGAGGAGTATCTTAAAGAGCTCTAATGTAATCTAATTCTTTCCTTTCAGGGAATATGGAACCATTGATGATGTAGATATTGATCTGCATATTGATGTTAGCTTTCTTGATGTAAGTAATCTAATCACAGGATTACATAATGAACATTAATACCCATTTAATTCTGCTACACATCAGACTCTCTAGGCAACCACTGAGACGTTCCTTTTTCAGAAGCTTGATCTTCACAACTGGCTGTCACATTATTGATTGCTTCTCAGTGGAAAGATTTCCTTTTCCTTTTATGAGCACATTGTTAAAATGTTTTGTAGGCTTTTATTTACTGCATATGTGTTTCCTTTCAAACATGCTTTGTGAATGGTAAATATTTTAACTGATATAAATGAAATACATATTTTTTTTTTGCTATCCTAGACATTACTTAAGTGAAAGCACTTCATAGAGTCCTGGAGGGAAGAAGACCTTGGCTGGAGCTTTCCTGTGTGCTTCTCAACATCTGCAGCTGATTAGGGAGAGGCTTGAGTGGCAAAGGAGACAGGACAGCGGTGCTGTCAACTGGCAGCATGGCTTCTGTAACAGTTATGCTGTCATTAACTCCACAGTTCCTCACCTCATCTGTGCAGTATCTTCCTGTCCTCTAGATGCAGAATGAAAATTAGTGCTTTTAGGGGCATCACTAGCTTTTGCACAGATATGTCATATTCTCAGGTCAGCACATAAGTTCTCAGGCTCTTCTAAAATTTAAGAAAATCTGATCATACTTTGAATTATTTTAATTAGTCTTAAGAAGGAGCAAATGTTTCCTTTGCCCTATGTTATGGGATGAGTTTCCTTTCCATCTTTATTTGCTCCTTTGCTTCTCAGCTTTGAAGCAGTATCTCTTGATAGATGGGAACATGTCTACCTGCACTGCAGATGTAGTGTTGTGTAGAAATCTGTGCTCAGTTTAAATGAGCATACTCAAGAACTGGAAACAGTTTAACACTGCTCTTAGGGTCATCAGCAGGTAAGTTTGTCCTAAGTCTCAAGTTTAAAGTTTGAGTAGATATTCCATGACTGGGTAAATGGATGGATGGTGTTTATAACAATCCTAAGGTAGACTGACAAAATGCAACAGTTCCTCATGATGGCTGATGGTGTTTGTTGTTTTCTTTTTATCTTGAACTAGGAAGAGATTGCTGTGGCTTGGGATGTAATTCGCACAGAGCCTATAATAGTGCGATTGCACTGTTCACTTACACAATACTTAAATGGTCCAGGTTAGTCATCTGTGTATTCTTCATGTGCCTTGTATGGTGTCTTGGTCTGAGCCACGTTCTAGGTGATAGATACTCATTCACTGCCAGATCTTTGACCCCGTATGTGCTTAAATCTACTGCTGAGAGCAGTCTTACTGATTTAAAATTATGCTTACATATATTTGCATGGCTAGGCCCTCAGAAATGATGTGGGCATCTAGTTTAAACTTTCATAGGTTGAGTTTTAGAACTTGTTTTCTTAATATCCTTTGAAATGCAGCTGTTTCACCTAGGAACCAGGGGTTAAGGTATACAGATTGACAGTTTCTAATATGTGTTTTCCTGATTTTGGAAATCAGAGATCATCTTCACAGATGCAGATATCGCTGATAAGGTATACATACATAGATCTGTGCAGCATATTAATATGCCCTTTTTCATGCACCTTCAAAGAATCAGGCTGTGATAATTATCCTGTCAGCTTCTATATGACTGTATGAACTCTGGGGATCTTTAAATTTGAATGAGAATTTTAAATGTTATGTTGATAACCTACTCTCTGGTTGTTATGTGAGTAAACCTTCCTCATGAACGTAAAAATGGTCAAACTCATGAAGAATCAACTGAGACTGAAGATTTGGAAACATTCATATGCAAAAGTCAACTTCAGATATATTTTTACAATGGGAAGTAAGAACTGTGCAATTTGGGTCATAACTTGCCTGGCTTTGGAGGCTTCCAGTGCAAGCTATCAGTTCAGGCTTGTGTCTGTGGGAGAATTCTGCCTCTGGAAAATGAATAGATATTTACAGTCATAATAGGTTTATCAAAATCTGTCAAAATAAAAAAGTGCAGCAAATAAGAGAGGATGAAGTGTGAAGAGCAGCATGCAGTAAGAAATGATCTAGTGAAATGAGAAGTAACAACAAGATATGTTCTGCACCATTGACAAGGTTAAAAAAGGAAGCTTAGTTCCCAGTCCTGCAGCTGAATGATTGTGAGAGTGCCTGAATACTGAAAAAAGCAAGATCAGGGCCAGAGGCAAGTGCTTTGCTGCTACTGGTTTTATGAGCTCAGCTGCTGTTGCAGCCATGTTTGCTTATTTACCAGAAAAGGACAATGAGATCCACCATCTTTTGTGTTAACAAAACCCTTTTTCTGTGTATTCCTCTTCCCCCTTAATTATTTTGTTATGAGACTAGCTGGACCATAACTTTATGCTACATATTTTTCTCCTATAGTACTTTCTGTTCATTGATAAAAGAAACAGAAATGCAGTATATTCCAAAAGCACAATGGGAGGTATACATGCCACATTGTAGCTTTTTAATATCCTGATTTTAGATAGTCATTCTTCTAGTTAATACCTTGTCTCATAATTGTACCTGTGGGCAGTTTCTCCCATGTGCCTTAGAAACCTGTCTTACATTAGGATGAATCAGCCTTTGGAGGTACTGGGCTATCTCCTCTGGCTGTAGAGCTTAGACAACAATTGTAGTCTAGATGTCAGAATTTAAGATTTTTTTATCTAGGTATGATGATTCTCGCTGAAAATATTCTCCCACTATCATGTGTCCTAAATTTGTCAGTCTAAAGACATTGCTACTCCTAATCAAATAATTTATCCCTTTTGAAAAATTCATCATTTTGTCTTTAAAAGGTGAGATTGAATAATAACATCAGAGAAATTATATACACAGTGCTTTGAAGTAAGTGAAATTGGATGCCCAGGTTATATATGTATTGTATTTTATTTTTAAAATTCATTTATTAAAGTGAAATTAAAGGATAAACTTTGACATTCTGAATAAAATATGGCTTTCTGACTTATAAGAATAATATAGATATTAAAATACTAATTTTCTTTTTCTAACAAAATTTGAACCGACCTCAGATTTTTCGTTTGCATAGAATCATAGAATAGTTTGGGTTGGAAAGGACCTTTAAAGATCATCTAGTCCAACCCCCCTGCAAGGAGCAGGGACATCCCCGACTAGATCAGGTTGCTCAGAGCCTCATCCAACCTGGCCTTGAACATTTCCAGGGATGGGGCATTCACCACCTCTCTGGGCAACCTGTTCCAATGTTCTACAACTCTCATTGTAAAAAAATTTTTCCTAATATCTAATCTAAACCTACCTCCCTCTATTTTAAAACCATTACTCCTTGTCCTATTGCAACACACCCTACTGAACAGCCTCTCCCCATCTTTCTTGTAGGCCCCCTTGAGGTACTGGAAGACCGCTATAAGGTCTCCCCGGAGCCTCCTCTTCTGCAGGCTGAACAGCCCCAACTCTCTCAGCCTGTCCTCATAGGAAAGGTGCTCCAGCCCTTTGATCATCTTTGTGGCCCTCCTCTGGACCTTCTCCAACTGGTCCATGTCCTTCTTGTGCTGGGGGCTCCAGAACTGGACGCAGTACTCCAGGTGGGGTCTCACCAGGGCAGAGTAGAGGGGGAGAATCACCTCCCTCAACCTACTGGACACACTCATCTTGATGCAGCCCAGGATGCGGTTGGCCTTCTGGGCCGCAAGGGCACATTGCCTGCTCATGTTAAGCTTCTCGCTACCAGCACTCCCAAGTCCTTCTCCTCAGGGCTGCTCTCAATCCATTCCCCGCCTAGCCTGTATTTGTGCCTGGGATTGCCATGACCCAGGTGCAGGACCTTGCACTTGGCCTGGTTGAACTTCATGAGGATGGCATGGGCCCACCTCTCCAGCCTGTCAAGGTCCCTCTGGATGGCATCCCTTCACTCCAGCATGTCGATCACACCCCACAGCTTGGTGTCGTCAGCGAACTTGCTGAGGGTGCACTCTATCCCACTGTCCATGTCTCCGACAAAGATGTTAAATAGGGCCAGTCCCACTACCTTCTTACCTTTCATTCATTTTATTTTACTACAGTCATTACTTCCTTATGTCATACAAAATATAAAGTATATTTTTGCTTGTCATATGTGTTGGTGATTGTCCTGCCTCGAGGACCTGAGACTCTCAACAAGTGCTGGATTCCATCTGTCACTTCTATCTAGTAAGTGTTATTAAATGATTTTAGTAATACCAAGAGCTAATTTCCAGCTTTCACTCCTTACATTTTCAATTTTCTGACAGATGAATACGGGGCCAGTTCTGTTTAATATCTTTATCAACAATCTGGATGAGGGGATTGAGTGCTCCCTCAGTGAGTTTGCAGATGACACCACGTTGAATGTGAGTGTTGATCTGCTTGAGGGGAGGAAGGTTCTGCAGAGGGATCTGGACAGGCTGGATCGATGGGCCAAGGTGAACTGTATGAGGTTCAACAAGGCCAAGGTGCCGGGTCCTGCACTTCAGTCACAACAACCCCATGTAACACTACAGGCTTGGGGAAGAGTAACTGGAAAGTTACCTGGAAGAAAGTGACCTGGGGGTGCTGGTAGACAGCTGGCTGAACATGAGCCAGCAGTGTGCCGAGGTGGCCAAGAAGGCCAGCAGCATCCTGGCTTGCATTAGGAAGAGTGTGGCCAGCAGGAGTAGGGAAGTGCTTGTGCCCCTGTACTCGGCACTGGTGAGGCTGCACCTCGAATACTGTGTTCAGTTTTGGGCCCCTCAGTACAAGAAAGACATTGAGTTGCTGGAGCATGTCCAGAAAAGGGCAACGAAGCTGGTGAGGGGTCTGGAGCACAAGTCTTATGAGGAGCAGCTGAGGGAACTGGGATTGTTTAGTCTGGAGAAGAGGAGGCTGAAGGGAGACCTCATTGCTCTCTACAACTACCTGGAAGGTGTTGGTCTCTTCTCCCAAGTAACTAGCAATAGGGCGAGAGGAAATGGCCTCAAGTTGTGGCAGGGGAGGTTTAGGTTAGATATTAGGAAACACTTCTTTACTGAAAGAGTGGTCAGGCACTGGAACACGCAACCCAAGGCAGTGGTGGTGTCACCATCCCTGGAGGTGTTCAAAGAACGTGTAGACGTGGCACTTCAGGACATGGTTTAGTAGGCATGGTGGTGTTAGGTTGATGGTTGGACTTGATGATCTTGGAGGTCTCTTCCAACCTTAAGATTCTATGATTCTATAATTCCATGATTCTATGATATACCACTGTTGGGACAGATCTTGAAGAAAATTCAGTGTAATCCTTGGCCACTGGAATTCATACATCAGACACTTAGATGAGGATTATGAATCCTGTATTAAAACACCCTCAGAAAGAAAGACCACATATTATATGATTAACTGACATCATCTACCTGGACTTGTGCAAAGCTTTTGACACTGTCCCACACGACATACTTCTCTCTAAACTAGAGAGACATGGGTTTGATGGACGGACCACTCGGTGGATAAGGAGTTGGCTGGATGGCCGCACTCAGAGAGTGGTGGTCAACAGCTCAATGTCCATGTGGAGACCGGTCACGAGTGGCGTCCCTCAGGGGTCCGTGCTGGGCCCGGCCCTGTTCAACATCTTTGTCGGCGATATGGACAGTGGGATAGAGTGCACCCTCAGCAAGTTCGCCGATGACACCAAGTTGTGTGTTGCCGTCGACACGCTGGAAGGGAGGGATGCCATCCAGAGGGACCTTGACAGGCTGGAGAGGTGGGCCCGTGCCAACCTCATGAAGTTCAACCAGGCAAAGTGCAAGGTCCTGCACCTGGGTCATGGTAATCCCAGGCACAAATACAGGCTGGGCGGGGAATGGATTGAGAGCAGCCCTGAGGAGAAGGACTTGGGAGTGCTGGTAGCGAGAAGCTTAACATGAGCAGGCAATGCGCCCTTGCGGCCCAGAAGGCCAACCGCATCCTGGGCTGCATCAAGAGAAGCGTGGCCAGCAGGTCGAGGGAGGTGATTCTTCCCCTCTACTCTGCCCTGGTGAGACCCCACCTGGAGTACTGTGTCCAGTTCTGGAGCCCCCAGCACAAGAAGGACATGGACCAGTTGGAGAAGGTCCAGAGGAGGGCCATGAAGATGATCAGAGGGCTGGAGCACCTCTCTTATGAGGACAGGCTGAGAGAGTTGGGGCTGTTCAGCCTGGAGAAGAGGAGGCTCCGGGGAGACCTTATAGCGGTCTTCCAGTACCTCAAGGGGGCCTACAAGAAAGATGGGGAAAGGCTGTTTAGTAGGGCCTGTTGCAATAGGACGAGAGGTAATGGTTTTAAAATAGAGGGGGGTAGATTTAGATTAGAAATTAGGAAAAAATTTTTTACGATGCGAGTTATAGAACACAGGAACAGGTTGCCCAGAAAGGTGGTGGAGGCCCCATCTCTGGAAACGTTCAAGGCCAGGCTGGATGAGGCTCTGAGCAACCTGACCTAGTCAGGGATGTCCCTGCTCCTTGCAGGGGGGTTGGACTAGATGACCTTTGAAGGTCCCTTCCAACCCTAACCATTCTATGATTCTATGATTCTATGATTCTATATAATTCAATTTATTCCACTCTGGATTGTCTTCATTGTCACAGGAACTGTAATGTGTAAAGACTGCTTACTTGAAAGAAAGTTTAAGATATTAGATGAGATTAATTACCAGTCCAGATACATTTAATCTGATGCTGCTTTCTAGTAATTCGGTAACATTAAAAACAAAAAAAAGATACATTTGTACATTTGTGTAATTAAAGTTAGTGGGAAGAGATACATTTGGGGAAATTAAATTTCTAAAATACTCATTTGTAAAATTACAAATTATATTGACTAATATTCCAAAAAGGGCCATTCATTTCTTCATAGACTTATATGACATGCCTGCTTTCACCATTGCTTCAATGACATTGCCTATAGTAAAGGTCCAGATCGAACAATTTCCTTAAATATGACTTCTATGGTCATGAGTTCTTGATTATTCCTTTTAATTCATATATCAACAATATCTCCTTTTCCATAGTGCCAACCGTGGATGTATTTCAGATCTCTACTAAGGAAAGATTTGGCCTGGGACATCAGCTGAAAAAGTAAGTCTGTAAAAGTGTAAACATCTGTTTTTAAGTAAATATTATGCTCTTTTTGTTACCAGATCATGTCAAGTAGGGTAAAATTCACAGGTTGTCAGGTTAGTTGGATCAAAGTGTTTTGAACTTGTTTTTTTTTTAAAAAAAAAAATAACAGATTTTACCTTTTTAAGTTCAATGTTGACAGCTGTTGGAGAGAACTTTATTTGTCTTACCTGCTAGGGTTTACTGCCATTCAGGAAGTAAGTTACAAAAGTTCAAAAAGACTGTAGCTAGGAGTGTTCAATTTCATGTTTTTCATAGTGTCATAGAATCATAGAATAGTTAGGGTTGGAAGGGACCTTTAAAGGTCATCTAGTCCAACTCTCCTGAAAGGAGCAGGGACATGTTCAACTAGATCAGGTTGCTCAGAGCCTCATCCAACCTGGCCTTGAATGTTTCCAGGGATGGGGCACCTACCACCTCTCTGGGCAACCTGTGCCAGTGTTTCACCACCCTCATTGTAATAAAATTTTTCTTGATGTCTAATCTGGATGTACTTCCCTCTATTTTAAAACCATTACCCCTTGTTCTATCACAACAGGCCTTGCTAAAGAGTTTCTCCTCATCTTTCCTATAAGCCCCTTTTAGGTACTGGAAGGATGCTACAAGGTTTGCCCAGAGCCTTCTCTTCTCCAGGCTCAACAGCCCCAATTCTCTCATCCTGTCTTCATAGTAGAGCTGCTCCAGCCCTCTGATCATCTTTGTGGCCCTCCTCTGGACCTTCTCCAACTGGTCCATGTCCTCCTTATGTTGGGGGCTCCAGAACTGGACACAGTACTCCAGGTGGGGTCTCACCAGGGCAGAGTAGAGGGGCAGAATCACCTCCCTCAATCTGCTGGCCACTCTTCTCTTGATGCAGCCCAGGATTCAGTTGGCCTTCTGGGCCGCAAGGGCGCATTGCCTGCTCATGTTAAGCTTCTCATCCACCAGCACTCCCAAGTCCTCCTCAGGGCTGCTCTCAATCCATTCCCCGCCTAGCCTGTATTTGTGCTTGGGATTGTGTCGTAGTTCAGCCCCGATTGGACCAGACTACGCAGTCTCTCTCTCACTCCCCCCACCTTCTGAGAGAACAGGGAGAGAAAATATAAGGAAAAACGGCTCGAGGTTTGAGATAAGGACAGGGAGAAATCCTTAAAGTTACCGTCACGGGCAAAACAGACTCGACTTGGGGAAAACTATTCATTTATTACTACAAACAGCAGGATAATGAGACAGAGAACAAGATAACCTCCATCCACCCCTCCCTCTTCCCAAGCTTAACATTATCTCTACTACCTTCCCCCGCTCCCCGAGAGGCACAGGGGGGAAGAGGGAATGGGGGTTGCAGTCAGTTCATCATATGTTGTTTTACGCCGCTGCTTCATGGTCGGGGGAAGAACTCCTCACATTCCTCCCCTGCTCCAGCGTGGGGTCCCTCCCACGGGCCACAGTCCTTCGTGGAACTGCTCCGGCGTGGGTCATCTCTTCCACGGAGTTCAGTCTCTCCAGAACAGCTGTCCCAGCGGGCCCTCCACGGGCCACAGCTGCCTTCAGGCATCCACCTCCCCCGGTGTGGGGTCCTTCACAGGCTCCAAGTGGATCTCTGCTCCTCTGTGGACCTCCATGGGCTGCAGGGGGACAACCTGCTCCACCATGGTCGTCACCACAGGCTGCAGGGGAATCTTGGCCAGGAGCCGCATTACTCCTCCCCCTCCTTCTGAACTGACCTTGGCGTCTGCAGCTGTTCCTCACAACAGGCTGGTAGGTGTCTCTCAGGATCTTTTTTACATCTCATTCACTTCTCATCTCCTCTCCACTTCTTGCAGCTGGGCTGGACCGAGTCGGGCCCAGTCGGCTGCCTGGCGAGAGGCCAGAGGGTGAGGCCTGCAAGGCCCATGAGGCCTGCGCCTCCCCCTCTGCGCCTCTGCCCCCGCTCAGCTTCTTCACATCTTCTCTTCTCTCTCTTTTTTTCTATTTTCCCATTCTTAAATACGTTATCGCAGAGGCGTCATCACGAGACATTCTGCTACCAATCGGCTCGGCCTTGGCCAGCAGTGGGTCCGCCCTAGGCCCCTGAACAAAGGGGAGCGACTTCTAGCAGTTTCCTACAGAAGCTACCACCTTAGGCCCCCCCTACTAAACAAAACCACAACAGATTGCCATGACCCAGGTGCAGGACCTTGCACTTGGCCTGGTTGAACTTCATGAGGATGGCATGGGCCCACCTCTCCAGCCTGTCAAGGTCCCTCTGGATGGCATCCCTTCACTCCAGCATGTCGACGGCACCACACAGCTTGGTGTTGTCAGCGAACTTGCTGAGGGTGCACTCTATCCCACTGTCCATGTCGCCGACAAAGATGTTGAACAGGGCTGGGCCCAACACAGATCCCTGAGGGACACCAGTCGTCACCGGTCTCCACCTGGACGTTGAACTGTTGGCCACCGCTCTCTGACTGTGGCCATCCAGTCAATTTTTCCTTGGACTGTGAAGCCTCTGGAGCAGGAATCTTTTTTAGCATCATGTATAGCTTAAGGGGGCTATGCTTTCATGGTGACCTCTAGGATGTATCACAGTCATTAGGCCATCCATGTTTTGAGGACAAGAGGGAAGAATAGTTGAAAAAATTAGCAATTTCATATGTTCATGGCACAATTCAATTTAATAACATTCTGCTGAGTCGTCTTTTCACATATGCTTGTGTATGTGTAATAAAATGACAAGAATATAGGCTTTAATATCTGACCCTTACAACAGTAAGAGTCCCTTAAGAAAAAAAAAATCTTTTGCTGTTTGGTTTTTAAAGAAATTCAGTGCAGCGTTTTTGTAGTCATACAAATGAAGCAATGTTATTAACATCTCTATGGTACATGACTTTGGAGAAAAAAAATTAAAAGCTCCCCAGGCATGAAAAGTCTCTTAAAACATTTCAGTACTTACACCATCTCTGATTTGTGCACTGCATAATTACCAAAGGTTCCCATAAGACATTTTCAGGTACATATTTGCATAATTCACAGTTGAGCAGAAGTCAGAATACCGATGAACTCTATGACCTCTCATGGCTCTGAGCAACAGGATATTAATCTTTGAAGAGTCAGTAAAATTTTTATATAGTCCATACCAACCTCCACTTTGACTTTATCACTCATAGACCCCCACTGCTAGATTAGAGTCATAGAGTAATTTGGCTTAGAAGGGACTGCTGGAGATCACCTAGTGCAACCTCCTGCTCCAAGTAACACTGACTTCAAAGTTGGATTTGTTCACTTCAGGGCCTCAGACAACTGAGCTGTGAAAATCTCCAGCCTTTGTGGGCATTCTGTTGTACTTAACCACTCCTCTATGGATGTCTTTTTTTTATAGCCTTTATGTTTTTTAGCTTCACTTGCTACAACTTGTGACCGCTGCCTTTTGCTGTGCATCTCTGGGAAGTGTCTGGCTCTATCTTCTCTGTAAATCCCTTTGGGTAGTGTAATATTCGACATCCCTACCTTCATGTTTGTGCTTTAGGAGAACATGCTCCTACTTGAGTAGTGTGGATACTGTAACCTATCTCTGTAGTCACTGGAGAGACAGACGCCTATAGTTGGATAGAATGCCTTTGAATCAATTTGTCTCTATATCTCCATGAGAGGCATAATTATATAAGTCTTGCAGTGGTTGTTTACACAGATTGTATTCTTAATAAGAATTCCATGTGAATTAGTTTTATGCGGGGAAAAAAAAAAGGCATTTTTGAGGAGCTGAAGCACCCAATCATCAGTCCACATATTTGACAGAGAAACTCTGTCTGAGGACATTGCAACTGAGAGACTCTAGTAGTAAAGTGAGTATGTCTTGTCTAGAATAAGAAAATCTTTTTTTCTTTCTTAATTTGCAGAATCATGCAGACATTTGTTACGCAACAGTGGAAGAACAGCAAAGAGAAATCTAATTGTACGCACAATAAGAAGGTGTCTGACAAAAGGGTGAAATCCCCTCTGCACATCTTTTCTACGTTACGCAGGTAATAGCAAGGAAAATGAGCTGTTAACACCATATCCCGTTAAAAATCCACAGCAGACTTCACAAGGTGAAATGTTGACTTTTCTCCACAGAGAAGTGCTCTATTTATATCTTACCTCATGAGTTTCCAGTCCTTGCCTTGCACGACATCAAAAGCAAACTAGGTACTATTGCAACTTCTAAGACTATTTGAAGGCAGATCATTTCAGTGCTGAAACAGTCATGATTCATCTAGAGCTGGAAATAATTCATTTTATGTTACTTTACTTGGTTGTATTTGTACCTTTACTAACTTGGTAGCATTTGACTGGTTAGGGTTGGAAAGGACCTTCAAGGGTCATCTAGTCCAACCCCCCTGCAAGGAGCAGGGACATCCCCGACTAGATCAGGTTGCTCAGAGCCCCATCCAACCTGGCCTTGAATGTTTCCAGGGATGGGGCATCCACCACCTCTCTGGGCAACCTGTTCCAGTGTTCCACCACTCTCATTGTAAAAAATTTTTTCCTAATATCTAAATTAAATCTATCTCCCTCTATTTTGAAACCGTTACCCCTAGTCCTGTCACAACAGTCCCTACTGAAGAGTTTCTCCTTGTCTTTCCTGTAGGCCCCCTTGAGGTACTGGAAGACCACTATAAGGTTTCCCCGGACCCTTCTCTTCTCCAGGCTGAACAGCCCCAACTCTCTCAGCCTGTCTTGAATAGCAAGAATATATATATTATATATGTATTATATATTTTATATATATAGATATACAATTTTGTGGTTGTCTAGCTGTTCTTTCCACAGCTGTGTATATTTTTAATTTTTTAAAACCAGAATAATCATTAATGAAAGACTGATCTTTAGAGCTGCTGAGCAATCACCCCTCTCCACTGTTTGAGTACATGAATGTTCACCACTTCTGACATGCAGGCACAGAATTTCAAAGAACAAAAACATTAAAAACATAAGAAGTAGTTTGTGAACAGTTCATTTGAATTCATTATGACTTCTGCCAGTTACTCATACTCTTTTAAAAGTATCTGTAAAATCAGGCTCTGATTTTACCTCTTTCAAGAATGTGACTATTTACTCTAGTGTGTTTTCCTTCTTATGAAGGGTTGACATATCACCCCTTCTGTACATTTGAATGGAATGCTTCTTTGAACATTCCTTCTTTTTGATGAATTTTGACATTCTAAATTCCATGTATAAAAAAGAGAGGGAGTACAGTGATCACTCATATTGAAGAAGGGAGGAATGTCAAAGATAACAAAAGATTATTTGTCTTTTCAAAGGTAGAAGAGGAAGATGGTGTGCTAAGTAGAAAGCTTACCCATTCCCTAACCATGCAAAGCACCATTGCCTAGCACAGGCTGTAACTTGGGGTTTGTTTTTTATTCAGAAAGGACATACAAAAGCCAGCCGGATCTTTCTCCTCTTGATTTATCTGCTACTGCGGTGCCTGTCCAAAGACTGCTCAGCCCAAACACAGAGACCCTCTCTCTCTCCCTAGAGCACCATTCCTAGCTCCTGTTTGCCCAAGGGTGGTAATGAGCCAACTGCAACAGTGAGTCAGCAACCTCCACATCCATTTTCCACTGTCACCACTTGCTAACAGGGTGGTGAAACATGTTAGCCTCTCCCCCTGGAGTTTCACTTATTTTCTATTTGATTGAAGCTCAGAAAAAACCTCCAAAGATTAGGGTTGCTTGTAAAGTGTAGAAAAATGATTCAGCATACCTGATACTGATTCTTGCTTTGCAAGGACAGGTGAACATGAACCTTATAGAAATGTGACAGTTCGTGTGAATGTTGTTTCATAAAAACTTTTTGTTCTCTACTTTCTGCACTCACAATTGAAGTCCCTCACATTCTTATTTCTAGTGTTACAGAGCTAGAATTTCTCTAAAACAGGAGAGAAGGGCATCAAATTGTCTTCCACAAAGCACTCCGATTATTGTTATTTTAAAAAAAAAAAATGTTCATTTCAGCTGAAATAAATTTGAGTTACTGCCTGCAAGTTTCACTGGTCATTATATCTTCCATTGGATCTGGACATAGAATTTGTTATACTGTGTTCAGAAGACAATAACTTTAATGGGATCATATGATGATTACATAGGAAAGACAGATTTTGATAAGAAAAATGTGATATAATCTTGTGTGAAATATGTGGCTTTCATTTCAAAAATAATCTGAATAAATGTTTTTTTTAGAGACATAGAGACTTTTACAAAGAGTTGTAAGGATATCATTCTAACTTAAGTATTTAATATTTTTTTCAATGGATGGGTGTTGTGGTTTAACTCCAGCCAGCAACTAAGCACCATGCAGCCACTTGCTCACTCCTCTGACTTCTCCTCCAGTGGGATGGGGAGGAGAATAAAAAAACCCCACAAACTTGTGGGTTGAGATAAAGATAGTTTAATAGGACAGCAAAGGAAGATAAAATAATAATAATAATAATAATAATAATAATAATAATAATAATAATAATAATATACAAAATGAGTGATGCACAGTGCAATTACTCATCAACGATGCCCAGCCTGACCCTGTGCAGTGATCCCCCTCCCCTCCAGTTTATATGCTGACCATGACATCATATGGTATGGAGTATCCCTTTGGTCAGTTTGAGTCAGCTGTCCCAGCTGTGCCCCCTCCCAGCTTCTTGCACACCTCCAGCCTACTCACTGGCAGGGCATGAGAAGCTAAGTCCTTGACTTAATGTAAGCACTACTTAGCAACAACTAAAACACCAGTGTGTTATCTACATTATTCTCATACTAAATCCAAAACACAGCACTATATCAGCTACTAGGAAGAAAATTAACTCTATCTCAGCTGAAACTAGGACAATGGGTTTCTGTATAAATAGGAGTAAGATGTCTATTTGGTATACAACTGTTCATTTTTTTAATGTTGGGCTGTGTTTATCACTAATCAAATACATAAAGCCAGGTGGTACTTAAAAATGTGTATATGTCTGGACTTACTTCTTTGACTTGCACAAGACTGATTATTCTCCAACTACATTTTCCTCTTCTTTATTTTTAAGGTCACCAAGTTATCCTCCACCTGGCTGTGGTAAAAATAAATCAAAACTGAAGTCAGAACAGGATGGGATCTCCAAAACTCACAAGCTACTGAGAAGGACTTACTCTAGCACAGTTAAGGCAGAAGATGTGTGTGCCACAAAATCTCACAGAACCTTTGGCTGTTTGTTGTCAAGTGACCCTAGGGCTGAACAGACAATAGCTATTAAATCGCACAAACTGTTGAACCGTTCTTGCTCTGCAGCCATCAAGCAGGAGGAGTGCATCACTTTAAAGCCCCATAAGCTATTAAGTAGGTCATGTTCTGGGGACCCTCGATGTGAGCACAACAGTACCTTGAAGCCTCACAAACTTTTAAGTGGGTCCTACTCCAGTAATCTTAGAATGGAAGAATTGGATGGATTGAAGAATCACAAGTTACTCAGCAAGACTTACTCCAATGCCCCTAAATCATCCAAAATGGAGCCTTTCAAGGAGTCCACCATAGCAGAGGGCAGGAGTCTCTCTCTTACCTCAGGGCTTATTGATATCTTAACATCATCTTCATCACCTTCACAAGCTGCTGTGCGTAATAATTTTTTTACTCTACTTATTTTCCTCCTATTATTTTCCAAATGTACTATTATGCTTATTATGCAAAGGCATTAATACTTAGGACATACATTAGTGGATATATTTAATATCTTGGAAGGCAAGAGCAATGGAGTCAGTTTTTTTAAGGAGAATTTAAACAACTGTGCATGCACATATATTTAAGTTATAAAAACAGAATTTGCTTAGGTCAAGACAGAGATTTTACATCTCACATTGAATACAGCTCAGTGTACAGCTGCTGGCCATGGGAAAAGTTCTGTCATCCACTTCCTTCCCTGCCTCCTTTCTTGCTGCAGGAAGACAGGAGAATGTGAGCTTCTGTGCTGCAAAATTGGATTGGTCACACAGGTCTTTTCTCATTTCCCTGTTTGCTTCATGGGAGAAGCAACTGTCTGTTGTCTCATTTGTGTGCCAAGTCACCTCTCCTGGTCTTTTCAGCTGTGATCATCATCATACTGGAAGGAATGCAGTCATGATTCAGCTCACCTCTTGTGCATTTGTGCTTTGTGAAAGGTTTAACCTTCAAATGTGATGGTGGCAGCTAGAGATCGGGGAAGGAATTAGGCCCACACTGGCCCCCTTTCTTTCCCCAAAGACATGATCGATTGGGAAAACAAAGGGTAGCACATATTTTTAAATTTAAGAAAGAGTTCTCAAAAATAATTCTTCTGCCTCTTAAAAGATGGCTTTTATATTTTAGAGGAAAGAGTGAATCTGTTTGTGCTCTTTCAAGGCACCAGTCTGTTTTCTGTTAGACTTGGGGAGAGACACTTAGGAGACAGTCCTCTCCACTCCCTTAGCCTGATGGTACCTTGATGTTCTCAGCATGCAAAAGCTGATTCTTGCTTGAAATATCATGCATATATTCAAAATAGTATATGCTGCATACTAAAGTTACATTGAGTGTGTTATGTCTCGTGGTAAATTAGTTTAATAAGCTGTGAACTATACTCATCAAATCTAAAAGCAGTGATATACTATAATAAAATCATTTATATACATGCTGTGTGGTTGGTTCCAGTAATGTGCACAGCAAAATTAATTTAAGATGAGCCAATAGACTTTTTACTTCTCACAATTCTTTTTTTTTCTGAATCAGCAAAGGATGTCTTAACTTAGCAAACTTTTCTGTCCTGAAGTTAATAAAAAGTCTCATTGGCTTTGATAATATAATGAAGTGGTTTCATTACTGATGTTATCAGCTGATATGGAAAAAATGCAAGCCCTACTTGACAGTCTATAAAAGCTACCAGTAATTTATTGCTATAATACATTTACTTTGAGGGGAAATCATCACATACAAGGTCAGGTGCAGTTTGACTGATGTTAGCAGAAGGACATCAAGAGTCTATTTCACATTTTACATGCAGGCACCAGATATATGGGTAACCTGGATGCCTAACTGTGATTTGAAGTCAGTGGACTGTGGAAGCGATGAATCAGGATCCTAACTTCTCTTCAGTTATCCATTTAAATATTTGAATCTCATATATGAATACAATTAGGAGGACTACTTCCCAGGAGAAAAAAGGGAAAAGTTTCCCAAATAAGCAGTTAGAGAAATGAAAGGAAATAAGACTATAAACAAAAACAAAACCCCAAAAAGCTGTAAATGGAGCTGATCTGACTCTTATTCAAAATAAGGATTGATTGAAATAGATAATTTTGATTTTTTTGTAGAATCATAGAATAGAATCATAGAATCTTAAGGTTGGAAGAGACCTCCAAGATCATCAAGTCCAACCATCAACCTAACACCACCATGTCCACTAAACCATGTCCTGAAGTGCCACGTCTACATGTTCTTTGAACACCTCCAGGGATGGTGACACCACCACTGCCTTGGGTTGCGTGTTCCAGTGCCTGACCACTCTTTCAGTAAAGAAGTGTTTCCTAATATCCAACCTAAACCTCCCCTGCCACAACTTGAGGCCATTTCCTCTCGCCCTATTGCTAGTTACTTGGGAGAAGAGACCAATATCCGCCTCCCTACAACCTCCTTTCAGGTAGCTGTAGAGAGCAATGAGGTCTCCCCTCAGCCTCCTCTTCTCCAGACTAAACAATCCCAGTTCCCTCAGCCACTCCTCATAAGACTGTTGCAGTAAGGGCACGGACTCCATGGATGGTGTTCCAGACACCTTTATTGTCCGTCCGCCTAAGTCTTTTATATCTTTTCTCAGTTACACGCGGAATGCACGCGCTTAATCATCTAATTCAATTGGTAGCAATATACTGTTCACGCGCCTTAAACTTCATTTGGATTGGTTATAGATTTTTAGTTGTCTTTACTATTTTTGCCTTTGGTATTTACTTATCTTGTTCTAATTGCTGTTTTTTGTTATTGAGCAAGTGGTGTTCAAGGACATAGCTCAAATTCTTCAATATCAGACAGCTGTGCTGCACTCTCTGTTCCCACATAAGACTTGTGTTCCTGACCCCTCACCAGCTTTGTTGCCCTTCTCTGGACACTCTCCAGCAACTCAATGTCTTTCTTGTAGTGAGGGGCCCAAAACTGAACACAGTATTTGAGGTGTGGCCTCACCAGTGCCGAGTACAGGGGCACAAGCACTTCTCTACTCCTGCTGGCCACACTCTTCCTGATACAAGCCAGGATGCTGTTGGCCTTCTTGGCCACCTGGGCACACTGCTGGCTCATGTTCAGCCAGCTGTCTACCAGCACCCCCAGGTCCCTTTCTGCCGGGCAGCTTTCCAGCCACTCTTCCCCAAGCCTGTAGAATTGCATGGGGTTGTTGTGACCCAAGTGCACTTGGCCTTGTAGAACCTCATACAGTTCACCTCGGCCCATCGATCCAGCCTGTCCAGATCCCTCTGCAGAGCCTTCCTCCCCTCGAGCAGATCGACACTCGCACCCAATTTGGTGTCATCTGCAAACTCACTGAGGGAGCACTCAATCCCCTCATCCAGATCATTGATAAAGATATTAAATAAGACTGGCGCCAAGACTGAGCCCTGGGGAACACCGCTTGTGACTGGCCACAAACTGGATTTAACTCTGTTCACCACAACTCTCTGGGCTTGGCCATCCAGTCAGTTTTTAACCCATCGCAGGGTACGCCTGTCCAAGCCATGAGCCACCAGCTTCTCGAGGAGAATGCTGTGGGAGACAGTATCAAAGGCTTTGCTGTAGTCCAGCTAGATAACATCCACAGCCTTTCTGTCATCCACTAGGTGGGTCATCTTGTCATAGAAGGAGATCATGTTGGTCAAGCAGGACCTGCCCTTCATGAACCCATGCTGACTGGGCCTGATCCCCAGGTTGTCCTGCACATGCCAGGTGAGCGTACTCAAGATGAACCGCTCCATAATCTTCCCTGGCACCGAGGTCAGTCTGACAGGCCTGTAATTCCCCGGATCCTCCTTCTGACCCTTCTTGTAGATGGGCGTCACATTGGTAAGCCTCTAGTCATCTGGGACCTCCCCTGTTAACCAGGACTGCTGATAGATGATGGAGAGTGGCTTGGCAAGCTCCTCCGCCAGCTCCCACAGTCCTCTCGGGTGGATATCATCCGGCCCCATAGACTTGTGAGTAGCCAGGTGGCGTAGCAGGTCGTTAACTGCTTCCTCCTGGATTGTAGGGGGTTCATTCTGCTCTCTGTCCCTGTCTTCCAGCTCAGGGAGCTGAACACCCTGGGGATAACTGGTCTGACTATTAAAGACTGAGGCAAAGAAGGCATTAAGTACCTCAGCCTTTTCCTCATCCCTGGTGGCAATGTTCCCCTCCACATCCATTAAAGGATGGAGATTCTCCTTGGCTCTCTTTTTGTTGTTAATATATTTGTAAAAACACTTGTTATCCTTAACAACAGTGGCCAGATTGAGTTCTAGCTGGGCTTTTGCCTTTCTAATTTTCTCTCTACATGACCTTATGAGCTCCCTGTACTTTTTTTGAGTTGCGTGCCCCTTCTTCCAAGAGTGGTAGACTCTCCTTTTTTCCCCTGAGTCCTAGCAAAAGCTCCCTGTGCAGCCAGGCTGGTCGTCTACCCTGCCAGTTCGTCTTCTGGCACATGGTGACAACCTGCTCCTGTGCCTTTAAGAGTTCCTTCTTGAAGAATGTCCAGCCTTCCTGGATCCCTTTGCCCTTCAGGACTGTCTCCCAAGGGACTTTCTCAACCAGCGTCCCGAATAGGCCAAAGTCTGCCCTCTGCAAGTCCATGGAAGCGGTTTTGCTAACCCCTCTCCTTACCTTTCCAATAACTGAACACTCTATCATTTTGTGCTCGCTAAGCCCAAGATGGCCTCCAACCACCACATCTCCCACCAGCCCTTCTCTGTTTGTAAACAGCAGGTCAAACGAGGCACCTCCCCTGGTAGGCTCACTCACCAGCTGTGTCAGGAAGTTCTCTTCCACACACTCCAGGAACCTCCTAGACTTTTTCCTCTCTGCTGTGTTGTATTTCCAGCAGACGTCCAGTAAGTTAAAATCCCCCACAAGAACAAGGGCTAGCAATTGTGAGACTTCTGCCAACCGCTTGTAGAACGTTTCATAGAATTGTTAGGGTTGGAAGGGACTTTTAAAGGTCATGTAGTCCAATCCCCCTGCAAGGAGCAGGGACATCTCCAACTAGATCAGGTTGTTCAGAGCCTCATCCAACCTGGCCTTGAATGTTTCCAGGGATGGGGCATCCACCACCTCTCTGGGCAACCTGTTCCTGTGTTCTACCACTCATTGTAAAAATTTTGTTTCTAATATCTAAGCTAAATCTATCGCCCTCTATTTTAAAACCATTACCTCTTGTTTTATTACAACAGGCCCTACTGAACAGCCTCTCCCCATCTTTCTTGTAGGCCCCCTTGAGGTACTGGAAGACCGCTATAAGGTCTCCCCGGAGCCTCCTCTTCTCCAGGCTGAACAGCCCCAACTCTCTCAGCCTGTCCTCATAGGAGAGGTGCTCCAGCCCTCTGATCATCTTTGTGGCCCTCCTCTGGACCTTCTCCAACTGGTCCATGTCCTTCTTATGTTGGGGGCTCCAGAACTGGACACAGTATTCCAGGTGAGGTCTCACGAGAGACCTCATCTACCTCTTCATCCTGGTTGGGTGGTCTATAACAGACTCCCAGCAGGATACCTGCCCTGTTGGCCTTCCCCCTCATCCTTACCCATAAGCACTCAACCTTATCGTCACCATCATTGAGCTCTATGCAGTCAAACCACTCCCTGACATACAGAGCCACCCCACCGCCTCTCCTTCCTTGCCAATCCCTTCTGAAGAGCTTGTAGCTGTCCATTGCAGCACTCCAGTCATGACAGTCATCCCACCATGTTTCTGTGATGGTGACTAAGTCATAGCTATCCCGCTGCACAATGGCTTCCAACTCCTCTAGCTTGTTGCTCATGCTGCGTGCATTGGTGTAGATGCACTTGAGCTGGGCTATTGATTTCACCCCCAACCTTGGCACGTCACCCCAAGGCTCATCTCTAGTGAGTCTGGTTGTATCCCCTTCCCCCTTCAAGCCTAGTTTAAAGTCCTCTCAATTAGCCCCACCAGCTCATGGGCGAGAATCCTTTTCCCCCTTGGAGACAGCCTAACTCCTGCTGCTGCCAGCAGGCCCAGTGCTGTGTAAAACACCCCATTTTGTACTTTATTGACTCCTATAACAAAAATTCCTTCTAATTTATTTGTTCTATATTGAAATAAAAAGGCAGAAAGAATCTGAGTGGGATCTGAGTACAGAAGTCTGTTAGCGTGATGCTCATAGAAGTGAGATCTTAGTAAATATATGAAAGAAAAAATTTTCAGCTGTTTTGAGATACACGTTAGTCATTCGAGCCTAAGCATATAGCCCATATTTGGACAGACAATATGCAGTTAAAATTTAAAGGAAGTTACCAAATGCCAGCTTATATAGAATGGAGTGAAGGCACTGCTATTTCCATTTGAGATTAAAGTTTTTGGTATGCTGAGATACAAAATCTCATCACAACTAAACTAAAAAGAAATGCTAAAAATCTACCCCACACTCAGCAAACAGTAAAAGGATTGATTATTTTTAATGGTTAATTTATGCAAAGGAGAGATCTTTTTAGATGCAAATATTGTTTAACATATTTGCATGCAAAAATACAAATGTTTTACCATTTCCTTATAATTAGCCTACCAACACTGAAGTTGCCTGAACTTTTTCCTTGCAGCAAAATTATGGTGCAAAATGCATTCTGGTACGAGACCGTGGCTTTCTTGTGCAGGTAGGATGCCATATCTTACCCATTTATGAAACACTGTGGAGCATGAGCTGACTGTTAATTATTTTTAAGCAGATGTTGTTTTTTTCATTTTCGTTGTTCTCAGACTATTGAATTTGCTGAGCAGCGAATACCAGTATTGAATGAATACTGTGTAGTTTGTGATGAACCCCATGTGTTCCAGAATGGCCCTCTGCTGAGGGTAAGTGGTGTGCTTGCTGGGATAAACAATGCATTTTCAAATGCCTTAAATAGCAATGGATGATACAAACATAAAAACCTGTTATAAAACTATTGTATTATTTCAGATGTATTTCATCCTAATATCTTTTTAAGATGCAAAAATGTAATGCATTTTAACTAGATTTTACTGTAAATTTGAAAATGTACATGTATTACATGAAAATTTACATGTGCAAGAGATGGAAAGTAGACTTGTATAATAATCATAGAAACATAAAGGGGGGTTGTATTTCACTGAACACTATTGTGCTAGAGTAGTCATAGCTGGATAAGCTAGCGAAAGCACATTAGAGTGCATTCCTGGTCCTCTGGCACTCTTTTAAAAGCTTAGGATCACCTCAGTCCTTTAGCTCCTATCAAGCCATGACCAGGGTATTCAGATACATGGATGTTAATGCTACAAGGTCATGAAGTTCTTCTGACACTCTTTTACTCATGAGACACTGGAATGAACCATTCTCCATAATGTGATAAAAAAGGCAGTAGAAGGAGATGCTCTGTGAAGTGTCTGGTCTAGCAGTGACATAGTCCAGGAGCACTGTTGTGGTTCAGTATGCCCAAGGACTGGCCAGTTACACAGCTCTTCCTTCCTTTCATTTCTGTATAACTGGGAACCAGGAATTTTGCATGCTGAACGTTGCATTGTTGCATCCTCTCATGCTGCATAGTAAAAAAGAATAAGATTGGTCATGAAAGACACATCCTGCCTGGAGTTATGGATCAATGTAGCTTTGTAAAATAGTATATAGGAGAATAAAATTCTTACCTTCAGGCCTGACCTTGCAATTTAGAATCCTTCTTGTTTCACCTGTCCTGTATCCTATAGAAACCTGAGTAACCTTTAAAAGATTAAAACCATGGAAAACTGGTTAATATCAGTGTGTAAATGGTCTGACATCTCATCTGCCAATTTCTCCACAGTGTGGTGAGCAACATATAAGATGAAACAAACATAATCTATGATAGTTCCATGGAACTAAATTCAGGAGGGTTATTGCTTACATGGTAGCAGAAGTCATCTCAGTGTCATCCCCCATGACATTCAGTGGCACCACAGTCAGACATTCTGACTGTAGGCAGGGTATGTAGATAAGCTGCTAATAGGATTTGCAAAAAGCATCCACATATTCATTTAATACCATTTAAAGTCATGATTAAACCTCTGTACTTTGGAAAATACTATCAGGTGTTTATTTGCCTCTTCAAGCTCATATCTGCCTTTTAAAAACATGTTTTTTCTGCCACATTTATCAGCAACCAAACCCTGATTAGAAGCCTATAGAAAAGGCAGCAGTTCCTTGTTGTTCATCTTTGAATGCACTGCTATGCATATTACCTGTGACAGGATGACATAAGAGGAATTGAATAATATGCAAAGCTTGGATAATATAATTATTTAAATTATTGGGATTTATCTGTTGTCCATAGGACAAAGCCAACAGTAGGATTTATTCCTGTTCACATGATGAACTACTAAAAGAAAACAGAATGGAAAATCATTTGCTGTTGTTCTGGTTTTATTTAGTGAGGGGGGGCCTAAGGTGGTAGCTTGTGTAGGAAACTGCTAGAAGTTGTTCCCCTTTGTTCAGTGGACCTGCTGCTGGCCAAGGCCGAGCCAATTGGTAGCAGAATGTGCCCTGATAACGCCTCTGTGATAACATATTTAAGAAGGGGAAAAATAGAAAAAAAAAGAGAGGAAAAGATGTGAAGACGCTGAGTGGGGGCAGAGAGGGGGAGGTGTGAGCCTTGTGGGCCTTGCAGGCCTCATCCTCTGGCCTCCCACCGGGCGGCTGTCTGGGCACAACTCAGCCCAGCCCAGCTGCAAGAAGTGGAGAGGAGGTGTGAAGAGAACCTGAGAGGCGTCTGCCTGCCTGTTGTGAAGAATTTCTGGTGAGAGGAACAGCTGCAGACACCAAGGTCAGTGAAGAAGGAGAGGGAGGAGTAATGCTGCTCCTGGCCAAGATTTCCCTGCAGCCTGGGGTAAAGACCATGGTGGAGCAGGTTGTCCCCCTGCAGCCCATGGAGGTCCATGGAGGAGCAGAGATCCACCTGCAGCCCGTGGAGGACCTCACGCAGGGGCAGGCAGATGCCTGAAAGGCTGTGGCCCCTGGAGGGCCCGCTGGGGCAGCCCTTCTGGAGGGACTGCACCCAATGGAAGAAATGACCCACGCCGGAGCAGTTTGAAGAAGGACTGTGGCCTGTGGGAGGGACCCCACGATGGAGCAGGGGAGGAATGTGGGGAGTTCTTCCTCCGACGAGGAAGCAGCAACATGAAGTGACATGTGATGAACTGACCATAACCCCTATTCCCTCTTCCCCGCTGTGCTGCTCGTGGGGGGAAGGTAGTAGAGATAATGTTAAGCCCAGGAAGAGGGAGGGGTGGGGGGAGGTTATCTTGTTCTCTGTCTCATTGTTCTGCTTTGATTTTAGTAATAAATGAATAGTTTTCCCCAAGTCGAGTCTGTTTTGCCCATAACGGTAACTTTAAGGATTTCTCCCTGTCCTTATCTCAAACCTCGAGCCTTTTTCCTTATATTATCTCTCCCTATTCTCTTGGAGGGTGGGGGGAGTGAGAGAGAGACTGTGTAGTCTGGTCCCGATTGGGGCTAAACTACGACACCTGTAAACTAAAAAAAATGTAGTTCTTGCTTTCCCACCTTAGAGATCAAAATCCCTCAGAATGACTTTTCTCTGTCTTCAGCTTAAAGAGGGGTCATTTTAGCTATCCATTTGAGAATTTGTCAGTGTTTCAAAACAGAGGAAAGTACAAACATGTTTGTGGTGGTTTAGCCCGGATCACCACACAGTTTCTTATTCACCCTCCCCCTACCTAGTGGGACAGGGGAGAGAAATTGGGAAGAAAGGAAAACTCGTGGGTTGAGATAAAAACAGTTTACTAAAAATACTAAAAACTACAAAGCTAACAGGATATAAGGATATTAATATCTACAAAATATACAAAATGAACAATGTACAATTTCTCACCACCCGATGTCCGAATGACCGACACAGCCCGTCCTGAGCAGTGATCACAGGAACAACACCGAGCAGCAAGCAAAGGGGGAGAGCAAGCTAGCAAGGTAGAGGGAACGATGCCAGCAAGCAAGAGAGAAGAAAAGAATGCCAAGGGTGCCCGAACAGATACCCGACAAGAATGTCCGAACAGAAAAGGATGCCAGAAAATGATGCCCCCTCCCATGGGCAACCCCCACTTATATACTGAGCATGACGTTTATGGCATGGAATACTCTCTTTGGCCAGTTTGGATCAATTATTCTGTCTGTCTTTCGCCCAGCTTCCTGCATCTACACGTTAACGCGACCTTAACGAGACTTGGAAAGCCAGACAGTGTCCTTGGTCTCATTAACAACAACTCATATCATCAGAATGTTTTTATCAACATTCTTCACACACAAAATCCAAAACACACCGGCTACTGAGAAGAAAATTAACTCCATCCCTGCTGAAACCAGGACAGTATCCACCCCTTATTCCATACCATTTACGTCATGCTTATAGATATACACACAGATATCACTATCTCAATCTATGAGCTATCCCTCCAAAGTCTGTTGAGTTAATTTAGTCCATGACTTTGGGCCCCATCTGTGATAGCAGTCTCTCAGGGCAGGAGAGATGGTATGTAGTGTGAAGTTGTTACATACTGCATCTGGAACTCGTAGCTGGTACCTCTGGCGCGGCTGGTGTATCACGTCCATGGTCTGCAAGTTGAAGATGTTGATCTCGAGGAAGTTGTTGGTCGCCAGTTCTGACTCCATCACTGCTGCACATCTCTCGGTTTCATCAAAGCTTGTTCTTCACTGTTGAGTGTGATTCTTGCTGCACTACCTCTGATAGAACATGAAAGAACTACAGACATGATTATATACAGTTCAAATTATTGGCTGTTTTCACCTAGAATCAAATCTCCTTGAGGTACACATCGGACTTCCCCATCCTCCCGCATCACCCACCAAGTACATCCAGGTCCTTGAGCAAAAGCAGTCCCAGGGATGGGTTTGCCTTTGCCCAGAGGAGGAATAACCCAGACTGTTTTCCCCAGCATATTCCTTACATGCACCACAGGGACTTTATCACCATCTACAGTATGTAAAAGTTCAGATTGGGCAGGGCCAGCTCGATTGATGGATCCCCGAGTGTTGACTAACCAAGAGGCTTTTGCTAAATGTTTGTCCCAGTTTTTGAAGGTCCCACCACCCATTGCTTTCAGTGTAGTTTTCAGCACTCCATTGTACCGTTCAATCTTTCCAGAGGCTGGTGCGTGATAGGGGATGTGATATACCCACTCAATGCCATGCTCTTTGGCCCAGGTATCTATGAGATTGTTTCGGAAATGAGTCCCATTGTCTGACTCTATTCTGTCTGGAGTGCCATGTCGCCAGAGAACTTGCTTCTCAAGGCCCAAGATGGTGTTTCGGGTGGTGGCATGGGGTACAGGATATGTCTCTAGCCACCCAGTGGTTGCTTCTACCATTGTAAGCACATAGCGCTTGCCTTGGCTAGTTTGTGGGAGTGTGATGTAATCAATCTGCCAGGCCTCTCCATATTTGTATTTCAGCCATCGTCCTCCATACCAAAGAGGCTTTAGCCGCTTGGCTTGCTTAATTGCAGCGCATGTCTCACAGTCGTGGATAACCTGTGCAATAGTGTCCATGGTTAAATCCACCCCTCGATCACGAGCCCATTTGTATGTTGCATCTCTCCCCTGATGGCCTGAGGTGTCATGGGCCCATCAAGCTAAAATTAGTTCACCTCTGTGTTGCCAGTCTAAGTCCACTTGGGAAACTTTAATCTTAGCAGCCTGATCCACCCTTTGATTATTTTGGTGTTCTTCAGTGGCTCGACTCTTGGGTATATGAGCATCTACGTGACGTACTTTTACAACAAGCTTCTCTAACCGGGCAGCAATATCTTGCCACAGTGCGGCAGCCCAGATGGGTTTGCCTCTGCGCTGCCAGTTGCTCTGTTACCATTGCTGTAACCACCCCCACAGGGCATTTGCCACCATCCATGAGTCAGTGTAGAGATAGAGCTTTGGCCATTTTTCCCGTTCAGCGATGTCTAAAGCCAGCTGGATGGCTTTCACCTCTGCAAACTGACTTGATTCACCTTGGCCTTCAGTGGCTTCTGCCACTCGTCGTGTAGGACTCCACACAGCAGCTTTCCACTTCCGATGTTTTCCTACAATACGACAGGATCCATCAGTGAACAAAGCATATCGCCTCTCATTTTCTGGGAGGTTGTTGTATGGTGGGGCTTCTTCAGCACGTGTCACCTCTTCCTCTGGCGGCATTCCAAAATCTTTGCCTTCTGGCCAATCTGTGATTACTTCTAAGATTCCTGGGCGATTGGGGTTTCCTATTCGGGCTCGCTGTGTGATCAGTGCGACCCATTTACTCCATGTGGCATCAGTTGCATGATGTGTAGAGGGGACCTTCCCTTTGAACATCCAGCCCAGCACTGGCAATCGGGGTGCCAGGAGGAGCTGTGCTTCAGTACCAATCACTTCTGAGGCAGCTCGAACTCCTTCGTATGCTGCCAGTATCTCTTTTTCAGTTGGAGTATAGCGAGCCTCAGATCCTCTATATCCCCGGCTCCAAAAGCCTAGGGGTCGACCTCGAGTCTCTCCTGATGTTCTCTGCCAAAGACTCCAGGTAGGGCCATTCTCCCCGGCTGCGGTGTAGAGGATGTTTTTCACATCTTGTCCTGTCCGGACTGGCCCAAGGGCTACTGCATGAACAATCTCCTGTTTAATTTGTTCAAAGGCTTGTCGTTGTTCAGGGCCCCATTTAAAATCATTCATCTTTCGAGTCACTTCATAGAGAGGGCTTACAATCATACTGTAATTTGGAATATGCATTCTCCAGAAACCCACAACACCTAAAAAGGCTTGTGTTTCCTTTTTGTTAGTCGGTGGAGCCATACCTGTTATTTTGTTGACCACATCCATTGGAATGTGACGACGTCCATCTTGCCACTTTACTCCTAAAAACTGGATCTCTTGTGCAGGCCCCTTGAATTTGCTTCGTTTTATTGCAAAACCGGCTTTCAGAAGGATTTGGATTATTTTCTCCCCTTTCTCAAAAACTTCTTCTGCTGTGTTGCCCCATACGATGATGTCATCAATGTATTGCAGATGTTCTGGAGCTCCACCCTTTTCTAATACAGTCTGGATCAGTCCATGGCAAATGGTGGGGCTGTGTTTCCACCCCTGGGGCAGTCGATTCCAGGTATACTGGACACCCCTCCAAGTGAAAGCAAACTGTGGCCTGCATTCTGGTGCCAGAGGAATGGAGAAGAACGCATTGGCAATATCAATGGTGGCATACCACTTGGCTGCTTTTGACTCCAGTTCATACTGAAGTTCTAGCATGTCCGGCACGGCAGCACTCATTGGTGGTGTAACCTCATTTAGGCCACGATAGTCCATTGTTAGTCTCCATTCTCCATTAGATTTTCGCACTGGCCATATGGGACTGTTAAAGGGTGAGCGGGACTTGCTGATCACTCCCAGGCTCTCCAGTCGACGAATCAGCTTGAGGATGGGGATTATGGAGTCTCGGTTGGTGCGATATTGCCGCCGGTGCACCGTGGTAGTAGCAATTGGTACCTTTTGTTCCTCAACCTTCAGCTTTCCCACAACGGAAGGGTCCTTTGAAAGTCTGGGCAAGATGGACAGCTGTATATTTGTCTCCACGGTGGCTATACCAAAAGCCCACCGGTGCCCTTTTGGGTCTTTGAAATACCCACTCCTGAGGTAATCTATACCAAGAATGCATGGAGCATCTGGGCCAGTCACTATGGGGTGCTTTTGCCACTCATTCCCTGTCAAACTTACTTCAGCCTCCAATACAGTCAGCTCTTGGGATCCTCCTGTCACTCCAGAAATACAAATGGGTTGTGCCCCTTTATAGCTTGATGGTATTAGGGTACACTGTGCACCAGTGTCTACTAGAGCTTTATACCTTTGTGGGTCTGATGTGCCAGGCCATTTAATCCATACAGTCCAATAAACTCTGTTGTCCCTCTCCTCCGCCTGGCTGGAGGCAGGGCCCCTCTAGTCCTGTTTATAATATTTTCTATTCACTTTCTGTGAGTATGAATCAGAAGTTCCTTCCATAGGATCAGAGGTGAGATCAGCCCTTCTACGCTGTCTGGGGAACTGCCCACTGGAGACTGGAGCAGCAAATTGCCTGGAAGAACCTCCCTTTGTGATTGTTTTACCTCGCAACTCACGTACACGTGCCTCTAGGGCCGAGGTAGGCTTTCCATCCCACTTCCTCATATCCTCTCCTTGGTCACGCAAGGTAAACCATAGGTCATCTCGTCGGGTGTACCGTCCCCCTTGAGCAGGAGGAGGATGAGGTCTTCTTCTAATAGCTGAGATATTAGTCCGTGCAGGTGGGGAGCAAGAATCTTCGAGTTTCTCACACACCTCAGATAGTTTTTCTAACAGTTTTTCAAACTGGCTTTCAGATTTCTCAGTCAGTCTTTCTATAGCTGAGACACAGGCCCACATTGGGGAAGAGAGATTGTCTTCATATTGTCGGAGCTGGTTAGCCACTGCACGTACTGGTGGCATCTCATCATCTTTCCAACTCATTGCTGCCAATGACTTGGCAAACGAGGATGGTGCACTCTGTACAAATTTCCGCCACATGGGTCGGGTACATTCAATTTCATCTGGATCTACGGATGTCCGTGGGTCATCCAGGTTATGATAAATCAGCTCCCGAACAGCTAATTCCCTCAGAAACTGGATACCTCTCTCCATGGTGGTCCACTTGCTTGGGTGGCATACAATATCTTCCTTAAAGAAATACCTGTCCCTCACACCTGACAGGAGTCGCCTCCAGAGGCTGCAGGCTGCTGACTCTCTTCCAATCGCCCTGTCAATGGCTGCTTCCCTAGACAGAGATCCCAGCTGCCTGGCTTCCCTGCCTTCTAATTCCAGGCTACTGGCCCCACTGTCCCAGCATCGGAGCAACCAGGTGACAAGTTGCTCACCTTGATTACGGCTGAAATCTCTTCGCATATCTCGCAGCTCACTCAGGGATAGGGACCGGGTGACTACCTCCCCTTCTGCCTCTCCCTGATCATGTGATGGGCCTGGTTCATCATCATCTTTCACTATGCGAACTGATTTTTTGGTGTATTTCTTATGTACAGGGGCAACTGATACTGGTGTAGATGATTGGTTTTTCGGTTTCTCTTTGGTACTGCTTGCCGAGGTTTGAGTAGCCACAGTATCTGGCGTGGGGGCTGAAGCAATCGCAGTGCCCGTAGCAGGGGCTGGGGTAGCTGCAGCGCCTGCCGTAGCGGCTGAAGTAGCTGCAGTATTTGTAGCAGCAGTTTGAGTAGCCACAGTGTCTGTTGCAGGGATTGGAGGAGCCATAATACTTTTAAAAAACTGTTTAAACTTCATCAATATCAAGATCTGAGATAGCTGCAAGAGACTTGTCACCATGAACATGGTGGTAGGGGTATCAAAAGGGTATTCAAAATTCTCAAAAGCTGTTGAAATTAGCTTGGTGAGGTGGGGAAAGCTGTAAACAGATGTTCCCCCCGCGGCCTGGCTTCCCGGAACAAAACAACAGGTATAGTTCCAAACAACACCCACAAGATGGCTCCCGAAATACCCGGGTGGAGCTGCCTCTGCCTCCTCGCTCTGCACACTGCCCGCCGCCATTGAGTACAGATATGAAAATGGTCCTGTTACCAGCAATCTCACTAAACAAATCAGTGCCGCATAGCACAGCAGAACGATACCTTTGATCCAACACACATCATTGATAAAGCGTGCACAAATACCGACAAACAGAAAATACGGCAAGTAGGGTGCTATCCAATACAGCTCTAAAAACAACTGCGAGAACAAATAAAACAACATTGTGACCAGCGATGACCAAACCGGCTTAATGAACACTTGTAACAAATCTGTTTTCAACACACTGTGTTCAAACCTGCCCTTATCTCAACCCTTCGGGACTGACCGGGGCTTGAACCTTGGATCCTCAGACTAAGGTCCGATGATCTCACGACTGATCTAGTGAGGCCCCTTCGAGCCCCACGTTGGGCGCCAAAAAGACTGTGGTGGTTTAGCCCGGATCACCACACAGTTTCTTATTCACCCTCCCCCTACCTAGTGGGACAGGGGAGAGAAATTGGGAAGAAAGGAAAACTCGTGGGTTGAGATAAAAACAGTTTACTAAAAATACTAAAAACTACAAAGCTAACAGGATATAAGGATATTAATATCTACAAAATATACAAAATGAACAATGTACAATTTCTCACCACCCGATGTCCGAATGACCGACGCAGCCCGTCCTGAGCAGTGATCACAGGAACAACACCGAGCAGCAAGCAAAGGGGGAGAGCAAGCTAGCAAGGTAGAGGGAACGATGCCAGCAAGCAAGAGAGAAGAAAAGAATGCCAAGGGTGCCCGAACGGATACCCGACAAGAAAAGGAATAACTGAAAATGATGCCCCCTCCCACGGGCAACCCCCACTTATATACTGAGCATGACGTTTATGGCATGGAATACTCTCTTTGGCCAGTTTGGATCAATTATTCTGTCTGTCTTTCGCCCAGCTTCCTGCATCTGCACGTTAACGCGACCTTAACGAGACTTGGAAAGCCAGACAGTGTCCTTGGTCTCATTAACAACAACTCGTATCATCAGAATGTTGTTATCAACATTCTTCACACACAAAATCCAAAACACACCGGCTACTGAGAAGAAAATTAACTCCATCCCTGCTGAAACCAGGACAATGTTTGCCACTAAACACATATTTATCAGTGCCTTTGCAAGCAGCATAACCTAGCAAGCTTTGCAATAATGAGAGGATGTCCTTATATAACCCAGAGAGAAGGAGACAGCAGGTGGAAATCTAGAATGCTCTGTGTATGTTTGAAAGACTCAATAGGCAACATTGGACTCAATAAGCAATTACGGAGTTTGCAGTTCTGTAGAATCATAGAATCATAGAATAGTTTGAGTTGGAAGGGTCATCTACTCCAACCCCCCTACAAGGAGAAGGGACATCTCCAACTAGATCAGGTTGATCAGAGCCTCATCCAACCTGGCCTTGAATGTATCCAGGGATGGGGCATCCACCACCTCTCTGGACAACATGTGCCAGTGTTTTACCACCCTCATTGTAAAATTTTTTTCCTTATATCCAGTCTGAATTTGCTTCCTTCTATTTTAAAACCATTACCCCTCATCCTATCACAACAGGCCCTGCTAAAGAGTTTCTCCCCATCTTTCCTGTAGGCTCCCTTTAGGTATTGGAAGGCCACTATAAGGTCTCCCCAGAGCCTCCTCTTCTCCAGACTGAACAGTCCAAACCCTCTCAGCCTGTCCTCATAGGAGAGGTGCTCCAGCCCTTCATAAGATCCTCATAGAGAAGCTGTTGATATATGGACTGGATGAGCAAAAAGTGAGATGGATTGAAAACTGGCTAGATGGCTGGCCTCAGAGGGTGGTGCTCAGTAGCACAATGTCTAGTTGGAGGCCAGTAACTAGCAATGTACCTGTTCTGGTTTTGTTAGTGAGGGGGGGCCTAAGGTGGTAGCTTCTGTAGGAAACTGCTAGAAGTTGCTCCCCTTTGTTCAGTGGACTCGGCTGGGCCTAGGGCAGACCCGCTGCTGGCCAAGGCCGAGCCAATTGGTAGCAGAATGTCCCGTGATAACGCCTCTGCGATAACGTATTTAAGTAGGGGAAAACAGGAAAAAGAGGAGGAGAAGATGTGAAGCAGCTGAGCAGGGGGCAGAGAGGGGGAGGCGCGAGCCTCATGGGCCTTGCAGGCCTCACCCTCTGGCCTCCCGCCGGGCAGCCGACTGGGCCCAACTCGGCCCGGCCCGGCTGCAAGAAGTGGAGAGGAGATGAGAAGTGAATAAGATGTAAAAAGGATCCTGAGAGGCGTCTGCCAGCCTGTTGTGAGGAACGGCTGCAGACGCCAAGGTCAGTGAAGAAGGAGGGGGAGGAGTAACGCGGCTCCTGGCCAAGATTCCTCTGCAACTCGTGGTGAAGACCATGGTGGAGTGGGTTGTCCCCCTGCAGCCCATGGAGGTCCACGGAGGGGCAGAGATCCACCTGCAGCCCGTGGAGGACCCCACACCGGAGCAGGTGGAGGCCTGAAGGAGGCTGTGGCCCGTGGAGGGCCCGCTGGGACAGCTGTTCTAGAGGGACTGCACCCCGTGGAAGAGATGACCCACGCCGGAGCAGTTTCATGAAGGACTGTGGCCCGTGGGAGGGACCCCACACTGGAGCAGAGGAGGAATGTGAGGAGTTCTTCCCCTGACGATGATACAGCGGCGTAAAACAACGCGTGATGAACTGACCACGACCCCCATTCCCTTTTCCCCCCCCGTGCCACTCGGGAGGGGAAGGTAGTAGAGATAATGTTAAGCTTGGGAAGAGGGAGGGGTGGGGGGAGGTTATCTTGTTCCCTGTCTCATTCTCCTGCTAATTTTAGAAATAAATGAATAGTTTTCCCCAAGTCGAGTCTGTTTTGCCCGTGACGGTAACTTTAAGGATTTCTCCCCATCCTTATCTCAAACCTTGAGCTGTTTTTTCTTATATCATCTCCTCCTATTCTCTCGGAGGGTGGGGGGAGTGAGAGAGAGACTGCGTAGTCTGGTCCTGATCGGGGCTAAACTACGACAGTACCCCAGGGGTAAATCCTGGATCCAGTACTGTTTTATATCCTCACTGATGATCTGAATGATGGAGAGAGTGTACCCTTAGCAAGTTTTCAGATGACACAAAACTGGGAGAAGTGGATGATACTCCAGGGGGTTGTGCTGCCATTCAGAGGGAACTCGACAGGCTGAAGAAATGGACTGACAAGAGTCTCATGCAGTTCAACAAGGAGAAGTGTTTAGTATTCCCTTTTCCTATCAAAACAGGCCCTGCTAAAGAGTTTCTCCCCATAATGCTTATAAAGTCCCTTTAGGTCTTGGAAGACTGCTATCAGGTCTCCCCGGAGCCTTCTCTTCTCCAGGCTGAACAGCCCCAACTCTCTCAGCCTGTCCTCATAAGAGAGCTGCTCCAGCCCTCTGATCATCTTTGTGGCCCTCCTCTGGACCCTCTCCAACTGGTCCATGTCCTTCTTGTGTTGGGGGCTCCAGAACTGGACACAGTACTCCAGGTGGGGTCTCACCAGGGCAGAGTAGAGGGGGAGAATCCCCTCCCTCAACCTGCTGGCCACACTTATCTTGATGCAGCCCAGGATGCAGTTGGCCTTCTGGGCCACAAGGGTGCATTGCCTGTTCATGTTGAGCTTCTCGTCCACCAGCACTCCCAAGTCCTTCTCCTCAAGGCTGCTCTCAATCCATTCCCCACCCAGCCTGTATTTTTGCCTGGGATTGCCACGACCCAGGTGCAGGACCTTGCACTTGGCCTGGTTGAACTTCATTAGGTTCTCATGGGCCCACCTCTCCAGCCTGTCAAGGTCCCTCTGGATGGCATCCCTTCCCTCCAGCGTGTCAACCGCACTGCACAGCATCATAGAATGGATCTTAAAGACCTGTGAGACAATTATACAGGACAAAAAATTCTGGAAATGTGTTCAATAAGATAAAAAAACCCTCTGAGTATCAATGATTGTTCTTTCAGTCAAGAAGTCTCTTTAGAGTGACATCTTGTGTTGAAACCTCAGACTGAGACCTCTTTAGAACAAAGCAGTAAATAGTAAAAAAACTCAGAAAACTAAATATTGGAGCTAGTTTCTTTGAAATTTGTACTGTTTCAGACATCTCTGCTCTTTAAAGTTTTTTCCATCAAATATGAATGGTAAAATATTGTAAAACAATATTTGAAATACCTGTATATAGCTGTAAAAATAAGTACAATTTGGTAATTCTGGTATATGTATACTTATATTAATAATCTTACATTTTTCAGAATGTTTTTCATCCTGAAGTGCTCAGTTATGATTTATACATTACGGGTGAAATCTTGGCCTCAGTGAGTTCCTGTTCACTTGAATATGCCTTGGATTTCTCTGTCCTTTGAATATAAGTTTCTTAGCTACCACTGAAATACAGTAGCAAGGATGTTCCAGAAAAAGTACACCACTTAGGGGGTGGGGAGTTTTTGGAGTAGAATAAACATAATTAAACTATGGAGAACAGTGTAGGTGTACAAATATATTTAGTCAGGCTGAATTTTAGCCAAGATGCTCGTGGAATTCTGAGATTCTTGTGGAATAATGCCATGATCCTTCTTATCCTTAGTCCATGATATAACTTGATTTTCTCTCTTTTTATGAAAAAAAAAGCTTTCCAGTTACAATCAGTACTTTAGTAGAATGGACTTTATTGTTTACTGAAAGAGTAAAATGGCTGCAGTATAGCCTGTCCTGTTGCCAAGAACTTAACCAAAGCTTGCCTTGCCCAGCTAGCACTCCATAACGCTTATTTGCAATCTATTTATGTATCTGGCAAGTTGTGTTGGTTTTGTTTAGTGAGAGGGGGAGGCTATAGTGGCAGCTTCTGCAAGAAGCTGCTAGAAGTTTCCCCTTTGTCCAGTGGACTTGGCTGGGTCTAGGGCGGACCTGCTGCTGGCCAGGGCAGAGCTCACTGGTGATGGAATGTTCCCTGAAAACACCTCTGCGATAACGTATTTAAGAAGGGGAAAAACAAAAAGAAATTTTAAAATATTTTTAAAAAAGAGAGAAGAAAAAGATGTGAAGAAGCTGAAGCAGGGGCAGAGAGGGGGAGGCGCAAGCCCTGTGGGCCTTGCAGGCCTCACTCTCTTGCCTGCCGCCAGGCAGCCATCTGGGCCCTACTTGACCCAGCCTAGCCGCAAGAAGTGAAGAGAGGAAATCTGAAGAGAACCTGAGAGGCATCTGCCTGAGCTGATTGTGAAGAATTTATTGTGAGAGAAATGGCTGCAGACACCAAGGTCAGTGAAGAAGGAGGGGGAGGAGTGATGATGCTCCTGCCACAGATTCCCCTGCATCTTGTGGTGAAGACCATGGTGAAGTAGGCTGTCCCCCTGCAGCCCATGGAGGTCCATTGAGGAGCAGAGATCCACCTGCAACCTGTGGAGGACCTCACGCTGGGGCAGGCAGATCCCCAGAGGAGGGTGTGGCCCTTGGAGGGCCCATGCTGGGGCAGCCTGTTCCAGAGGTAGTGCACCCAGTGGAAAAATAACCTGTGCTGGAGCAGTTCATGAAGGACTGTAGCCCATGAGAGGGACCCCACGATGGAGCAGGGGAGGAATGTGAGGAGTTCTTCCCCCGAGGAGGAAGGAGCGGCATAAAGTGACATGTGATGAACTGACCATAATCCCCATTCCCTATTTCCACTCTGTGCCTCTCAGGGTGGAGGGGAAGGATGTAGAGATAATTGAAAATAAAGTTAAGCCCGGGAAGAGGGAGGGTGTCGTAGTTCAGCCCTGATCGGGTGTTGACGCGGAAGTCATGGACACTGCTGACGACCAATATCATCAAGCAAATGCCAATTTATTGTTGATACATCCCGGTTAATATAGCCCTTCTAATTCTGTATCATACGCAAGCTCTCTACTAATTGGTTAACTATATCATGCACGCGCTCCTAGCTAAAATATGATTCGTTAAGTCTCTATGTTCACACACACGGCTCTCTCCACCTGCACCCTGCTTCACATTCAGCCCCCAGTCACGTATGCCAGCTGTTTTCCTTCTTCTCAAGGTTGCTTCATTTACTTTCTCACAGGAAGCTTCATTACTTTCTCACAGGTGGCCTCATTATTTTCTCACAGGTGGCTTCAGTACTTTCTTACAGGCATCTTCAGTACTTTCTCACAAGCGGCTTCAGTGATGTCCTTGAGGCCTGCTGCTCACAAACATAACAATTCCATTTGGTCTGGATTGTTCACTAAGTGCCCCTGGTACTCCAGGTATCCAACAAATCCCCCTTTTTGTTTTGAACAATCCAGACCCACTTTCATCATACGTTCCATAGCTTTCACAAAGCATTTTAAAATATACCCCAAAATCATCAGTGTCAACAGCAAACCTGTCAATAATACCAACCCATAAACTATCAAATCTTTCAGCCAGCCTGTGACCCCCAAGGATTTCAACCAGTGTGTTAACCTGCTTTCCACTTGTATTGCATGCATGTTGCATCATAACTCTGCCAACTGATAGCGTATCGACTTAGAGTGATCAGAAACATTCATGCAACACATACCTTCAAAATCTTCACATCCATGTCCATGCGCTAATAACAAAAATTCAATGGCTGCTAGATTCTGCAAAAATATCATGATGCATGCTATCCACGTCTTCTAATAATCTTGATAACATGCTAGAGGTTAAATTCATTTGCTTTTGTGCCCAACAAGCTAATTTATTTAAGTTAGCTAAAGTTTTTGCAGTTGCTGCCCAAGGAACAAATAAAGATAATGCTATCCGCTCAGCCGTACCCAACAGGGTTAAATTGCTGTCACAATGGGGAGTCAATACTTTTAGCGATCTTCTTGCTCGAGTATGATTCCATAATGGAGCAAACATTATCAATTTTCCAAAATAACATGGTACTCCTATGGCCCTTCTTGGTACTCCTGACCTTATTTTACTACAATATCAACTACTGAATCTCCTTTTTTTTTTTTTTTTTTTTTATATGAGCCAGATTGTCTGTATTGAGTTGTTAATCATTTTTTGCAAGCATGGTATGTTAATGATTATGCCTAGTATGATGCCTAGTATCACAATTCCGATTTTAACCAAGGACAGCAACCACCCAGTTATGCCACACACAAGCTTAGTTAATAAAATTACTGATCACACGTTATACATATTCATGATTATGAAGCAAAGCTAAGTTTCACTACCTTCTAGTAATTTTCTACTATAACATTCTTCTACTATTATAGATATAACAACTCCAGTAACTTTCTTATCTACAAGAGCAATGACTAGTTTTCTGCAGGCCTCTGTTGAAACAAGCCATAAATTCTGCTAACAATGTTTTGTATCTTAAAGCTTCCCTTCTCATTCCATGGCTTTCTTCCTGAGAACATGATTGCATTCCTCCCCCAACATCGGTGTGCTTTCACTGATACCAAACTGGCTCAGCGAAATACCACATGTCCCCTTTCTTTGTTTATGAGAAGAGGCTTGTTTCAACGCTTTATCTATTAAAGTCTGCACACATTTTAAGACACAGAATTATAGATCAAAATACATATATAAAAGGAATGAATAAGCATCCTACAGCTATTAGTAACAAGCTTATATCAAGTCACCAAAAGATTTCTGAATATATCAAAACCATCACTTTGTTGCTGTTTTTGTACTCCTTTTTGCAAGTTTTGAATACTTTTGTGAATAGATTCCGAATGATCAGACAGATTCATGCAGCAAAGCCCATCAAAATCCTGACAATCATGATTTTGTGCTAATAATAAAAAAATCTATTGCTGATCTATTCTGTTACTAACCCAACTACGCCAAAGACACCGCTGAGCAAGAGGATGATTATCAGCCGGGTCAGAGCAGAAAAGGGAGGCAGGCACAGCACCTTCAGGGCATCCCCTGTTGTAAATAAAGTGTGCTCTGGGTCCGTCCCCTCCCCTTCGCTCCGAGCCACCTCTGTTTATACCCTCAGCAGATTCAGTGAAAGAGTACTGACCAGGTGTTGCTGCATGCGTGGCCAACGCATACAACAAGGCCTGACTAGACGTTGCTGCATGTGTGGCCAGCACATGCAACAAGGCCTGTCAAAATATGTGCTCTGCAGGCTAACAGCGGTTCTGTTTTGTAAAGTAGCATAGTATATAGAATCTACATCAGTTAACAGCATTGATAGTATCAATGCAGTTGTATTTATTTGCTTAACAAGCCAACAGTCCAATTTATTTAGCATAGTTAATGCCTAGGCACGTGCCACACCAGGTGTAAAGACTGAAGCAGCAATAATTTTACTTAGTTTCCAAAACTCTGTATTATCTTGGCAACCAGATTCAATGCTATGTATGCTTCGTTTAGGTCTTTTATGCTGTCTGGATTTTGATATGTGCTCGCATGATTACGTCAAGCTGTGTCGTTTGTCCTGGTTCTGGCCAGGATAGAGTTAATATTTACCTGAGCTGGGTGGAGAACTGAAGCTGGTAGCCCCTATGGCTGGGATAGTTAACTAATTAGCTAACAGCTGGGGTTAATTTACCCAAATTAGCCAAAGGGCTATTCCATCCCATCTGACATCATGCTCAGTATATAAGTGAGGAGGGTGCTGAAGGGAGGCCCTCCTAGCTGGAAGAGACTGGATGTGGAGATCTGTTGTGAGCTATTATACTGTATTTGTGTTCCATCACTCTATTGTTTTCTTCTGTCATTACTGTTAAATTTACTTTTTGTTCAATCTCAACCCGCGTGTTTGGTTTTTTTTTTTTCCTGGTTTTCTTTTGTTTGTCAAATCTCCTCCTATTCTCTCGGAGAGTGGGGGGAGTGAGAGAGAGACTGTGTAGTCTGGTCCCCGTTGGGGCTGAACTACGACAGTTATTTTGGCGCCCAACGTGGGGCTCGAAGGGTTGAGATAATAACAGATCTGACTTTTTTTTCTTTTTTTTTGCTTGAAACAAATTTGTTTATATGTGCTTGTTGTATTGGTTGTCAGTTATTGGTCATGATGTTGCAGTGGTTGGTTATGTTGTTGTATTGTCTACGCTCTTATATGTACTATGTGTTCCCAGTGGTGGTGTTTATCACCTCAGGGAAAATGATGAGAATTATCCTTCTGTTATACTATGCCATATACATCTATGACATGGTGACATCAATGGCCTTAGAGATAAATTGGTTTTCCTATGTGGACAGCTTCCCGAATTCTTTCACTTCCAGGGTAGTTAAGCCACTTTTTGAGAACTTTAAAGATCTGGGGGATATTCAAGCCACTATGATGTTGTTGTTATGTATTTTGAATGTGTGCCAAGTCTTGTCTAGAGCTGCAAACCCACTTTTTGGGAATCTCCTCCCGAGATTTACCTTAAGGCAAGATACTAATACGTGGCATGGTGTGAGGGAGAACAAACTGACCTGCAATGTAGGGACTCAAACCCCAGCAACAGGCATTGCAGCTGAATCAGAGGGTGAACCTGTGCTAGTTTCAGTTGCCCCTGTATCCAAGAAGACTTGGAAGCGGAAGTCAGCTCGTTTAGTGAGGGAAGAAGAAGCCCCTTTTAGGACGGAGCAGGAGGAAGAAGAGGAAGGTTTATTTGCTACATGCCTAGGAAGAACTCGGCAGGCAGGCTCTTCCTCAGGGGAAGAACTCCTAAAGGAGACAGTGAGCACCAGATTTCTATCCCTGAGCGAGCTGCGAGACATGCGAAAAGATTTTAGCCGTCATCCCGGGGAGCACATTATCAGCTGGCTGCTGCGGTGCTGGGATAATGGGGCCAATAGCTTGGAATTAGAAGGCAGAGAAGCTAGGCAACTGGGATCCATTTCTAGAGAAGCAAGCATTGACAAAGCAGTTGGAAAAGGGACACAAGCCCTCAGCCTCTGGAGGCGACTCCTGTCAGGTGTGAAGGAGAGGTATCCTTTCAAGGAGGATATAATGTGTCATCCAGGCAAGTGGGCTACCATGGAGAAGGGTATCCAGTACCTGAGGGAATTATCTGTGCTGGAGATTATTTATGATGACCTGGACAATGATCAGTTACCTAAGGATCCAGATGAAGTCAGGTGCACACGACAAATGTGGCGGAAGTTTGTTCGAAGTGCACCATCATCATATGCCAACTCATTGGCAGTTATGACCTGGAAAGATGGAGAGGAAGAAACAGTGGATGAACTGGCTGGCCGACTCCGGCAGTACGAGGAAAGCCTGTCTTCCTCTCTAAGGGCCTGTGTCTCGGCTGTGGAGAAACTATCCCAGGAGTTCCAGCAATTCAAAGCAGATATGTCCCATTCCCCACCGGTACGGGCCAATATTTCAGCTATTAGGAGTAAACGTTTCCCTGCTCAAGAGAGATGGTTTACGCGGCGAGGTACCCTGTGGTTTACCTTGCGTGACCAAGGAGAGGACATGAGGGAGTGGGATGGGAAGCCTACCTCTGCCCTAGAGGCGCGGGTACGTGAGTTGCGTGGAAAAACCATTGTAAATAGAAGTTCTCCCCAGAAAATTGTTGCACCAGTCTCCAATAGGGAGCGTAGAAGGAATAGCTTTAGTTCTGACCCTCTTGAAGGGACCTCTCGTGCATATTTAAAAGAAATGAATGACGAATACTGTGGCCAGGATTAGAGAGGCCCTGCCTCCAGCCAGGTGGAGGAGAGGGATAACAGAGTTTATTGGACTGTGTGGATCCGATGGCCTGGCACGTCAGACCCACAAGAGTACAAAGCTCTAGTGGATACTGGTGCACAATGTACCTTGATGCCATCAAGATATAATGGGGCAGAACCCATTTGTATTTCTGGAGTGACAGGAGGATCCCAACAGCTATCTGTATGGGAGGCTGAAGTGAGCCTGACAGGGAATGAGTGGCAAAAGCACCCCATAGTGACTGGCCCAGATGCTCCCTGCATTCTTGGTATAGATTACCTCAGAAGGGGATATTTCAAGGACCCAAAAGGGTATCGGTGGGCTTTTGGTGTAGGTGCTTTGGAGATGGAGGAAATTATACAGTTGTCCACCTTGCCTGGTCTGTCAGAGGATCCTTCTGTTGTGGGGTTGCTGAAGGTTGAAGAACAACAGGTGCCAATTGCTACCACAACTGTGCATCGGCGGCAGTATCGCACCAACCGAGACTCCCTGATGCCCATCCATAAGCTGATTCATCAGCTGGAGAGCCAGGGAGTGATCAGCAAGTCCCACTCACCTTTTAACAGTCCCATATGGCCAGTGAGAAAATCAAGTGGAGAGTGGAGGTTAACAGTGGACTATCGTGGCCTGAATGAGGTAACACCACCACTCAGTGCTGCTGTGCCAGACATGTTAGAACTTCAGTATGAACTGGAATCCAAGGCAGCCAAGTGGTATGCCACCATTGATATTGCCAACGCGTTCTTTTCAATCCCATTGGCACCAGAATGCAGGCCGCAGTTTGCTTTCACTTGGAGGGGCGTCCAGTACACTTGGAATCGACTGCCCCAGGGGTGGAAACACAGCCCCGCCATTTGCCATGGGCTGATCCAGACTGCACTGGAAAAGGGTGGAGCTCCAGAGCACCTGCAGTACATTGATGACGTCATCGTATGGGGCAACACAGCAGCAGAAGCTTTTCAAAAAGGGGAGAAAATAATTAAAATCCTCCTGAAAGCTGGGCTTGCCATAAAACGATGTAAGGTGAAAGGACCTGCAAGAGAGATACAGTTTTTGGGGATAAAATGGCAAGATGGGCGTCGTCAGATTCCAATAGATATAGTCAACAAAATAACAGCTATGGCTGCACCGACTGACAAAAAGGAAACGCAAGCTTTCCTGGGCGTTGTGGGTTTCTGGAGGATGCATATTCCAAATTATAGTATGATTGTAAGCCCTCTGTATAAAGTCACCCGAAAGAAGAATGATTTTAAATGGGGCCCTGAACAACAGCAGGCTTTTGAACAAATTAAACAAGAAATTGTTCACGCGGTGGCTCTCGGGCCAGTCCGGACAGGGCAAGAGGTAAGAAATGTGCTCTACACCGCAGCTGGGGAGAATGGCCCTACCTGGAGTCTCTGGCAGAAAGCACCAGGGGAAACTCATGGTCGACCCCTTGGGTTTTGGAGCCGGGGATATAAAGGATCTGAGGCCTGCTATACTCCAACCGAAAAAGAAATCCTGTCGGCATACGAAGGAGTTCGAGCTGCTTCAGAAGTGATTGGTACTGAAGCACAGCTCCTCCTGGCACCCCGACTGCCAGTGCTGGGCTGGATGTTCAAAGGAAGGGTCCCCTCTGCGCATCATGCAACGGATGCTACATGGAGCAAGTGGGTTGCACTACTTACACAGCGGGCCCGAATAGGAAACCCCAATCGCCCAGGCATATTAGAAGTAATTACAGACTGGCCAGAAGGCAAAGATTTTGGAAAGCCACCAGAGGAAGAGGTAACGCGTGCTGAAGAGGCCCCACCATATAACAACCTCCCAGAAAATGAGAAGCAGTATGCCCTATTTACTGATGGGTCCTGTCGTATTGTAGGAAAACATCGGAAGTGGAAAGCTGCTGTGTGGAGTCCTACACGACGAGTTGCAGAAGCTGCTGAAGGCCAAGGTGAATCGAGTCAGTTTGCGGAGGTGAAGGCCATCCAGCTGGCTTTAAACATTGCTGAACGGGAAAAATGGCCTGTGCTCTATCTCTACACTGACTCATGGATGGTGGCAAACGCTCTGTGGGGATGGTTAAAGCAATGGAAGCAGAGCAACTGGCAGCGTCGGGGCAAACCTATCTGGGCTGCCACTCTGTGGCAAGATATTGCTGCCCGGTTAGAGCATCTGGTTGTAAAAGTACGTCACGTAGATGCCCACGTACCCAAGAGTCGGGCCACTGAAGAACATCAAAACAACCAGCAAGTGGATCAAGCTGCTAAAATTGAAGTGGCTCAGGTGGATCTGGACTGGCAGCATAAGGGTGAACTATTTTTAGCTCGGTGGGCCCATGATACCTCAGGCCATCAGGGGAGAGATGCAACATACAAATGGGCTCGTGATCGAGGGGTGGATTTAACCATGGACACTATTGCACAGGTTATCCTTGAATGTGAAATATGTGCTGCAATCAAACAAGCCAAGCGGTTAAAGCCTCTGTGGTATGGAGGACGATGGCTGAAGTATAAATATGGAGAGGCCTGGCAAATTGATTACATTACACTCCCACAAACTCGCCAAGGCAAGCGCTATGTACTTACAATGGTGGAAGCAACCACTGGATGGCTGGAAACATATCCTGTACCCCATGCCACTGCTCGAAACACCATCCTGGGCCTTGAGAAACAAGTCTTATGGCGACATGGCACTCCAGAAAGAATTGAATCAGACAATGGTACCCACTTCCGAAACAATCTCATAGATACCTGGGCCAGAGAGCATGGCATCGAGTGGGTATACCACATCCCCTATCATGCACCAGCCTCTGGAAAAATTGAAAGGTATAATGCGCTGCTGAAAACAACTCTGAAAGCAATGGGTGGTGGAACCTTCCAACATTGGGATAAACATTTAGCAAAAGCCACTTGGCTAGTCAACACTCGGGGGTCCACCAACCGAGCTGGCCCTGCCCAATCTGAACTTCTACATACTGTAGAAGGGGATAAAGTCCCTGTGGTGCATGTAAGGAATATACTGGGGAAGACAGTCTGGGTCATTTCTCCATTGGGCAAAGGCAAACCCATGCATGGGACTGCTTTTGCTCAAGGACCTGGGTGTACTTGGTGGGTAATGCAGCAGGATGGGAAAGTCCGATGTGTACCTCAAGGAAATTTGATTTTAGGTGAAAAGAGCCAATAATTTGAAGTGCTTGATGTCGGTTACTATACAGTACTGTATGTCATTATCTAGCTATTATGTGTCCCTCCTTGCTTCTTCCTGCTCCACGCCCTGAGATACTTATGTTGTGTCAAAAGTATTATAGTAAAATCGTTTATACCAACAAAGAATGAACTTTAATAAAATAGGAAAAATTGCAGCAGTGATGCAACCAGAACTGGCTCTTGCTACTAGCACCTGCCAACAGATCTTCAGTCTCCGGACTATGAACTTGCTAAGTCACTTGCACCAGACAGACTACCTGAGGAAACACTGTGTCATCTGTCCTATGCTGAGAGCCTGTTATGACAGATGGAGCCCAAAGTTATGGACTGGATGAACTCAACAGACCTTTTGAAAGGATGGACCATGGACTAAGAGAGTTACATCTGTGTGTCTGCATACAAGTAGATAAAAGGAAGAAAAAGTTGATGATTAATTGGAAAGTGTAGGATCTGGGCATGATGTAGATGGTATGGAATAAGGGGTGGATAATGTCCTGGTTCTGGCCAGGATAGAGTTAATATTTACCTGAGCTGGGTGGAGAACTGAAGCTGGTAGCCCCATGGCTGGGGTAGTTAACTAATTAGCTAACAGCTGGGGTTAATTTACCCAAATTAGCCAAAGGGCTATTCCATCCCATCTGACATCATGCTCAGTATATAAGTGAGGAGGGTGCTGAAGGGAGGCCCTCCTAGCTGGAAGAGACTGGATGTGGAGATCTGTTGTGAGCTATTATACTGTATTTGTGTTCCATCACTCTATTGTTCTCTTCTGTCATTACTGTTAAATTTACTTTTTGTTCAATCTCAACCCGCGTGTTTGGTTTTTTTTTTTTCCTGGTTTTCTTTTGTTTGTCAAATCTCCTCCTATTCTCTCGGAGAGTGGGGGGAGTGAGAGAGAGACTGCGTAGTCTGGTCCCCGTTGGGGCTGAACTACGCCACGTTGCAATGTATAGATCTTAAAGCATTTACAATCATTACCCCTCTAGTAACATTAGCTCTTGAATAGTTAAAAAATAGACAGAAGTCCATCTTTACTGATCCCAAAAAGTTTCATCTTTTCTAGTTTTAGCACTCAGCACTCGTGGTTGCTGCTGTTTTACACAGAGTTGCTGTCCTACCGGTATCCGGCAGGTCAACCAAACATGTTCTGAAATACCCGCAGATGATACAGACAGGGATCCACTTGTTTACTGCTCCTGTAAAGACATAAGCGTATCCCTTCCCCCGTGTTATAAGAGGGAACGGTCCTTCCACTTATACAAAGCTTGACTCAGACAGGAGTATCTGTTAACCATGTCAGGGGCGGGGGGGTGGGGGCGCCTGGCGGCGGCTGTGGCCCCGGGCCTATAGGAGGAAAGAAAACTAAAACCTGAGGTTTAAGACAAGAATAGGGAGAGATCCTTAAAGCCACCGCTACAAGCAAAACAGACCATCACTAAAACCAAAGTAGGATAATGAAAAAAGGAACAAGACAACCTCCCCCCACCCCTCCCTCTTCCCGGGCTTAACACCATCTCTACCTCCCTCCCCTGAGCGGGACAGGGATGGGGGGCGGGAAGAGGGAATGGGGGTTACAGACAGTTAATCACGCACCGCTTTATTGATATCAACGGTTTAACTGCTGCACCTACAGCAGCAGCTATGACTGTAGCCTTTTCTTGTTCTAACATTTGCTTGGCAGCTTCCAGCAGTTGCCCTGTACTAGATCCTTTTGGCAGCACACTAAGGGCTCTCTTAGTTTTTTTGGGGGTTTTTTTGTTGTTTTTTTTTTTTTTTCTCATTAGCATTATTAAAGGCAAGCATATCTAAGAACTTTGCTTTCATGTCATCATCCAGATCAGGGTGAGCCATAATTGCAGTGTGCAACCGATCAATAAATTTCCCATATGGTTCTGTGGGACCTTGCCTTACTGACGTAAAGGCAGGTCCAGACTTTTCATCGTGCACCCTAGCAAGCGCTCTATAAGCCAAATCTTGGCCCAGTTGTAACACTTCAGTAGCAAATTGCGCTTGCCAATCAGATCGTGTGTAGGGTCCCGCTCCCATCAGCATTTGAGTTTGCACCCCGAATAATGGATCACCCTGTTGTCGAGGCATTGCAGCTGCCCTATCACAAGCAGTCTGCCAGTGCTGAAAGAACTGCAGCTGCTGTGACGATAGCAAAAGCATCTGGACAATCATTCCAATATCATAAGGAGTTAACAACTGTGACAAAAAAATATGCTGCCACACAGATTGAGTATATGATGATTTTAGCCCATACTGAGTAACTGCACTTTTAGCTTCCTTCAATATTTTCCAGTCTAATGCTTGCCACACACCTCTCCCAGTATTATTGGTCACAACTGGAAATGCCATGGGCAAAGGCTCTCCTTCTATCAAAGCATCTCGAATCACCTCTTTCCATTGCGCTATTGGATTCAAATCCCCGGCCCCTCCTGCCGGCATCCCTTGCAAGGGTGCAAAAAGACTGATCTCACCCGATGCTCCGTTCGGAACGAACTGAATCTGTTTTGCCCATAACGGTAACTTTAATGATCTCTCCCTGTCCTTATATCAAACTTCGAGCCTTTTCTTTATATTATCTCTCCCCTATTCCCTCAGAGGGTGCGGGGAGTGAGTGAGAGACTGCGTTGCTTGGTCCAGAGCGGAGCTAAACTACGACACAAGTAAAAGTAATTTTTAAAAAGTGTCTAAGCTGTCCAAGGATGCAGAAAAAAAAAAAGTAGAAAATAAAATCTGGATCAGACAAAATAAAACCAGAAAACAAGTGATATCTCTCATGTATTACCACTGTCTTTCAGCAGTGTGTACCATGTATCACGTGAATATTGTGAGATTGTTCAGAGACCTTACCTTACAGACTTATAGCGATACAGATTATTAAATCAGTTATTCCTGCTCTTTGGCAGTGTGTATACCCATATAGAACTTGAGTCAGTAGTTTGACTTCATTTGAAAATTCAGGACACATGTGTACTTCTTGGTAATTATCTAGTTTTAAAGCAATTCCTAAATCCATGTAATTTTAGGACATAGTATACAATGCTATCATAAAATATTTAATTTTGAATAAGTGTATTTGAATATATGCATTATATTATAAAGCAAAAACTTGTCAAAAAGATATTAAAACACAAAGATGAATTTTAATTGTAATAAATCAAAGGATTTTTAATCCACTATGAGCTAGTTCTAGATGCTTCACTTGGAAGTGTAAACCATGGCAGAGTAGGCAGATGTGCATTTAATTTGCCTTTCAAAATAATCTTGATCATTAATAATTAAAAATTACTTAAACTCTGAAGCTTGATGAACCTTATGTTACAGTAAATGGGAATTTTGAATGGTTTCAGTAGTGATTTAAGTCCACACATCATACACATCTGTCTATCCACATCTTCAATATTATTGCTGCTGTGTTATATCCTCATCCTTCTGGTGAGTGTAACGAACAGATAGAGAAAAGTTTCTCCTATGGTAAACCTGACAATTACCAGGGATTTGAAGATATGTTTAATCTCCACTGTCTGTTGCTTTCATTAGAAGTGAGATGATTGCTAATGGTTTCACCTTTATCATTTGTTACATTTGCTGTAAGCAAGGCTATGAGCCTTCCCTGAGCTTCTCCTTTTAGACCAAGAGTTTTTAGGTGTGTCAGTCATGTTGCAGCCTCATTATCTGTGTGACATCCTTCAGGATACGGGAGAGGGTGTCACATTGCTCTTCTGAGCATAGCTGTAGCACACATTAGAAAGCAGCAAGATAGATCACTATCGGCTATGAAAGTTTAAACTTTTTTGAATTGAAAGAATGTCTGGAAAATATTTTAAGTCCAGGAACCAGAATATGTCATAGTAGCTAGGTGGTTTGCCTGTCTGCCATATACAGTCACTGCTATAAGAAGTGACATGTGCATTGTTGCATGCGGAAATTCTGATTGAACACTTTTTTGTCACAGTACCAGTTGGGAGGGGGGTGCTACTGAGAGCGCAAAGAATGGAGATGGCTAAAGGAAAACTCCGAAAACCTTGCTCTGCTCAAAAAATGCTTTCTGCTTCTGTCACTGCCTTCTGCTTCCGAGCATTAGCGGTCTCAGGTTAACTGTCCAGCTCTTATTTTCCTCTGTCTTTTCCCCATTGGAATAATTATCCTTCTAAATAGTCTTTCAGCACTAATGATCTTCACTTAGCTAATAGTTTTGTGGAAGCTAATAGCCTTACATTAATCTTCTCCTTTCAAGTTAAAAGTAAAGTATATATGAGGCCACTGACTGCTGTTGTTGAAGGGCAGTTACAACTGCCCTCTTTAGGTAGCAGGAACAAAGTTGCCCAGCTAGTCAGCTCTCTGTGCCTTCAAGGTGATGGCTGCAATCTGTAAAATTCTACATGCACCTGAGGTTCACATTTGGAAACTGTGGTGGATTAGCCTGAATTACCACACAGTTTCTCTCTCACCCTCCCCCTACCCAGAGGGATGGGGGAGAGAAATTGGGAATAAAGGAAAACTCATGGGTTGAGATGAAGACAGTTTACTAAAATAGCAAAGGAAAACTACAATCATAACAGAATATAAGGATATTAATATATACAAAATTAACAATGCACGATTTCTCACCACCCAATGTCCCAATGACCGATACAGCCCGTCCCAAGTTGTGATCACAGTAATGAAAACTGAGCAGCAAGCAAAGGAACAAAAGTGGGCCAGCAAGGTAGAGGGAATGATGTCAGCAAGCAAGAGAGAAAGGTGGAAGATGAGGATAATGGATGCCAAGGATGCAAAAGAATGCCCCCTCCCATGGGCAACCCCCACTTATATACTGAGCATGACGTTCATGGCATGGAATACTCTCTTTGGCCAGTTTGGGTCAATTATTCTGTCTGTCTTTCGCCCAGCTTCCTGCTTCTGCACGTTAGCGAGACTTTAACGAGACTTGGAAAGCCAGACAGTGTCCTTGATCTCATTAACAACAACTCATATCATCAGAATGTTTTTATCAACATTCTTCACACACAAAATCTAAAACACACTGGCTACTGAGAAGAAAAATTAACTCCATTCCTGCCGAAACCAGGACAGAAACATATACTTAAGTGTATAAATCCTATTTAGTCATGTATTTTCCCTTTGAAAACAATGGAAACTAGTAATCTAATAGAAGTTGGCTATTGTGTACCTTTGTGGATATTGATCCACATCGGTAAGAACATGTCTATACCTTCATGTACGTACACGAAAGTTCTTGGATAGTTCAGCTTGCTGAATAGTATGTGGACTTGAACCAAAATAAGAGTATCCAGAAATGACACTGGAACAACTTAGCATTTATAAATGTGTTACTGTTGTTGTTGTTTGTTTACTGTGGCAAACAAGGATTTAATGATTTTTGAAATTAGATAGAATCTATCATAGAAATGCTTTAAAGATGTAGTGAGTCAAGGGAGACAAATTCAGACTAGAGATACCTTAAATGTTTTAATAGCAAGTTTAAACATCGGAGAAAATAATCTGGAAATGGTGTTTATTATTTACTAGAATTTTGTGCAGCAAAGCTCTGTAGCTTCCTGAAGTGTTTCTCAAATAGAAATAGGTTTGGTGAAACTCATTCCCATTACTGAGAAAAGTTGTTTTTTTCTTGTGTTTTGAAGGAGGTAGACAAAGATAGCAAAGTAGTTCCTCTAGTTGTATTACCACATCATTTATTGTATATTATATCATACTTACTAGAATGTGAGGTTCTAGTGAATGTTTTTGGAGCTCTTGAATGATTTTCTGTTCAATTTTAAGGTATCTTCTGTACATGTATTGTCTGAATATTGAAATAGATACTAGGCTGTGAGTAACTTGGAAACATAGTGATCCGTCACTCTTTCCATTGCCTCAAAAGTTATTTTATCAGCGTTGTCTTGTGAAGTCTTTGTTCTGAAAAATATTCAGTGGGCATAAAGTTTCATCAAATGCATAAAATCAAAATAGTTTTATAAACCCTAACATTAATGTCTGTTCCTCTTCAGAGCTCAAATTTTGCTGTCTTGCTGCTCGTACCTACAGTTCTCCAGCCTTAAGATCTTAGCCCCCGTGTCCACCTGAGAGAAAAAAAGGCCTTTCAAATGTCAAGCATAAGTACAATGACCATTTTCCTAAATTCCTTCCTCCAGATACTCAGACATTTCTGGGATCATAGCACAGGAAGGAAGAAAAAAGAGCAAAAATGACAAATCCTGTGTTCCATTTGCCATTTTTAAGTCTCAGGTTAACTTACTTTGTTGAGGTTATAAACAAAATTACAACAGTAAGTGTTTTCTTAATGCTTTTCTTCATGGCAAGCATGGCTAAACTTAGATTGCTCTGCTATTCTGGAGTAGGTCCTACCAGAAAATCTGCTCCAGCATGGGCTCCTCTCTATGGGGTCACAGGTCCTGCCAGGAGCCTGCTCCAGTGTAGGCTCTCCATGATGTCACAGACTCTTTCAGGTGTATCCACCTGCTCTGACATGGGGTCCTCCACAGGCTGCAGGTTGGATATTTGCTCCCCCATGGACCTCCATGGGCTGCAGGGGGACAGCCTGCTTCACCATGGTCTCCACCATGGGCTGCAGGGGAATCTCTGCTCCAGTGCCTGGAGCACCTCCTCCCGCTTCTTCACTGACTTTGGTGCCTGCAGAGTTGTTTCTCTCACATTCTCACTCCTCTCTTCTGACTGTTGTTCCACAGCAGGTTTTTTTCCCTTCTTAAATATGTTATCACAGAGGCGTTACCACCATCACTGATTGACTCAACTTTGGCCTGCGGTGGGTCCATCTTGGAGCCGGCTGGAACTGACTGTGTCCGACATGGGGATAGCTTCTAGTATCTTCTCACAGAAGACACTCCTGTAGCCTCCCCGCTACCAAAACCTTGCCACGCAAACCCTGTACAACTAGTTAAAAATTAAATTAAAAGTAACTTCTTCAATAAATTTGTCTTCTGGATCATATTTTTATGTGTGTTTTCAACAGCAGAATAACAATCTGTGAAGACTAAACCTGCATTTATGAAGGAGTGTGCCCCCATTAGTTTCTGGATTTGTTCTCCATTAATTTTAATTATGTAGAAAGTTTTCAGAGTCTGATAGGACAGTGTTAAGGACATTTCGGTACCATGACTGTAATTTTGATTTTGTAGTCTGTTTGGATTTCTTTTAAGTTTAGCCTCTGTGAATACTTATGAGTCTTAGAGTTCTTAACACTTGTTCTTCAGATTATTAAAATATTTCTCTAATGTATCTTCCTCAATAATTGACATATATTCATAATTTGAAATTAATGTTGCAGATAATATTTGAAGAAAAAAAACATTAAATGTGTTTAGTTTTTGTTTTAGTTATTTCATGATAAAACAAAAAACCCAAAACTAGAGCAAAAATATAATTAACTTACTTTCTCTGTGTAGCCCACTGTTTGTGAACGGGAGCTCTGTGTATTTGCTTTCCAAACATTAGGAGTGATGAACGAAGCTGCTGATGAAATTGCAACTGGGGCTCAGGTAGAATTATCTTATGCTTATTACATGTCTGATTTTCTATAGTATACTCAGTCTTCTCAATCTCTTCTAGTATTTATTTTGACTTGTATTCTCCATATGAGTACTCTTTGGTAAGTATTATTTATTTGTCCACTCTTATAGCTGTAAATACACTGGTTTATGCAAGGCATTTTCAGACAGTACTAATGAGGTGCTTCCATTGTTTTGCTTCCATGTAATTAGAAGAACTCTGTTTTCTTGTTCTGGGTTGTTAATAAAGGCAGCATTGTCATTTGGAGATAATTCCCATTTATTTTCACCTAATGAGCCATTACTACTCTCATGCAATTAATAAGCTGCTTCCTGTTCATGATGTTGGGATGCAGCTATCCACTGAGCATCTGTTGTTTTGACCATTAAATAACAGTGGGAAAGTCCTTACTGATGTTGCTAGATTTTTTTTCTCACTACATCTGATCTGGCTGAGCTCCCATTCCTGTTTGCAGAAAGAATTCAACATTTTTAGAGTTTGATTCATCTGAGCTATTTTTGACATTAGTTTAGGATGGTGTGAATCACAGCATAGACTATCAGCATAGTGGTTATTTTCTCCATTTCTCCATTGATTATAAAGATAGTCTAGGCTGACTAGTAAGAGGTAGATGTTCACATTGTGAATCTCTACATTTCATCAGATGAATCTTCCTCCAAATAATTTTGTGTAGTGAAAGAGTCTAAATATAGGTTCCCATTATTAGAAATCATATCCTGTTCTTTCTGCTGTGCTTTCAGCTAATTTCTGAAGGTACACACACCTACTTTGTCACTCCCAATAGTCTGATGGCTCCTTCTTAATAATAAGAAATTGTACTTTCTAAAACTTTCAAGCCTGAATTAATTCACCTTGCCTTATTTTAGTCATATAGTCAAAATGCCTGAAAAATGTCCGATTTGTTGATAGTTTAGACTCCCTGTAGAGAGTCTCTGGAGAGAGAGAGAGGCACTGTTTGAGGTCTGAGAGACTGATGTCGTAAGAGAGAATTGTTATCAGTAAGTGTTATCTTGCCCTCCTTGAAAATATTTAAATCCTAACTTATGTACTTCAGTATCTACTGTTAAGGAGAAGTTCAGGTCCAGAAGTTCACAGCACTTCCTATTACCAAGGAACGCACATGCAAATTTGTATTATAATGTTTGTATTAGACTTACCTCCCAGTTTAAGTTGCTCTGCATTCCATCAGCTCAAAACAATGATCTCAGGGGAAATCAGGGGTTTAATTAATCCTGATCTATCCATGTTTTTCCCCATGTCAGAACAATGTACTGGTATCATGGTAAGAAACAATATAGGAGCCAACAGTTGTTCTTCCCTAGTAGTGTTTCGCAACTGGAGGCTAAGAAGTGCTTCTGAGAAGCAAAGTGTATGAACTCAGGCTCAGTTTCATGGAAATACATTTACACAGTTGCAGGTCAGTTGCCTGACCTGGCTGTGTGTGAAGGCTCCTGGTCTCCTTTGCAAATTCTAATGTGGATGCTCTATTTTGAAACATTTATCACACTTGTAGGTATTATAAACTGGAAAGAAATCAGAGCACCATGGAGTAAGGAATCATTATTTAAATAACTTAATTTTTCAATATATGTGGGATATTTAGTAACTGGAGCTAACAGAATATTTTTAAACAGATGGAGAAAATTATCCATTCATGCTAAATGAGCAGAGGAGAATGGCAGCAGTATGACTCACTGCAGCACAGTTCCTTTTCCCTTTCATCATGATTCTTATTTTCATTCTACTTCTCTAAAGGATCATCAACTTTTTTTTTTTACTCCAAATGGTCAGATACAATGGCAGATATAAAATAACTTCTAGAACAGCTTGAGCTGTGAGATGAGATCTGATCCATGTGGAACTGTGGCAGGAACCGGGGATGCCTACTAAGTACAGCTCATCTCAACTTTTCCTTTCTTTCATGGAAAAGTCCATTTTCACACAGGAATGTTTTCAGAAGACAGAGAAACCGGGGGGAAATTAGCTAATTTGCAGCTACATTTTTATGTAGCAACTTTGGATTTCATTATGAGCTGCATTTAGGTTTCACAATTGCCAGAAAGCTGCATTCTCTCTGTTTTGTGATTACTGTAGTATATTTTTAACCTGAGTTACAAATTTTGAAACAATTATACAGAAATCTGTTGCTAAGTTGTATATGCGCCTACATGCATATACATGAATACATGCCTGTGTACACATTACACGCATGATCTTATGGTGAAATCTTGGAAATCATAGATATTCAAAGCCATGTCATATTTTTGTACAACAGGAAGGAAGGAAGAGGATCTCCCAGTGTGAGCTGTGCAAATGACGGTTAAATCACTGCACTGTTCTGGCTTTAGCAGAAGCAATGTTTGCTACTGCTTCCATGATTACAGTCTTCAGGAGAACAGTGGGCAGTGGTACAGATTCACAATCCCTTCCTCTTTCTTGAGCAAGATTTTTCACTGGCACAAAGATACACAGATCCAGCACAACTTATTTCCCTAGAGAATTAATTTCATCCAGGAATTAGCACATGTACACAAGAGAAAGCAGGACTGCAAACAATGTATTTGATGTGATAATGCATTTAGGACCAGATACTGGTCCTACTTATGCACCTGGAATAATGTACCAGGGCTGGACCCAAAGCCTGTTGAGATCAATGGAAAAATTTCAGTCCTAAACTATGTTCTGTGGATAACATGGTTTGGGTAATATAGATAAGAACGAAATATGATATTACTGTAATGTGTATAAAAAGTAGACTGGATGATACAATATGAAAGTACATATATTAAATAAATATTTTTCTTTATCCCTAGGTGGTTGATCTGTTAGTATCAATGTGTCGATCTGCGTTAGAGTCACCTAGGAAAGTTGTCATTTTTGAGCCATATCCTTCTGTAGTTGATCCTAATGATCCTCAGATGCTGGCCTTTAACCCCAGGGTAAGTAGCTATCTTTCATTATGTCATAGCTTGGTTTCAGTAATGTGTTAGATTTCAAAGCAAAGCCTTCTTCTGGAGGAGTCTCCTTTACTGTAGGAAATACAGATTCAGAATATAGCACAAACATGGGACTATTTTCAGAACTTGGTAGTTTTTTTAAATTGTCTCTGAGAAGGTATTTGTGAATAAACTGTAAGTTGCATTCAAAGTTATGTTGAAGCCAATAACATTTTTAGGGTACAAATCCTAGGTAAAAAAATTTATATTCTTAGTTTCTTTCTCTCAGTGTACACATTGGACACAGAGAAAGATGGCCTTTGGGAGGTGTAGACCATGTAGACTGGGGGATTTCCAGTCCATCTTTTTATTCTTAAAGTGATTATTGCTGTAATCTCATTTTCTCTTTGCAAACAATTATGTCCTTAACCTTAATTTTAACAAATGTTGGACATAACAGTCAAGTTTGTACAAGCATCGAATTTTGAAGTAAAGAATTGTGCTTGCACTACTTGCTCCTCAGGCTGCAAATGCTGCCTCTCAGGGAAGCCGTGAACTATTACAGCTCAGTTGAGCCACCCTCAAGGGTGTAAATGAGAACTCTGGATGTCCTGCATTGTGATGCATTTCATTTTTACTGAACAAAGGCCAGTTAGTGGTGGTCTTTCTCAGAGGAAGAGGCGAGTGTGTTCTGTAGTTGTGGGAAGGAAAACTTGCCGGGAGGTGCTTGGAAAGGGACTGATGAGAACACAGCTAGTCTGGCGGCTAGGCAGGGTGGGAGGTTGAAGCAGATGAGGGAATGTGAAAAGGAATCACATCAGAAGAGGAGTGGGGAGAGCCCCTGGGCTGGCAGGGCCCACACCTCCTCCCAGATTCTTGCCAGCATGGGCGATGTGAAAGCCCATGGGCAGAAGTTGTCAAGACCCAAAGATGGGGAATAATGAGGCTCCTGAAGGCCATGTGGCATGTGGAGCTGGTGAAGCATGGACTGTTAAGCTTATCCACTCAGAAAAGTTCAAGCCCTCTGGTAGTGGTTCCCAGTCAGAAGGTAGACAATGGTCAGGGTGAAGCAGAGGGACAACTGAAGGATCTCTGAAGTTTATAGAGTTGTTAGTAAAGTAAACACATCTGCTTATTTAGCATTTGTATTAAAACGTATTTGTTCACTGCATTATTTAACTTAATAGCATATTGTGCAAACAACTGTCAGAGCCTGTGTTTAGTTACAAATATTTGTTTAAAAAGTGACCTAATTTTTTAAGTGAGTCACATCATTGTGTGCTGGGGATTCCAGTGAAATTCAAAGAAAAACCATCATAATGATTTTTCAGGGAATTTTCCTGGACTATGAATGAGAGAGTCTGTGTGTAAGGTGGTTAGAAATGTTTGAAAGGATTGGTTTGCTGAACATTTATCCTAACTTTGGTTTTATAGGCACTCAAAGAATTCAGGTTATTGTAGAGTCAAAGATCAATATTATTTTAATTTATTTGCTTATTTTATGCCACATCAGAAGAAGAATTATGACCGAGTCATGAAAGCATTGGATAGTATCACTTCTATTAGAGAGATGACGCAGGTGAGTTTAAAAATCTTTTCATAACTTAATCACCATTTCTAGAACTAGGAAAATGTTTTTATTACTTGCCTATGATGAGTGGGGAAGTAATCTCTTCCCTATAGAGCTGTAATAATATTAAAATGTACATTAAAAATAACAAACCTAAAGTATCCATAATGGCAGTCAAATAAAAATGATGAAGTAGAACTCAGATCTTTTGAAGTTTAAATAAGAGATAATAACAGCAAAATGGGACATTGTAACAAGATAATCACCAACTGATGCATTTCTTGGGGTATTTTGAGAGACATAATTTTGTGAAGTTTCAGTCCAAGTTTTTATTCCAAGAGCCAAACATAAATAGATATCTTTTACTGTTATCTCTGAGATCACCAATTGTAGTGATTTAGTTACAGTCAGCAATCGAGGACCACACAGCTGCTCAATCACCCTCCCCCTCCCCAGGGGACGGGGGAGAGAATCGGGAAGAAAAGAAAACTCGTGGGTTGAGATAAAGGCAGTTTACCAGGAAAGCAAAAGAAAAGATAATTATATATATATATAAAATAACAATAATACTAATAGAAAAAGAAGAAGAATTTAAAAAAACAAAGCAAACAAACAAATAAAAACAATGAATGATGCACAATTTCTCACCACCTGACCACCCAATGACCGATACAGCCTGTCCCGGAGCAGCAATCACATAACAAAAAAAAATCTGTGAACGATCTCTCCAAACAGCGAGAGAGAAAAAAAGATTCACCTCACCAGCCCATCCCTCACTTAAGTACTGAGCGTGACGTTTATGGCATGGAATACTCTCTTTGTCAAGTTTGAGTCAACTATTCTGGCTATATCCCTCCCAGCTTCCTGTACCTGCACATTAGTGAAACCTGGGAAGCCAGACAGTGACTTTGGTCTCTTTAGCAACAACTAACAACATCAGTGTCTTTATCAACATTCTTCACATATGAAATCCAAAACACATCAGCTACTGGGAGGAAAATTAACCCCATCCCTGCCGAAACCAAGACACCAATGTTTGCTATAATATATCCATTTTTATGCTAAATATATGCTTACAATTTTACTCCAAGGAAAATATTTGCTACATTAATTCTTATTGTTGTCAAAACATATTTATAACTGTACAATGCTAAACGTCAGTAAAACTGTGATTTAAGCCTAATAATAAGTTCCATGTATTCATTTAAATAGATGAAATCATGGGCAATGTAACATACAAAATTTAATCTTATGATTTTAAATCAAAATAAAGAACATAATTACTCTTTTCTAGGCACCTTACTTGGAAATAAAGAAGCAGATGGATAAACAAGACCCGCTTGCACATCCTCTTCTACAGTGGTATAAAATTGACTCACATGGGATCATAGAATCACAGAATAATAGAATGGTTAGGGTTGGAAGGGACCTTCAAAGGTCATCTAGTCCAACCCCCCTGCAAGGAGCAGGGACATCTCCAACTAGATCAGGTTGCTCAGAGCCTCATCCAACCTGGCCTTGAACATTTCCAGGGATGGGGCATTCACCACCTCTCTGGGCAACCTGTTCCAATGTTCTATAACTTGCATTGTAAAAAAATTTTTCCTAATATCTAATCTAAACCTACCTCCCTCTTTTAAAACCATTACCACTTATCCTATCACAACACACCCTACTGAACAGTCTCTCCCCATCTTTCTTGTAGGCCTCCTTGAGGTACTGGAAGACCGCTATAAGGTCTCCCCGGAGCCTCCTCTTCTCCAGGCTGAACAGCCCCAACTCTCTCAGCCTGGCCTCATAAGAAAGGTGCTCCAGCCCTCTGATCATCTTTGTGGCCCTCCTCTGGACCTTCTCCAACTGGTCCATGTCCTTCTTGTGCTGGGGGCTCCAGAACTGGACACAGTACTCCAGGTGGGGTCTCACCAGGGCAGAGTAGAGGGGAGAATCACCTCCCTTGACCTGCTGGCCACGCTCCTCTTGATGCAGCCCAGGATGCAGTTGGCCTTCTGGGCCACAAGGGCACATTGCCTGCTCATGTAGAGCTTCTCATCCACCAGCACTCCCAAGTCCTTCTCCTCAGGGCTGCTCTCAATCCATTCCCCACCCAGCCTGTATTTGTGCCTGGGATTGCCATGACCCAGGTGCAGGACCTTGCACTTGGCCTGGTTGAACTTCATTAGGTTCTCATGGGCCCACCTCTCCAGCCTGTCAAGGTCCCTCTGGATGGCATCCCTCCCTTCCAGCGTGTCGACGGCAACACACAACTTGGTGTCATCGGCGAACTTGCTGAGGGTGCACTCTATCCCACTGTCCATGTCGCCGACAAAGATGTTGAACAGGGCCGGGCCCAACACGGACCCCTGAGGGACGCCACTCGTGACCGGTCTCCACTTGGACATCGAGCCGTTGACCACCACTCTCTGAGTATGGCCATCCAGCCAATTCCTTATCCACTGAGTGGTCCGTCCATCAAACCCTTGTCTCTCTAGTTTAGAGAGAAGGATGTCTTGCGGGACAGTGTCAAAAGCTTTGCACAAGTCCAGGTAGATGATATCCGTTGCTCGTCCCTTGTTCACCGATGCTGTTACCCCGTCATAGAAGGCCACCAAATTGGTCAAGCACGATCTGCCCTTGGTGAAGCCATGTTGGCTGTCACCAACCACCTCCTTGCTCTCCATGTGCCTTAGCATGGTTTCCAGGAGAATCTGCTCCATGACCTTGCCAGGCACAGAGGTGAGGCTGACCGGGCTGTAGTTGCCTGGGTCTTCCTTGTTACCCTTTTTAAAAATGGGGTAATTATAATTATTAAAGTACCAAGTTGAATGAATAATCACTTCATCAGTTTAATTTGACATAAATTCACCCTAAGAATTAACATCAGGGTTGACATTTGCAACTGCGTTTGTTTCTGGACCTCATCTGCGCCCTTTGAAAACACTAGAAAGACTTCAGCTTATTTTTATGGCCTCAGATCTGATTTTCTAGTCAAGATTTGGTCTACCTCCATCTGATAGGTTTAAAGGCCTGCAGTTGGGTGCTTTGTGGTGGTCATTCATGATTAAGAAGAAAAGTTGTTTGGTTATCATGTCTAACACATCTAACTGTTTCTTATTTTAGGGTTATTTCTAGTAATAGATCACATATTGTGAAGCTACCAGTGAATAGGGTAAGTGCCTGTGGGTTCTTTATTATTTTCTCATGGCTCGTATTAGCATTTTAGGTGGGATTCTCCTGTCCAAATGTAGATGCCTACCAAATTAATCACATGAGCTCTATTAATAGACAGGGGAGAGAAATAGGCAGTTTCAGGTCATGACTCATAGAATCATGTTGTGAATATCTAAAATAGATCAAAGGAATAATACTCAGAAAAAGCCCATTTGAGGTGAGTAGCTCAAATGCAAGTGTTTACCTTGTAGTCATCTGAGATTGGGTGAGAATAATGTCACTATTTGTTTTGTTACCATATAGAATATTAGATACAGAATTGTACAAAAAGCAGTGCACACAAACATGATGCACCAGGAGATACACATATGAGTACACTGTATAAAGAATATAGCTCTAGAACTTTAGACGGATTGTAGTGAGATTCATTTCTGAGTATGTGTGCCTCTGATTCTCTGATTAAGGGCATAATAATCTGCAACCTTTCAAATCTGAACCTTAATTCAAAGTCAACTCTGATCAGAATACTATGATGAAATTGTTCAATTTAATTACTTAACTAGAGCCATATTATGCTGGAATATGTTTCAGAAACTTACGCATGTTTCAGAAACTGAAGGACATTTTTACTGTTTGATTTCAGGTAAAAACTATGATAATGAGACCAATTTCAACTTAGTTCATGTAGTTATTTAGATACAGTCATATATTGTGTGAAAAAGCATGGTATCTTAAGAACTACTATTATGGAAATAAAATGCTTTTGTGTTAATCAACTTGTTTTCACTTGTACACTGTTATATTTTATAGCAGCTGAAGTTTATGCACACTCCCCACCAGTTTCTACTTCTCAGCAGTCCACCAGCCAAAGAATCCAATTTCAGAGCTGCTAAAAATCTCTATGGAAGTACCTTTGCATTTCAGTGAGTACATATATTCATATTAATCAAAGGTTACCAAAATGCCATGCTATTTTTTTGTTCTTGCCATTTGAGGTTTACAGCTGGGAATTTATTGTTTTAAAGGATTACTGATATCATTTTGCATTTTACAATGTTGATTTCAACGCAATCTCTTTAATTTTTTCAGTGGTTCACACATTGAAAATTGGCATTCCATCCTGAGAAACGGCTTAGTTGTTGCTTCCAATACGAGGCTGCAGGTAAATAGTAGACTAAATAGACTTTAGCTAGCCTGTGCACGTTTGATTACATATTAAGCATAGGCAAGTTTTCAAAGGATGTGGTTCTGGTAGTCATATAGGTGGCAAAAAGAGATTATTTCAAATACCTTCATGTTTCCTGGAAAAGGTACTTTTCTGAAGCAATTAAAATGAAATAATGTCTCCTAAAATGGCTAAAAAATCCCATGGGTGAAATCAGTGTTTCAATTTTACATTGCACAGCAGCACCTCCAGGAGGCTTAGCTCGGTACTGCTTAAAAGCAGTCTCGGGGATTAAAATTTACAGCTACATAAACTATGTCTATGTTATAGGATCCAAGAGCATACTAGATTTACAGAAGCTGGGTTTACAGCATCTTCTCTTCTGCTCTGGTTTCCTTGGGAAGGGAATATGAGTGTACTGGCCAGGAGGGAGCTATTGCAAACTTCAGTCCGTTTTCTCAGACTGGATCATCAGGAGACCACTAAACAAAGTAGGCAGTATCAGAGGGACTGGGGAGTTGTAATTTGGAGTATTTTAGCATCAGGGTTTTGACAGCTCTTTCCCTGGAGCTGAGTCCATGATACCTTGGAATAGAGTTGCAGGGTTCTGACAAAGGATGGGGGAACAGGAAACACTGAAAAAAAGGGAATGGAAATCTCTGCTGTTCCTCTTAGTGGTTTTAGTGTTTTTATTAGCATCTTTGTAAGATACTTGCCCAAGAAAGCAGGATTTACACACCAAAATGCAACAAAGTAGAACTCTTTGTTCATGCTTATTTTTTTGTTCATGGTTGAAATACTGGGAAGAGGAGGAAACAGTAAAGCTCTGGTTTATACAAGTCATCATTTTTAAATCTCTCACACAACTAGGGCATATCCTGAGCCTAGTTCAGTCTGCTTACCCCAATACCAACCAGTCAGGAAAAAAATATCTACTCACCAAGGATCCCATACAACATTGTAGGATCTGGAGGAGTGAGAACATGATTGCACATTCCTATAGGAGCTCTGGCACATTACAGAGATGATGTAAATGTTATTGGGTCAGAGGAAAGAAATATGGGTGAGCATGACTCTGAAGCCCAGTGGTCATAATATCTACCTGGGTAGGAGATACTCTGGGTTCTCGTTTGTTCTCCAACAACTACTTTGTGTGTTTTCTTTAAAGACTTTTCCACATAAAGCAGTCAGTCCCTAGAGGAGAAGTGAAACCCATACTTCCCCCTTTCCAGACAAGAAAATGACCACAGCACTAATAAAAAGTGCTCACTTTTGTTGCTTAACTCAAGTTCCATGGCACAGAGCAGTGATGTTGGTGAAGAAGAGTCTTCCCTTTCCTCTATTCTTTTCAGACAGCTGGTAGGTTTGTGGCTAAAGCACAGTCCTGCAGTGATGGGATATGCATGTCTGAATTGGCTCAGGCAAAAGCTTGATTGAACCCATTCTTCCAGTACTCACGCTGAATTAGTGAATGAATTTTTCTATACCATATGAGCAGTGTTATCACCATCTCTTCATTTCTTACCTTAAAGAAAAGCAGTTGTTGCTGATGATAATTCACCAAAGCTGGCTTAGGCTGTGGTTCCTGCCAAGGTTTTGATGTGAGACACATGCTGAGCTTGCTCAGCCTTGTTAAGGCTAAGGTTCTACAGAAGGCCATCTACAGAAACAACTTCTGTAGGCATCTTCCATGGTAATGTTAGATTTAAAAATAGAAAATGCAATTTTATAAATAAATCTGATGTAAAATTATCTTTGGGCATTTGGACATGGTTTCCAGAATATACAGTATCTTAGTTGTATATTCACAGCATGATTTTTTAAAAGATTTATTTGAAAATCATTTATTACCAGACAATAAATTAGTGCAGTGGGGCAGATGCTTATCTACATTAGGACGTGTGCCTATCATTATTATTTTGTCCAGATAACCAAGTTAATGTTAAGCAATCACTTCACTCTTTTTCAGCTCCATGGTGCAATGTTTGGAAGTGGAATCTACCTTAGTCCATTGTCAAGCATATCATTTGGTTATTCAGGTGATATTTATAAATCACTCTAGAGTTGGACAAATATAGAGGGATATCGTAGTCTACTGCTTTACTTGTCAGCTTCACTGTTTACAACACTGTAGTAAATTTTATCTTTGTAGGCCAAGATTTAGTTTATTTTAAAAAGATAAAATCTCAGTTCCCTTATTAAATATCTGTCCTCATTTTCCAAGGTACTGAGTATCTTGGCACTATGCTTGAAGTAAATAGTAGCCAATACCGCATGCTGTGTGTAATGGAGTAGGTCCTGATTATGCAGTGGAAATCCAATTCTGTGTTTCTGATTTTTTGTCAGTATCTGTCTAAGTCGATCTAACATTATCTACGTATTCATGGGCTTTTAGGACCTGATCTGACAAAATTTTCATTAATAGACATGTTCAATTGTGTATGTTTAAGAATATTCTCAAGTATCGCCATGTCAGGGTTACATAAAAAGTACAGGACAGTATGTTCATTTTAGCATGAGAAGGGGAGGGAACATAATTTGTCCCACTAATAAATCCAAAAATGAGTAATGCAGAGTTTTCCATGTAAGAATAAAATCATAAATAGAATCATAGAATTGTTTGAGTTGGAAGGGACCTTAAAGATCATCTAGTTCCAACCCCCCTGCCATGGGCAGGAACACCTTCCACTAGACCAGGTAGCTTAAAGCCCCATCCAACCTGGCCTTGAACACTTCCAGGGATGGGGCATCCACAACCGCTCTGGGCAACCTGTGCCAGTGTCTTACCACCCTCACAGTAAAGAATTTCTTCCTAATATCTAATTTAAATCTACCCTCTTTCAATTTAAAATCGTTACTCCTCATCCTATCACTATACTCCCTGATAAAGAGTCCTCCAGCTCTCTTGTAAGCTCCCTTTAGGTACTGGAAGGCTGCTATAAGGTCTCCCCGGAGCCTCCTCTTCTCCATGCTAAACAACCTCAACTCTCTCAGCCTGTCCGCATAGGAGAGGTGCTCCAGCTCATATTTGTGGCCCTCCTCTGGACCCACTCAAGCAGGTCCATATCTGTCTTCAGCCCCAGAGCTGAAGATAGTATTCCAGGTGGGGTCTCACGAGAGCAGAGTAGAGGGGGAGAATCACCTCCCTTGACCTGCTGGCCATGCTTCTTTTGATGCAGCCCAGGATGTGGTTGGCTTTCTGGACTGCAAGCGCACATTGCCATCTCGTATTCAGTTTTTCATCCACCAGCACTGTCGTAGTTCAGCCCCGATCGGGACCAGACTACGCAGTCTCTCTCTCGCTCCCCCCACCCTACGAGAGAATAGGAGGAGATGATATAAGGAAAAACAGCTCAAGGTTTGAGATAAGGACAGGGAGAAATCCTTAAAGTTACCATTACGGGCAAAACAGACTCGACTTGGGGAAAACTATTCATTTATTTCTAAAATTAGCAGGAGAATGAGACAGGGAACAAGATAACCTCCCCCCACCCCTCCCTCTTCCCGGGCTTAACATTATCTCTACTACCTTCCCCTCCCGAGCGGCACGGGGGGGGAAAAGGGAATGGGGGTCGCGGTCAGTTCATCACATGTTGTTTTACGCCGCTGTATCATCGTCGGGGGAAGAACTCCTCGCATTCCTCCTCTGCTCCAGCGTGGGGTCCCTCCCATGGGCCACAGTCCTTTGTGAAACTGCTCCGGCGTGGGTCATCTCTTCCACGGGGTGCAGTCCCTCTAGAACAGCTGTCCCAGCGGGCCCTCCATGGGCCACAGCCTCCTTCAGGCCTCCACCTGCTCCGGTGTGGGGTCCTCCACGGGCTGCAGGCGGATCTCTGCCCCTCCGTGGACCTCCATGGGCTGCAGGGGGACAACCCGCTCCACCATGGTCTTCACCACGAGTTGCAGAGGAATCTTGGCCAGGAGCCATATTACTCCTCCCCCTCCTTCTTCACTGACCTTGGCGTCTGCAGCCGTTCCTCACAACAGGCTGGCAGACGCCTCTCAGGATCCTTTTTACATCTTATTCACTTCTCATCTCCTCTCCACTTCTTGCAGCCAGGCCAGGCCGAGTTGGGCCCAGTCGGCTGCCCGGCGGGAGGCCAGAGGGTGAGGCCTGCAAGGCCCATGAGGCTCACGCCTCCCCCTCTCTGCCCCCCGCTCAGCTGCTTCACATCTCTTCCCCATTTTTTTTCTGTTTTCCCCTACTTAAATACGTTATCGCAGAGGCGTTATCACGGGACATTCTGCTACCAATTGTCTCGGCCTTGGCCAGCAGTGGGTCCGCCCTAGGCCCGGCCGAGTCCACTAAACAAAGGGGAGCAACTTCTAGCAGTTTCCTACAGAAGCTACCACCTTAGGCCCCCCCTCACTAACAAAACCAGAACAAGCACTCCCAAGTCCTTCTCCTCAGAGCTACTCTTGATCCATTCTCCGCCCAGCCTGTATTTTTGCCTGGGATTGCCACGACCCATGTGCAGGACCTTGCACTTGGCCTGGTTGAACTTCATGAGGTTTGCATTGGTCCACCTCTCCAGCCTGTCAAGGTCCCTCTGGATGGCATCCCTTCCCTCCAGCGTGTCGACCACACCACACAGCTTGGTGTTGTTGGCAAACTTGTTGAGGGTGCATTATATCTCACTGTCCATGTTGCCAACAAAAATGTTAAATAATACTGGTCCCAATACGCATCCCTAAGGGACACCACTCGTCTCTGGCCTCCACCCGGACATCAAGCCGTTGACCACAACTCTTTGAATGTGACCATCTAGCTAATTCCTTATCCACCAAATGCATGTCTCTCCATTTCCTCACATATGAAAGTGTTGGTATAGTCGAATGTATGTTTGTGTGCATGTAGATAAATTTAATTCCGAGACTTTTAGTTATGCTTTCTGATTTTCAGTATTTTTAGGTAATGTCACGATTCATTTTAAGAGCTCAGCATTTTTTACTAGTATTTATTGAATTTCAATATCAGTAATTTCTAAATGCACTTTTAGCTTTTTAGAGATTGCACAAGTAAGGAAGCTCTTTAGGACTCACTAAAAGTGCAGATTGCAGTATCATTATCTAACAAAATGCCCTTCTTGCTGGACCACATTGCTTTGTCAGCTTCAATGTGTTTTTTTCTCATCTCTACCGTCTTTGGTCCCTCCCATTCAGTCTCCTCCAGAAAGGAGGCCTATATTCCCATAAAGTATATAATACTTGATGCCAATAAAAATGATGCCACAAAGGAGCCCTACACTCCCTGTTACTTCAAAGACTTAAACTTCTCCATAATTCAGTCTGTGTTTGCAAACTGATAAGAAATATGGGATACTGGAAAAGTAAGGAAGCCTGTAGTAGCATGCAATATAGGAATTTTATATAAACCAAGATGAGGAATATAAGAGAGATGTAAGACACAAATGTAAGTGTTATTTCTAAGATGGAAATTGGATCAAAGGTGGCTGACAAATAATTAATACTTTTACCTGTAGATAAATTAATTAAACCAAGGTAGACTTTAAAATTACCTTTAAATAAGTTATCTACTTCTAAAAATTATTTAGACTTTTAATAAGTCTAAATAAATTGTTATAGATTAATATCTAAAGTTCTTTCTCTCATGTTTTTACTGTCTCACCCACCGTAAATCAGACCGTGTTACTTCAACCTGAATAGGGACAGTTAAACTCAAGACATGCTGACATACAGCTCTGTTAAGCAACCACCTAAGAGCATTCCTGAGCTGAATTCAGTGGCA